>NC_064274.1:30280000-30893000 GCF_003254725.2 Canis lupus dingo
CATGCTTAAATTGTCCTACTTATTTGTGCTTTTCTTTCTTCATCAAAAAATTCTTTTCAAGGTCAACCTGTTAGATTTTAATGACAATATTTTGGTAACATTCAAGAAGAGTCATCTATGTAGACATTTGTCTTTTAGAAAAAAATCTTATCTGACTACTAGCAGATTAACAATTGAAAACAGTGCCACCAAAAACAAGACAGAGAGCATTAAAGCTCAGATCCCTTGTTTTGATATGGGAAAAAATGTCAAGCCCATCCAGTCTCTTGGCTGGAATCACAGTTTCTGGAAATATTTCCATCTCTTATGTTTCTATAACACATGTGCCACCGAGCTCATTGGAGTTGATAGCTGGAACATGGTGCACCTGGATTGGCTTCGCATTTTGACCACTTCTATCCTAGGTGGGTTCTTTCCACAGAGGAATTTTATTTTTTAATACTCAAGGCAGAAAAAACCTTAAAATGGCATTAAGTGTGCTTTCACAAATTATCCTAAAGGTTTGTGAGGTTTGTGAGACATAAGACAGGGAAGCTGTGCCTGTGAATTACCCATGGCCCTTAGGCATCTGTAAATAATAGAAACTCCATGGATATTTGTGTGTTGTGAGATTCATGATGTTGACTGAGTAGGACTGGTAATACAAACACAGGTTTGAAAAAGTCTAGACACTTTGCTGGTCTTCTCTTGCTTCAAATATTTTCAGGCTATTGAATTTTCCAAATGGCCCTAGGATGCATACCTAAACTCCTCAGGCCTCCATAAATTTCCTTAGAGAAGAAGGCCTTCTTACTTCAATATTACCTGTGAGTGTGGAGGAATAAAGAGGATTCCTTCCTCCTCTGGCCCTTGACCTCCCAGTCATACCAGCAAATAAGATGGTGTCCTTGGGACACCTGGGCGGCTCAGTGGTTGAGCATCTGCCTTTGGCTCAGAGCATGATCCCAGGGTCCTAGGACTGAGTCCTGCATCAGGCTCTCCACAGGGAGCCTGCTTCTCCCTCTGCTTCTCTCTGTGTCTCTTACGAATAAATAAAATCTTAAAAAATAAAAATAAAAAGATGGTGTCCTTGAAGTTTTAGGGGTTTTCTCTTTTCTGGAGGAAAATCCTGTTTCCATCTGATGTTTGAGAAGGGAAATAAAAAGATATAGCCAGAACACAAATGGAAGACTGTTGGTTTGTGTTTGGCATTTCTGGTCTCACTTTCTGGCCTTCTCCCTTGTCCTTGCTCCTTTCCTTTCCTGTAATCTATGGTCCTTCACAACTTTGAGCTTCAAAGTAAAGATTCTTTTGCTTCTCTATTTCATTCATTATAATATCTCAGTTAGGTGTTAGAAGACCATATGATCAAAGGAGAGATGGAATGAAACTCCCTTACTCTTTCTGGGAAGTTAGAGAAAGTTTCAAGTGATAGAAGTGCATAGAGTCCAAGTCTCTGAAGAATTTCAGACAGGGAAGGGGCAGGGCTTTTTATTAATCATTCATTTATTTAACCAATTTTGTATGTGCCAAGTACTCTTTTGGGTGAGAGAGAGGCTTAAAATTTTAGGACTTGGAGACGTTTAAAAAGAATATGAATATATCATTAGGATAGGATATTAGGAAAAGAATATGGATATATTATTTACAAAAGTAAACTCAACAGATAGGTCTTGCATTATTTCATGGAGCTTACATTTTAAAGCAGGACAGAGATAACATATCAAGAAATATATAACATGCCAGGTGATGATAAGAAAGATTAGGGAGGGCTGGGTGGGGGTTGGGCTTGTTTTATTATTTTTATATATTCCATGTTATTTCCATATATATAAATGGAAACCTTAATAATATAGTGACATCTGAGCAAAGACCTGAAGGAAGTGATGCAGTGAGCCCCACAGCTGTCCTCTATCCCATGACCTTGACCATATCCTTCTACTGGATCCCTAGGTCAAACTGTGCCCCTATTTCTTTGTCTCCTGGAGCTGGAACTGCGACTGACCCATCAAGTCCCTTATGTCAGCAAAAGCTTTATGCTCATGAGTTCTGTCTCCAATGGGCTAGGATAGATCCACAGAAGTAAGCTGAAGCCAAAATCTCATACTTTCCGATTTTTATTACTCTAGGAGTAATATACCTAAACTGAGAGTAAGGAAGGAGCCTTAGATATTTCCTAGTTCAAACTCCTATACTTCAAGCAATCACTTCAACAATACCAATTAGGTGGATTTTCTACTTAAATGACTTTTAAAATATTGGAACCAAAGACAAATCAAAAAATCCAAATGGAAGCAACATATGCCTTTGATAAAAATGCAAAAATTATTTCCTGAAATAAATCAAAGTAACCAGTAGTCTGACTTCCATTTTTTTTTAATTTAACATTTTATTCATTTATTCATGAGAGACACAGAGAGGCAGAGACACAAGCAGAGGAGAAGTCCATTCCCTGCGGGGAGCAATGTAGGACTCGATCCCAGGACTCCAGGATCATGCCCTGAGCCAAAGGCAGACACGCAACTGCAATGAAGAGATGATAGAATGAAACCTAACTTGATCAAAATTATTGCAAGTGAGGTGGTGTTACATGGAAGGATTATGATATAGAGCTGGTAATATAGTACAAGCACACTAGAAAACTGAGCAACAGTATAGTAGTCATCTCCAGTGTCAACACCAACAGAGTTGAAGAAATTGCTTGATGATGACTCAGAACTTAAAGCTATAAACTGAATTTGCTGATAAATAAAAATGAATTCGTGACAAGGATGGAAGAAAAGAGAGTGAAATGTCTTGGGACAAAAATGCTATGAAGCACAAGAGGATGAGGATGAACTCACAACTATGATCTATAATTTATTGTATATAACTATATATGGTAAGGTGTCAAAAGCATTTATTATAGAATCATAAGTGTCATCCATGAACCTCTTTAGCAGCACCTTAGAAATCTTAAATTAAGGAACTCCTTCGGGTGCTGTTACATATAAATATCAGAACCAGTAAATCTTACTTTAACATTGAGACAAAAACATGGTGCCTAACACGAGCAAAATCAGAAAGCATGGACACCCCAATAGAAAACTGATTTATCAGACTGTTTCTGAGTTTATTCATTTAAAAAATTTATCCTAGCTATGGCTACCACTTTTATTATTCCTCAGAGTGTGGATGTTCTTAAGATCTGCTGACAAATGCACAGCAGGAGGAAAAAAATGATATTTTCAGAGACTTAATTCATCCAGACAGCTGGTTTATTTTAAAGGAAGCTACTAAGCCACTCACCAGTAAAATTAAGAAATTAAGAAAAACTAACAATACTAAGCGTTGGTGAGGATAGGGAGCAACTAGAATTTTCACATGCTGATGGTGGAAGTGTGAATTGGTACAGAACTTTTAGTGACATCTGAACAAAGACCTGAAGGAAGTGGCAGGATCTACTAAAGCTAAGCCCTTTGACTGAGCAACTCCTCTCTTAGCTAGATGCCTAACAGAAAGGCCAACATAACCACACACTAAAGACACAGTTGTATCATAACTATCTGCAAAGTAAAAATGACCCAAATGTCTATCTGTAAGAGAATGACATAAATGAAGTACTATATATAGTAATGAGAACAAGAGAACTATCACTACATGCAAAAACAGAGAATTCTCACAAATACAGTGTTAAAGGATCTAGACACACAAGAGTATAAATTGTACAGTGTTCATATGAAGTTCAAATATAGGTAAAATTGATTGATAGAAGTCAGAGGGATGCCTGGGTAGCTCAGTGGCTGGGAATCTGTCTTTGGCTCAGGGCATGATCCCGGAGTCCTGGGATCGAGTCCTGCATTGGGCTCCCCACAGGGAATGGGCTTCTCCCTCTGCCTGTATCTCTGCCTCTCTCTGTGTCTCTCACGAATAAATGAATAAAATGTTAAATTTTAAAAAAAGGAGGTCAGACTGCTGGTTACTTTTGGGGAGATAATAATTCAGAAGGGGAAAGAGAAGCTTCTGGGGTACTGATAATGTTCTAGATCTTGATCTGGGTGGGGACTACACAAGTGAGTTAACTTTGTTCAAAAAAAATCATTGTTTTGAATTAATTCCTTGGAATAGATTCTTAACAGTGGAATTACTGAGTGAAGGACTGGCTACGAAATTGTCATAAAATTCTGTGTCAAATCACTCTGAGTTTGACACATGATAGGACATCCAAAGAAGAAAAAGCACACTGTATGAAACAGGGACTCAAGAGATATGGCAAATCATATATGCATGTAAGAGGAGAGATGTGGAGTGGGGGAAGCTAGAGTCATGGAGACATTTCACTCACAGGAAGACCTAGCAGAACTATGAGATAGTGTTTGGGGGGTTCTTTGCTTCTCACAGCTCTGTGGAGATAGCACTAGGCCGACCAGGAAGCTGATTGAGATATGATGCTCTCATGAAAGGTTACCAGAACACTGATGTTATTTCAGGTGCAAGAATCCAGTTAATAGTCCATGGAGCTGGATAAAATGGCTATGGAAAGGTCAGAGACAAATAAGAAATGCATGAGTAAGGATCAGGTATGCCATAATTGACCAAAGTCATAGCCTCATGCCTATCCAGAGTTTATCATGCACTGTACTTCCTAGCTACTGAACATGTCCTCCAAATCTCTATTAAACACGTATTGTCAGTGTAGGGAGTCTCTGAATTTGGGGGTGGAGGAGAGTGTAGTGTTCAAGGAGTATGCAAGATGCCTGAAATTATGTAAGAATTTTAATTATAGTGAACCATGGAGGTTTGTACAAATGCAGATTTCCAGGATCCAATTTAATAACTTTGGTGGAAGATCCAGAAATGGAAAATTTTTAAAAGACATTCCAAGTGTTTTGATGCAAATGGTCCACACGTTACAGTTTGAGAAACTCAGCAAAGTTTCTCCTCCTTCTCTGGCTTATAAAATCATATTCCACCCCTCCCTTCTTTCATATTCACATTTTATGGACGTCACAAAGACTATCTGGGTTGGCAACTTTAGTTTTGACCTTGCTGGTTAAATAAGCAGCACGCATTGAGCAAAGAAAAAAGGGTATGGGTCAGACCAACTAATTCTGACACCGTTACCTATAAACTGTGTCTATGGGTAAATTTCTTAATCTCTAAGCCTTAGTTCCTTCATCTGGCAATAGGAACATAGTTGCATTTTACATAGCTGTGCATCATGACATTTTGAAAAATTGGTATATATGAGATTAATAAGGACACATGTGATATGTAAATTCTGAAGGAATATGAATGCCCTACATCTAAAATATACTCAAGAATGACATAATTTCAAAGCTGATGGCCAAACTGATAGAAATGATAATATTGCCACACTAGAGTTCCATATTAGTGGGAACCAGAAATACCATCTTTGGTCAGTATCTTCTGAACTATGCTGTTCTTTAGGTGCCTCAGAAGTCCGAGGTGTGATTTTTTTGTGACTACTAAGCTGTTATTCTGACAATTACTGTTGATAAATTATAACAATGCCATCCAAGTATTAATTAAGTGGGGGTGCTAGTGGTAGAACAGAGAAACATGTATGTATCAGAAACCAAGAACTTTGGAATGAAGAAACAAAACTTAGACACAATGAAAAGTTACTATTAGGTAGGAACTTACCGTGTGTTTAAAATTATTCCTATGGGGGTGGGAGTGGGGGGCACCTGGCTGGCTCATAAGGTAGAGCATGCAACTCGTCATGTAGGGATTTTGAGTTTGAGCCCCACTTTGGGCATAGAGCTTACTTTAAATAGAGCAAGGTATTACCTATTAAAAAAAGATTTAAAAGAATGAAATTATTCCTATGAAAAAACGGATTTGAATCATGAAAGTTCTGAAATACATGAATATTTTTGAAATTTTCAAGGAACTCCTCTATCTCAAAAAACGTGACACTCTTGGGCACTTAGGTGGCTCAGTGGTTGAGTGTCTCCTTTGGTTCAGGTTGTCGTCCCAGAGTCCTACTGGGAGCCTGCTTCTCCCTCTGCTCGTGTCTCTGCCTCTCTCTGTGTCCCTCATGAATAAATAAATAAAATCTTTAAAAAAAAGTAACACCCTTATAATAGTATTTCCTTCATAGGTCTGTTGTGAGGATGATTAAGATAGTATCAATAAAGCACCTAGCTTATATCATTTAAATTGGTTATTAGGTTTGGAAATTTAGAGCAAAGCCTAGGATTTCTTCTTTGTTGGAACAGAGGGGACACGTTCATTTTAAAGTAGAGTAATCCAAATTTTTTTTGGAAAATGAAGAGTTTTCAGGATAAACGTCTTCATTTAATATTGAGAACTACTTCCTGTCCCTCTCCTCCCACAAAGGTTTTCACAATTACTTGCAAGACCCAAAGAAGTTTGGCTAAAATCCTTAGTTCTTGTATTACTCTAAAGCCTAAGAGTGGATAATAAGTCTGATTTTGTCTCTCTTTCATATTTTTGTGGTTTTGATAACATAGTCCTTTATTTCGTATTCTTTTAGTTAAAACAGACCACTCTGAGAAAACTACTCCCTTAGAAATATTTTTTATAAAATTCAGTTGCTATTCTTGCACCTTGGCTCACATTTCTTTCTTACTATAAGACTGGGGTTATCTGAACAGCCTGAAAACTTGGCAGTTAGAGTAATTATTCTCATTTTTGGACTTGGTCCAATTCAGGAAACAATAAAAGACTTCCGGTGGTTTGCAAGCCCAGCTGTCTCTGACACTCCTCTTCGTTCTATAAAAATTCTTGAATGAGTTTCTTAGTGTGCACCTGCCGTTAATGTCACGTCAGAGAAAGTCACCCTTTCCTTTGTTTGTAGTTACTTAAGCTGCATCAAGAAATAATCATTTAAAATTTATAGTGGGATGAAGGAGGAGTCCATTTTTTCCTGCCTCTCTGAATAAAGATTACAGATACATGATTTTATTAATTTTTGAAGTGTTTAAAATTGTAGATCTATTTAGGATTTGTAAAGCGTATCATGGGCTTTGCCTAGAAGTTTTTAAGGCAACAAGAAATAATAGAATGCCAGGCCAAGGTGACCCTGATCCAGAAGCTTCCAGTCTGTCCAATCACTCCCACTCAGATGTTTCAGTGGAACTATGTGTGGAATGTTTGTGCCCAAACCAACATCATGGTGTTGTGGCTTGAATTTCTGATAAGAGTCAAAATGAGAATGTATATTACTTTCTATCAAAGTGTGGGTACAGCAATAGCAACTAGAAGTGGGGTGTCGTTTATTCATATTTCTATGAATTATAACTCTTAAAGATGCCATTTGTGCCCATCACCAACAGAATTCTGCACACGTACATACCATATATTGCTTGTAAGACATATTATCCATCTGGTCATTTACTGATTTGAGACATTATGGTGAATCCTACTTTGTGCTCCAATATGGAGATTCAGGAGAAGAGTGACACAGTTGCTCCTTCATAAGCCACAAGAAGTAGTCTTTGAAACAACAAAAAAATTTGACTTTGGTTCTTTGGAACTACTTTGGATACAATTCCACTTGCAATCTTAGCCTGTGTTCATGAATGTGAAGGAAGAATTATAGAATATATTATAAAGGGTTAATAGAAAGAGGATCAATAAAATAAGACATATTATCCATCTGGTCATTTACTGATTTGAGACATTATGGTGAATCCTACTTTGTGCTCCAATATGGAGATTCAGGAGAAGAGTGACACAGTTGCTCCTTCATAAGCCACAAGAAGTAGTCTTTGAAACAACAAAAAAATTTGACTTTGGTTCTTTGGAACTACTTTGGATACAATTCCACTTGCAATCTTAGCCTGTGTTCATGAATGTGAAGGAAGAATTATAGAATATATTATAAAGGGTTAATAGAAAGAGGATCAATAAAATATTCATAGGTTGCTTCTGTACCATTAACATAAGGGTACATATATCTTTTCAAATTTGGATAAATATTTTTAAAAAAGGAATTGCTAGATCATATGGTAGTTCTAGTTCTATTTTTAATTTCTCTTTTTTAAAAAAAGATTTTATTTACTTACTGGAGAGAGAGAGAGAACAAACAGAGGGAGAAGGAGAAGCAGACTCCCTGCTGAGCAGGGAGCCCGACACAAGGTTCAATCCCAGGACCCCAGGATCATGACCTGAGCCAAAGGCAGACGGCCAATCGACTAAGCCACCCAGGTGCCCACCCCCCTTTTTTTTAATTTCTAGAGGGACCTCCATACTGATTTCCACTGTGGCTGCACCAAATTTACATTCCCACCAACAATGCACGAAGGTTCCTTTTCTATACATGCTCACCAATACTTGTTATTTCTTGTCTCTTGGTAATAGCCATTCTAACAAGTGTGAGTTGTCCTCTCATTGTGGTTTTGATTTTGCATTTCCCGATGATGAGTGAAGTTGAGCACCTTTCATGTACCTGTTGGCAATCTGTAGGTCTTTTTTGGAAAATGTCCATTCAGATCTTCTGCTCATTTTTAAATTGGATTGCCTTTTTTTGGCTATTGAATTTTCTAAGCCTCGTATTATTTTGGATATTAACTCTTTATCAGATAAATGATTTGAAAATATCTTCTTCCATTCTACAGGTTGTTTTTTTCATTTTGTTTATGGTCCGTTTACTGTGCAAGTGTTTTGGTTTGATGTAGTCCCATTTGCTCATTTTTTGCTTTTGGTTTCAGATCCAAAAAAATTATTGCTAAGACTGATGTCAAAGAGCTTACTGCCTGTTTTCTTTCAGGAATTTTATAATTTCAGATCTTACATTTATGTATTTAATCCATTTCGAGTTATTCTTTGTGTGTGGTGTAAGATAGCAGTCCAGTTTCATTCTTTTGCATTTGGCTGAACTGTTTTCCCAGGACTATTTATTGAAGAGACTGTCCTTTCCCCATTGTATATTCTCAGCTCCTCTGTCATAATAAATTAATTGGCCATATATGTGGGCTTATTTCTGAACTCTCTATTCTGTTCTACTGATCTTTGTGCCTGCTTTTATGCCAATATCACATTGTTTTGATTACTATAGCTTTGTAATATAGCTTGAAATCAGGAAGTGTGATGCTTCCAGCTTCACCCCTTTCTCAAGATTCCTTTTGTTATTTGGAAACCTGTGAGTTTCCATACAAATTTTAGGATTGTTTGTTCTACCTCTGTGAAAAATGCTAAAAATGCTATTAGAATTTTGATAGGGATTGCATTGAATCTGTAGTTGCTTTGGTTAGTAGTATGGACACTTCCAACAATATTAACTCTTTCAGTCCATGAGCACAAATTATCTTTCCATTTATTTGCTCATCTCCTTCAACTTTTTTTTTTTTAAATCAATGTCTTATGGTTTTCAGTGTGTAGATCTTTATCTTCTTTGGTTAAATTTATCCCTAAATATTTTATTCATTTTGGTGCAATTGTAAATGGGATTTTTTCTTAGTTTTTCTTTCTGCTAGTTCTTTTTTTTTTATTATTGGAGTTCAATTTGCAAACATATAGCATAACACCCAGTGCTCATCCCATCAAGTGCCCCCCTCAGTGCCCGTCACCCAGTCACCCCCACCCCCCGCCCACCTCCCTTTCCACCACCCCTTGTTCGTTTCCCAGAGTTAGGAGTCTCTCATGTTCTGTCTCCTTCTGCTAGTTCATTATTAATGTATAAAAACATAATATTTGTATTTTGCAACTTTACTGTATTCATCTATTATTTCTAACAGGTTTTTGGTAGATACTTTAGGATTTTCTGTATATAATATCATATCATCTGAAAAGCATGACAATTTTACTTCTTCTTTTCTGATCTGGATGTCTTTTATTTCTTTTTCTTGGCTAATTGCCCTGTCCGGGACTTCTAGTACTATATTGAATAAAAGTGGCAAGAGAGGGCATCCTTGAATTGTTCCTAAACTTAGAGGAAAAGCTTTCAGCTTTTCATAACTGAGTATAATGTTAGCTGTGGGCTTGCCATACATGGTCTTAATATTATGTTAAGGTATGTTCCCTCTATGCCCACTTTGTATTGTGCAATTCAGTTTGCTAACATTTTGTAGAGAATGTTTGCATCTATGTTCATCAGGATTATCAGTCTGTAACTTTCTTTAATTGCAATATCCTTGTTTGGTTTTGTTACCAGGGTAATGCTGACTTTGTAAAAAGAGTTTGGAAGAATTCCTCTTCCACATTTTGCATGAGTTTGAAAGGGATTGCTATTAATTCTTTTGAATGGTAGAATTTACCAGTGAAGCTGCCTTTTGTTTGTTGGGTTTGTTGTTGTTGTTGTTTACTGATCTAATAATCGATCTGTTCTGATCTTCTATTTCTTCATGATCAAGACTTGGTAGGGTGTATGTTTCTAAAAATATGCCCATTTTTGGGGGGTGTCCAATTTGTGGGTATGTAATTGCTCATAGTAATCCTTTATGATGCTTTGTATTTCTGTGGTATCAGTTGTTAAGATCTCCTCTTTCATTTCTGAATTTATTTGAATCCTGTCTTTTTTAGTGGGTTAGTCTAGAAAAAGATTTCAGTTGTTTATCTTTTTAAGAACCAGCTCTTTGTTTCATTGGCCTTATTTTCCTTTAGTTTCTATTTCATTTATTTCTGTTCTGATCTTTGTTATATATGTCCCTCTATTAACTTTGGGCTTTCTTTTTCTAGTTCCTTAAAGTGTGAAGTTAGGTTGTTTGAGATTTTCTTCTTTCTTGAGGTAGGCATTTATCATTATAAATCCTTGTTATTGCCTTTGCTGCATCCTATGTTTTGCTAGGTTGTATTTCCATTTTCACTTGTTTCAAGGTATTTTTTTTAATTTGTCTTTTGATTTCTTCTTTCACTCATTGGTTGTTCAGAAGCATGTTGTTTAATCTCCACATATTTGCGAATTTCCCAGCTTTCTTCTTGTAATTGATTTCTAGTCATATTATTGTACTCGGAAGAGATGCCTGATAGAATTTTAATACTCTTAAGTTTATTAAGACTTGTGTTATGGCCCAATATATTGTCTGTCCTAGAGAATGATCCATGTATGCTTGAGAAGAATGTGTATTCTATTGCTTTTAGATGGGATGTTCTGTATATATCTGTTAAGTCCATCTGGTCTAACAAACCTTTGTGATTATCCAAGCAGTCTGTTTTACTTTTTTTTTTTTTTTTTTTAGTCTGTTTTACTTTTAATGTATTTCAGTAGTTGAGGATATGCCAAGGTCTATTGATGTCCCAAATGAGAGGATCTCTCTCAGCACTTGGATTCAAGTTGATGGGATGATAACCCCTCAGGCAGCAGCTTGTAACATGTGCAAATATAGTTCTGTGAGACCATAAACAGAAGCCTGCTGGTCACCACAGCAAGGTGACCTGGAGGTATCCCCTGGCAGCAGCCACAAAAATCAGGGCAGCAAATGAGGCTACAAGGACCTTTCTGGGAAATACGTGCAAACTGTAGCAAGGCAGAGGAGAACACAAAGATGGAGCCCATCAACCTCGGTCCCTGGAGAGTACCCCAGCAGGCCCCTACGTGTGTGTTAATTTCGATGCTTGTCCTTTGGTCTGATGTTTTAAAATAAGCAAATGAGCCTCTTGATCAGCTCTTTCTGCACTCGGCCCTGGGATGGGGGAGTCTAAGTGCACAAGCCCTTTAAGAGGTGCTTTTCAGGTTGATATAGACTTGAAGCTCTTGTGTGCGCAAACCCCACTGATTTTCAAAGGTAGATATTTTGGCGCCTCATCTCTCAGGTGCACATCTTAAAAGTTGAGATGTCTGATGTGGGGTTCAAACCCTTCACTCCTCAGGGAAAAGCTCCAGGTTTTCAGTTGACCTCCCCGATTATGGGTCTTTGTGCCTATGGTGGACTTTATGGTGAGACTGTGTCTCAAGGCACACCTACAACTTCAATATGGGTTTTTTTTTTTTCCCCATTTGCCTGATGTAGAGGAACCTCTCAGCTGCTTTTAAGAATTTTTTTCAGTGGAAACTGTTCTATATATAGCTATAGATTTGGTGTGTCCATAGGAGGTCGTGAGTTCAGGATCTTTCTACGTTGCCATCTTGATCTGGAAGCTGCCTTTTCTTTTAACGACTTCAAGCTTTAACCTAGTTCTACTCTGAATTTAAGGATCAAAGTCCTTAGGAGCACAGAAAATTACATATACATCCTAGAGATATCAATCAGCAGATTAGAGAACACTCTAGTGCAATTCCTTAACTCTTGGGTGTGATTAAAAATGGGTTTGGTTTTAGCAAAAACATATGGGATGACAAGAAGCATTATAAGAAGTTAAGATAAAATCTCCTGAGCCAGGTTGTCTGTTTTGTTCAAGATTGCAAAAGCTGTAGAGTTTGAAACATGTTCTTTTTAAAGGCAAGAATTAGGTTTTTTCTTCTCAGTTCTCTCCTAAGTTCTGCAGTCTTGCCCTGGACCCTTTTGATTTTATTTAAAAAAAATTTTTTTGGAACCAACCTAGTGTACCTCCAGTTTAAAGCTAAACCTTTATAGAGAACCCAGATCACTACTCCCCATAAGACAACTCTGAGTAGCTAATAATTCATAATTTCAAGCTGTAGACAATTATATAAAGCTGTATTGAAGATTTCTTTTTTTTTAATGGTCTTCTTTTTTAAAGATTTTTATTTTCTATTTATTCATGAAAGACACAGAGAGAGAGGCAGGGAGCCCGACATGGGACTCGATCCCGGGTCTCCAGGATCACACCCTGGGCAGAAGGCAGGTGCTAAACTGCTGAGCCACCCGGGCTGCCCTGTATTGAAGATTTCTGCTCCAGCTCTGGGTTAAAACAAATTCCTAGAAACAGTGAACAATCTCTCTTGGCTACTTCAATTACCCTGGACATTCTTTCTTTCTTTCTTAAAAATATTTATTTATTTATTCATGAGAGACAGAGAGAGAGAGGGGCAGAGACACAGGCAGAGGGAGAAACAGGCTCCATGCAGGGAGCCCGATGTGGGACTCGATCCCAGGACTTCAGGACCTTGTGCCAGGCTGAAGGCAGGTGCTAAACCGCTGAGCCACCCAGGGATCCCCCACCCTGCACATTCTTTCTAAGTCTGTGATGCTTATCTACTTCTCAGAATAAAATAATGTAAAAAGGCCACTTCTCTGTCCACCCTAATACCACTAGTAATGAAAGGAAAGGAGGAAAAGTAAACTGTTGCTTTCTTATGCTATTAGGGAAATGCAATGTGTGAACAATAAAGTATTTTAATTATAGGTTTGATTCTAAATCCTAGGGTTCTGAAAACTGAAGAACTGTTGCAGATGAAAATATATACAGTGAGGATTGCGTGAGTACCACAGATGCCTGAAAGCATGACAATTTAGTCATAAGTGATGGTTAAGAAGGGATCAAACAACCCTCACCAATTTTCACCTGCAAATGTTTTGAAACAAATGGTAGGGAAAGAGTTGCAAGGAGACCTAGCTACCAGTTGCACTGTTGGTAGCCCTGGATAATAGAACTGCTGGTTGTAAGGGAGAAACCCAGGCCCTCTATTTCACATGCAAAATCAAGTGAGAGCTAGGCAACCTGTCATATCCACAGCATCATTAAAAATAGATGAGCAGGTACTATGTGGAGTTCTTGGTTGAAATACAGAGGAGAAAAATTGATAGCTTTCATGAAAGAACCGCCAGTAGTTTTATGATTGAGGTCAGAAGAGGCATGCAAGTTCTTTCATATGGGAAAGGCATTATATTTAGGAGGAGGACTTTCACTTATCTAACAGCACTGTGTAAGTGACCAGTGTTTATTGAACCCTAATTTCATGTCTTTTCTACAGTTTTCGACTGTCCTTGAGGACATGTGGACCATGAAGGGAAGGAAGATCCATCTGTCAGTATTTTCAGTTCATTCACTAAATGGCCCTCTCCAGAATAAACTTCTAGTACTTTCACATGTCATTCCTTTTTCAGATTCCTTCAGCCAGTCTACCACTGTGGGCAAGTCAACTTAATAATGGGGGCGGGGAGATGGGCAAAATAAGTGACGGGGATTAAGAGGTACAAACTTCCAGTTATAAAATAATTAAGTCACTGGGATGAAAAGTACAGCATAGGGAATATACTCAACGGTATTATAATAACTTTGTATGGTAACAGATGGTAATTAGACTTATCATGGTGAGCAACCGTGTGATATACAGAATTGTTGAATCACCGTGATGTATATCTGAAACAAATATAACACTGTATTTCAACTATGCTTCAGTATTTTAAAATTTTTAAAAATTATCAATGTCAGCATCATCTGATAGATTCCAAATTATGCAATTGGGCAATTCATAAAGTTAGGTCTGAACATTTTTTTAAGGACTTGGTTTTTCATTCAAAGCCTTATAGAATTTTTGTTTGTTTTACCTTGCTAACAAAAAGGATTGTTTAAAAATTTGTGAGGTAACGGGAAGTTTAAACACTGTAATTCTTCAGTCTTAATTCAAAATAATCCTTAACAAATGCTTCAGGTGTTATTATACTTATAGCCTAAATTACCATGTGATCTGTTCAAGAATGCTCATGTTATTTCTCACACAAGTTTCAGAAAAGCTATCATATTCCAGCTATTTAAATACTAATTCATTTTGGTAAAATGATTTCAAATGTTACATGTCAGCTGTTTCAAGTTGTTATAGCAGCAGTAATACAAACATATTCCTGAACTCTTATTTTTGTCCCAACTCAAATATATTAACTGGATTACAGAGAATTAAAATTACAATGAAAGAATCTCAAGCTTAGTGTTAAATTATGGAAAAGGCATGTGCCAAAATATTAACAATAAATATCTGTGTGTCGTGAGATTAAAGGCTTTCTCTGTGTTTCCTGTGGTTTCAGTCTTATACAGAGAGACTTTTCACTTTTATAACTAGAAAAAGAACTTATTTAATAAAAAAACTACTGAATAGTGTTTCCAATTATAAGTAGGCAAATGTTGTCGAGTGGAGTGTCTTTCTGGCAGAAGGAGAGGCCATTCTTTGCCTGTGCTTACATTAACCTGCTGCTGTTTCCATGTATTCCATTGGTGATGGTCTGAGTTTTCTATAAACTTTCTTTTTAAAGATTTTTATTTATTTATTTGAGAGAGAGCAAGAGTAAGGGGAGGGGCAGAGGGGTAGAGAGATATGGTATAAAGAATCTCAAACAGGGTGGCTCAGGGTAGTTGAGCGTCTGCCTTTGGCTTGGGGCTTGATCCTGGAGTCCCAGGATCGAGTCCCAGGATTGAGTCCCACATCAGGCTCCCTGCAGGAAACCTGCTTCTCCCTCTGCCTCTCTCTCCTGTGTCTCTCATAAATAAAACAATAAAATCTTAGAAAAAAAAAGGAATCTCAAACAGACTCTGAGTTGAGCTCGGACCCCAACAGGGGGCTCGATCTTATGACTATGAGAGCTTGACCTAAGCCAAAACCAAGAGTCAGACGTTTGACCAACTGACACTCAGGCACTCCTAAACTTTTTATATTTATAACAAACTGTCATAAATCATAAACTTATGTCCTATCTGGATGTGATCACTACACAATGAGTGAATTGTTTTTCCTTTAATTTGGAGGGAAACAGATAAATCAGGCAAGTCTGGAGCCACAGGGTGACCTGCAGGTCACTGCCCAGCCTAACGCAAGAGAGGCCAGCCAGCCTGCACCTTGGCCAGAGCCCAAGGTGCCACCTGCAAAGCAGAAGGACCTGTTTCCCTGGCTCCTTTTCAGTAAGTCTTTTTCACAGCAACTTGGAATTCTCTCTCGCATTGCACATTTTTATTTTAAAAAAAAAATCAAAATATCATACATTTACTTAATTAGTTATTATCTTCTTGGAAATACTAATAGGTAGTTCCTGGATTCAAGGGAAAAGCAGACAATGTTTCCTGTTTCCACCTTTGGAAAGAAGACTTTCCAAAATAGAAAAGGAGAGTTACTAACAACCATGTACAAGTCCCCTATGTTCATTTCCCTTTTTAATTAAAAAAAAAAAATATATATATAAAATAAGTTTATATGTATTTATATATATGTAGTACCTATATGGACCTTAAAGATGCAGCATAATATCAGACAAAAATTCCTGCCCCCATAGAATTCATAGTTCAGTAGGAGGAGAATGAACAAGATTAGCAAAAACAGAGTACACTAGAAGGTACTAAATGCCAAGGAGAAAAATAAATCAGACAAGGATGGTAAGGAGTGTGTGGTGAAGGACTGTTGTGATTTTAGGGAGGCTGAAGAAGGTCTCACCAAGAAGGTAAAATTTGAGCAAAGACTTGAAGGGGATTAGGGATAAACCGTTGGAATATCTGGATAAGGAATGTTCTGGGCAGAGGAGGGAAATTGTGAGAACCCTGAAGGAGCAGCCTAACTAGTATGGTTAAGGAACAGCAAGCAGCGGGGCAGGAGGAGCAGGGGGAGGAGAAGGAGGGAAGGGGAGGTCAGAAAGTAACAAAGACCAGACTGTGTAGAGCTTTGCAGGCCTTTGGAAGTCCCCTTCAATTATGTAACATCAATCTCAGATTTCTCTTTTTTTTATATTGAGATATAACTGACATATAGCATTATATTAGTTTTAGGTGTACAACCGAATAATTCAATATTTATACATATTGCAAAACGATTGCCACAGTAAGTCTAGTTAACATCCATCAACACAGTTATAATTTTTGTTCTTGTGCTGAGAGCTTTTAAGATCTATTCTCTTGGCAACTGTCAAATATGCAATGTAGTATTATTAAATATAGTCACCACGCTGTACATTACATCCATATGACATACTTATTTTATAATTGGCAGTTTGTACCTTTCGACCCTCTTGCCCACCTCCTATCTCCTGCCAACAGCAACCACCAATATATTCTCGGTCTATGAATTTGCAGTTTTTTTGTTTAAGATTTCACATATGTGTGAGATTATACAGTATTTGTCTTTGGTTCATTTTCACATAACAATGCTCTCAAGGTCCATTCATGTTGTTACAAATGGAAAGATTTCATTCCTTTTCAGAGACAAATAATATTCCACTCTATATATCTCTCACATTTTCTTTACCCATTAATCCACCGAGGGGCACCTAAGTTGCTTCTGTGTATTGGCTATTCTAAGTAATGCTGCAATGAGCAGAGAGCTGCCTGTATTTTTTTAAATTAGTGCTTTTTCCTCCAGATAAATACCCAAAGATGGAATTTTTAGATCATATGGTAGTTCTATTTTTAATGTTTTAATAACCCTCCATTCTGTTTTCCATAGTGGTTCTACCAATTTACATTCCCATCAGTAGTGCAACAAGGGTCGCCTTTTTTCTGCAGCCTTGTCAACACTTACTGTTTCTGGTCTTTTCCAGATTTCTTAAAGCGTGCTGTCATTTCACAGATGGAGCCTTATCATACCAAGTGAAGACTGGACTGAGGTAGGTCCAATGCAGCTGACCACAAGAAATATCAAGGGTGAGTAAGTAAAATGACTGAAAATGCTGATCGCTTGTGACTAGAGCAATGGCAAAATGTGAGATTTCTAAAAATCTATCAATTTGGAAACTCTGTATGCCAAAGTGTTCCAGGAATGGTGGGACACAGTGTGGCCTTAAGGAACTCAAATGGTCTCCCAGGAGGCACACTGGAAGGCAGCATATGGTCTGGTTAAATGATGCATGGCAGCAAGTTTGGTAGAAGCTGAGATATGTCTTGAAGTGATATGTGCTAATGCTTTATGGAGGTGGCATTCTAAGTTGTCAAGGTGATGCTAATGCTTATTTGCTTATTTTTATTTTTTAAAAGATTTATTGAGAGAGAGAGCATGCGTGTGAGCACAAGTGAGGGGAGGGGCAGAAGGAGAGAGACAAGCAGACTCCCCACTGAGCCAGGAGCCTGAGGGGGCTCAATCCCAGGACCCTGAGATCAGGAACTGAGCAGAAGGCAGATGCTTAACTGACTGAGCCACCCAGGTACCCCAAAGGGATGGCTAATATTTAAAGAAAGAAAATGAAGGAAGAATGGAGAAAGAGAAGGAGGTGTGGGGTGTTCAAAGACATGAATTTAGGATGAGCAAAGTGGGTTTGTTTTACAGGCAATAATCAAACACATGTTGGCTTGAATGGAAAATGTGTACAGTGCAGGGGTGAAAGGTGGATCAGGAGAAGATCATTATTTTTTTATGGGCAGATTGAAGTTCTGACTTATATGCAAAAGAGTTTCAATTAAAGTTTAGAGAGGAAAATGGTATGGTAGGTAGAGTCCCTTGGATAGAGAAAACATTTGGGAGATAGCAATTAGTGTTCGCAAATACTTAAGAAGTGAAGCAGCAAAGGTGGTGACTGGAGTGGCCAGCATGGAAATAGAGAGCTACCCCAGACAGCTACCCCAGATATTTGAGAAGAATTCTACAACGTAGTGACTGGTTAAAAGAGTCATTTGTATATTCTGAAGGACTTAAAGATGTTCTCTAAGAAAAGGGCAACAAATTTTGAGATATTCTATGAGGTTAACAAAAAGGGATCTGGCTTAAATATTTTAAATTTGAGTGGTGATATGTCAAACATTTGGAAGTGTTACAGACAGAAGAACAAATTTCAGGTGAGAGGCAATGCTAAAAATAAACTTGTTAGGGCTAAGTTGGCAAATGATTATTGGTATTTTTCCTTTTCCTGTTTCATTGAGCCAACACAATTGCTCAGTGGGTATAAATAGAAGGGCTGCTTCATTTCCCATTCAAATTGGGACATTTTGAGAGCAAGAGGGGAGCTATTAATAATTATACTGGGACAATGGGCATAGAACAGGACTGTCCCCAGTAAGTGAGGGTGAACAGATTCCAGTTTATAAACTCTATCTTACTTTTAAAGAATGGAGAGTTGCCCATTCCTTATCTTTATTATTGCTTGTTTTCTCAAAAGGAGTCAAGTTATTCAATTAATGTCACTTCATTGTAATTTGAGGCTACAGTCTATTCTGGAATAGGACCCAGTTTTAGATACCTGAAAAATAAACACAATGCTAATGAAGTAGCTTATGTCCTGTAATTCTTACTGATGATTCTGGTAAACTAATAAAGTGTGGAGTGGAGACTCACTGTATTTGAGCACTGGAAACTCATGTAAGGTCCTAGCTGACGCTAGGGTTGGGTTGGGTTGTATCTGAAAACCGAAGGATGGCATTCATTCCCAAGAAGCTGGGAGAGTGCCTAAAAGGTGTGTGCATGTGCCTTATGCACACACACACTGGGGAAGAGCAGACAGGGAAAGAATTCTCTTTATCCTGTAGTGGTGATTTGTATGGTAGTTCCTTTGCTGCAAAAATAGTTTAACAGAAGAACAAAATTGGTATTCGAACTGAGTAGAACTGTGGAGAGTATTCTGGCAAATAGCAAGGGACTCAAACACAACCCAAAATACTAAAGAAAGCCATTATCTTTCACACTACATACTGTCATCTTCATTTATGAAAATGTCAACACAGTCCCCTTCACCAGGGAAGGAAGCCAATTCTGAAAGTACTGTGTAAATGCAGGGATTAGTTTTCCTATGGCAGTGGACTTTTTTGTCTTTACTGTTTATTAGGCTTCTTATATTAATAATTTATTTTTTTTATTCAGTGTAGATACTTCACATTTTTCCTGATGTAAAGGGAAATAAAATGTGTTTTGCTGTCATTCTTTGATCTGACCTTTTAAATAACCATGTCATCTGGCTATTGTGTTATTTCTAGTCTCTGTGGTTTTATATCTCAATAAACAATTTATTTTTGAGAAAAATCTATTTGATTCTGCAAAGAAAACTTGTAGACACCCTGCCTTCAGAAAGGAAGATTTTTCTATACATCTGTTAGTTACAGTGAAAAAAAATAAGACAGAACCTGTGATTTATGAATATGGCATCAGAAGCAAAGTGTTCAATGATTTCTATGGTTCTTTGATATAATGGCACAAAATCTAGAGAGGAAGAAAGGCACAAAGTATTGATATATATATATATATTATTTTACACTTTCAAATAGACTTTATGTAAAAACAAAACATGTTAACAAAATGAGATGATGAACAAATGTTTAAATGAGCAACATCTGACTTCCATCTGTCTATAAGCTATCAATCAGACCATATATCTGTATACAATATAGAAATACTAGATAGTCTTCAAGAGTCAAACAAGTGGACAGAAGAGAAAGATCCTAAAATTACTCTCAGCCATACATACATTCTTAACTCAGGATTGTGATTAGAAAAGAGAAAATACAAAATATTCTTAATTCTAATTATAAACTTGCCATTAGGCAGGGAGGGGAAGTGTGAGGATCAATAGGACAAAATTTTTGTGTTTTGATATAAGCTTGTTTTATTTAATGTACACTGGCATTTCACCAGAATCTTACAACTGCTAGCTTTTCTTTTGAAATGTAGATCTTTTTAAAAAGACCTTATTTATTTATTTGAGAGGGACAGAGTGAGCATGAGGAGGGGGAGGGACAGAAGGAGAGGGAGAAGCAGATTCCCTGCTGAGCAGGGAGCCCAATGAGAGGCTCACACAATCTCAGGACCCAGAGATTATGATCTGAGTTGAAGGCAGATGCTTAACCAACTGAGCCACTCAGACACCCCGAAAAGTAGATTTTTCTCATTATTTGCTTTCAACTTAAAAAGAAAAAACCAACCTGCCATCCATACTTTGTGTCAAATGCAATTATCTTTTTCTTGTTTGACCTATTCCTAGTGACATAAAAATCTTACAAAAAAGTTCAAGACTCCTTTGGATCCTTCTGATACCATCATTCCCTCTGCCTCCCCAGAAACAGAGATAATCACTGGGCTGAACTTTTCAAATGTTATTTTTTTGCTATCACTGCATATATGCTAATAAATAAAAATAGGGTTAATTTATGGGTTATGAAACTTCATACATGACATCACATTCCTGTGATTATTCGGCAGCTTGCTTTTTTTTTTTTTTTACTACTCAGCATATACTTTCTAGAGGTATCTTTTCCTTTGTTACCTTTGCTCCCCTTGGTGCCACATTTTAAAATGTGAAATTTACAGCCTGTTATCAGTGCAACTGGAGCTTTTCTCCTACCACATTTATAGCTGATGTATTCAGTTATTTTATACCATTATCACTAGAATCATTCTCTACAATGTTCTTTGTAGATCAAGAGGGACCACTTTTGGCAACCATGGAACAAAATACTAGACAAGAAGTGCTTGAAGATAAGTTGATTAAGTTATTCTGAAACCTGTCATTCAATGTTCCATCATTTTACAGGTCAGTGATATATGTCCCCTCCAACAAGTTATTTTATTTTATTTATTTAAAGATTTTATTTATTTATATATGAGAGACCAGAGAGAGAGAGAGAGAGAAAGGCAGAGACACAGGCAGAGACACAGGCAGAGGGAGAAGCAGGCTCCATGCAGAGAGCCCGACATGGGACTTGATCCAGGTCTCCAGGATCATACTCTGGGCTGAAGGCGGCGCTAAACCGCTGAGCCACCTGGGCTGCCCATCCAACAAGTTTTTAAATGCCATATTTTCTCATCTGAATAGTTTCAGTTGGTTTTATTACATATCTGTTGACAGACAGTAAGACAGTTGCTAATAATTCTCTAGAGATTAGACACTGATGTGTATATAAAAGAATCACAAGTAGATTTGATTAAATACCATTCATCTGCTGCTCTGCACTGTTAAACATACTTTTTGGAATGTCCCCTCTGCTATATTTAAACACTTTGTTCTTGGAAATCTCACTGAAGAAGGAAAAAAATGTTTCTTTTTAATTAAGCTTGAATATATTTTATACTTAAGCCGATATTGAAATTTAATGACAAAATAAAAATATGGCCAGAAAATAAAATGAATTTCAATGGGAAAAACTGCCAGTTAATAACAAAGTGAGAAGTCAAACTGCAAAGCATAGAACATTTGGCTTTGTGTAAATAAAGCATCACACAACTGAGGCCAGAGTGAATCACCAGGAAACATGAGTAAGCAAATATGAAGCAAGTGTGATACTGGCCATCTATAAATATGCAGCACATCTTATTCTGATGTACGCTGACTAGACAACCTGCTTTGACCTGTTTTGGATCAGAGACCTAGAAGGCTCCTTGAAATGCCTGATGCTACCAAAGAGAGGAAAACACTGCCAGTCAGATACTGGGTAAAGGCTGCTTGAATCAGAAGCACACACATCTCCACCCAATTGAGAAAGACTTGGAGTTATTAAATAAATACACAGAAAGTGCTTTACAAATCAACTGTAGTAACCCAGCTGAGATACCACAGCAACATAATCTAATGACTCAGCAGCGTCGGAGAAGAACGGATCAGAGGTACCTCGAGGCGTTTGATGATTTTTGCCGAGAAACAATCTCATCTAAAGGATTTACTAATTCAAAGTACCAGAATTTTTCTCAGTATTTATTCTAAGGAAATGTTCAAATATCTAGTGCCAAATGCCACACAGAATTAGCTCATCAAATACGGAAATGCTTGTCCTCAAGTTGGGCACTATGTCATCATCCCAGTCATATTCCCAAGAACTGACACCAAACAATGATAGTTTGAATCTGAAAAGGGTGGGGCAGGGTGTGGGAGATGGGAGAAACTCCCAAAAAAATCTCAGAGAAATTATACTTAAATAAAACGAATATATTGCAGGCCAGGTGAAAAAACTCAGTTGCAATCACATTCTACTTTCTCCATCAAAATTTATAACAGTGAATAAATTAAATAGCCTATGGCTTGTATGAAGGCTACTATCATATATCCAAAAGTAAAGAGGAAGAAAAATATTCTACAGGTAGTTCTTGCCAAACTAGATAAAACTGTGTACCACTTTCTGAAGTAAATTGGTATGAAGACGGGATTTTTATTTTTGCTTAAGTACTCGGCGTATCCACATTAATATCAATCTCAATTGTCTTCCTGAGTAAACAGTGTGTGGCACCTGCAAATTAGTCATAGTTGAGCCTCTGGCTACTATAAAAAGCTAATGGGCGGGATCCCTGGGTGGCGCAGCGGTTTGGCGCCTGCCTTTGGCCCAGGGCGCGATCCTGGAGACCCAGGATCGAATCCCACATCGGGCTCCCGGTGCATGGAGCCTGCTTCTCCCTCTGCCTGTGTCTCTGCCTCTCTCTCTCTCTCTCTCTGTGTGACTATCATAAATAAATAAAAATTAAAAAATAAAAAATAAAAAAAAAATAAAAAGCTAATGGGCAAGCTTGAGAAGTTGGGGAACAGAAATTATTTCTAAACAGCAACACACACGCACACACACACACACAAAATCACATTTTCAATGATTTTACCAAAAAAAAAAAAAAAATCTTACTGTTCCTCCCCTCCCCGCATTTTTAATTCCTCAAACCCAAAGTTTTGGTTCTCTTTCTCTTTCCTTCTTTTTCCAAATAGAGAATATCTTATCCTGTAGTGGGCAAGAGGGGTAAGTGGAATAGATGCAGGCCATCTGATACAAGAATATCTCCCGAGCAAGGAATTTCTGAACTTCTCTATTAGGAGCTATTGACAGATGGACTTGAAAATCTGTGAATTGTAGTAAGGTAAAAGCCATTCAAAACCATATTCTTTTGGGAACTTGGATTTTGGCATGAGAGGAAGGAGATATAAGAACTTAAGTAAAACACTCTCTACTAGCAAACATGAATTAGAAGTATCACTGCCAACTCTAGATGCAACTTTTGAAAAAAAATTCTATTTCTGGTTTCTGAAAGGTCTAGAAATAAAAACTACCTTAGTCTCCAACAACCACCCCAAAACTCAGTGGTTTGTAAATACAAGGAGCTAGGGCTCCTTGGAGAAATGGGTCATTGTAGTTCTGGATAAGGAATATGCAATATGCCTGGCCTGAAACATCTTGTCATCCCCCACCACAACCCCAATCAAGCTATGAGCACTAGTCAATGCATGTGAAGGGTGTCAGGAGCCCACGTGAAGAGATTCACATTGGTCAAATATGGATAATTTATCATCAAAAAGAATAATAGCAATGAATGAAAATGTATCCAAATCAAATTCATCCAAAAATCAATGACACATGAAGTATGAATGCATGAGTTCATAATGATACTTAAAAAAAAAACCCAAAAAACATTATTGTTTATATGCCAGGTAACCAAATTGTCTTCTTTTTTGAAACTGCTAAATATGGCAAAAATCAAACACTTATCCTGCCTTTGCTATAATAACTATATATACTTTAGGATAGCTGAATAGATGATAAAGGTAATTTCCTCTTGTATAAAGTCTTGTCAAATGTTAAAACTAAATATAGTCAAATGTCTAGATCAAACTACCAACTAATAACAAATACAGGGGACAGAAGAATGCAATCAGCATAATCAGCAGTTCTGAAGAAACTATAAGGGGCAAATGGATGGATGGGGAGCTGGGGGTTGGCAGAGGGCTGAGGAGAAAGGCAAGTAGAAACCTCTAAGTTAAAAGAAACCAACTAATGAAAATGCATGGATCTTATTTTGATCCATATTCTTAAAAATAAATTGAAAAACATTTTTTTATGAGACAAGTGGGAAAATCTGAACACTGAAGGATAAAGGATTTTTACTAATTTAAGTGAGATCATAATACTCTGGTCGGTTTTTAAAAATGAGAAGTTAACTTTTAGAAGTGGTATCATTTCATTCAAAAGTAGTTCAGTTTGTATTATTTCCAAATAATTTTGGGGAAAGAGGAAAGTTGGTAGATGAAAGAAGATTGATCCATTTGGTGATAATAGTTTAAGCAGTGTAACTGGTGCATGGGAGGGGGGGCTCCTTGAACTCTTCTTTGCTCATATGTATGCAAGTTTTTAAAAAACGAAAGATAAAGGCTTTTGTTGAAAACTCTAAAATACTGAAAGGCATCATTAGGATAAAAATTAACTTTTTCCTTGGGACACCTGGGTGGCCCAGTAGGTTAGCGCCAGACTCTTGATTTTGGCTCAGGTCATGGTCTCAGGGTTGTGGGACCAAGCCCTGTGTCAGGTTTTCACCCTCAGCAGGGAGTCTGCTTGTCCCTCTCCATCTGCTCCTCCCTCCTTTTGCCCCCCGCCCCCCGCCATGATACATGGTCTCTCTCTCTCTCTCTAAAATAAATAAATAAAGTCTTTAAAAAAGATAACTTTTTCCTCAAATTGCAAAATACTTTAGTAGAGGCATGCTTTGTGAACCTTAGATGTGAACAAAAATGAAAATGCTCCTTTGTATTATAGAGAATCATGTCCTGATACTGATTAAAACGGAAGAATTTTTTTAGTGACAGATCCAAATCATGAGCACTTCAAAAGTAGAACTTACAAAATGTACCAAATTAGAGTATAGCCAGTGGTAGCAAGCAAATGAGTGGATGCAGGGATCTGACATAATGGAAATGCACAGATCATCGGAGTTAATGAAAATCCTCTTCCTGCCTGATCATTTTTCATAAACTTTGAGTGACTAATGAGGCTTTTAATGATACCATCTATTTCTGCTTAGTGGTGGGACAGTTAATATGTAGTATAAAAAAATACGAGTGCATATTCATAAATATTAAAATAGTTACTTATTTGTAGTATATCTACATCTTCTTCCTCCACTTCCTCTTCCTTCAAGTGGAGTTATAAACTTGTGGGTTTTGACAAGCAAAACATTTTTCTGGCGCTTGTATGGATACCAGCTGGGTGCTAATTTGTCCTGTGATGGACTAGATCACTAAATATTACAAAGCTAGAAATGTTCCTTTAAGCTTCCAGGAATGTGTCTGAATGTTGGCTGGCAGATGCCCCCGAGGAGATAGCTCTTGTCTGACAGCCTGTATGATGAGTTCTAGCCAATACAAAGGAAGAACTGGTTGCATACACATAAGCCAGCAAGTCAGTTCAGGCAATGGGGGTGAATGGTGCTTTGGGGGATGCACCGCTAAAAGCATTCTCTGGTCTAGTAATACTGACATAGACAGGTGTCCAGTATCTAGTCATGTGTCTAAGTGCCATGTTTTGATTACACATTAGTCAGTAACAGCATCCCCAGCACATTTAAATCCTACTCTGTCATAGGATCAATAGTTTACCCATGTGGTTTTGCATTTAACCCTTCAGCTATATTTAAGCAACAAAAATGATGGAATTGACACATTGCTTCTAGGCCTGAGAGATAAACTAGATCACTGGGTGAGCAGTTTGGACAAGACAATAAAAATAGCCTGAAAATAACAGACTGAGTATACTATGACAAGTTGTTTGCAAAGAAGGCCTACTCTCTGGGCATGGCTTTATGTTATCCTCAGGGTATTGAACAGTCAAAAATAGACGGTATAAGATAAAATAGTCAAGCATTGCTTCTTTCAGCCAAGTCTGATGAAATGGATGGATTGCATTGGGAAAATGAAGAGAAACCTACCTGAAGACTGCAAGGGTCAGAGACCAGAGCACTAATGGCTTCCTCAGTTCAAACTTGGCCCGTTTGTTCATCAGGTGCCGACCACCAAAGATAAAGGCAGCATACAGTGCGGAAAACAGGAAAGATTTCTTCCTGCAACAAAAAAAGCCAGTATCTTAGGAAATAAAAATCTTTCAGGCAATTTATTTTTATTCATCAGAAATTTTTATTTACTAATTATTCATAATATTTTATAGCAGTACCTCTTTGTAAGCGCTAAAGGCATATTCTTGGGAATGTGCCCCTTTGCTGAAGAGAGAATATTTATTTAATCCTTTTGGTGACATGGCATTCCATGGAAACCTTCCTCGGCAAATTAGGTCATTCTAGATTAACCAACACATGTTGGAATAGAGCCATGCTCTTTTGGGACTCTTTGACTTTAAAAATTTCTACAATGTAACATTAATATAACAAAAAGAAAAATTTTCACTGGGGGAACTAAAGCACTAAAATCAAGCTACATGACTTAGGGATTCCTGGTAGACATCATTCAATGCAATAAGAAGAACACAGAACTACCTAAAGCAGACTTGCCTTAAAGCTTGAATTTGAATCTAATCAAAATCTGATTTTACTACTTATTCACAGGAAATATAGACTGTGGGAACTTCCATGGGACAACTGAACTTATTTCTTCAATTAAGTTAGGAGTGTGGAATCCAATGAGACTCTTCTAGATTAAGAAGTGATTTGAAAGACTACAAAGACAATAAGTATACTTTGGGGGGGGGGTCTTTATTTAAGCAAACCAATGGGAAAAAGACTTTTTTAAAAAAAATCAGACAGTGTTTAGTAATAATTTTAAAAGTGCTTATTTAATATTTATGGGTGAAATTACATGTCTTGGGCTTGCTTTAAAATATCCCAGGAAAGAAACAAAACCAAAACAATATTCAGTGTAGAGAAATGAACCAGATTAACAAAAGGATAAAGGAACACAGGGGCTCATTATTCTCTCTCTCTTTTCGTCAGGCTTAGGTAGGACTCTTAGAATCTTTAGGTCTTCCTGGTTTATTACAGTACCAAGTAAACAGTGGAATTGATAATACCAATAAGAACAAAAACAAGATTCTATAGAACTATGATTCAATAGAAAGTAACAGAGGCCCTGTAAATAATTTAAACACCTGAATGAACTTACTAAAAAAGGAGTATTTCTCTTAAAATAGATATTCACCCCTCAATTAGATTAAAAGGGAAATCGTTGAAAAGTTACAAGCATAATGCAAAAAGCAAAATGAATTAACCTTAAGAGCATTTTTTGCAAAATGCTTCTTCCTAATTGCTGATATACCGCTAGTATATATTGCTGACTAAAGAGGGATTTTCATTATTTACACAAGCAACACACCTACTTCAATGAATGCATGTGACAAACATGGTGAACACTACCCAATAAAGCAGTAATTCCAGTAATCAACCCACAAAGGTGGAATAAGCCACTTCCAACTGAGGTTTGCAGATTCTCTTGGAAACACCCAAGACCTGGCCCATTGGAACCACTTGATAAATATTTGTTGGATGATCATGGTCTTTTCCTATCAAATTTTCTGATAGGAAAAAAATAATTATGCACCTGTGCACTCAGCAAACATTAGCTGAGTGAATTAATGGTTGTACTTTCCCAGTAACATATGAATTACTAAAAAAATGAAATATTTGCAAAAAAACACGATCCATTTTCATCCTACATAAACAGGTAATTTCTATACTTCAAAGAGAGGTGGAAACATGAGACAATTTTATGGAAACTTTATTAAACATTTCAAGAGGAAAGTACTTTTGGCTACAAATGTGCACATATAATAAATGTAAATATGAATGTGAATGAGTATATATAAGTATACTCGTGTGTGTTATAGGAATTTTGCAAGTGTATGTCACTAAATTGAGTCCTAATCATTATCTGCATTTACACACACACACATTTTTATATATATGCATATATATGTATATATATATATGCAAGGACTCATTAGATAACAAATTCTATCAAGTTAATATAAGCAACAGTAATATGAAATAGTATATATTTTTTTATTATTCTTTTCTAAATCTTTTAAAATAATTTTCTTCTTCTTCTTCTCTAAATGATAAAGGTAATAATGAGTGACAATATTCATAGTATGATTTAGGGAGTGAGTCCTGTGGGTGGACACACATAGTGCTAAAGAGCTTTCTCCTTTGATCCTCCTAATCACCTCTAATGTAGGTAGAGCATTATCTTCATTTTATGGATAAGCAAACAGGCTTAGAGGTTAAGCCTCAGATCTCCCTGTTCTCCTGTGGTAAACTTCCAGGAGGGAAAGAGCGTACCTGATGTGTTATTTTATAGTCATGTAAGAATTCTGCAAGCCCTCCTACTAAATTGCATGATCATTGTTGTGTGGCACATTGTTTAACTGTGAATAGACCAAGAGGAATCTCTGTGCCTTCACATTTCAACTATCATATTTTTGGGGCTTGGAACACTTTGATCCAAACCCTGTTTAGCTCATAGAGAATACAAAGGAATTATATATGACTCCCGAAAGCTTTTCCTTAAATTATCTATCATTTTTGCTCTTGCTCAATCTAATTCAGATTTTGGTTATGGTTATAGATTAATTGTATTACTTACAATTATGAACCAACTTAAATAGATGTCTTTATACGATCCTATCATTCTAGCCATTAAGTGAAAAATATTGTTCCTTGAAGAACCAAGAAAAATACAAAAATCTTCCCTTGGGATTTTTTTCTTCTACATTTCTTCAGCTATGGAATGAAAATTAGTCCTAATGCACTATTAACATCCTGGCACAGACCATTCTCTCTTCTATGTGTTTTCTAAAGATATCTTTACCAACCTTCAATTCCACAGCTAGGGCAACCAAGTCAATCAATATAGATGCAGAGAATTTGAGAATTCCAAGAAACTTTGAGATGGAGCCCAATTTCCTTGTTCTACAGAAGAGGGAACGGGGGCTGGGGGGAGGTGCTGGATGACATTAGTTTCTTATAATCACATAGCCACATCCTGTATATGGGCCAAAACTACCAAAATTTTGCTCAAGCAGATAGGTAAATATTAATTGTCAAGGTTAGAGCGGAGTCACATGCTGTGATAAAAAGTGCTTATTGTATACCTTATAAATCTACTGTGGTGAAATTCAAGTATGTTATGGTTTAAGTTAACTCAGAATGAAGCTTTAACTTCTTCTGTAAGAGGGAGTCATCTAAGAAAGCATTAACTCTTACCTCTTCCAACAGAGAAATCAAAATGTATCATTTATAGTTGAATGTATCATGATTTTTCCATTTAGCTTAGAATAAGGTAAGATTTTCTTTAGCCAACTGCACAATTTAAATGGATTCAAATTACCTTTTGGTTCTGCCATCTTTTTGGTAAATGTTCAATTATAGTCAAGATGAGTAATGACTTCCTGCTAGCCCACTTACTATTTAATGGGGAGAGAGGAGTTCTCTAATGCTTCAATGTTAATCTAATAATTCTTCATATTCTGGCAGGGCTCCATAGCTGGGTATAATGGTAACACTACATTGTTTTATTACTAGATAACTAGCAATTTCCAGAGGGACTCCTCCTGTTTAATGAATCTTAAATGTATATCATAGAGCCCAACCCTTCACTATAGGTGCCTAATACTTTTCAGGACACTGCTTCTGTAGCTATAATTACAAAGTAGCCAACTAAGTAAAGATCACCCAAATGAAATACTGATGTGCTTTGAGCTTGTTGGGTTTGTATTTACTCTTTGCCCCCTTCCATTTCTGTCATCCATGTGAATGGACATTAGCCCATAACTAGTAAAAATAAATAATGGCTTTCTTATTTATCTTTAGAAAGGTGCATTTTTCTATCATTCTACCCAGGTCGAAAACATTCCTAGGAGGTGTTTTTTCTAGTCTCACAGAGTAGCTGTTAATTATTTGTACTTATTGTTCTATCTAATAACACCTATCAAAGAATGACTATATGCATATACATTCAAATGTGTTTTTTGTGGGTTGTTTGTGTGTGTGTGTGTGTGTGTGTGTGTGTGTGTGTGTGTGTGTGGTTTTTTTGGTCAACCCCTGAGCTTCCACTGAAACCAGGACCTGACTCTCTAACACTCACATCAAGATCTCTGTTGGCTGACTTGCGCTCTTCTAAGAGTCAAACAAGTTCATTTGAGAATGGTGAGACTTTCTTTCTTGTGGGTGGCATTTCAACAGAGGTTAATTGCTAATGAACACCTTGGGAAGATGGCCTGAACGCCTCTGGGCCTGGTTCTTGTGGCTACCAGGCATGTGTAAGGTACAAGGCAGAGCGAAAATACAAACAAAGCTTTGAGGAAGAAAAGGAAAGCACACGGGAACACCTCATGGGCTTTGACTGATAGTTACCAAGCACAGAAAGTTTTCTAGACGAAGAGACTGAAACTGAGAAAAAATGCTAATTGGTGAGGCCATGTCTCTTTTAAGACTTGTTTAGTTCAGGGGCACCTGGGTGGCTCAGTGGTTGAGCGTCTGCCTTTGGCTCAGGGCCCGATCCCCAGGTCCCACAAGGAGCCTGCTTTTCTCTCTGCCTATGTCTCTGCCTCTCTCTCCGTCTCTCTCATGAATAAATAAATAAAATCTTTAAAAAATAATGGAAATATGTCCATAATAAATGCAAATGAATAGTGACTTTATAATTGCAAGACAAAGCTGTGACTAAAGGGAAGGGTGTTATTCTAACCATTTATGTGTGACCCAGGAAGCCAAATAATGTGTGATTTCTGAGTTTAAGTTGCAAATACCCTCTTTTCCTGTTTCGCCTTCCTCTCAGATGTGAGTTGAAATATCACAGGTACTCCTTATTTATTTAAAAAAAAAAAGCTGAGAAAACCATTTTTCTGTAATTCATTTTTTTCTATTGTTGAAGCAGGGCCATGCTCAAAGTGGAGTTGCATTAGTACAATGGACTGAATGTCGTGGCTACGTATCTCTTTCTAGGGAAGTACACTCCTTCTAAAACAGAACTGTTACACAAAGTTGCTTGTACATATATGTCAACATACCATTTTTGCCTTCTGTCACCTTTTCATAAATGTTGATGAATTCTATTTTCTTGTTGGCTTTTTTTTTTACAACGGGAAATATGATCTTCCTACTTTCAAAATGTTAAAATCACATACATATACAGCTCCATTAAAAATGTCACCTCTCTAACACCTGAATCAGCAAGATACTGATTAATTACCTTTCTTTTATCAGTTGCCGATAAAAAATGCTGACATCCATCCATCCGTTCACAATTTAAATGAACGTTCATCATTTTCATTTGCAGGGTATTTAGCATGCCCCTGAATGAAAAAATGATAATGAACTAATCCTTACATAAGAGTAAATTCTCCTCCTATCAATCTAGTTAGAAGGACAGGAAAAACATGCTATAGATAATAATGTCTGATAAAAATTCTGGTGCAGGAGATATTAACGTGATGAGAAAATGTCCTGTGGAGGGGGGACTTTGAGGTAGACCGTTTAAGGATTTGAATGGATGGCTAGATGTAAGTGAAAATTTGAAATGGAAAGACAGCAGTGCCTTAGGCATAAGCCAAGCTGAGCACATATCACACCTGATGTTTCCACGGCAGGTAGGGAGACATGGGAGAGAGTCAGTTTGGAAATGTGGATTAAAGCCAGCTTGTTAGAGCTCTGGTAGCAGAATTAGGTCTGCATCTTCTCCTCAAAGTTGTGATAGGGAGTGAGATGTGTGGTCAGTAAAGTGTTATGATGAATAGCTGAAGTATAGTACTGGAATCTGTGGCTTAATTTTCCTTTCTTTCCTTTTTTTTAAAATACAGAAGAATAGTTTCACTGATGTGTATACCATTATGTGCCTGGGGGAGAGAAGAAGGGGAAGTATTACTGCTCATGGCCCCTGGAAAGATAGATGGAGACGCGCTGGTTCAGGCCATGGAGAGCACTCAAAGTCTTATAGCTGGGTTGGGGGCCAGAATAAAAAGAGATAAGTTCATGGGGAGACTTGGCATTGATTACTCGTCTTCCAGTGGGCAGATGTGGATAAAGTTTGACTGCATCTTTAAGTCAACACAAGGGCATGTTCCCCACAACCACACGGCCAGCATCTGTAGCTGTAAAGTGCAGTAGCATGAACGGAAGGAACTTCTTTAATGAATTGCTACTCTTCCCAGGAATTATCAAATGGGATCGCCTTGAAGTTTTATTCACTTAAGAACGAATATTCTGGGGCACTGGGTGGCTCAGTTGGTTAAATGTCTGCTTTAGGCTCAGGTCATGATCCCAGAGTCCTGAGATGGTCCTACTCAGCAGGAGAGACTGCTTCTCCTTCTTCCTCTGACCCTCCCCCCCTGCTTGTGCTCTCTCCCTCTCTCAAATGAATAAAATCTTAAAAAAAAAAGAATGAATATTCTCCTGTCCTGGGAAAAGAATAGCCAATTGCTAGGCCAACTGTGGCACTGTTTCAATAACACTGATATTCGGTTCACTGTCCTAAACAAACTGTCCTGCAGAGCAAATGTCACTTTTAATCCTAAATTATCATGTTTTATGGAGATGTGAGAATATATTTTCTTTGTTTTAGAAGACATGGTTTAAAAAAAAAAAAAAAGACATGGTTTCACAAAACTGATCAGAAAGATTGAAGTTCAAAGTTAGAATTAAAGATTTAAGAGGACACTAAAACAAAGAAAGAATTAGATTCTTTCTTTGACAAAGGTTAGAGTTTCTTATCTACTTAGAAAAAGTAAAGCTTGTGACCCTCTCTGAATAAAAATTTTGCCGGTAATCTTGGTAGACAAACCTCCCATTTCAAAGCAAACTAATAATGAGCTGTGTATCGACAAACTCATTTATAGTTTGTTTTGACAGTGTGGCTCAACTTGATTACCTAGTACTGCTTGTCTCTTTGAGTTAGAATTGCCAAATAACCAAGTAACTGTCTTGCATAATATATCAGCTACTGATACTAGTCATGGCAAAACATTACAATCTAGAGGCCATGTAAAAAAAAAAACAACAGTAAGTTCTAAATAGGAGACGGCATGCAGAAATAGAATTCAGAAAGTGGTTCCATCAGCACTTCACTTTCATTGTGCTAATTCTTTTAAAGAAATGCCCTTTGTTCTAAGAAAAAGAAAGCTTTCATCTGAATTTCCAATGAAGAAATGCTCACCCGTTAAGAATATAAGAATGAATATAAGGATGAATACAGAAAGCATACTAAAATTCTGAAATATCTCCTATGAAATAAGAGCAGTGAATGACTCCCCATTATCAAACTAAATTTTACCTCTTAAAGTCTTAAAATCTACTATGAAATAGAAATGAGCATTCGTGATTTTTTTTTCCTGAAAATAAAGTTTTCTTGGATCAGAAATTACACAAAGTACAATTATGGGTTTTTGCTTGTTTGCTTGCTTGTTTTTGAAATTTGTTAGGCTGCAGGTTTTTGCTTGTTTGCTTGCTTGTTTCTGAAATTTGTTATCTATTCTAATGTCCTGCTAGCCATAGAAATAGAAAATTAGAAGTTTCATAAAATATTAAAAATATATAAAAATAAAAACTAGAGTCAAATACAGATATTTGCTTCCTACTCGTCTTCATCCTAAAGAAGCCCTGAAATGTTCTGTAGAAAATAGAATTATCTGAGAGTTGGAGACTAAAAGCAAAAGTGAAAAAACACTGTAAAAAGCATTTATGATTATTCACAATGGAACGGAAACCGGATTTCAGGTTTACAAGATTAAGTCCAATTCAGACACACAATTTTCCCAGACTTCAACTCAAAATGACAGCTGCACAGACACCAGCTCATAACAAGCAGAAACATATCCAAATTTATGAGAGCTTTATACTCAAGGACTACTCATTTGAATGGAAAGATGATCCATTTCTGCCGCAGTCTACTACCACCTCATGTTTATAGAGTCTTAGTTTATACTCATTGCTTCAGACAACTGTAAAGAAGCTAGAAATTACTATCAAGGAAAAAAAACCCCACGTTTTCATGGTAACTATTGAGTGATTAAATATACTGTTGTACTGACTTTCCCCTGGGATACAAATTTTGAAACAAGAGGGGTGGGGAAGCAATGAGAAAACATGCCCCAACCGCTATTTCTGGATTAGAGAGAAAATAGCCCAGAAGTGATAAAGACTATTTCGTAGTATAGCTCATGGATACTTTTTTGTCACCAAAATCAAATTTACATAAAAGATTAAGCCTGAGTAAAAAACTGGCAATGACAAGAAGAAATATATTATTAGCAAGGCGGTGGAAATGACAGACATTTTTTCACCCATGAGATATCACCCAATAACCCAAGAAAGAACTCTCTTTTGCTCTTGAAAGTAATAATGCTGCAAGATTTTGATTAGGGTTTTCACAATACTTGTTCAGTGACATAAGATAAAGCCTGAAGACACTAGAGAGAACTCTAGTAATGAGGACAATTTGTCTGATGAGTTGGACTGTGTTGCTTTCCTAATGCTGCTGTAACAAATTCCCACAAATGTAATGGCTTCAAACGCCATGATTTGATCATCTTAAAGTTCCAGAATCAGAGAAGTCTGAAATGAGTCTTGTGGCGCTAAACTCAAGGTGCACCCAGGCTGCTTTCCTTCTGGAGGTTCTAGGGGGCACTCTCTTTCCTTGCCTTAGGCAGCATCCAGAAGCTGCCTGCATTCCTTGGCCTTCTCCACATTCAAAATGCATTGCTCCTACCTCTCTCTGTTCCAGGGTCCCACGCCTTCCCTTAACTCTGCTTTTGTCATCATATCACCTCCTCTGATTCTGATCTTTACCTCCCTCCAAAGAACTCCTGTGATTACATTGGGTCGGAGAGATAATTGAGGCCCACACCGTGGAAAGAAAGGTTCTCCAATTTTAAGGACTTATGTGATTAGATTGGACCCACACAGATATTCCTGGACAATCTTATCTTCTCCAATTCCTTAACCTAGTCACATTTGCAGAGTTTCTTTTGCTATATAAGAGAAACACGTTCACAAATTCACAAATAAACATGGATGTCTTTGGGGGACTATTATTCATTTTCCCACATGGATTAATTTGAAATAATAATAAGGTCTTAAAGCCATTTTTCTGCTGCAACTCATAGGGGACAGCCCTGAAGAGGGCAAACCTTTATTCTCTATTCTTAGCTTGTTAGATCCAAAGCCAGCCTTGCTCTTCCCTCTAAGTCAAGACAGCACTTTAGAATGCAAGGGGCTGAGAGTCACACTGTTATGAGGATTGTCCCTCATATGCATATAAACTCACAAATATCAGTACTTGAACTCTTGGTAGTAACTTATGATTTATCATATATCTTACAATGGACTAGGCTCCAAAGCTTGGAATTTCTAGCAACACACACAATTTATTAGAAATAACTAATATGTATTCACTTTATCCCCACTGTCACAAGTTCTAAATTGCCATCTTATACTCTTTTGTGACAACAAAGACGATTTGGCTTGTGACTATCGCTTGCATTTTAATCTTAAAATATACATTACAGGCTACATCCAGCACATTTTCCTATTTGCAGCAACTCCACTGTCCTATACTTCATCACTCTTACTGTTAAATCCATGAAGAATGAGTCTTCATCTCAGGAGGCTTAAGAGCAGCAGCATTTGAGACAGATGCTAACTCCTTCTTTTCTGTCTGTCCATCTGTCACTTGGTTTCTGGAGCCCTATTTTCCCTTATTTCTTCCCCATTTTCACTATCGGCTCTTTTTTCATTCTCCTTTGCTGGTTCTTTCTTTATCTCTATCCAATCTCTAAAACTTGAAGTGTTCCCAGGGCTCAATATATGAACTTCTTCTCTTACCTACACCAGTGGTTCACAATGGGGTGATGATTTTGCCCCTCAGAAGACATTTGGCAACATCTGGAGACATTTTTGGTTTTCATGACTGGAGAGGGGTTGGCTACTAGCATCTAGTGTGTGGAGGCCCTGGATGCTGCACAGGGTTATCTTATCCAGCCCCAAATGTCAGTAGTGCTAAGGTTGAGAAATCTTGGAAAAGAGAAATATAAATATCAAGATTAAGAATAGAGAAATCGGAAAACTCAAGAGAATGTATGTTGAAATGAGATACAGCTCCAAAAAATACATTTACTGTTGGGATGAAGTCACTCATGCTTCAGATATACTCAGGCTGAATTACTTCGAACTGATTCTAAGCACAGAGTAAACTTCTCTTTTCAAATCAGCAATTCAATTTAAAATTGAAGACAAGACAAAACAATCAATTCGGGTCAATTTTTCCTTCACTGTTCTCGAATTTGGTTCACCTCTGCCTATGATAGAAACATGGTCTAGGCTGGTGAAGATGTAAGTGATCAATTCTTACAAACTCTACATCTGTTGCAATGCTTTCCTTATCATGGAGGTCATTCAGAAATGTTTTTATAGTCTGTCTCCAAGAGAAAGGAATAATCTTCAATGAAGGTTAGTCACTGCCAAGACAACCCCCTACCCCACACACAGAGTTCAAATTCTTGAAGTAGAATTCCAATTGTTTCCAGTCATCTCTTTACTAACCAATCCTACAGGATAAGATAATTCCATAAAAGCCAATCCTAACTTAGCTCTGGATGGAGCAATGCCATAAAAATACTTTAGGCTATCAGAATTTGCAACTGTTATGTAGGTCTTAGAAGTTCTTACTCTTTTCTAGGTCATTAAAGTACAACAAGTTGATAACAATAAATGTTTCTATGACACAAACTTCTTAAAATTAAAGAGTAGGAAAAGCTCTATTTTGTAAGTGTCAGAAGTATATAAGAAAAGTAGGTGCTCTCATATGATAAAGTATGCCAAATATGATAACGTCAATCACACCATTTTCTAAATCTTAGAACAAATTATTGGCTATTTTCATTAGTAACTCTCAGGCCTTTGCTTCCCAACATAGGCCTCGTTGGGAAACACTGATTCTCCTCTGATGGTTATGTACAAAGGTGAACAAGCTGAACAGGAAGCTGCTCACTATAATGTTCATGTCTTCAGTTCCTACAGGGAAACCAGAGTGAAACCTGCCAGTCAGATAGTGCCCAAAGCTGGTGTAGGAGTCTTTAATCTTAATATCTGTTTACTTTATTTCCCACAAAGACCTTCACTTTGCTTCTTTATTTTTTCTTCTTCATTCATAGGTTCAAATCTAGAAAAAAAGATTTTTGGGGAATAAAGTGTAATAGTAAAAATCTCAAGATTTTGGGGGAATAAAGTGTAATAAAAAAGATTTTTGGGGAATAAAGTGTAATAGTAAAAATCTCAAGATCTATTATTAGAAAACTCAAAGATTAAGAGCATAGCTTCCATTTAAGAGGATGACAGAGGAATTAGTTTTATTTTTACAAGTTTCTTTGTACTACTAGGTTGTGAGACAAAAATAATTTCTTTTTACTTCTTTGTCAGATGAGTCCTGGGGCCCAACTAAGGTATGGTGGGATTTATTAAGCATGGGTTCTGACGAAAGAGATTCTCAAAATAGCAATACCCACAGCAGCCTTTTCCAAATCCGTTTCACAAGAAAGTGAATGCTTAGGAAGAGAAGAGAGTGTATCTGACTCATGGTTTCTTTGAAAGCCAGAAGGCTAATGTGTCTTCCCACAATCCCAAGAGCATTCCCTTTGGGGCATGCATCAGGAAGTAATGTGTCCTTCAGACTCCTCATGTTGGCACACACATGTTATGTCAATAGAGAGCAATCACTCTGTATAGTAAACCTGAGCTTTTGCTTTTACTACTCTTTTCTACTCTTCTTATTTGTCAAGACTGATTTTGTAAGCAACAGATTTGGGTGGATTGAAAGAATGGTCTGTACTTACACAGCAAGGCTTACCACCATAAGAAAAAAAAAGTTAAAAGAAAAAGGATTGACCTGTATTTACTCAAGATATGTCCTTTAAGCTTAAAGCATTTTGAGACAATTTGAGAAATACTAGATGCCTAAGGGCTACAACAACATTGAAAAGTATTTCTTGAACATCCATAGGTTGCAACTATCTACACAAATCTCTGCAACAGGAACTTACTGGTCCATAATAGACACAAAGTTGAAGGCTGGCTTGGAATGCAACCCTGTGCATTATTCCAGACCAGTAAAAGAGAATGTGTTTCAATTTAGTGAAAGTAGTATTAACTTTCTAAAGGGAAGACTAACTAGATTCCAGGCCCTGTGGTTAGAACTTAGCCCTTGGTTCTCCAAGCACTTTATATATATATATAATGTCTCATTTATATTTCAAAGAACCAACCACCATCCTCATTTTGCAGACAAAGAAACTAAGAAACAAGGTTAAGTAACTTGAACAAGAACCGAGAGCTTTTGAATGACAGTGCTGAACTTAAACCTAGGCAGCCAAGGATCAGGTCCCATACACTGAACCACTACATTATATTGGCATTCTAGAACATATGCTGCTTCTCAGTTGGTCCTTTCAACAGTAGTGGTATTTATCATCACTTTTTCCAGCTTACTCTCACATCTCATTGCTCCTTCCCACATTCAAAAATGTAAATTATTAGGGCCGCCTGGGTGGCTCAGTGATTGGGTGTTTGCCTTTCGCTCGGGTCATGATCCCGGGATCTGGGATCAGGTCCGGAGTCGGGCTTCCTGCATGGAGTCTGATTTCTCCCTCTGCTTATGTCTCTGCGTCTCTCTCTCTCTCTCTCCCTCTTGCTCTCTCTGTCTCTCATGAATAAATAAATAAATCATTTTAAAAAATGTAAATTATTACGCACACTTGAAATTCACTTTTTCTCTACGAAAGCATTTCTTTCTTTAAATCATATTCATGGGCAGCCCCTGGTGACTCAGCGGTTTAGCGCTGCCTTCAGCCCAGGGCGTGATCCTGGAGACCCAAGATCGAGTCCCACGTCGGGCTCCCTGCCTGGAGCCTGCTTCTCCCTCTGCCTGTGTCTCTGCCTCTCTCTCTTTTTCTAGGTCTCTCATGCATAAATAAATAAAATCTTTAAAAAAAATAAAAAATAAAAAATGAATCATATTCATAGGTGATTGATTTTAACAGGGAGACAGAGCTTGAGGAAAATAAACAGTACCCCTGATTATCGGGTCCAAGTCCCCAGTGAATGCTTCCCTCAGAGTCATCCCATACTAGAAGCTGACTACTTCTTCTCCAGTCTGCATGTTTACCTACTGTTCTGTCTGCTGACAGCCACTTGCCCTTGATGACTTAATGGCTGGACATACTGGAAGATTTTTGGCACATCACACAATTTTCTGCCTTTAGTCTTTCCACTTAGACCTTTTCCTGGAGTTCCAGTTGTCCAAATGGACATGCAAAGTTCCTATGCGTTCAGGTCCCAAAATCTGTATTGAAAAATTGACAACACATGTATACGACTATATATATAGAAAATATAAACATTAAATTGTACAAAGACAAGTACTTTATATTTTCCAACCACCTTGTCTATTTGAATAGAAATGTCATTAATGTCACACAGTAGGTTAGAGGCTCTCTAAGCATTTTAGCAGATTTGATTTCATCTCTCATACTGTCTCCAAATGCTTTTACATGATTCAAACGATTTTACATATCTACTCTGAAATAGTGTCTTCTAAGTCTTCCAGGGACATCCTATGTTATAGCCATACTGGGATTTTCAAAAGACATCACACTTTTGCCCCACCTTGCACTTACACATACCCTGAATGCCCTTCCCCTCATCATCATTTTCTGGGAAGATATTCCCTGACTGCTTCTATGTCAAGTTGATTACTCATCCTTCATCACCACTGTGCTTTCTATACACCTTTTGCATACCTAATATCAGCACTTATCTCTTTATATTTCAGGTCTATAATCTTTAAGTTTATAGGTCTGTAATCCTGAAGTATAAAAAGAGTGTCTTTCTCAACTTTGTAATGCCCAAGGCCTTCTATATCTGTGTTGGCCTTAAGTGGGCTCCTGACATCCGAATGGATGTATGATATGCTGGGTATTTTTTAAATCTTAAATTTTGGAAACACTTTAAGGGAATAGAAAAAAAGATATAACTGAGAGACTAAATAGGATAACCAATGCTCGTCATCTATGAATTTATGTTTCATATCCACTTGATTCTAAGTCCCCACTGTAAAAATTCTAACTTTTTTTTCCTTTGGAAGCTGAAAGAACCCTAATAAATTAATCTGAATTCAATTCTACTTTGAAAAAATAAAAACAAAACACAACAACAACAAAAAAAACCCAGAAAACCTTTCTTTGGAAATATGATTATGTTCCTACCGAGAGTCATGCTGCTCCTAGAGTAGCATACTGTATCAAGCATGGCTCAGGAATGTTGGGAAAGTACTACCTAATTTCTTTAGTTCTTGCTGGGCAGAGACTGATGTGTTGCTTTCTCAATGTAATTGTTTGCATAAAGTAAGCAAAAGACAAAATAGACAGGTATGAAATGAGACTGGCACCGTAACAGCATCACTTTCCACCTGATAACTATTCCCTCATCTGCCATCAATAGAATCTGTAATTCACCAACACATTTCAAGACAAATTCTGTAAAGGGCCAAGCTTAATCTGAAATCAAAACAATGACCACAAAACATCTATAATTTTACAATTCTAAATAAAACATGTTTGTTCTCATCAGGATCGTTCTATAACCAAAGAAACCTCTAAGATACCATTTGATGTCTATCAACAAGTAAAGAAAGAGATAATACAATATAATACCTGATTCAGGAGAACTTCCACTGACTCCTAGCTTTTGCTGGTGGACAGGAAGGTAAAATGACCTATCTCTGGGAAAAACTTATCAAAAACTTTAAAACACTCATATCTTTTACTCTTGCAATTCCACTTCAAGGAATCTCACTAAAGCCAATTATAAATATGGTAAAAGCAAGAAAATGACTAGAGTACAACAGTGAAAAAAAGTAGACTAAATCTCTAAAAGTCAGGGATATACTGTAGTATATTCATTCAAAAGACTATTATACAGCCATTAGAATTATGCAGTGTATATAATTTTAATAACTATGGGAGGAAAAAAGCAAAATGTAGGGTAATTACAAATTGAAAGAATGCCCCCACCCCCAATTTATAGGAGTTATTACTGGGTATCAGGGTTAAGTATGCTTTTTTTCCAATTTATTATGTACTGAAGTTTTTTCCTACTAGTTTAATAATGAGAACTGAGGATTTTATAAATAAAACTAAATGATAAAAAATGTGTTTTTATTTCTAAAAGAACAAAATGGGAACAAATACACCAAGCATTATGATGGTGGTTGCATGTATATTATATAAAATTACACAGGTTTTATTCCTCATACTTCTGCAGTCTTATTGGAAGATGCTATAGCAGTCACCCACCATCACACCAACTGGAGTAAAAAAGATATGGATTTCGGGCAGCCCCGGTAGCGGAACGATTTGGCGCCGCCTGCAGCCCAGGGTGTGATCCTGGAGACCCAGGATCGAGTCCCACGTCGGGCTCCTTGCATGGAGCCTGCTTCTCCCTCTGCCTGTGTCTCTGCCTCTCTCTCTCTCTCTGGGTCTCTCATGAATAAATAAATAAAATCTTAAAAAAAAAAAAAAAGCTATGGATTTCAATCCTGGCTGTCACATATTGTGATCTTGATCTTAAATAAATAACAAATTTTATCTGTCTCAATGTCCTCATGGAAAAAAAAAACAGGAAAATAATTTTGTTCTCAGGCTTATTGTAAATCACCAAAATGCTGGACTTGGCAGCATCTGATGCATTGTAGGTACTCAGTACATGATACTTAATGCTTCTGCTTATTATCAAGGAAAAAAAAAAGACATAAGAATAGAATCAAAATGCAAAATCAGGCTAATTGGGTCTTCATGGCCACAGGCATTTCAAGTTGTTTGTTTGTTTATTGTCACTTTAAGGTTACACATGACAGCAGCAGACCTGTGAATGATATTGCCCATTTGTGTACTTCAAAAAGCAATAAAAAAGCAAAATAGCCCGATTTAGGTTTATAAGTAAACAAGAGCTTTTATGAACACAAGTCACCTTGATATCTCAGCTTGAATATGGAGAGAAGTAACAGTGTGAAACAATAATTTAAACACTTTAATCTCATGAAAACTTGTAAACAGGATGCAGGATGGAAGTTCCTTAGATGGCACCCACAAGTAACTCTTGAACTAAGCTAAAAGCTAGCTGAACCAGCTAAAAGCAGTCTATTAAAGAGTAGTAACCAAAATGACTATAAAAGAGTCTTCTAAATTAGATATTTCTAAAGTAAAATGAAAATTAAAATGTTATGAGTAGATACTCTTTTTTTTCTGACCTTACACAGAGGGAGGAAAAAAAATGGTCTGTTTATAGTCATTTAATTACTCAGGTATCAGTAAAGACAGGAATTAAATGTAACCATTTGGCTGATTTATGCTGCAGTTATAAGGCCCATGGAATGTTAGGACGTTAATGTTGTACCTTGGTCCTTCTTTTCACAACTTAAAAAATGTTGACTGTAGCAAGTCTGAGGGAGATCAGGTTGGCCATGCAACTAGGTGAGTGGAGAGGTCAATAGTGTTGTGAGGTCATTGCTCTCTGCCTTGGAGGTGAGAGTGAAAAGCAAACCCAGCAGCAAGGTGAAGGTTTGATGTAACCCAGATTTGTAAAACTGACACTGATGTCAGCAGACATTCAAAGGGCATCTGCAGGATACAGATATGCACTATCTGATGATTCCAGACCAGCTATTGCCCAAGAATCTGCCCAGTGCCACACATCTGCCACTGGTGAACCTGAACGATCCTCAGCTACCTGAACTGAGGTGCACCTTGCAGGTTGGGCTAACAATAGCTGATGATCTTAGGTGATTGGTTTTCAACTTCTAGTACTGCCTCTTGCCCATGACTTCCCTTAGACCTTTACAGGAAAAGAGAACCTCCAAGAGAATTTAAGTATAAGTCAAAAGCACCGAAATTAGGAAAGTGCTCTTCTCAGTTTCCTCATTTAGCTCCTACTGGTTGTCTGGGGCAGAGAAGTGGGCAACAAGAGCTAAACCCAGCTCTGCAGCAGCACTAGAACTTCACTTACCTAAACGGCCATGGGGTAGAGAGATCTGTGTGGCAGTTCTCAGCAGCAAGTAGTGCCAACAGGAAGTTTTTATCTCAAGAGTGGTATGTGATGGGGCAGCCCGGGGGGCTCAGCGGTTTAGCGCCGCCTTCAGCCCAGGGTGTGATCTGGAGTCCCAGGATGGAGTCCCACATCGGGCTCCCTGCATGGAGCCTGCTTCTCCCTCTGCCTGTGTTTCTGCCCCTCTCTCTCTCTCTGTCTCTCATGAATAAATAAATAAAATCTTTAAAAAAAAAAAAAAGAGTGGTATGTGATGCCAAAACTCTGATCTCTATTTCTGGAGTTAAATCTGTCTTCCAGTTAAGCTCATAGTGTCTACGTCCTTTTGAAGTGTTTCAGTGTATAAAACCATCAATAATGTGACATAGGTATAACTATAGGCAAAGGAAGCCTGGTCTGACATGGGCAGCACGATCGAGAATTTTCATCCATAACTATATATGATAAAACAAAAGCATTACCTAAATGACACGAAAACCATGACTCCTTTTTCCTGTTAAATTGATGAATTCCAGGGGATAGGCTGACTGAATCCAACAGTTTATATCATATAGTCACTGAAAAATTTATATGGCCTATTTCACTGAAAACTCATGTCTAGTCTCCAGAGCTGGCCCAAATAAGAAAAGTTGTGAGTTTTGACAGCACCAATAGTCAGGTAGAAAAATTAATTTTCTATATTCTTTTCCAATTCCAGTCAGAATTCCTAATTATTCACTGAGAGGGCATTAATTGAGCACTTACTGTGTGCCAAGTGCAATTCTAGGTTCCAGGAATACATCAGTGAGCAAAACAGACAAAAAAGCTGACTCTCATGGAGGTTCAAGTCTGAAGACAGGCGATAAATAATATGGTGTGTTAGAAGATTATCAATACAATAGAAAGAAGAAAAAGTTATGCAGTGTAAAGGGATAGTAAGGTAGGGAGTCAGGGGTAGATGGGAATTTAAAATAGAAGAGCCAAGGTAGACACAGTGAGGTGAACTGGAGCAAATAGCTTTAAGGGAATGAGTGAGTGGAACACTGTGAGAAACGGTGTGTGAGGCAAAGAGATGTCGCCAGGGCAAGAACTATCTCCAATGAGTGAATTTAGCAGATGGTGCCAATTTTGTCTTTGGAAAACTCAGTATCTAAAAATATCCCTTGAGAATGTGTCTATAAGTGTGCATCTGAGCAATAATTCTGCTTTTTCCAGTAAATTTTCAAGTCAGTACAACTGTTTGCATATTCATAAATGTCATTCAAGACTAATGAGCATGAAAGTACCTAGACTATGTTTTTTTTTCTTTTTTTTTTTATTTTTATAAATTTATTTTTTATTGGTGTTCAATTTGCCAATAGAATAACACCCAGTGCTCATCCTGTCAAGTGCCCTCCTCAGTGCCCGTCACCCAGTCACCCCCACCCCCCGCCCCTAGACTATGGTTTTAAAAAAGTTTATTAATTTGTAGAAGTATTCTTATTCAGGGGATAATTAGAAATCTGAGTTACTAAGAAATTCCAGAACTGGGCAGCCCGGGTGGCTCAGCGGTTTAGCGCCGCCTTCAGCCCAGTGTGTGATCCTGGGGACCCGGGATCGAGTCCTGCATCGAGCTCCCTGCAAGGAGCCTGCTTTTCCCTCTACCTGTGTCTCTGCCTCTCTTTCTCTGTGTCTCTCATGAATAAATAAATAAAATCTTAAAAAAAAAAAAAAAGAAATTCCAGAAGTTTTGAATTTCTGATAAAACCTCTTGTAAAAGAAGTTAAGACAGTCTGTAGATACAAGACTATAAAGTACCATGGTAGGGTCTTGAATTAAGATAGATCTAAAAGTAGTTGGACACTAGCAATGAATTTATTTTTATCTTTCTTATAAAGAAGGTATGTGCTGTTCTTTCAGGATTTCCTCTTGCAAACCTAAACTTGAGTATATAAAAGCAAAGGCTGGTTCTTCAAGAATTTAGCAGGATTACTTATGAACTAGAGACAAAATTTGATTTTCTACAAGCACATTAATTCTGCTTCACTGGCAAACTGGTTTTAGGTCCAAATTGCGAAAAAGAGATAATAATTCCTGACAAGGACAAGGAAATAGGTTTTCCATTTTCTTCCTGAGTCAGCAGGGGAGTGTAGGACACAAGTGACTTTTTAATGTAATTTCTCTAAATATACTTATTTAGGAGCACAGTCTAATGGTAATGCGGAAATCATAACTTTATATTTTATAAAAAAGGCAAATGAAAATGAGTAAAATACAACTTTTAGACTAAAAAAGGAACTAATTTAAAATATACATATACTGTAACAACTGTCTACTTCCAATAAAAAAAAAAAAAATTAGGCCTTTTACTGCAAGACTTAAGTGAATTGAGGTAAAGTTTTGCATTTTCAACCAATAGATCAATTCCAGTTTTAGGAAGTTATCATAAAGTAGAAACATAAACACCTTGAAGATAATATTTCTTTTTGGGCAGAAGACACAAACAGACATTTCTCCAAAGAAGACATACGATAATCAACAGACACAAGAAAAGATGCTCAATATCACTCATCCTCAGGGAAATGCAAATCAAAACCACAATGAGATATCACCTCACACCTGTCAGAATGGCTAAAATAAACACAAGGAACACCAACTTGGTGAGGATGTGGAGAAAAAGGAACCCTTGTGCAACTGTTGGTGGGGATGCAAACTAGTACAGCCACTGTGGAAAACTGTGGAGGTTCATCAAAAAGTTCAACATAGACCTACCCCTATAATGCAGCAAACACACTACTGGGTATTTAGCCAAAGAATATGAAAACATTAGTCAGAAAGGATATGTGCACCCCTATATTTATTGCAGCATTATTTACAATCACCACATTATGGAAACAGCCCAAGTGTCCATTAATAGATGAATAAAGAAAATGTGGTATACACACACACACACACACACACACACACCCCACGTCGTATTATTCAGCTTTAAAAAAATGACATCTTGCCATTTACAACAACATGGATGGGCCTAGAGAGTATGCTTTAGCAAAACAAGACAGTGAGAGAAAGACAAATACCATGATTTCACTCGCATGTGGAAGAAACAAAACGCACTGGGGGTTATTCTGTATGTTAGTAAATTGAACACCAATAAAAAATAAATTAAAAAAAAAACAAAAACGGATGAACAAAGGAAAAAAAGACACAAACCAAAAAACAGACTCTTAACCACAGAGAACATAGGGAGGGAAGGTGGGTGGGGGGGAATGGGTGAAATAGGTGGAGAGGATTAAGAGCATCCTTATCATGACGAGCACTGAATAATATAGACTTGTACACCTGGAACTAATTTAATACTGTATGTTAACTATACTGGAATTAAAATAGAATTAAAGAAAAATCGTTTCTTTAAAGTCCAGACTAAATTGTTTAATAAAGAATCTCTTTCTACATCTTCCTAGTTTATCCAGTCTGATGTCACAAAAAATATCTTCACAATCGTACAAAACTCAGATATCTCCATTTGCAAGCAAAAGGCCAAAACTACCTCAATATAAAGAAAGGAGAGAATAAAATCTAATTTTCTAAATTATAGAGATACTATGAGATGCTTGGTTTGTGGGTAATTTTTATTTTCTGCTTGTGTTTATGCAACATAGATTTACAAAGATGGTATATTTATTACTTTGATAATAGAAAGTAAAAAAATGCAAGTTTTAATTCGAGTGAAGACAGAGAGATTGGGAGTGAGAATTAGATTGAGATAAACTGGCCCCAGGGACTAGTCTTTTTTTAAAGACCTATTTATTTGAGAGAGAGAGAGAGAGACAGAGGATGTGTGTGCATGAGTTGGGGGAAGGGCAGGAGGAGAGAGAGAATCCCAAGCAGAGCCCAAAGCCCAACCCAGGGCTCGGATCTCACAATCCCAAGATCATGACCTGAGCTGAAATCAAGAATCATGGCGGATGCTCAACCACCTGGGCCATGCAGGCACAGACACCCGCACCCCTCCCCACTGCCCACTGACCAGTCTTAAACAAAAGATGTCAGATCCTAGTTGGAGATTAGGGGAGGGATGTTGGCATCAAAAAAGGGAACCAAGTTTGGAATTCCCATTAATGACAAATTAGTAACTCAATGTTGGCCCCTTGGTGGTTCTCTGGAGCCCTGCCAAGGAAGTGTTACATGTGGGTGGTGGAAAATTAGATGACCATTTTCTCCAACCTTTTAACTGCTCACTGGTGCCATGGCTATAGAAACAGTGTAAGAGGGACGCCTGGGTGGCTCAGTGGTGAAGGGTCTGCTTTCGGCTCAGGGTCTGCTTTCAGCTCAGGGCATCAAAAATTCAGTTATTTCCTGGGGTCCTGGGGTCGAGTTCCCATATCGGGCTCCCCGCAGGAAGCCTACTTCTTCCTCTGCTTGTGTCTCTGACTCTCTCTGTGTGTCTCCTATTAATAAATAAAATCCTTAAAAAAGAAAAAGAAAAAAAACAGTATAGGAGGATTCACAGGTGCTGGTCCTCTAACATCTATCTGCCAGTTCACATTTTCTAACTAAACGTTTTCACCAGCTAACCTTAAATGTTTCTCAGTGTGGCCCACTAACCCCGTGCCTCAGAATCCCCTGGGGTGCTTGTTAAGACTGCAGATTTCACCTCAGACCTTCTGAAGGTACAAGAGTGCTATAGTCTGAATATTTGTGTCCCCCTCAGAATTCATGTAGCAATCTAACCTCCAATGTGATAGCGGTAGGAGGTGAGGCTTCTGGGAGGTGATTAGATCATGAGGGCAGAGCTCTTCTGAATGGAGTTTGTGCACTTATAAAAGAGGCCCAAGGAATCTCCACGTGAGGTCAAAGAGAGAAGGTAGCTACGGGTTTGTATCAGACAATGAATCTGCCAGCACTTGGATCTGGGACTTCCCAACCACCAGAATTGTGAGAAAAAATTCAGTTATTTAAGCAACTCAGTCTGTGGTATTCTGTGATAGCAGCCTGAACTAAGAAAGGGTAACTCCGAAAGTCTGTAGTTAAACATGACTCTTAGGAGATTTTTACACTTGGGAGGCTGAACTTCAAGATCACAATTATTTAGCTGTGTATCGTCAGCCACCATCATCCCAAACCCCTCTGGATTCTTCAATTTCCTATCTCAGAGATAACATAACTATAATACATGGCAAAATCAATTCTATCCTACAATCAAATAAAAAACTTCTTTACAAAAAAAAAATCAGTGTATTACAACTGGAAAAAGACTTTGACAGGAAGAAAACAAAAGGAATGGAAAAGTGGTAGACAATCTCTTGTGCTCTGCATTAGCAACACAGACAGGACATTGCACTTAAGTTGTCTGTCCTGGTACCTTGATTATGAGAAGGTAAGTCTGTGTCTCTAAGCTTCTGAAGCTTCTCGTTTATGTGAAATTTAACAAAACCACTGAACTAGTCTAAAATTCCTTGGCTCTTAAAACTGAAACCTAGGAATAACATATTTATTTTTCTTCATAAGTAATGAGCTACTTCAAGTAAAAGATTTAATTTTCCAGGAATTGCTTTAAGGATGATAGTTTAATAACAGAGATCAAAGATATTTACTTACCTCCTAATTAACAAAAATTTGCAAAGCCTTTTGGCTTTGCTGAATCAGTATTACTGAGAGTTTATCTGGGCTCAGAGAAAGGAGAATTCTGATTGGTTCATTCTTTCATACTGCTATTCAACAAATATTTTCAACAAGTAATTAAGTACTAACTATGTACAAGGTATTGAGTAGACCTAACAAAACAGACATATTCCCCTGCTCCCTCAAAACTTTAACATCTTTTTGGAGTATCTAATATGCAAGTACATGAAAAAGTGGAGAATAGAAAATAAGGAAATATTCTAAGAAGAAGAAGGATGTAGTCTAACTCTGATTGGACAGGATGAGTAGGTGAGTTGAAACAACATGGGCAAAGAGCCAGAGGCCAGAAAGAAAAAGCACAAACAAGTATTCAAAATTTAGTGTGCTCAACCTTGAAATCCAGAGTAGGATGGAAACCGTTGAGCTATAAGTCCAAGAAAGAGGTGGAAGCAAGACCATGAGGGCTCTTATAGATCATGTTAAAAAGTTTCTTTGTAATCCTAAAACCAATGGTATGCTATTGAAGAGATTTAGTGAAGGAGGTCAATGTGCTTTTATTTGTGATATATAGATTCCTCATTGATTTAAAAAAAAAATCAGGAGCTTGAATAAGTCCTGAGTAAGGGAGTGGCATAGGTTTCATTTATTTAAAGATTTTATTTACTTATTTGAGAGAGAGAGCGTGCACAGGAGCAGGCAAAGGGAGAAGCAGACTCCCCGCTGAGCAGCCCCCTCCCCCACCCCCCAACACACACACCACCAAGCAGGGCTGGATCCCAAGACCCAGGATTCTTGACCTGAGCTGAAGGCAGACACTTAAGCGTCTGAGCCACCCAGACGCCCGTGGAGTGGCATAGGTTTTAGACAAGGGAAGGGCAGGCACGAACAATGTGGTTACAGAACTTCCCCACTGTACACATCCCCTGTTGGGGAGTCATTTCAGTGACTAATCATATTAGTCAAATGTTCTGTGCACAGGAGTACGAAGTGAGCCATGTGCCTTCTGCAAAAGACTGCATTCAAACATTTCTCTGCTGAGCTGAGCGTAGGGCATATAGCAAAGTATAGTATTTCCCCCATTGGTTTGGTGCTTATCATGTTGTTAGATGGAAAATTATGCTCCCTCCCGTCATGTGTCAGCCACCGGTATACAATGTTAGTTTCAGGACTAAGAGAACATTCATCCATGTTTCCAGTCAACAAGACAGAACTTGTAAAGGAAAGTTCTCAGCTTACCTGCAATACATTCTTGGAGATCTAGGAAAGGCTACACTGATGAGGATAAATAAAGCACATGACTGAGTCACCAAGATTTTATATCCAGGACTTAAAGGTAAAACCAGTCTTTTGAAAGTACAGGTTTCTGGTTCTCTTTCCTACCTAGTCACGGTCCTGACTTCTGGTGGTAGTAGCCATCTTGTAGCCAAGAGAAAGGTGGTAGCTTAGAAAGATGAACAGAGCTTGGTTTCCTGAGAGCATCACTGAGCTCTTATCAATTCTACATTGTGTGCTCTAGACTTTTGTGGAATGAAAAGAGAAACCCCCCCTACTTAATTAAGGTTCTATTTGTTCATTGTCTGTTCTTTCCAGCGCAACACCCTCTGTACAGCCTCAACTTCTATTTAAACTTCTCTGAATAAAATGTACCAAGTTCTTCTTCTTTAAAAAAAAGATTTTATTTATTTGAGAGAAAGAGAGAGAGACAATGAGTGGAGGGGAGAGAGGAAGAAGCAGACTCCCCACTGAGCAGGGAGCCTGAGGCACTGGAGCCCAGGACCCTAAGGTCATGACCTGAGCAGAAGGCAGACGCTTAACAGACTGTGCCACTCAGGTGCCCCTATAATGTACCAAGCTCAGTTGCTATTGACAGTACTTGGAATTCTGTGCTCATTTAATAACATGGATGAGAACCAGAAAGCCATTACCTGCAAAACCTAAATGTTTTCATGGTGACATTGGTATGGCTGCCTATAAGACATGGAGCAGCTACCTGACCTACGGGAGTTGTGTTATTACCAAAAAACAGCAGGAAAACAAAATGCAGAAAATTCTCCACATACTTGCCGGCCATTTTGGCCACAATTATTTTATTTAGTTGAGCTTGACTGATCATGTGTTTAAAATGACCAAGTCCCAGTGATGAGGGAAATACAGGCAGAAGGGAATGCAGATAACATTAAATGTCCTCCTAATCCGCAGCCAACTGACAAGCACTTGAGGCAGACAGAGTATAAAGTTCCTCACAGGAAGCCCCCAACTGTCTTCATGTTAATACTCTGTTAGAGGGAAAAAACAACCTTGGTTTGACAATAGCTAGGAAGGCCCCTGGCATCAGGTGTCTTCTTTAGCATATGAAAATCCTTTTAGAACTTCTCTTTATCTTTACTTCCCCCAACCCCAAAGTATGTACTCAGTTGTTCCTGATAATTCCGGGGCAGCAGGGAGCAGCCGGCTGTAGCAGCAGCTCTTCGTGCCTAGGACTTCCGTCCCTGTGCTTTAATAAAACCACAATTTTGCAGAATTCTTTCTTGGCCCTTGGCTCCGGACTTCACCCCACCAAACCTCACCTACATTTCCAAAACTACATCACTGATGCTAAAGCTGAAGCATCACAGGGATCCAAGGGAAAGTAACTTCCCAGAAAAACAGAAGGGACAATGTTTTGTAGACAATTTTAGACAAATTAAAGTTGCACAATAATAAGTACTGCACATGCTCATCAAGTGTCAGTCATCGGGGATTGGACAGTTCACTTTAAGCAAACATATCATGTGGGCTCAAGGTTGTATTTATTCAAATGTACAACCTGTTTGGCTGGATTCAGATTTTTAGAGTTGTTTATACGCACGAGACTATAAATCATTGTAGGCTACCAAAGACAAATTTGTATTTGTGCACAAGTATACATTTATATTGGTATTTAAATGCATATCAACACAGGGAAGCACCTATTTCTGTTTAAGGAGATAGATAGCATGTGAGTTTAACAAGGTATAAGGATCGTTAGAGATTTCTTACTCCCACTTACCTATAGAAGCCCTGGTGGCACTGTTCTTCCGTTTTCTTTGTAACGGAATCTTTTATAGTTAAGAAAGTCTTCAAAATAATTAATTCTCATATTATGTGTAGGGTCTTTACCTTGGACATTGAATTGAAAATGATGAATCACTCATAAAAATCTGCCACAGTGATTTTCAAAGCCCTGCAAACCACTTGTCACTATGCACTTACTGATTCCAATTTGCATGGAGAGAAATTCAATTCCAAAGCCCTGAGGCAAGACATTCACCAAAAGAACTGGGATAGTTTAAACTGCTTAATCTAGAGTTGTCTGAATTATTTTTAAATCAGGATTATTCAGATTGTTTGTACTGATTAAAACTGGCCAGAGGGGTTCCAAATCCCTAATTCATTTTAAGACATATAAGCAATCTCTTCTCTAGAGAATTAAGTTACCTTTTACAACATGATGGGTATAGAATTATCAGCTACAAATCCAACTTACTACAGTGTATGTGAATAAAAAGATCAAAATCTCCAGCTGATTTGTTTGTTCAAAAGTATTGAATACATAATTACAAAAACTACCTGGGGAGTCTACTTAAAAAGCCAGAAACTCTAATTCTCTAGATCCTATAATGGTGAGGAGGACCCGAAAATATGAATGTTAGTGACAGCTATATGATATAGGAGGTTCTTGTGAACCCCACTTTGAGAAGCACTGGTCTAGATCATTCTAGGTGCTGGGGACGCAAATCCCAAACACCTTCCTCTAGTGAGATAGACAAGTTAACAATTTTACAATGCATTTTAAACATCCAAAGAGGTATGTAGAAGATAGAAGGCATCAAAAGGAGGGCAAAAGAGCAATTCTCCCACAGAAATAACCAGTTTTAAAGGGGTAGTAGAACAACTAGAGAATGGGAGGAAGTATGGTGGGGACAAGCATGGGGAGCTTGGATCAGCACAGGATACAGGAGTAGGGAATGAGGTTGCTGAATTAAGATGAAGTACTATTGGGGCACCTGGTCTGCCTTTGGCTCAGGTCGTGATCCTGGGGTCCTGGGATCGAGTCCTACATTGGGCTCCTCGCAAGGAGCCTGCTTCTCCCTCTGCCTATGTTTCTGCTTTTCTCTCTGTGTGTCTGTCATGAATAAACAATCTAAAAAAAAATGGCGTACTGTCTTGAATTTAACTTTTTATCCTGAAGGCATAGGAGACCACTCAGGGTTGAAGCAGGAGAAGCAGAGTTAGATTCAATTTTAAGAAAACCTGCCAGGCAGCAGTTATACGGAGGGCATCGGGAGGAAGGTAACCTGATGGAGGTGGAGAGGCCAGGCAACTCCGCTTCTCATCAAGAAAAGATGCCTATACTGGTGAAGACAAACAGGTGAATGCCATCTGGAAGATGATAACCCATCAGAGTAATCATTCCCTATGTTTACTGAAATGAGTTCAACAAGGAGGGAGAACAGAGGTCTTAACTAACTTAATGTGGGGAGAGAGGCAAAAGAGAGGAACAGATCAATCTTAGGTTTCCGGTTTGTCCAACTTAGTAGCTGGCTTAGTTTGGTGAGTGGGGGGTAAAGAAGAAGTAGAATTCCAGTGTTTACTAATAAAAATAGTTAACAGCAATATAGGACTTTCTGGTAGAGAAAGAAATGTATAGGGTATGGAACTTAGAAATGTCTGGGCTGAATGAAGATACCTATTTGGAAGTCATCCATGTCTGGATGGTGGTGGCTGAAGTCATGGACATGAATGAGGTCACCCAAGGGAAATACTCTGAAGGTCATGGTGGGGCCTAACTGGGAGGCGGGGGAGAGGAGGAAAAGAAACAAGCAGGAAAGCATAAGAAGAGACAAAGGTAAAAAGAAGACCAAGGAGTGTTATGGAAAAAATGTTAAAGAAAGGAGAAAGTCAAGTGTCACAGAGCAATCAAGTCATATTAAGTACTGATATGGAGAGTGTTCCATTGTGACCCGCAGTGCCTATCAGAGCCTCCACTATGAATGGGTCATTCATTTCTTCAACAAATATTTACCAAAGCCCCCTGAGTGCTCGGTGCTGTACAGACAAACCTCAAACCTCAATGCAAGTTTCATCCTACTCTGAAAGCATAGTGGAAGCATTTCCATTTCCTTACGAATGTTACACTGTGTTAAGATGTGAACAGGTATGGAATTTGTATGCAGAGAGGATCCCAGAAGCCTGGGAAGAAAAGGCAAGGCATCCTGACCAGCTCATCCTGGTGCTTGTTTCTGCTTACCCCTTTTTTGAACCCCTGACATCTGTTTAGGAAGCAGAGTCCTAGGCTGAAGAGAAGTAATTATTTCCCAATAGGTTCTTTTGGTATTGAAAGAAGAAAATTAAGGCAAGAAAGAAAAACTTAAAGACACCAAATGAGACTAAAATATTTCTGGGCTCTGATTACACTTCATATAAACCTTACCTCATAATTACTTAGCACTGATTAAATGTCTTTAAAAAAAAAAGAAAGAACAAGACTTTTGATTTTTTATCACCCAACAAAGGTTCCATTTCTTTATTCAGCTTTCTGACTCTGTGCATGTGCCTTCAATGCTTTCACGACTGTCTGCTCCTCAATAAGGAAGGCATGTTTGAATCAGTAACAGACACATTTAGCACACATGGATCCACCATAGGTCCTGCTCATGTGGTGTTTTTTTCAGTCTTACAGCATGGACTCCTCCCAGTTAGCCTGGACACGCATCATATGGGGATTCTGCTGCCTTCCAAAACATCTTGGGATAGAGGTAAACAATTAGCCACCCAGGTGCCCCTTATTTGGGAGTTTTAGAGGTTAAGGTTTTTGAGTAATTTTAAGAAACAGATGCTCTTCTTGGGGCAGTGTCTAGAGACCCAGAGTTTGACTGATACTATTGTAGGCTACAGCCTCTCAACACTCCCAAATAAGGAGCACCTGAGTGGCTCCGTGGTTGAGCATCTGCCTTTGGCTCAGGTTGTGATCCCGGGGGATCCTGAGGATCAAGTACTGCATCAGGTTCTGGCAGGGAGTCTGCTTCTCCCTGCGCCTATGTCTCTGCCCCTCTCTGTGGGTCTCTCATGATAAAATAAAACCCTTAAAATTTTTTTTAATAAATAAAAATACCAAATAACAGTTATTAGAAAGCCTGTTTACATACCTTTAGAAAATTAGATAGAACTTATAACATTGTAACACTTGAAGAGAGTAAATCTTGTTATTATTTCATTGATCCATTCACTTGTTCAGAAAATCCTTAATGAGTTCTTACTAAAGATATAAGTGTTGTTAAAAATATGAAGTCCTGGAGCACCTGGGTGACTCAGCCAGTTGAGCGACCAACTCTTGGTTTCAGTTCAGGTTGTGATCTCAGGGCCAATGGACTCTGGGCTCTGGGCTCCCCCGAACAGTCTGCACAATCTGCTTGAGATTCTCTCTCTCCCTCTCCCTTTGTACCCCTCCCCTCTCTATAAATAAGTAAGTAAATAAATAAGATTAAAAAAAAAAAAACTAAAAAAACAGATAAAGCCCTGGGTGGAGAGGGAAAAACACATACATACATACATACATACATACATGGATGAAGTCCTTGAGCTCATGAAACCTACATTGCAGTGGGAAACAAACTAACAGGGAACCAAGACTCCCCAACAATGTGCTAACAATACGCATCATATACAAAAACAAAGCACAGGAGTGACAGGCCTTCATCAGTATGCTGATCAGGGAAGGCCTCTCATACACTGAATAGAAATATGTGGGAATAAACGTTTGAAATGATTACAGAGAATTTATTTGACTACATCACTGCTATCTTGTTCTGATCCCTGCAATACATTATTTCTCAGTACTCCATCACTGAGACCTACCAGCTGCCGAGCACCATGCTAAGCATAGTGAGAGATAAAAGCATTCAACCATTTCCTGTCCCCAGAGTCTCCTAACTAGTAGGAATTCTCACACATGGAAGAACATGGCCAGTCATAATAAAATTATTAAAAAAACAATGTTAAATCAGCCGATGGAGGAATTATTTCAGGCTATAAGAGAACAAGGCCTTTGTTTGGTAGGACTGGCACAATGGCAGGACAGGGAATGGTGGAGGGCAGGAATAGAACATTCCAGAATGAAGGAATGGCATAAAACAAGGCCTAGAGGATGTCTGTTCAGAGAATGAGGATTATCTCAGTTTGGCTAATGCGTTTCATGTCTGAAAGGGACGATATGGGAAATAGGGCAGAAGAAGGAGCCTGGGGAAAGAATAGTAGAAGGCCTTGAATTCAAGGCTAAAAATGTGAAGCCTTTTGTTTTACTGATATTCACTAACAGACCTGGAAAGTAAAATCCAGGACACTCCTTTATAAGATGTGGATGTGGGACGCCTGGGTGGCTCAGTGGTTGACCATCTGCCTTCGGCTCAGGGTGTGATCCCAGGGTCCTGGGATTGAGTCCTGCATGGGGCACCCCACAGGGAGCCTGCTTCTCCCTCTGCCTGTGTCTCTGCCTCTCTCTGGATCTCTCATGAATAAATAAATAAAATCTTAAAAAAAAAAAAAAAAGAAATGTAGAGTTGTCATACAGTTTGCTGCTCTATCAACAAAAGCTAGGACTGATTATGTATTCTGTTGACTGACAGATACAGTCATCTAAATCAGGAGCAATCAGCACTTCCTCATAAACTGAATTAAAGACTAGAGATGTAGGCTTCGAATCAGTTTATGAATATTTTCTTATTTACCCAGAATAACTAATTCTTGTAGGATCTGCCAGTGATCCCTAATTATACCAGCTGCACCCAATATCCACATTGAACATTATTTTTACCCATTGAAAAAAATTACTTTATCCTCTGAAAGCTGGCTCAAGGTCAGCTGTGGTTTTCTGAACGTCATATCAGTTTTGTGTTTCAGGTCACCAAATTTTTAATTTATTTGTAAAGCTGCTATTTGAAGCTGAATTAACAAAATTAGCTGCTACAATAGCAGCCACACCAAGTCCACAGAGCACAGAGAGAAGTTGGGAGAAAAGTGGAGATGAAGAAATAGAAGCCGGAAAAGAAAGTCTTATCACAGAAATGCCCAGATATCATCAGAACTGTCAGTGAAACAGCTGTGGAACTCCCATAAATGCAGACTTATATTATATATAGGCAAGAAATAGAATAAAATGAATGTCTTTCGTTTATTTGGAAGACTGGAAATTCACAGAACTTTAGGCTAGACTTATGGGTTCATAAGGAGAAATTTTAGTTCCCTCCAGCACTAGAATTCAGGGATTTCTTTGACTTTGAGCCTGGATTCCTGGCTAGTTGCCTTTAGTGATTTTTCCACATTATGGCTGCTTCCGCTTAAGAAGTTTAAAATTGTGGGCAGCCTGGGTGGCTCAGTGGTTTAGCACTGCCTTCGGCCCAGGGCATGATCCTAAAGACCCAGGATCAAGTCCCACATCGGGCTCCCTGCATGGAGCCTGCTTCTCCCTCTACCTATGTCTCTTCCTCTCTCTCTTTCTGTGTCTCTCATGAATAAATAAATAGAATCTTAAAAAAAAAAAAAAAAGAAGTTTAAAACTTTGACTGACTTCTTTCGGGCAAAGTAGGAAAGCAGAGGTCAAAATCAGAAATGGAGCAAACTCACCTGCTGAAGAGGGCATTTTCATTATGAAGCATGAGCTCTGGCCAAGATTTTATCATCTATTTTGATTTTGCTATTAATGTTATTATGTTTATGTCAGTTAAGCCTATGTTTCTTCTATTAAGTCTATCCACATTTAAAAGGTAGGAGTGCCTGGCTGGCTCAGTCAGAAGAGCCAGTGACTCTTGATCTAAGGGTCCTGAGTTCAAGTCCCATGTTGGATGTACAGATAACTTAAAAATTAAGTCTTTAAAAATATATAAATAAAATTTAAAAGATAAAAGCTAAAAAAAAATGAAAGCTAAGGCGTGTGGGTGGCTCAAGAGGTTTATCTCTTTCTCTCCCTTCCCTGCTCATGCATGCTCTCTCTCAAATAAATAAACCTTTTTTTTAAGTAAAAGTAAGTCACTATGAACAGATTTCTTATTAATAGACTGTATTGTTTTCAACCATATAATAAGAATAGCAATAAGACTACAAATTTATGCAGCCCTAGCAACTCACAAAACACATTCACTACCATTACATGAATTCCTCAACAACCCACTGTGAAACGGTAACAAATTTGTGGTAATGGGCTCACCGATGCCCAGAATCCCCAGGCAGATAGCTGCATGGGCTACTCCTTGCATTACTTTCAAAATAACCAGGCTGTGCATATTCACTTCTATAATTATGGCAGAGTTTAACTATACTTCATGTGGGATTAATGTTTATATATCTCACAAATACTTACTGGACACCTATTATCTGGCAGACTATGCCTGGTACTGAACAAGAGGGGCACCACTGCGAGCCTCACAGAGCTTGTTCTATTGAATAGGGGAGAGATAGACACTAACCAATAAAAACAACCCCTGAAAAAAAAAATAAAAATAAAAATAAAAACAACCCCTGTTAAAAAAGAAAAACCCACAGTCCCCAAATGGTATTTATAGGGCAGGCCAAGTCACCAAACCAGGGCTTAATACCTAACCTGATTGCACCACTAGAAATCTAAGTATTAATCTGTCAATCAGGAATTTTCTGGTAAGTACTAATGAGGCAGTCTGTCACTTGGACTTTTCTTTTTGTTTGTAACTTTCTTGCAGCACCCTCCTTATAAAAACCTTTTCTGTTTGCTAGATGGGGTGTTGCCTGGGACATGAATCATTTAGTGAATCCAATTTACTCAGTTGTATTTTGTTTGATACCCACTATGATGTGGTTTTTGGGGAAAACTAAGTAGAGTCCTGGGAGGGACTACATTTGTGGGCAGGGAGCTCTTTAAATGAAGGATGAGAGCGTCTCCTGAAGTACTGGCCTTGAGAGGAGTGAAAGAACATTCCAGGAGGAAGGAACTGCCTACAGACAAGCCTCAAAACTAGTTTGGTTTGTGTAAGGATCTGTGAAATGGCCATTGTGTAGGTAAGACATAGTCCAGGTGAAGGATGCTTTGAAGTAAGAATAGAGTCTTAAACCCTCTGAAGTGTGCATCCCAGGTGCCTGCTTTCCATGCCTTCTACCAGCCATGACTTGAATTATGTGTGTTGTAATCCAAAAATTATAACTGATTAAGCATATAAAACTAAAATATAACAATAATAGATGACCTAAAGCAAGAACACAATGTTCTACTTTTTTTTAATTAATTTATTTGAGACAGAGAGTGAGTGTGAGTGAGGGGAAGGGTAGAGAGAGAGAGAGAGAATCTCAAATCAATCAGACTCTGTGCCCAGGACCCTGAGATCAAGACCTGAGCTGAAATCAAGAGTCAGATGTTAACCAGCTGAGCCACTCAGGTGCCCTCACAGTACTCCATTTTTTAATGAAGGTTGCATTAAGTGAAATCACTGTAATTATAGATACTGGTATATATATACATTGATGAACAGATAGATATGGATACATATCTCTAGTGTTCTAAAAAAAAAAAAAGCACCTCTCAAGGTTAGAAGGTAATGAAACTTTCACTTCTTAAAAATTTTAAATAAAGTACTATTATAGGGACTAATTGTATATATTTTGTAAATTAAGAAAATACACTGAAAAAAACCCTTTTTGTTTTTAGGAAAGCTTGGTTTTATGAAAAATTTCAGCTGGTTAAATTTAGGGAGCTAAAAACAAAAAAAATAAAATCCAAGAATGTTCTCTGGAATTGAGTCCAATATATTTCTATTTGACTGAGAATTTTTATCCTCATGGGGCTGTGAGCTGTCAATATTTTACTTCTCAGAGATAGGCAGACATGTGCAGAACGTCAGTGACCTCAGTAACATGCTTTTCCTTATTCAAATTCATTTCCCTCCGGTTATTTTTGCCTGTTAAAGATGATTTGGGGGGGGGTGCTTACAGATACATTTTTAGAAAATAACCATGCACATAAAAAATGTTCCCCTTGTTCTGCTGGACCTGGATCTTTTCTCTTAATATGTGTACTCTTTGTCTCTTTTTAGAAATGATTTAGAAGCAAAGAAAGGAATGACTTTGTAGTTGACTCTATTTGTCCTATGGAGTGTTTTAACTTAAAGTTTTTAAAACAAAGGGAACTTTATTAGTCTAAGCATTTTTTCAGGTTTTTTTTTTTTTTTTTTAGATTTACTTATCTGAGAGAGAGTGAGAGAGAGAGGGAATGCATGCATGCCAAGCAGGTGGGAGGGGCAGAGAGACAGAGAGAAAGAGAAAGAAAAAGGGAAAGGGAGAGAATCCCAAGCAGACTCCACACTGAGCACAGAGCCTGACTTGGGGCTGGATCTCAACCCTGAGATCATGACCTGAGCCGAAATCAAAAGTCGAACACTTAACCAACCGACTGAGCCACCCAGCAGCCCTGAAATTTTTCATGCTCTTAAACTAACTCTTCCCCCTTCCCAAATCAACTTCGGCCAGTGCTGTCATTCTGGAGGCTATCAATCTCTAACACAGCTGCAACAAGCTCTACTAGTGCTCAGTTTTCATAGCAAAAACCTCAAAGCACACCAATTAGCCATAAACTGTTTCTAATATCTAAGCATTGGATGTGGCTTTGCCCTGTCTCTTCTTCTTCTAGGCAGAACATTTACCTAGTCATTAGGCACTTTGGGGGACAGCTGTGTCACCCAGTTTGCTTGATATTCCTGACACTCTTAATAGGTGGTGATGATCTGTGACACACACACACACACACACACACACACACACGCAATCTGGAGCCGCCACAAATGGAGCTCACTGACCTATTCATTGACTTGGTGAGTGCTGGCCTGACTTGTGTGTCTTTTATTTCCATACCACTGTGGAGATGGACAGAGCTAGCACTTTCTATACACCCCAAACTTGACTTCATGTTTCACAGGAAGGTGGAAAAGTTGGGTGTTTTTTCTTTCATTCTTTCTTGTTCTTCCACAAGATAAAGCTAGAGGAAGTTTGTGCTTCCTACACTTCTAAACTTTTGTGCACTTAAGTATCAAATTCTAACCAATCTCTATCATTTATTCTGCTAAAAAAAATGAATTATTCTGCTAAAAAGAATGAATAGACTCTGATATTCTAGTTCTTTTTAACTTTTTGGATGGTTTTCTGCCTTCAATTCTGAGCACTTCTTAATTGCAACCAACAGATATTTTTAAAATGAATTCTTAAGGTTATTAACAGATATTCAATGATCTTAGCAATGTCTGAGTGAAACTGAGCATGTCCTTATTGCCCAAGTGCCTTCAATAATTACATATTACTTGCAACCCAGGGTAATACTTTTTAAGGAATATATTAAAGTCTTCAAGATGTACCTAAAGTTTGACAAAATATGAGTAATACTGTGCATATTCTTTTGTATTACTCATTAAAGTCACCTGTGGGGCACCATAAAAATACCATTATAGAGACTCTTCTAGAATGACTAGTTTTTGTTTTTGTTTTTTAAGATTTTATTTATTTCTTTATGAGCGACACAGAGAGAGGCAGAGTATGCAGAGGGAGAAGCAGGCTCCTTATGGGAAGCCCGATGTGACACTTGATTCCAGGACTCCAGGATCACAACCTGAGCCAAAGGCAGACACTCAACCACTGAGCCACCCTGGTGCCCCGAGAATGACTAGTTTTTCTAATACTTTTTTAGATAATCTTTTTCATTATGATCTTGATAGATAACATGTAAAGAGACATTTGAAAACTTAGTAAGAATACATGGCAGTAATATCCCTCTCTTAACTCTCCGGAAGACTACAAAGCCTTAGGCTCTCTTTCTGCAAGTGGTTTGCAACCTGGTCAAAGAGTTTAGTCTGAACAAAATATTGACCTAAGTTCTGTTATCCCAATTTACAAACTGTTAAAATGTGTGTGTGTGTGTGTATGTGTGTGTGTAATGGCCCACCACCAGAATTAAAATTTCTCATTCACTTATTCTCATTACTCTTGGTTTTGGAAAAACTCAGTTCACAGGAATTGATTTGCCCTGAAGCATGAATGACTGACAGCTCTCATTTACAATCTTTAAAGCTGCGTGGTTCTGAGCCCTGGGAGCACATTTGAATTACCTGGAAAGTTTTTAAAAACTATAGTATATGAAAGCTGACTTTAAGAGAATCGGATTTGCCTGGGGGAAGGAGTGGGACATTGGTATTTTAATTTTAAATCGAGGTGTAAATTTCATTAATTTCAGGTGTACAACATAATGGACCATTAATATTTTTAAATAGTGCCCAGGTTCACTTTAACATTCAGTTCCAGAAAACCTGAGGAATACAGCACAGAGGTTCACTGGGGCCACATAGACCAGAAAAGCTAGGGGCTGGGGGAGTAGGTCTGAAGGAGCACTATGGACTGGTAGTCCCCCCTAGGGAGGCAGGTCCCTATCTCAAGAATCACTGTAATCCTTACAGAAGTATTTGAACTTTAATACTACAGTATTCATGTTTTATTAGTATAAAAGAATCTTCTGATGCTTTGGAGTTTTGGGTAAAGTTTTTTGGAATACAAGAAACTCAACTAATGTGTAAGAATATGCTTTGAAACAGAATGACTACCCTGTAGATAGTTTAGCCCTGCTGTATCAAGACTTCAGTTCCCAATTTCTCCATAACTTGGTCCTGCTTCTCTGATCATCTTCCCTTTGCCCACTTCTGAACAAGCAACTTGCCCCAAAAATTGCAAACATCTTTCTAGGTGGATCAAATACCAGCAGTACCAGCAGTAGTGGCAGGGGCCCTAGGAAAGTGCCCTATATATATGCTAGGATTGTCACCCATCCTTGTCTATACACTTTGTTTTGGTGACTCTATGGCCTCTTTTCAGCTCTTATCAAATATGACCAATGCCCTTTGTATTTCATAGCCCTGTGGCCTTGGCAGCCTGACAACCAAATAAAACTTGATATGGATTGGAGGAATACTTGGCATCTTATCTCATTTCTTCCTCCTTGATGGAAATGCCTCCTTTTTCATTCAGATATCATAAAATTCCTGATTCTGAAATGAGTAGCTATTCTAATAGAAATAGGATTTTTTTTTTTTCCCATTTCCAAGGGGTATTTCCTGGGAAGCCTGGGTGGCTCAGGGGTTGAGTATCTGCATTGGGGCCAGGTCATGATCTCAGAGTGCTGGAATCCAGTACTACTTTGGGTTCCTCACAGGGTGCCTGCTTCCCTCTGCCTGTGTCTCTGTCTCTCTCTGTGTGTCTCTTATGAATAAATAAAATTTTAAAAACAAAAAAACAAAAAGAGATATTTCCTGACTGAATTGCCCAAATGGATATTATCATTCTAAAACGAACAGGTTTTTTTTTTCCTCTTTCATCACAAAATAAGTTCGTTATCACATTTCCAGCGTCACCATTTCTGCTATAGCAAGTGGGGCATGCATTTCTCAGTGGGTTCTGATACCATGTTACAGAGCTGATTACACTCACTCACTTGGAGTAGCTTACTTATTCTAGAGACTTTCTCCAGAGAATAAGTTATTGTACGCAAATAGTTTAAACTGTGAATGTTAGATTTGCAGATTTCTTGTATGTGTATTTTAAAAAATTTATCACTATTCAAGGTGATTTCACTTAACTTGTCATATTGTCAAAATGCAACAACCCAGATATTTTATATCAGTTTTATAGATGAGGAAACAGGGTTGGAGTGTTTGTGATTTATGTGGTATATGGATTGCAAGGGACAGTGCTGGGACTTGTGGCATGTTTCATTAATTGTTATCCTCCTCTTACCATCTCCAAGGCTTGTTTTTAATAGTGTGGGACTATACTTCAAAATCAAAAAGGTTTTGATTCCCCACTATGTATTTTTTTTTCTTTTTTAAAGATCTATTTATTTATTCATGAGAGAGAGAGAGAGAGAGAGAGCAGAGGAAGAAGTAGGCTCCCTGTAGGGAGCCTGATGCAGGACTTGATCCCAGATCCCAGGATCACACCCTGAGCCAAAGATAGAAAAGCTTAACCGCTGAGCCACCCAGGCGTCCGTTTTTGTTTTTGTTTTTGTTTTTGTTTTAAGTTTTTATTTATTTAAGAAATCTCTAGGGCAGTCTGCGTGGCTTAGTGGTTTAGTGCTGCCTTTTACCCCAGGGCATGATCCTGGAGACCGCAGATCGAGTCCCACCCACATCGGGCTCCCTGCATGGAGCCTGCTTCTCTCTCTACCTGTGTTTCTGCCTCTCTCTGTTTGTCTCTCACAAATAAATAAATAAAATCTTTAAAAAAAGAATCTCTACAGCCACGTGGGGCTCAAACACATGACCTCAATCTCAAGAGTTGCATGCTCTTCCGACTAAGCCATCCAAGCATCCCTCCCAGTTATATGTTTTAAGAGTATTTACTGCACTCCCAATTTTTACTCCAGGTAAAAAAAAAGTATGTTTTTTTGTTTTGTTTTGTTTTGTTTTTTTCTTTTTGTTAATTATTTTTTTATGAAGTCCTCTCAAGCAGATTGCTTAGTAAATTCTGCTGGTGACTCTGGCTGTGAGAATAACTGTTCTGCCAATTTAACAGGATGTGATTAGCATTCCATTTCTCTCCAGTATTGGAACTTGAAAATGCATGGAGCCACATAGGGTAAGGGGTCTGATGTCTGACTGCTAGCCATTCTTCAGTTGCAATTTGGCCAAATGTCATTTGTTCCTGGGATCTCTGCAGTCCAAAGAACTTTATCCTGGACATCCTGCCCCTTGCTACATTTTAGTAATATCCTAGGTTACAGGAATTTGCCTGACCTGTTTAACAGGATTTAACAGGGTTAATCTTGCTCCCATTCAAACTGGAATTTATGAACATTGCTTACATTCCCACTTATGCCTATTTAAATGCCATTTTGATGTAATCTGTCTATTCATTTAGTCTTCCTAAAGAATTTCTGGACAACTAGTTAAATGAATTAATGTAAAAACCAGGAAGTTCAAATCTTCAAAAGTAAGAACAATGTTTTGCTTTCTTGATAATCAACTTGCTCCTTCCTCCCTCGGGTAGATCATGGCATTTCCTCCCTCAGACTGAATAAGTAAAAAACATAATTACTGACTTTAGTTAATTCCTGCTCAAACCACTTGGCTGGGAGCTTTGTTGGCTATGTTGCCAGTTTTTCCAGTTACCAATTCCAACACATACCTATTCTTCAATATAACTCATCTCTAAGTTGTGGTTTTACATGTTGAAGAAGATGCAAATGTTAAATCTAAAATCTACATATTGTAATGGGTTCTCACCTCTGCACCCCTGAGCATACACAAAATGATTTGTTCCTTTGTCAAATTTCATAGACCCTTAAATCTACCAGTTAGAAGGTATACCCTCTCTACTATGTGCCTATCAAGTGGGTAGTTATTGTAGATAGAACCATAATCTTGTGTAAGGGACATCAAACTCCTGATTCCAGGATTTGGTGAGGACACATCATTAAAAAAACAAAACAAACAACCTCACTGGACATTGCTAGATGTGTATCTTATCAATGCCAGCTCAAATAAATAGCAGTGCAATTTTCATATAAACTAGACTCCAGTGCTGGTTTTCATTTGTCTTTCCAATCAATATTTTTCTATAGATAGTCTATAAATATACCTAATTTTTCTATTGATAGTTTTCTCTATGTATTATATACAATATATAATACAAGTCTTCCAAGTATTCCATTAGTTCAATTATTCTTTAATGGCACTCCTGAATCTGTAGATAAGGTAAAAAACTTTCGTGCTCTGATACCATGTTTTGTGTTTATAGAGGAGATGCCTATCAAGTTCAGAAGAAAAGAGCTAGGCTGTATAGAAATGACCCATTCCAAGAAATGTCAGGCATTTCTTAGGATGCTAGAGCTTTGCTACTCAAAGGGTGGTAGCAATCAATATAATTAGCATCATCTAAGAATCTATATTTTTACATACTGATTTCCTGCAAAAGAGTCCACATTTACCAGGATTCCCCAGAGGACTTGGATGCATATTAAAATTTGAGCAACACTACACTAGGATGCTTAGCTTTCCATCAAGAAAACAATAGCAACAGGAACAAAAATAAGTCAATTTCATAGGATAAGAAGACTGATCTTGAGAAAATTTGAAGTCAAGGAAGTGACATAGCAATTACAAAGCAAAAATCCTGAAATCTGTCACACAGAGGCATTCTCCATGACCTACTAGATATTAATAATGCAGTTTGTTTGTTTCTGTTACAGATGAAGATTAGGTAGTTCCCTGCATTTTGATTCCACTCCAATCCATAATCCTTATGTAGGTACTTTTATAAGAAATGGAGAGGTATAGGGAATAGTTAAGAATATTTCAGATACTGGAAAAGGTATCTTTCACTGTAAATCAATAAACTTGGCATGAAACCTACAGTATGTTCATATAATACTATGCTAGCATTAAAATCATATTTGCTTACATCTATTTCCAATTTTTAGATGATGAACATTAATATTTTATCTAAATAACCCTTTTTTTCCTATTAAAACTGGAATAATCAACCATCAGCGAAGTGAATACAGAGAATACAGAAGACTCATGAGGTCCCTCCTCATTCCAACCTGACATTGGTACCTAATCTGCGAGAGAGGATTCTAAACTATTATTTTTTTTTAAGATTTTATTTATTTATTTGACAGAGACAGAGAGAGTACAGGTGGGGGGCAGGGGGGCGGCAATGGGAGAAAGAGAAGTAGACTCCCCACTAAGCAGGGAGCCCAGTGTGGGGCTCCATCTCAGGACTCTGGGATCATAACTTGAGACAAAGGTGGATGCTTAACCGACTGAGCCACCCAGGTGCCCCAAGGATCCTAATCATAATGAGCTGGGATGGATGCAGTTAGTGTTTCCCTGTTGAGTGTTGCACAGAAGTGACCACTGCCAGTAAAAACACAATCTGTAGCTAACTCTTTAAACAGAGACTCTTTGCTTTGAAAACTGAACTTATTCCAAATGGAACAACTATAATCATCACTATGAAGAGAATGTCTGCCAAGAAATACATTATTAAAGATGGAAATTCCAGTACTTCAAAAGATCTAATTTTAGATGCCAGAATGCATGGACTATTGAAATCTTTCTCTCTTGTCATCAGGCAGTCACCTCTCTCCTTTTGGACTTGGACTCTCATTTTCTGCATAAGCTTCCAGAAGGGCGTTAAAATCCTCATTTGAGAAGCTGGTGTCCACATGTGGCAATGCAAGAGAGTCCATGCCAGGTGGAGGTGGAATTCAGGAAGGCTCAAGGTGGAGACAAATGGCCTGTCTAGGGCAGCAGACCACATAGATGGTATAGTTCAACAATGTGGGGGTGAGAGATGCCAACCCCCTGTTGCAGTTGAAAACCCATGTATTAACTTTTGACCTCCCCCAAATTTAACCACCAATAGCCTACTGTTGACTGGAAGGAAGCCTTAGTGAGAACAGAAACAGTTAACTAACACATATTTTGTATGTTATATGTAATTCATACAGCATATAATATAAGCTAGAGAAAAGAAAATGCTTATTAAGAAAATCATAAGGAAGAAGAAATACATTTATAGTACTGCACTTTTATTTATTGAAAAAAATGTGAGTATACTCAACGCAGTTCAAACCTGTGTTGTTCAAAGGTCAACTACATAGAGAAGAGATAAGAGAGAAGCGATTAGGAGATGAAAACAGAGCCTAACAGCTAGTTCACAGAACTGGCAGGAATAAAGAAGAAAAACAAAAATCCAGCCAGCCCCTGGGGACCAAGGCAGGATTGTTTTTGAGCCACACATTCCCAGCCCTCATTCTGCAAGGTGAGAAACCCAAATATACTGGATATCCAGACAATGAATCCTGGTCAGTGGCCCCCTACTCAGGACACTGATGGAAGAATGCCACCAAGACCATTCTGGAACTGAGTGGTTTACCATAGTAAGGGCTTCCAATTTGGTTCTAGAGAAGAGATGAATCAGTCTGTCCACCTCAAGATCATAAATTAGGAGGACGATAATGAGAAAGAAAGAGACAATTATTAGAGACAGAAAAAGATTTTTGAATAAAACAGATACAAATATATAACTTCTATTTGGATCACTTTCTGCAATTTTTCTATTAAAGTCTTCTTAACACTGCTATTTACCTGCCTACATAGAAAAACTTCCACTCAGAAAAGACTCATATAGAGTACATTTTAAGCAGCCCCAAATGGATAAGCGAATTTATTGTTTCAAAGACTAAATCTTAGAGATATATGTGAGCTTAATGTTTTCCTAATCAAATTCTTAGTTGAGTTTTTATTTTTTCTTCAAAACAAGCATATTGTGGGATGCCTGGATGGCTCAGTCAGTTAAGTGTCTGCCTTCGACTCAGGTCATGATCCTGGAGTCCTGGGATCGAGCCCCACATTCAGCTCCCTGCTTGGCAAGGGAGTCTGCTTCTCCCTCTCCCTCTGCCTGTCTCTCCCTCTGATTGTGCTCTCTTGCTGTCAGTAAATTTAAAAATCTTTAAAAATAAAACAAAAACAAAAAACCCCCAAACACATTGTGAAGCCAAAGAGAACAATTGTGGTGATGCTGAAAAGTAGAAATCTGAGTGGAAATTGTTCCCTTTTTTCTGCATTATACTCCAAAATAACCCTGAAATTTCATGTACTCAAGTTCATACAACAGTCATTGCCTGAACTGCCAAATTTGAACAAACAGGCGGTAAGTTATACTCCTAAATTTTGGATTCTTTGCTTATAACTTAATCTAGATTTGTCTTTGATAGTTTCTTATATATGTTCAAACATACTGATAATTTCCATATTATTGTATATTACTACAATTTTGTCTGGTAAAAGAGAATCTCAAACTCCTATCACCCATCAACAGCCAATTTCAAAAAACAGTTGATTTCTCAGCAGTTAAGTAAAGGAAATATTTTTTTAAAAAATTCTTCAATTTACATATTAAGAAGCTAAAAATGTTTAAAAATTTTTAAAGCAGTATACTTGAAACCTGACACAATTTAAACAATTTTGGATACTCATCCATGGTGTGATCTTTTCATTTATACACTTTAATCTTATTATTTGGTAATGATACATATTGTTCGTTTAAAAATATAACTGTAAAATTAAACCTTAAAATTCTTAGCTGAATTTCTATGCCTCTTAATTGCGTAAGTTCTGCATGACAAGAGAGATTTTGAGGTTTCTTAATATCATTATTATTTAATGAATTGCCCATAATATTACTATTTGGGTGTGACCAATAGAAAAGATGTTTGGACACAGCAGAAGACTTATATGTAATTATTTACCAAAGTGTTTTTTGCTAATTAGGGAAGCAACAATGAGATTGATATGCCTACCCATTCCTAAGACACAGGGTTTCTGGGCCACAGGAAGTCTAGAAGACAGTCTAGAGTCACAGTTAAGAGGAAGACTTTGGAATGGGAGATACTGGATTTAATACCTGCCTCTGCCACTTGCTAGGTCTATCATTTTTGGAAGCCTACTTATGTCTCCCTTTTTCAGATTCCTCATCAGTAAAAATGAGAAAATAAGAGTGTCGCCTAGGAGTATTGTAAAGATTCACTTAGTGAATTGTGCAGAATGCATTTAGTAACCAGCTAATGAATATTAATCTTATTAGAGAAGTTCCAGCAGTCAACAAGGAAGTCATTACCTGAAAATATGAACATCTTTAAATTTTAAGCTGTATGTAAATCCTAGCAGTAAAAGAGACACTTATCCAGGAGCACCTGGTTGGTTCAGTCAGTAGAGCATATGCGACTCTTGATCTTAAGGTTGTGAGTTCAAGCCCCATGGTCGGTGTGGAGATAACTTAAAAGAATAAAATCTTAAAAATAAAAAAGGAAGATTTAACTAATACTGGGTAACAGTAAGATTAATATTCATATAAGGAGTATTTGAGTCTAAATGGTTGACTCCTATAGATTTGGCTCTTGGCACTCCCACTTGACCTCAAAATATTTTTAAAGTTTAAAACTGGTGGATCACACTATAATAAGAAACAGTTTTCTTTAGGGAACATAGACAGGTCACACCCTAACTCATTCCAATCCCAATCATGAACCCTTCTCTTTATAGATCATTAACCACAGACACATCAAAGAGGAAGTTGTTGAGAAAAAAATTCCTGTGTCATAATGGATTCTCATCAACTATTTCCCTGACATTATTTTACACCTATTATCACACTATTCAGTTATAAAACCTTTACCTGCTCAAGTCTCATGTCTCTCTTATCCAGGGTCAGGATCTCCCTCATTTAGGAAAGAGGGAAGGATTGTCTCAAGCGGAGAAAAAGAACTCTCTCAGTGAAAATACAGATAGTGCCATGCTTGGCCTTTCTACCAAGCAGAGAGTGATTCTTAATACCAGGTTGTCAAACTTTGGATATGGTTGAACATATGAAACACCTGGAGATCTTGTTAAAATGCAGATTTTGATTCAGTAGGTCTGGGATCAGGTCTATATGTCCAATAAACTCCCCAAGGATACTGCTGGTCCACACACAGGTCACACTTATAAGTAGTGAAGATTGAGACAATTAGGTCACTGGTGTGTGTGTGTGTGTGTGTGTGTTTTAGACGGTTAAAAATATTTCAGGAAATTTTAGATAAAGGGGGAAGCACCTTCCTACACTGTCCTAGAAACCTTATTTCAAAATGAACATTTGGTTCTTTCAAAATTTGCTTTTTCAAATTGGCAAAGACAACTTTTTTTTTTTTTTTTTTTTTTTGCCTTTCAAAATGAGGATGTCAAACCTATGTGACCCTCCCATGAGGAAAGATAGTAGTCTAGTAGAGAGCAAGAAGGACAACAGCAGATGATGAACTACTTCTCTGATATGCCCTGGGTCACTTTTTAATGTCATGGTCAGCTTATGTTAGCTTGTAAGCAGGCAGCCAGAACACTGACAGATACGAGGAAATTGAACAGAATGTATATTAGGGAAATTTCCTAGTGTCATGGAGAAGGTTTTCAAATTTAATAATAGTAATAGTAATAAGTAACTATAATTACAGTAAAATTGTAGAAATATACCATTCTGCAGAAAGTAGGTGACTCATATCACTTCTGAGACCTTACATATTACTTAATTTCCTATATAAAATATTTATCTTTGAAATAGAACGACAGCGTTTACACCTACAGATCTCTTTTGAATGCTTTAAACTTTGACAGCGGGATAATTAAATACATAGTTATTAGACAGTAGGTTAAAACAACTAATAGTGGACCAGGACGAGAAATATTATCTATAAAATTCTTTAACAAATTCATTCCTTGATATAAAATCCACAAGAGTGGGCAGGTTTAAAGTGCCAGGTAAAGAAAGTAAAATGTAACAAAAGCTCCTTTTAAATTCATAAACTGTTGACACATTTTATCCTCCATGTAAATCTCATTCCTAAAAGATGCAGTTTTCTTTTTGGTGTTTTTAAAATTTAAACCTTTAAACCTGTACATAGGAAAGTGAAAAGTACTGTAATCTTAACATTTTTAAGGGTGGTTTTACGGATTTAAACAAAGCTAACAAATCTTTGTTTAAGATGGGATCCACTGAACTTTCCAATGCCATTCCTGAAATAACTCTAGAGATGGAATAATGGGCTGTTTCTTACTTTGTAGTTTCTTAATGCAAAGTAAGCAGCTTTACAGGGCTTAGCTGTCTCCACTGACCTTATAGCATTCTTTACCTCATTTGCAGTGGAATAGAAATAGTTTTCTTTCCAACTACAATTTTATTCCAAAGCACAGACTTCTCTACTAAAACTACCGATTCCTCTCTTATTTAGAAAAGTCAAGAAATGTAAAAGTACTAGGCACTGTGTCATCAACATTAATTTCTTCAGCTTAACATCTGATTTGCCTCCCTCCCATCATCAAACCCAGATTCTGTCTCAATTTCTTTTTTAAAATATTTTATTTATTCAATTATTCATTTATTTAAAGTAAGCTCCACACCCGGTGTGAGGCTTGAACTCACAATCCTGATATTAGGGTCCCATGCTCTACTGACTGAGCCAGCTAAGTGTCCCTCTATCTGAACTTTTTATCAGCTGCCAACTTCTGTCTTATACTGTCACTTTTGGTAGACAAGATGGCTTGGTGCTGCATGAAAGAGAAGCAGTAACATACTGAGAAAGATGGAGAATCACGTGCCATACCACTCTGTAACCATAAAACTCCATGTCTTCTTTGTGATTAACTTGGAGGAGAAATGTTATTCTAGCTGCTGGAAAGCCAAATATGTGCCAGCAGTACAAAAGATAAGGGCTTTCCAGAAAAAGAGATCCAAGTTGAAACCCAGTCCATTTGACAATTACTGATTCTGTGACTGAGCCTCAGCTCTCTCATCAGTAAAATGGAGATAATATCTTCCTTATAGCATTATTCTTAAAATTAAGTGAGCAATGTATTTTAAATACATGATAGGTACTTAATATACTTTATTAAACCCAATACATTTTAAGCAAATTTTGAGCACAACTCATAACTGATTTTAAAAATTGCATGAAAATATAATTTAAGTACATATTGACCATGTTTAGATACATGTACTTTTACTTCTTCATGTCTTTCAAATGATAAATTATTATAATTGCTTGCTCAGAATTAAATAATGATCGTACTACATTTATTAATGACTTTGTGGGGTTTTAGAAATTTTTTTTAGTCACACAGTATTTATTAGTGTGTTAATAGTATTGACATATCATTTTTTTAAAAGATTTTATTTATTTATTCATGAGAGACACACAGAGAGTGGCAGAGACAGGCAGAGGAGACAGGCTCCTACAGGGAGCCTGATGCAGGACTTGATCCCAGCACCCTGGGATCACACCCTGAGGCAAAGGCAGATGCTCAACGGCTGAGCCACCCAGGCAAGTATTGGCATATCATTAAAAACGTATTTGAAAAAATAGGCACCAAAAATTATTAGCTTGGGGGACTAAGAGTATAGGAACCATTCTATTTATAGCAAAAACAAAAAAAAATGTATAATAGAAGAGAAAACAAAAAAATGTAATTATAACATGTACCAAAATATTTAAGCGCATTCTATTACAAACTGGATATTTCACAAAATCAAGTTTTAAAATGTGTATCACAAATTTCAGGATTCCACTATGCTATAGGCATTTGTTAGATTACTTAGTTTTTTCCTCTAACACTTGTTAGATTACTTAGTTTTTTCCTCTAACACGATTTCATTCTTTCCAGTCAGTTAAGAGAGACTCAAGGTGTCCTGGTGCCTCTATTCATATCTGAATGCAGAGAGTGCTCAGTATGTCATCCAGGACAGAATAGGTACACATTTCAGATATGTTTAAGATAACCAGAATCACTTGAGCTGGTACATAGATGCCCTTGTTTCTAGTATCTTCCTAAACCACAGGTTCTCATTACTTCATCTCCCGGTAAAGTTTTTAAACCTCCTGGTCCCCACCTCCAGACATGCTGAAGTGATTGCACAGGTGGTTGTAAAAGCTTCCCAGGTGATTACTACGTGGGAAGTCATGTTAAGAACCACTATGCTCAATAAGGAGACTTGCTACAATGCTGGGTGGGAATGAAGCAAGCACACAAGCACTGAAAAAAGACACTGAACAAATCATTCTCTTCTTAGGAAGAGTGCCTTACTGGGCATACCTCCAAAACGCCTGTTTTCCTTTCTGTAAATACCTACTGAAGAGACAAAGAAAAGAAAAGAAAAAGAAGAGGAAGACAAAAGAAAACCAGAACCTGCTGGAAGAATAAGATTCTATAACAACCTTGAAGATTCAAAGGGTTGGTAGCTGTTGCTGAATATGATGTGGTTGGTAAAACCTAATAATCGGGGAGTTAAGATGCTTTCTGGGAGTGGAAGGCACATCGGGAAAGAGGATTAGGTAACCAGTGACCCAGGCTTAGGATGGGAGTGTCCCCAAAGGACGGCTGCTGAGGGGAGAATGAAAGGTAAGGGCTTGTCTAAGATTTCCATGACCAGCTGTGTCCCTCTACAATTTGACTGGCATACATGAACAGACAGAAAAGGGACTCCCTGTGTGATGAAACACATGATTCTTTTTCAGGAAAGAAGAGACAGAAGGGTTGAATTAGTTTCTTTGAGCAGTTTCATACTGCCTTGGTTATTTAAATAAATATTTGATTAATAGATGTCTGCCTTGGAACAAAATATATCATGAAACTTAAAACAGCATCTACATGGAAAGCACAAAATTATTCCTAAAAGTCTTTCATATGGTAGTCTGTGGTTCGATATTTGTGACTAAAGGAAGCCATGGCAACACTGGTAAAAGAGGTCTTTTCGTCACTTGCTTCACTGATCTGTACCACCCCGTGCACACTGGCCAATTCTTAATAGGGCTTGTTTTTCTGGAAGATTTGGAGAGGACAGTGGTCCAAGAGGAAAAGGCAGGTCCCCTCTGTCTCCTCATAGCAAGGCCAAAGCCTAAATTAGAAAGGTTCCAACATCTTATTCACCCCTAATGTCAAATAACCACCAACTTCACTTCTTCCCTTCCCCAAGCTATTGCTAACCGAAGCATAATAGGAAAATAATTTGGCATATGCATTGTGAAGTAAAAATACCTGGTTCTTTTACTTTGAGCAGATCAGATACCAAAATTATTGTTACATAGTATTTGGGGAGGTGGGTCAGGGGGAATGAAAGAATAATCTGTAAGGTATTTTTTTTTTTAGATTTTATTTATTTATTTGACAGAGAGAGAGAAAGAGAGCACAAGCAAGGAGAGCGGCAAGCAGAGGGAGAGGGAGAAGCAGACTCCCCAATGAGCAGGGAGCCAGATGAGGGGCTCAATCTCGGGACCCTGGGATCATGACCCGAGCCGAAAGCAGATGCTTAACCGACTGAGCCACCCAGGCACCCGCCCATAAGGTATTTCTTAAAGATATTTTACTTTTCTTTAAGAAGAAAACTAACAAACAAACAAACAAACAAACAAAAAGAAGAAGAAGAAGAAGAAAACTAAAAAAAGAAGAAGAAGAAGAAGAAAACTAACAGTAATTCAATAAGCATTTCCCAAGTGCCAAATACTTCAAGGAATTACCTATCTGCTATGGAGGGTATAAAAACATCCTTGGGGAGTTGTACATGTTGAATTAGAATAAATGACATTTTGTTTCATTCTGTTGTTAAGTAAATTTTTTTCAAAAAGTAGGAAATATATACACTCATGATGGTATGAAGCATACTATAAGTCAGTGCTTAATATTTTGACATCTAATCACAAAACCTTTTCTAGGAACAGGAAAGATTAAACAAATACATTTAATTAATAATGAAATACTCAATTACCTTAAATAGAAACCAAAGTTTTTAAACCAAAGTTCATGGATGTAGTTCACATCCAAGTTTTCAGTCAATTATGCTTTAATGCACAGTTTAAGAAAAGCTTTATTTTCTTACACTTATATTTACAATTTGGCAAATTTATTAATATGTATATTACATACAAAAATCTAATCATAGTAATATTTCTCCTTTACCCTATATTAGATAAGGGTGCATCTATCCATGTCAGTACATATTTTCATCCATGCAAATAAATGTAAGGCTGCATGATTGACCATTGTATGGATGGTCCATAATTTAACCCCATGTTGAGTATCACAAAAATTGAAAGCAAACATGAGTTTACTTACTTTGTATCACCTATGGGATTGCCCTACACATTCCCCTCACTGTAGTCTGTTTTCTGAGACAGAAACACAGCTCTGATGAAGAAAAACTCCATAGTCATTAACATTTTTCTGTTTCCCCAGAGGGACTATCAAGAACTAGCAAGAACCAGGACAAAATTTAACAAATATTCTCAAATTAGTGACCAAGAAGTTGGATAATACATTAAGTTAAACAAATAGTTATGACTCACAAAATCTTAGCCTCTGCTCTAATGCTAAACTCACTTGGCACATCTATTCTAATCACCTCCAGACTTTGTGCTTTACACCATTTTTTCTCCTTTACCTATAAAACTGAGACAATAATGTACCAGCCAGAATGATAGTGGTACTGGAATGCTGACATTTTAGTTAAAAAAAACCTTTTTCTGGGGTGCCTAGATAGCTCATCAGTCAAGCATCTGCCTTCAGCTCAGGTCATGACCCCAGGGTCCAGGAATCAATCCCCACATTGAGCTCTCTGCTCAGTGGGGAGTCTGCTTCTCCCTCCCCCTCTGCCCCAACCCTCTGGCTTGCGTTCTATTTCAAATAAATAAATAAAATCTTTAAAAAACAAAAACAAAAACCCTTTTCCTTTATTTAGTCAACAAACTTTTATCGAGGGCCTACCATGTCAAGATACCAGGGCATACCCAGGGCAACAGTACAGATCAAACTTTTTACTGTCAAGGAATTTCTAATACAAGGGACACCACCAGTCAATAATATACATGAGGACAGTAACAATTACTTGATGGCTAAAGTTATTTTGCTTAATTGTATAGAGAAAAATAAATGTTTTCTTTTTGATTGTGAGATTTAATTTTTACTATAAAAATAATACATGAACACGGTTAAAAAAAAAAAAGAAAGCTCAAGTAGTACAGGAAGAGTACAAAATGAAAGTCAAATCTTCCCATTCCCACGGGCTCCCAATTCCACTCCTCAGACTTTTAAGCATAGTGGTGTATATTAATATATGCATATATACTTTTTAAAAAGTTAGATTTTATTTCTTTAATTTAAAAAGTTTATTTAGGCAATCTATACCCAACATGGGGCTCAAATTCCTGAACTGGACAGCCATACACGCTACCGAATGAGCAAGCCTGGCACCCTAAGACACGCTACCGAATGAGCAAGGCTGGCACCCTAAGAAGTCATATTTTAAATACTATTGTGCATCTTGATGTTTTTCAGTTAAAACAATTTATCTCTGAGATCTTTTCAGATCAACACAAGAGTCTACCTTAGTCTTTTTAACAGTTGATAGGGAATGCAAAATCACCTTCTAAAATGGCTCGCAAAAGTACAGGAATTTATACTTCCACCAACACTGTCCCATATTCTCTAGCATTGAGATTGCTCAAAAAACTTAATCTCTCATAATTGAAAAGGTGAAAGGGTACCTCACTGCTGTTTTCTTTTATTTCTTAGTTGTGAATTCATTTAAGCATTTTCTCATTTTTCCTGAAACACGTGGCTAAGACACATTTCCTTTGTTATGAACTTCCCATTATTATTGAGCTATTTTCCTAGTGATGTATAAGATCTTTTAACAATGGAAAAATTGGCACTTAAATAAAATTTAATGTCTTTTTTTTTAAAAGAACACATGAAGGCTTGTTTGCCATTCATGAAACACACACACAAACACACACACACGCATATATATACAATTGAATTGCGTTGATCTTTAACAACAGATCTCGTAGATCTTTGTATGATAGCACTTAGGGCTTGACCTTACCTTTTTAGGGATTCATAGTATTCCATGGCTTCAATGTGCCATATTTTTACTAAACCACTTCTGTATTAGAAGATATCTAGACTGCCCTTAATTATTTGCTATTACAGACAGCACTACAAAGAACATTCTTGCACCTACATCTTTTGGTACACATGGGGAAAATCTATGTACATTTAAAAACCTTGACAGATATTGCCAGAAGCTCTCCAAGATTATGGCCACGGATTATCCCACCAGTAATGCATATGACTGCCCTTCTACCACACCCTCAATCCTCTGATACTGATCAAGTTTTTACATCTAGATTATCCTCAACTCTTATAGTCTTCTTTTAGTCAGTCTCCTGATCCATCTGTTCTTGCCACCCTGGCCCCTTATCAGATATGATCCTGCTGGACAGGGCCTCTACACAGACCCTTTCCTCAGCCTGGCATTTCAGAGACTACATAACTCATCCTCGCTATCTTATAGCCTTTGCTCAGATGTTATCCTTCCTAATGTCCCTGAAAAGCCGAACTTTCCAACTGCCCCCGAATCCACCCTGACCTTCCTACGTTGTTTTGCTTCATAATACGTATCACCATCAGACATATTATATAAACTATAAATACTATATGGATAACTTATTTGTTTATGGTCTATCTCCTGCTATTAAAATGTAAACTTCATGAAGGCAGGGATTGAAAAATGGTATCTTATTAAATAATTTGTACAGCTATGCCATTTTACAAGTTTGGATCCACACCAACATCATGGTAGTAAAGTTTCAGATATTTTTAATTTATTCAAATTATCCTCTCTAGGCTTGTTCTAACAATAAAATCCTGAGAGCATGCATGTTGCCCATATGTTGTTACAATGTGTGCTGATTTTTGAAACACACTACTTCCTGCAGAAAGTTTAACTAGAGTTGGAAATGACAAATTGCTTCATGTGAAACACTGAGCATGGTCATGTATCACATAGAAAGTTGAGGAAATAGGTGTACAGAGAGGGAAGAAAGCGAGTGTCTCACACACTCACTCTTTAAGAAGTTTAACTATTGCTTTCTGGTAAGTAGATTCTTGTCCCTTACTGGAAAACTGGTAAAACGGTTCCTCTGACACAGTAGATTTGCATTAAGATAGAATTCAAGCTGAAACATCCAGTACAACCAGCAAAGAGTGCTGCTCTGTGAAAGAATGCCATCTCTTCTTATAATGGCAGTAGACCTGTATAACGTACAACCCTCACGGAGGCATGCAGTTTGATCCATGCATGTCCTACAGATATGCAGATCTCCAATAATAAAGGGAAACAACACATATTTTCACATAAAGGAATAATGTGCAGCTTCAGCAATATACAATGCAAATCTCTTCTTACTGAAATGAAATATGCATATATATATATATATATATATATATATATATATATGTCTAAGATGTAGTGTTAAGTGAAGAAATCAGGATACAGAACAGTATCTATTGATACTACCATTTGTGTCTTTAAAATTAGAAAAAAATTAGTTGATCCTCATTTTTTTGCAGATTCTGTATTTGCAAATTTTCCTACTCACAACAATTTCTCTCTCTCTCTTTTTTTTTTAAAGATTTTATTTATTTATTCATGAGAAACACACAGAGAGAGGCAGATACATAGGCAGAGGGAGAAGCAGGCTCCATGCAGGGAGCCCGACGTGGGACTCAATCCTGGGACTCCAAGATCCCGCCCTGAGCCAAAGGCAGACGCTTAACCACTGAGCCACCCAGGTACCCCCAATTTCTTTCTTTTTAAGATTTTATTTATTATTTATTTATTTATTTGAGAGATAGAGAGAGTGAGAGTGGGGTGGGGTAGGAAAGAGGAGAGGGAGGACAAGCAGACTCCACGCTGGGGACCCAGACAGGACTCAATCTCATGACCCTGAGATCATGACTGGGGTTCAAATCAAGAGTCAGACACTCAACTGAGTGAGACACCCAGGCGCCCCTAAAATTTATTTCCAAACCCAAAATCAATACCCACAGCACTTTCATGGTCATTTGTGGAAATGCACAGAGTGGGGGGGAAAAAAACGTGAATTACCTGACACACTCACATGCCAAGCTAAGGTCAAACAAAGTGATGTTTGTTCTTTCTGCCTCTCATCTCCACCCTCATATTCTAAAGAAGCAGGTTTTCAAGATCTTATTTACTGCCATGTCTTTGGCACTTGGGGGCTTTTTCTTAGTGATTTTGCTGTTTCACTTGACCTCCAGGGGCACATAGGTGGCTCAGAGGTTGAGCGTCTCTGCCTTAGGCTCAGGTTGTGATCCCAGGGTTCTGAGAATGAGTCCTGCATCTCATTCTGCCTCTGCCTATGTCTCTGACTCTCTCTGTGTGTCTCTCGTGAAGAAATAAGTATAATCTTTGAAAAATAAAAACTAAAATGACCTCCAGTGCTGAAATGTTGTCTAGTGTTCCTAAGCAAAGGCTGTAATATGTCTTATGGAGAAACTTGGTTTGTTAGATAAGCTTCATTTCGGCATGAATTAGTGTCGTTAGCTGTGAGTTCAGTGTTAATGAATGAACAATATATATGAAATGTCTTTAAACAGATATAACCATAAAACAAGTTTATATATTAATCAGGTGTCAAAAAAGCTGTGACCAGAAGCTCTTAGGAACCCAATCCTGTATGTGTAATAAATGGTTCTGCATTCGCTAATTCAGTGGTTGTGATGACTTTATAGAACATAACTATCATGAGTAATGAGAAGCTAACTGTATTTGTAATTGCTTTGTACCTGTGTAGAGCATCTCTATAATGGTACACTGGTTATCCACATGGAGGGGCATATTGTGGTTTCCAAAGGGATATGTTCCTTTACATTGAATATCCTTTTCAGTGCATGCCCTTGCCCTTGTGTTATTTTTAATTTTTACCAGGCCTATTTTTATTTTTTTCAATAAATAAAGTTAAAGTAGAAGTATGCCAACCATAGAATGGTGAACAAATGGTTTTTATGGGCCATCCACAGTTGAATTACAAAGATAATAGACAACTAATTAACCAAATTGTCTCTTGTTTTTAGTCAGACTCAGTAAAGTTTTAATATGCCTATTTCAAGGAACTGTACTGACTATAGGTATTTTGGGCAACTTTTTCCACCAGAATTTTTTTTTTCCATTTTCCCTCTTACCTCCCTGCCCTAAAAACAAAATAGGAGGTCTTGAAATGTTTTTATCTGGACTCTGGGCTAAAGGCAAACTGAGTAGTATTTTGGTTAAAGAAACATCTATTGACAGTCTCTCCACCTCATTTAACATGTTACAACTTGTATTATTAACATCTTATTCCTTTATCAAAGCAGATCCCCTTGCTGGGGAGGGGGACACGTAGGCACCTTCCCTGAAAACTTGCAGCACTTCTGCTTTCAGCAGGAGTGAATCTGCTTTAAGATGAAAGGTTCATAAGGATGACTGCTTAACCACTAGAACTAATTGCAATGATATAGAAACACAAGCTTAGAATCTGGATTTACAATTCCCTATGAATAACATATTTTAAGGTACCCAAAACACAACGTGCGGCATAAGTTCTACTCTTTAGTGAACTTCTACTACATGCCAGGCACTTGATAATACGTTTTTCTAATTAGATCCTCACATCTCTGAAAAGCAGTTGCCATGATACTCATTCAAGTCAAGGAACATGAGTCTTCAAGGGGTGAATAATAGCTTAAGGTCACCCAGGTAGCAAGTGCTGCCACTACTATTTAAATGAGATGTTGTGTCCAAGGCTGTGCAGAGAAAACTGGCTTCTTGTGAACAAACACGAACCAAGTCATACAGATAAAATACAGAATCACACTGAGAATATAAAGAACTCCAAACAAATATGACTCAAATGTGCAATCAATAGCTGAGTAGCGTTCAGAAACAAAATAGAAAGCAGAAGCCTATTGTCGTGTCAAGCCATAGAGTTCATCTGACGAAGGCTTTGTGTTTATTGTGTCCTATCTGAAACCTTCTTCCAGATGCTTCCATGGTCTTCTCATTTGGTAACATCAGAGATGATAGCTTTAGAGGCCTTCCCTATCCACTCACCCTTTCTCCCCTCAGCTAAAACATGGGCTCCTTGTGGCCCCTTGTTGCCTCTTTTCACATTGTTATTATATTTTCACATATCAACATCTAACATTATTTTGTTTCTGTATTTGTTTACATGTTTAATGCCTCTCTGTCCCAGGAACATGTATGGTCCATGAGAGTAAGAGCCTTGCCCTGAAACAGTGTCTGGTGAGTAAATGAAATTTTGCAAACAATTACTGTATATTGTAGCAGGTTTGATTATAAGTCTTATCATCAATGAATATAAAATGCAGTAAGGGTGATAATACAAATCACAACTGACTTTATTAGGAGAAAACTGGCCAGAGGTAAACAAGAGGGATTACAAGTACCAAAACCATTTAGAAAACTTTCCAAGGTTTTTTGAAGGTAATGGCGTCAAGTTGGGCTTTCTGGGTAAGTTTTAATAATAAGGAATGGGGACAGATTTTTCCAGGTGAGAGAAACAAAGGAAAAAGATGGGATGGAAACACATGACAAATAGGAAGTGGTTCCAATCTGCCTGGCTTATAAGCTATTCACAGGAAAAGAGGAAAAGTAACCATAAGACCCGAATGGTGAGTTGAGGTCATACTGCAAAGAACCCTGTGTATCAGAGTGAGAAATCTGAGTCCATGGAATAGGCAGTTTGGGAGCAATAACAAGTTTTTAGGCAGAGTTGTAAAAAGATGTTTCTGAATGGTTAATGGAAGTTAAAACATACTGTTCAATTAGGAACACTATTATGTTGAAAGCAAGGCAAAGCTAAAATGGATGCCCACGGGCATGCATTTTGTAAGCCATTTACACAACTTCTCTAGTTCGATTCTTTCCACAACCCAATTTGATTATTACAATTTCACCCTGGGAGATGGAGACACAGGGAGGCTAATGAGTGTGTTCAAGTTCACCAAACCATTAAGTGGCAAGGGTGGAACTGGAACTTGCTATGTCTGAATCTACAGGTGCCAGGTATTCACACACTGCTTCTCTAATGACAAGTGTAGAAGGGAAGTCGAGGCCATAGCTCAGATAAGGAAAAAAGGAAATGGCACTCCTTAGCATAAGTATGAGGACCCCAGCACTAGGGACGCACATTCGTGTAAGGCAACTATCACACTAAGTCTGCTATAGAGATGCCAGGAAGATTTGCTGAAAGAAAGAAAACAGGATAGAAGGCAGGCAGGTAGGCTGCTTGTTTTTGATGAAAGGAAGGAGTTCTGAAAAGTGATGGCCTTTCCTGTGCATTCAATCTTTATAATGTCCATCCAAATTATGGCAAACATGAAAGCTGTGCAACAGGTTTGACTTTTATTCTACAAAAGAAAAAAAAAAGGGAACCAGCTTCGAAGTAGTTGGACAAGAAGTAAGAGATTTTTTGCTTGGTGTCTGCCAACAATGAACTCAAAATGGCAATCTTCTGCAGTACTGTACTCTCTAAGCTGAAAGTATATGTGAACTAAGAATGAGAATAAAACCATACCAGGGACTCTGTTTCCATTGAACCATATGATATTGCCATTTCACGGGTCTAAATGCTTAATTAAGCATTGGCCATTTCATATAGTTCATCCTCAATATTATTTGGGTTTGTGAAAGAAGAGGGAAGTTCCACCATTACGTTCATCCTTGATTTATGGGGTTCCTTCCTGTCTCCCAGATCTACTCCAATTCCTCAGTTGGGCTACGTCTCCTCTCAGCTACGAAAGCAGATCAAATCTTATGTTTTACTAGCATTGCAACAAAGTGAGGGTGCCCAGCTCACAGGTGTAGCAGGGCTGTGTATTAACATGGGATGCTATGGTGGGCAGCAAGCATGGCTCTTGGTCTCTGGAGGTGGGTGTGCTCAAATTCTTTTTTTTTTTTTTTTAGATTTTATTTATTTATTCATGAGACAGAGAGAGAGAGAGAGGCAGAGACACAGGCAGAGGGAGAAGCAGGCTCCATACAGGGAGCCTGACTTGGGACTCGATCCCAGGTCTCCAGGATCACACCCCGGGCTGAAGGCGGCGCTAAACCGCTGAGCCACCCGGGCTGCCTGGGTGTGCTCAAATTCTAATCCCAAATTAGTCACACACTCACTATGGGGTAGAGGTGAATTAATCACCTCTTTGAGACTCAGTTTCTTCAACTATAAAGTAACAATTATTAATGATTCCTGTCAGGCTTATCAAAGATTAAATAAGGTATGTGGAGGTTGCCAGGTAACACCTCCTCTGAAGAACCAAATGTTTACCCACACCTGGGAGAGAATTCAAGAATTGTCAAGAACAATCCTGCATCATCTGTCTAAAGCCTTTGGCGCACTAGGGAGTGTGGGAAGAAAGAAGAAAGGGTGGTTTTCTCAAGCAAAAAGAACATAGTTGTTCTAGTGGCTTCTCTATATTCCTAACAAACTATCAACTGGTGATCTTGTGTTCAATACACCTGGCCATCTCCTCCCTCGGTGACACAAAGTCTGGCACTAGTAGGACAGCTTATCAACACAGTCCAGCGCAGAGCTGATCTTCAGGGAAGATAATGACAGCATTATGGATACTTCTCGGTACTGTGACTTCCAGCCTGTCTCTTAGGTAAGATCCCTGGAAAGTGACTTTCAGTCTTCTTAATCTGGCCTCTGGGGTTTTGTGTTCACTGACATTACATCACTGACTTTCCCCCAGAGGTTGCTATAATATAACTCTTTGGTCTTGGACCTTCTTTTGTCGTTTACTGCCAGAAAAATCAACAAGCTCTCTTGAGCAACAGACACTGGCGTTTCTTTTCAAGTAACAACCCTCTTGAGTTCTTGTGTTTCTCCTTTTGCCCTGACTGCCTGAAAGCAGCTGAACAGCACAATCTTGATATCAGCACTCTGTAATCTGTCATGGTTGGCATATTGGACAGTGCACGGGATTCTACTGCTATCACCTTAAAAGGAAACTCCCACTACTCCTTTTTGTCAATCTAACTATAAGCTCCCAAGGTTCTTGCCTCTTAATGAAATCTCCCTAAACACCTCACTACATAGTGATTTTCTTTTCTGAGTTACTAGCACTCACCCGATGATATTATAGCACTTGAGTATTTGCTGTCCCCTATGGCATCCTACCTGTATTTTGCATGTAGATTTGCCTTCCTGAATGGATACTTACAAAGATAAATAAATACTAAAATAAATAAATAGATAGATAGATAGATAGATAGATAGATAGATAGATAGATACTTACAAAGGGTCTACCCTCTGCCAAACACAGGACATTCTTGTCTTTCTTGCCTGTCTCCTGCCTGTGAGGCACACTATGATCTCTTAGTAATCACCCACTGGCTTGGCTCAAGAACAGACTGAATGGCCTAGATGCACACAGCTGCTGAAGACCAAGGCATCTTGAAGGTCTTTCCACTGGCAAAAATATATTACATGTATCGAGACAAACGGAGTAAAAACTTAATCCCATCTTCAAAAGGATCATAAGAATTTTCATACACACAGTTAAAATTGTGTATATTTGTTTGTATATATGTATATGTGTGATAAGTGTATGTTTTACAAATTGGCCATGTTGTTTGTAGGCAGGCATTTTTTTCCCATTAGCAGATGTTCATTTTCTGTCAAGATATATTCTTCAGTAATACAATTTTAATGAGTATACAAGGGTCTACTAAAGATTTGTGGAGGTAAAGGTGTTTTTTTGAGGGGAACAGAAGACCTTTTCATCAGAATATTCCTTTTTTTAAAAGATTTATTTATTTGAGGGGCGGGGAGCAGAGGGGGAGGGAGAGTCTTAAGCATATTCCATGCTGAGCACAGAGCCTGCTGAGGGGCTTGATCCCACGACCCTGAGATCATGATCTGATCCTGAGATTACGCTTAGCCAGTGGTGCCACCCAGGTGCCCCTCCATGAGAATATTCTTGGCTACAATTGATCTCTGTCAAGAATATACAAGTAACTCACATACATTATCTTTTGCAAAATGTGTGTAGAGTTCTTATTTTTTTTAGAGGCATCAGAACATAATGCCACGTCAAAGTTTAAGGCTGTTCTTACTGTTTGTATCTAAAACCTTTTGGGGCCTTTAGGTGCGGACAAGTGTCAGATCAATTAAAAAAGTTCTTTCTTGGGGTACCTGGGTGGCTCTGTCAGTTAAACATCTGCCTTAGTCTCAAGTCATGACCCCAGGATCCTAGGATGGAGCCCCACATCAGGTTCCCTGCTCAGTGGGGAGTCTATTTCTGCCTCTCTCCCTGCTTGTGCTCTCTTTGTCAAATAAATAAAATCTCTTAAAAAAAGTCCTTTCTTGTATTTTCGGTACCAAGTTCTAGATTTAGTGCTTGATTCCAATTGGAAGATCTTGTTAGGGAGTGTTTATTCATTAAGATTAATGTTTTAGTAGAAACCTGCCTTTGTATCACTTTATGAATAGAGCCTGGAATATAAGTAAACGTAAAAGAGATTAGTCAAGGAAAAAAGTTAAGAGTTTTCAAAAGGGAATCAGCATTTTCTGGCTGTATTTTTAGCCTGTTATATGAGCATGATATTCCTATATAAATCATTAAACTAAAAGTCCAACTCAAAAGATACAATCAGAATATTTTCAAAAATTCCTTCATATGATATATTTCCATTGATATGGGCTTCCTTAACAAAATGAAGCCCTCTCTCCCACCCATCCCTACCATTTTAAAATATTGCCTTTGCGAATGGTTTTTATGATCTTTCCAGTAAGTGCTGAGATATAGCCAAAGCAGAAGGGGGAGTGTATAAAGCATAGCAAGAGGACCCAGCCTGCCTGGGTTTGAGGCTCATCTCTACTGATTACCAGCTCTGCGCCCTTTTGCAAGTTACTTATCCTCCCTGTGCCTGAGGTTCTTCAGCTGGAAAAACATGCCCAGTCACAAAGCATATTCTGTAAAACAGAGGGTTAGTGAGTCAACATTCATAAAGCCCTTCATAGGCTCAGGATAGGCTCTCAATAACTGTTAGCTAAAATGCCCAAAAGAAATCTTTAAATAAACATTTCAATTTCCGGTAAACACTTCATTTGCCTTTCACAACCATAAATGCAATGGCAAAGCATTCGCTGTATATGTGTGTATAAGTGTGCATGTTTGCAATTATCCACTCTTTTCTAAAATTCTTTCCTGATTCTACCTTAGAAAACTGCCACAAGGGGCACCTGAGTGGTTCAGTGGTTGAGCATCTGCCTTTGGCTCAGGGTGTGATCCCAGGGGCCTGGGATCTAGTCCCACATCGGGCTCCCCACGGGGAGCCTGCTTCTCCCTCTGCCTATGTCTCTGCCTCTCCCTCTTTGTCTCTTATGAATAAATAAATAAAATCTTAAAAAAAAAAAAAAAAAGGAAACTGCAACCATCTTTCGACCTAATTCTCATATCCTTTAATAAAATTTGAGGGGCACCTGGGTGACACAGTTGGTTAAGCATCTGTCTTCAGTTCAGGTCATGATCCCAGGGTCTGAGATGGAGCCTCACTTCCGGTTCAGGTCATGATCCCAGGGTCTGAGATGGAGCCTCACTTCCAGCTCCCTGCTCAGAGGGGAGTCTGCTTCTCACCTTGCCCCTCCTCACCCCTTCATCGCCCCCATGCTTGTGCTCTCTCTGTCTCTCAAATAAATAAATAAAATTTTTGAAAAATGAAATAAAATAAAATTTTAAATCTCCTGATTTAAGGGCATGCTTTGTGATGTAAATTGGAAAAGACAAGTTCCGTGTATAAAGAGACACTTGCCTTCTCAGCATTCTGTGAAAAAGTATTTTCACCGCTAAACATAGGTGAGTGCTGCCATTGTAAGTTAGAGTCATCTAGAGCAGTAGGAAGACTTGAAATTTGGATGCTACTTCCTGCAGCGGAATACAGATGATCCTCGTTACTGCAAATTCGCCTACTCACTGAGGTCCATCTCTCATCTCAAAGTCTATACTCAAAAAGTCTTTCATAGTCATTCATGGTCATGTGCACAGCAGTGAATAATTTGACTTGCCGATGCCCACGTTCCCAGCTGAGGTCAAACCAGGCAACACTCTGCCTTCTTGTTTCAAATCTCATACAGTAAACAAGCACCCCTTCTTTGGTCTACTTAGTGTTACATTTTTTTCATTTTTGTGCCTTTTGTTGGTGATTTCACTGTTTAAAATGGCCCCCAGTATTGAAATGTGGTCCAGTGCTCCTCCATGCAAAAAGGCTGTGATGTGCCTTACAGAGAAATATGTGTGTTAGATAAGCTTCATGCAGGCATGAGTTATGGCTGTGAGTTTAATGTTAATGAATCAACAATACATAGTAAATAAAGAGTCTTTAAACAGAAGCACACATAAAACAAGTTATATATTGATCAGTTGACAAAATCATTATGACCAGAAGCTTGCAGGAACCTAACCCTGTATTTCCCCTGTGAGCAGTGGTTCAGAATTTGCTAATTCAGTGTTCCCAGAGACTTTATGAAACACAACTACTGCAAGTAATGAGAATCGACTGAACCTCTGACAAGGAACATGGATTAGAGAGACAGTATTAATCCATCTAGGCAATAGATTAGGCCCTGGGAAGAAAGCACTTTCTAGAATATAATCCATACTTGATACTAGTTGCTTAGGTGAATGATTATCTTCTTAAGAAATGTGATCTGATTTTGCTTAGTTTAAAATAAATGTTTGCAAAAATAAACATTTGTATTATCCCAATGTACTTAAAATTCTTTCTGATGTCTTTTTTCTTTTCTTTTCTTTTCTTTTTTTTTTAATACTGTGGACTCTGCAAAGAGCTTTTCAGTCTCATTACAGTGAAAAATGGACATATGTCCCCTGGAGTATGGTGACTTTTGTATATGAGCCTTATGCTTGCTATATAGTACAGGGGAAACACAGGAAAATCAAAAAACAACACCCTTGGATCTCCCAAACCTGCTTTTGTTCAAGTTCTAAGTACAGAGGGACAGAGAGAAAGCAGAATCTGCAGTCATACTGACTTTACACAATGCACATGTTCAGGTGATACCTTTCACTCGGCCCTGGGCTGAATAAACTTATAAGCCTGTTTAAGAAGTAGAAAAAGCACGCCCTGCATCACCATAATAGTATGGTATTTCATCCATTGACTTTATCTGCTTATCTATGTATTCAAATAGCACCTCTGACCTGCTTCTCCACCAAAACAACACAAATTATTGGGTGTGACTTAGTCAAGCGTGAGAATGCACATAAACAGGGAAATGTAACTCAGGCTGTCAAGGCCCAGGAGCAGGCAGTAATAGAAGAAAGGAGGCAGAATGGGATCCCAGTAGACCAGTTTGCTCTCTGAGTACCAGTCCCAGGATGGCAATAACTGCTCCGAGTTATGTTAATGTATTAATGCCTGATACTCTCACCCCCTTCCCCCGTCATTTTCTCATCCTAGAACATCCACGTCTGAAACATTTCAAAAGACTCCTAACCATCATTTAAAACTTTATTAGATTTGATGAGAATAGATTCTTTACCTGATTTCTAGATCTGTTGGAAGTCATCCTAATGTAATTTATGCTGTTAGCAAATAGCCCATGTTACTCAGCCTATGGCTGTCTTCTGCTGAAACTTCCTGAACTATAGAGTCAAATAAAATGACATTACCTTCAATGAAAAATAAAAAACTAAAAAATATATGATCTTAAATATTGGGAGGTAAAGCCATTCCGCCATTTTATTTATTTATTTATTTATTTATTTATTTATTTGAGAGAGAGAGAGAGAGCACAAGCAGGGGGAGGAGCAGAGGGAGAGGGAGAGGGACGAGCAAACTTCCTGCTAAGTGGGGAGCCCAACACAAGCCATCCCAGGACCCTGAAATCATGACCTGAGTTGAAGTCAGAGGCTACCCTGGCATCCCCCAATTCAGCCATTTTAAACTCATATCTTCAAAATGAAGAATGTTGTTCCTCTTGAACATGAAGCAAAAGAAAACATTAAGAGTTCAGATGGCATCTGTTTTTGCCTATGGCCCTACTGAAGCCGATTAAAAGTTTTCTATTGACCTTCAGTTCCTTCCTTCTCTAAGCTGAATATTCCTAGTGTCAATACATGTTCACCAGACTGAATCTGTTTCCCCTTTACTAGACCTATCAGTAGGCACATGTACAGAATCTACAGGTATAGAATAGATTTAAAACACAGGAAACTATCACATAATATACCATGATCTTTATCTATATTTTTACTCTCTCACCTTAGGGCTGCCATACCCATGCATTTAAGTCAATCCTCAAAATTTAACACAGTAAATAAACATCATTATTTCTACCGAGTGCAATTAACTCCTAGGATACTTGTCATCTTTCTTTCTTTCTTTCTTTCTTTTTTTTTTTTTTTTTTTTTTTTTTTTTTTTTTTTTTTTTTTACTGGTCTATTAACCAGTATTTCTTTCTCTTCTCCATACTTCTAATGTGACCTTATGGACCATACAGTCTAAGAACGTGTAAATTCCACATATATTGTAATTTCTGCTTACACTCTTAAGTAAAATTTATAATTAACAAAAAAGAAATAATCATTGTTGGGCTCATAATATTCTTGCATGGAGATGAAAATTCCTAGCTCTCAGGGTTGCAGTGAGGGGACCATGAGATAATGTAACTGTAAAATGTTAAGTGTCAGTATTTATCCTATTCAATGATAACAGAACTAAAACAAATGTACTGTTCCAGTGAATGCTTCACATGCATTAATTCATTTAATCAGTGCAACAATTCTATTGGATCAGTATTACACATTTTAAAAAATAAGGAAACTAAGGTTTAGAGAAGATATATAACCTCTTACCATTATAGAGCTAGTGAGTGCCTGAACAAGAAAGGATTCAAACACAGGCAGTCTGGCCTTAGAGTCAGATTGTATCCTGCCTCTGTACAACATTAATACACCTGGAACAAATATCATGTTCTATTTGATCCAACAGAGACAGTGCTTAATCCAAAGCAGTGCCTGCCTGGCTTTAAGTGGGTAGGTAAGATCTGTACTGAGTTTACATACTGAGTAAAGTCACCGAAGATGACTAATACACGCTGATATGAATGATTCCAGTACTTTGTCAATGTTGGGTCAAGTTTTAGGACTATGACGTGTCAAATAACATGTAGAACTATTCTTTCATAATCATTTGTTGGTACTTTGTTAAGAAATTATTCTTACACTTCCATTAGAAGATTAGTATTTCAGTCTCTATCCTTAAAGATCAAGGAGTAATTCACAGGATAATTTACATTTAATATTACCATGAATAAGTCAATGTATCCATTTTTTAAAAATATTTTATTTAGTTATTTTAGAGGGAGAGCACAAGCAGTGGGGGAGCGGGGGCACAGAGGGAGAGGGAAAGAGCATCTCCAACAGACTATGCTGAGCACAGAGCCCCACACCAGGAGCTCAATTTCACGACCCTGAGATCACAACCTAAGCCAAATCAAGAGTCAGACACTCAACCAATTAGTTGATCCACCCAGGCGCCCCAGTGTGTCTACTTTTTTTAATAAGACCATTTGGGCAGCCCGGGTGGCTCAGCGGTTTAGCACCTTGAGCCCAGGGCCTGATCCTGGAGACCCAGGATCGAGTCCCACCTCAGACTCCCTGCATGGAGTCTGCTTCTCCCTCTGTGTCTCTGCCTCTCTCTCTCTCTCTCTCTCTCTCTCTCTCTCTCTCTGTCTCTCACGAATAAATAAATAACATCTTAAAAAAAAAAGACTATTTTGTGAGGAGTCACATAAAAAGTACCAAAATTAGATTTACTGAGGCTTCAAATCTTTTGTCTTCTTAGACTGTATGTTCTTGTACTAGCATGGTGGAGTATAATGCAACAGCCAAACCAGTTTCCTCCTCTTTGCCAGGGAATGGTCCAAGAGTAAGGCATGTGACCCGGGCCTGGCCAATGAGATGTCATCACAGCAACAGAAGCAAATGCTTATATAAGCTTATTAAAAGCAAGTTATCTTGGAGTCTTCTCATCAAAGAGAATTGAAAGAAGGCACTGCTGCTGCCACTTCTCTTCTGCTTGGAAAGCTGTAGTGAGGACAGATGTTTGGTGATATGGGCAGCCATCCTGTGACCGCAAAGAAAACACTTGATTTACATTAAGGATGGCAAGACAAAAACTCAGAATCTGGAAAACTGATGGCATTATTAAACCACAAAATGACTACAGAGGCTTCCAATCAGACTTCTTCTTATATGAAATAGTTAAATGTTTTATGTTTTAAGCCACAGTTAATTATGTTGTTACTAGCATTTGAAAGCATCTCAAGACAGTTCCTTGATTTGCGGGTATTCTGCAAAGTGAACTGATGAGTATTACCCAAAGAGAACATATTACATAGAAGGAAATAATCTGAAATATATTATACTTTTATTCCACCAGTCAAACTTAAAACCATCTTAATAATATTAGTGTGTTCCTTTGTTCTTTTAAAGTTACTAGCTTTGGGGGATCCCTGGGTGGCTCAGCAGTTTGGCTCCTGCCTTTGGCCCGGGGCGCGATCCTGGAGTCCCAGGATCAAGTCCCGCGTCGGGCTCCCTCTGCCTGTGTCTCAGACACTCTCTGCCTCTCTCTCTCTATGTCTATCATGAATAAATAAATAAAATCTTAAAAAAAAAAAAAGCTACTAGCTTTCTTTTTCCTTCTAAAAAATGACAAAAAATTATACACTGATTATAAAGAGTGACATGTGTCTACTGAAGCTTTTTACATGTTAACTGGAACATCACAATAAAGAAACATAATTCTCCCATTTACAACTAAGTGAGGGAAGTATTTAACAACATGGAATAATGTCTATTCTATAGTAAGAAAAAAGTTTACAGAAAAATATGGTATGAACCCTATGGTAAAATTTTTGTTAAGAAGAAAAACGGAAGAGGACAGATGGCAAGAAAGAGTTTTAAAAAGATTTGCACCAAAATGTTAGTGTTTATCTCCAAGTAACATTTATTTTCTTATTTTTGCTTATTTGTGGTTTCCTAAGTTTTCTACAATATTATTTAAACTTGCTCCAGGCCTATCCATTGAAAGAAGAAATTACAACTGATTGAAGTTTATTGCTTTCAAAAATATTTCTGTGAGGGGCACCTGGGTGGCTCAGTGGTTGAGTGTCTGCCTTTGGCTCAGGTCATGATCCCCAGGTCCTGGGGTCCTGGGATCGAGTTCCGTATCAGGCTCCCCCATCAAACTCCCAAAGGGGAACCTGCTTCTCCCTCTGCCTATGCCTCTGCCTCTCCTTCTGTGTCTCATGAATAAATAAATCAAAATTTATTTAAATTTCTGTGACAGTACATGTCTTTATGTATTATCAAAATAATCCTAATACTTACTATAGAAGTAAAATCGTCAGGGAAAAAATAAAGGTTTTAAGTATATCTTCATAATTCTAGGCCTCTATGTGCATACAATTTAATTGATAAAGCAAAACAATATCTACATAAATTTCAGAAAGGATGGTAGAAACAGTAAACCTTTTAACCCAGCTGAATTCATGAGAAAACAAGACTGTCACTGGTCATTTTCACATGAAGAACAGTTTAAGATAACTACTAAAGACAACTGGTAAGCTATTGAAGGTCTGGCCCCAGATCAATGAAAATATAATTTATAGGATACTTGAGGAAACTACTATATTCCAAATGTCTTAGACTTTGCATAGAAAAAAAATATTTGGAGCTATCATACTGTAACTACCTAAGGAAAACAGCTTAAATCGATAACAGCACATTTATCTATGACAAACTAAAAACAGTAAAAAGGGCCTATGTATTCTTTTCTCAAAGTGAAATTTAATCCTAGAAAGGGCATCCAGTTGCACAATGTTTTGTCATTTTCTGTATTACACTGTGGGAAGGGAGGACAAGCACAATTTACTAGCCTCAGCATCCCTACACCTTGTCCCTTCAGCATTATGGAGAAAAGAAGGAACCTCTGAACACCAAATCCTTTGTGGGGAAGAAATATTCTCCACAGAAAGTTCAGTCAGATGATGAACTCTTAGATCTCTGAGGCCAACCATGCTATTCTCTAGCCATGATAGAATTCTCAAAAACATGATAATCTTTTTTTTTGGGGGGGGGGGGTTGTTTCATGTAGTTGCCCACTGTGATTATTATTTCCTCTATGCAGTGCTGGTTCAAAAAAAAATTGATTTGTCTGAATTACTCATATGAAATAACATCTACCATCTGAGCCTAGCCATTGCTTACAGTGTACTGACCCACCTCTTGTCACAGCAAAACTGAAGAGATTACCGTCAACATTTGCTCATTAAAAAAAAAAAAAAAAGCCCAATAATTAGTAGACCTTTTTTTAAGTCACCACACTGTTCATATTATACAGCACTAAAATTGAAGCTTATTTTCAAAATAAATGTAAATGTTTATCAAGCACGCCTGGGTGGCTCAGGGGTTAAGCATCTGCCCTCGGCTCAGGGCATGATCCTGGAATCCCAGGATCGAGCCCCATGTCAGGCTCGCTGTGTGGAGCCTGCTTCTCCCTCTACCCATGTCTCTGACTCTCTCTGTCCCTATGTCTCTCGTGAATAAATAAATGTCTCTCTTTAAAAAAAAAAAAAAAGAAAAAGAAAAAGAAAAGTCAAATAAAATTATACAGTCCTTGCTCTCTCCTGGCAGGAAGTGCACCTACATATCCACAGACATTGTGCTGGTCAGAACATTTTATGCTTAGTAAATTGTAATTTTTAAACTAGGCTGGTAAAACATGTTACTCTAGAATCTGAAACTATGTACTATTTATTTTGGAGTGGTTTTCAAAATTAAAAAGAATAAATTTCTATAGCAGGAGAAAGCTTCCTTTAAAAAAATTAACTGAAAGGAGATAGGTATACCTTTTCTTCTTAGGTTACAAAAAGTCACAAATGTTTACTAGTAAAATTTTTAAATTGACTTCAAGAAAAAATATCTTTTGAGGAAATAACACTTGAGGATACTTCAGTTATCTATAGCTTAAGAGCAGAGAACTTTAAAAACTGCATCCCATATGATTTGGAACCATTCTCTTCCAATCTCTCCTCTCTCCTGTGCCCTTTTATTTACTAGCTGAGACAACAGAGAGGAAAGACTAATATGGAATGGTAGGTCTTCCTAAACAGTGGTAACATAAAAACAAAAGAAAATACTACTTTTCCTGTATTCAAACAGCAATTCCTCTTTTTCTAGGAGGAAGTTCAAAAGAAGCAGGAGTTCAAAGCAACGCCCAGGAATGATAAGATCTCCTCTACAAAGCAGTTCTGTAAAAAAGCTCTGTCACACACTCTTCCTAACCTCATCCCCGGGGCTTCGCACCAGATTAAGACACACCAGGTTCTCTGGATCCACACAGCATGGCCTCTGGACTAACCTTCATTTCAGAGAGAAACAAAATCCTTCTAGCTCCTCTAAATGAGATTTGATCTTCCAAGCATTCTGCAATTCTGGATGCATTTGTTAATGATGTATTCCAGGTATATGTACAGCATCTGTTTCCAGGTGCTACCAGGTCCCTAAGCCAATTATCCTATTCATTTTTTTCTCTCTAGAGACAGGTTTATGTTTAATCTCTTATCTTTATTAGATTAGATGACTCTTGTCTCTGGGGAACCTTTGCCCTATTAGATACATTCCTGAAGCCCAGCCATAGAAGTTGCAATGTTAAAGTCAAATTTATGTCTTTTATCTCCACCCCCACCCTGCTAAAGAGTATAACCCCTTCCTACTAAAAAATAATTAAACTGTATAACTTACAATTGGACATCAGTAGTATGGTTCATTTCTACCTTAATCTGAGAAAGTGTCTTTATTTGAAGATTGTGCAGTTCAATGTCCACAAACCGTGTTTCTGTTTAACTACGTTGCTTTTTTTAATGTTTATTTAAAAATGCATTCGTTTAAAAAAGTGCTTGTTACCTGATACCAAATACACCATTATAAAATGCAACTTTTATTATAAAAGCAGTAAACACATTATAGTTAATTCAAAAAAAGGGAAAAGACCACATGCATAACCATACCACCTGTACATACTCAGAATATAACATAAGAAAGATTATAGAAAACTGGAAGACACAAAAGAAGAAACCACCACCACACTGCCATCTTGATACAAGTATCTTTTACCATTTGGTATTATTTTCTACCCGATTTTCGTTCCTTGTACATACAATCCGACCCACCCCTCATTCTAAGTAAGTCTGACTTCTTTCTAATTAGATGGTTTGAGTGCTTAAAAAAGAGTCCCCCCAAATTAGCACACTTTCACTACAAATTAGTCATGATAAAATACCTTTTCTCTTAAAAATAAAATTAGAAGAGAATATGTATTTTTATTATTTTTTAATTATTTTTTTCTTTTTAGACTTTATGTCTAAAGTATCTCTCTGTGTCATGTGTCTGTGTCTTATGACACAGAGATATAGGCAGAGGTAGAAGCAGATACCCTGCGGGGAGCCCTATGCAAGACTCGATCCCAGGACTCCAGGATCACAACCTGAGCCATGCTCAACCACTGAGCCACCCAGGTGCCCCTTTTATTATTGTTTCAATAAGGCACCAGGTAATGTCTCATGATTCACTTAAAGACAAAAGAAAGTGTAAAGGATAATAAATCAGATACATTTGAATGTGAATGAACAGGCTTGGGTATCCATACCAATATGCATTCATCTATTTAACACACATATAGTGCAACTATATATGCCAAATTCGGTGACAGGCACTGATTTCAAAGCTAGAAGAAAAAATACTAATCTATTTATGAGTCAAATGCCTGCAAACCGCAAAGGAAGACCCAGTAGATTCTGATGGGAGAGGAGGGAAAAGGACATTTAATTTGCATTTGAACAGACAGGCTGGGACCAGGGCTACTTCAATAGGTAACACTAGGAAGGTGATTGGGAGACAGGAGACAGATTTTAAATGGCCTTTCAGGGATGCCTGGGTGGCTCAGCAGTTGGGTGTCTGCCTTCAGCTTAGGGCGTGATCCCAAAGTACCGGGATGGAGTCCCACATCCAGCTCCCTGCATGGAGCCTGCTTCTCCCTCTGCCTGTGTCTTTGCCTCTCTCTGCCTCTCTCTCTCTCTCTCTCTATGTCTCTCATGAATAAACAAATAAAATCTTTTTAAAAATAAATAAATAAATAAATGGTCTTTCAAACCAACCAAAACAATTTAGACTTGTCATATAGACAGCAGGAAACCGGGGAAGGCTTGTAGGGCAAGAGTGACAGGATGGCATCTGTGACTTCCTGCTGAAAGACCAGGTAGAGGATAGAAGTGAGTAAGGAGACAAAAAGTAGGGTGGAGGCCTGCAGGAAAACAGTGGCAATGGCAATGAGCCAAGAGAAATGAAGCGAAAGCCAGATCACACAGGACTTGTGAATTAGAATTGGGGAAACAGGGCAGGGAAACAAGGGCGTTGAAAAGACTGATAATCCGTCCAGAGGCAGACAACAAAGAAGTAGAGCAGATTGGAAGAGGTTCAGTTTGTGAAATCAATAGTCTGAGAAGACAAACTCGAAGAATGTATGATGGAATCAGCATCATCCAGAGCAGTATTTGCTAAAGCAAGTGTCAGAATTACCTGGGAAGGGCACCTGGGTGGCTCAGTGGTTGAGGGTCTGCCTTTGGCTCAGGTTGTTATCCCAGGATCCTGGGATCCAGTCCCGCCATCAGGCTACCCACAGGGAGCCTGCTTCTCCTTCTGCCTATGTTTCTGCCTCTCTCATGAATAAATAAATAAAATAATAAAATCTTTTTTTAAAAAAGAAGAATTACCTGAGAAGAACTTTACACAGTACCTGGGCCTCTCCATGGACATACTAATTCTGAATCTCTGACATGAAGCCTGTGCCTGTGTATTCTGAAGAGAAACAGCCTCCTCTATGGGAGTCTGGCCAAATACCTATTTAAGGATCAAGGACACAGCATGGTTCTCCAATTTTTTTTTTTTTTTAACCCCAAGCTACCCTCATCAGCAGCAAAAGAACTCAAGAATTATGAAGAACTAGAGAAGAACCAAATACCAACCAAAATGGTGTCATCACAAACAATATCAGCAATCACAATACACAGGTCCAAAAAAGAATTCCTGCAAATGTGAATATATGAGCAGTAATTGAAAACCACTACAACTCAAGGTAATCCTGGCAGTTCTCTGACAAGTCCTTAAAATTTCCAGAATGTCCTATGTACAATAGCTTTGTGATGTTCCAAAGGACCATATGGCAGACCTTCTAGTAGATTAAAACTATAATTCCTTCCATCTGTATTATTCTCTAATACAAATTTGTTCATTTTAATGTATATCAACCAAGCTTTAATAAATTTATTAGAGTTTATCCTAGTCGGTCACATTTAATTGTCCAAACCAAAAGTGTGGGAGTCCTACTTTTTTATTTTTCAGATATTCGGGTTCCCAGTGGACTGCAAATAATATTTGAGAAATGGCTTAGAAAAGAAGGCCTAGAGAGGATATAATAGCAATTTTCAAATGCATACACGATGGTTATGTGGAAGTGGGAATTAAATACAGGTAGAGTCAGCGCTAGGACTATAATGGAGGAATGATAAAGGGATACAACTTTCAGGTCGATATGTAGGACAGCCTTCAACAATCAGAGCCACCCCACATGGAATGGACTTAGGGGGCTTAAGGCAGTCCTCAGGTTCTAACAGTAGATGACCAAGTTAAAAAGAAATTGCTTTACCCATTAGGAAACTAGTCTTAATGACTACAATACACATGGTAATCCTATCCATAACCTTCTCTGCAGTTTTAAAACATAGACACTTGATAGCCTGCCTAGGTCTTTCCTTCTAGTCCAAAGCACAAAGTAAAAATGAATAATGATATGAGGCAGAAACATAATATCCATTTTTTCCCCTTCTGTTTAGAGCCTTTACATAATGAACACTGACATGTTCAAACTTAAGAACAAACAGAGGCAATATAGGTTAGTACCATTGATTTTTTTCATTGTGGAATATGACATGTTTGGGGGGGCCATTGATTGAATAAAAGCATTAATAAAAATGTTTATGTAATTTCAGATTCACTGTGCATTATTCAATAAAGTAGGTAAACTTGTCCTCAAATTATAAAATGTTTAAGATTTTATTTATTTATCATGAGAGACACAGAGATAGAGGCAGAGACACAGGCAGAAGGAAAGGCAGGCTTCCCGCAGGAAGACTGATGCGGGACTTGATCCCAAGACCTGATCATGCCCTGAGCCAAAGGCAGATGCCCAACCACTGAGCCACCAGGTGCCCTCACATTATAAAATACTTATTGTAACTAGCTAATCCTCATCTTATTTATTCTATAATAAGAAATTAATTCAGCTTATAATGAAAACTTTAAAGTGTGTCAGGCAGTACATTGCTTTTGAAACTTCTTTACAAAGGAAGTGAGCAAAAAATTTGAAGAACATTCCTTTAACCTACAAAATTCCATAAAACTGTTTTCTGATGAAGCATCCTGCTGTTCCTAGATCTCTTCTTCATCCCTTACTTTTTTTTTAAACACTCAATATTTTTATTTTATGTACAATGAGTTGGCATTAAGGTAGGTATCTTGGACATCTGCAGTTAAGGTAGGTATCTTGGATGACCCATTCAAGGAAGTTCATCTAATCCAACTTAATGAAGCCTATATCCTTCGTGTACTGACAGAAACACTGGTGGCACATACTGAGGCCAGATTTCCAGATCAGATCGTGCCAGTTTGAACACACAAGGCAAGAATGAGAGCCCTGGCCTAACTTTCTCGTTTGACTCCAGTAGAGCTGCTGGTGACCCATCTTGCTCTCTCAGATGCAACGAGGCAAAAGAACTTTTTTTTTTAAAGGTTTATTTATTTATTCATTCAGAAAGAGCGAGAGAGAGGCAGAGACACAGGCAGAGAAGCAGGCTCCATGCAGGAAGCCCGATGTGGGACTTAATCCCTGGTCTCCAGGATCACTCCCCGGGGTTGCAGGCGGCGCTAAACCGCTTCGCCACCGGGGCTGCCCAAGAACTTTTTTTTTTTTTAAGATTTTATGTATTTATTCATGAGAGACGCAGAGAGAAAGAGGCAGAGACATAGGCAGAGGGAGAAGCAGGCTCCATGCAGGGAGCCGGATGTGGGACTTAATCCCCACACTCCGGGATTACCACCTGAGCCAAAGGCAGACAGACACTCAACCACTGAGCCACCCAGTTGAGGTTTTTCTAAGATTTTATCTCATCCCTTACTTTCATGTCAGCACTAAGTGTTATACTGCTTTGAGGCCATTTCTCATAGGTGCATAGTTCCTACACTTCACAAAAATTCCTACCTCCAGGACAATAAGAAAGCACAGCATAACTGCTCTGTTATTGCTTCTCAAATGTGACTGCAGAAAAAAAAAATTTTAATTGATTCATTGCCTGGACCTTTGGGTCATTCCACGTTAAAACTGCTATTGTTAAAACCACAAATTTCGGGATGCCTGGGTGACTCAGCAGTTGAGCATCTGCCTTCAGCTCAGGGCATGATCCTGTGGGTCCTGGGATGGAGTCCCACATCAGGCTGCCCACAGGCAGGCTTTTTCTGTCTCTGCCTCTCTCTCTGTCTCTCATGAATAAATAAATAAAATATTTTTAAAAATTTTAAACATAAACCCCCCCCCACAAATTCCAAGTATCTACAACAGTAGGCCTGAAAGAATTTCTCGACAGTTGATACAGGCCTAGGAGGACAGTTCACTTACAACTTAAGCATTTATCAAATTAGAGGTTAGTTATAAAACAGCTCTCATAGCACGGCACACTTTACCTGTGTTGCCGTCACAAGGAGGCATGCAAGTAGCCCACTGCAATGGGAGCTCCAGGTCTGGATGGAGACCTGCTGGTTCGTAACCTCAGGAGTTCTCCAGGTGAAACTGGAAACTGCTCCCCTGTGCACGCAGACTGAAGAAAGGGTTGATCACTCCAGATTGGTAGGTGGCAGTTTTAATAAGGGAATTTACAGATGAGGCTTGTCTTCAGAGGTCGCAGGATGAGCAGATCTTTTCACCTGCCCTCCAGAATCTTAAGAGTTTGTACAAAGGCCTTCAAGGGTTCAGTCATATACACAGGCTCTACAATATGTTACTCTCTCAAGGCTGCGCCCTTGAAGTGGCTTCGAGTATGAGAACAATGGGACAATCATACATTGCAAAAGTAAGGGAGGGGATGAAGATCCTCCAAATAAATGCCCAAGTCCAGTGAGGGTCAACATGTGGTTATGTGTTCTCCATGACCTCCTTCAACAGGAGCTAAGAGAGGAAGGAATAAACACATGGAAGAAAATCTCCCCTATTTCATGGGAACCCCTAAGGGACAGACTTCCTTGTCTCAAGAATAAGAAAACTGGGAACCTTAAAGAAAGGACTCCACTTGGGTTTCTCCACCACAAGCTTATGGCAATTCAAGTACATAAGAGAAAACCGATGTGTTTTGCTCTCTTATTTGACTTCACTAAGAAACCAAACAGCCTTGCTTCTTTCATTGAAATTAGAAAAACAATGACTAAATACTTATTTGAAGCATAAACTTACAAGCACCTAACTCCAAAATTTGAGGCGCCTCGGTGGCTCAGTGGGTTAAACAGACAGTTAAGCATCTGCCTTCAGCTCAGGTCATTTTCCTGGGGTCCTGGGATGGATTCCTGCTCAGCCAGGAGTCTGTTTCTCCTTCTCTCTCTCCTTCTGCTCCTCCCTGACTCATGCACTGTCTCTCTCTCTCTCTGCCAAAAATGCATTAAAATCTTAAAAAAAAAAAAAAAAACCTCCAAATTTTCAGCCACTATCATTTCACTTATGGATTTAGAATGATTTTACCTTTAGTGTGTGTAACATAATAAAGACGCTATCACATTGTGTAAATTATTAAATGGGATAATCTCAGGTGTTTTATTGGAAATAAATTAGTAATTAGCATCTATTCCCAGGACTCCCTCGATTTCACACTGTTACATGTGATAGAAGATAAAGCATAGCTTTTGAAAATGTTCCAAACGTTCATAGTAGAGTGGGCACCCACACTTTTTTTTAAACTGCATTTATATTAACAATGTTTTCTCTTGCTGAGATCTTTTTTTTTTTTTAAGATTTTATTTATTTATTCATGAGAGACACAGAGAGGCAGAGACATAGGCAGAGGGAGAAGCAGGCTCCCTGCAAGGAGCTCGATGCCAGACTGGATCCCTGGACCCCGGGATCACACCCTAAGCTGAAGGCAGATGCTCAACCACTGAACCACCCAGGTGTCCCTTTGCTGAGATCTTTTGAATTATAGATTTCCTAAAAGCAAAGCTGATGTCATACTTTTTCTTTTTCTTGGTTTTTCCTCCCAATGCCTATACCTTGGTAGTGGCTCCTGGGTAATAGGCCTTTTTGTCCTATTTTGGGGTACAGCCATTTTGGGGTACCTCAGTTCTACGAGAACTTACAGTTCCTCCCTTTTCCCTTTTGATCCCACTGAGCCTATGGTGCAGATAACAATAAAGGTATAATAAAAATTATATACAGTCTTGGACACTGTTGTAAGGACCTAATGTATAAATTGTCTAATCCTCACAACCTGCTAAAGTAGATTCCATCATTATCATTCCCAATACTATTATTATCATCTCTCAATTTAAAGATGAGGAAACTGAAGCAGAGGTGCTAATTAATCCACTGGCGAGATGGTCACTCAGTTGCTATGTGGTTGCAAGAGGGCTTGAACCCTAACACACTGGCTCCAGAGCCCTTGTGCCTAACCACCATACTATAATACTACAGTGAACACTCATCACCACATCTGTGGAAAACTGAAAAATAAAGCAAATAAGAGAGTCCAAAAATTAGCAGGAAGTCCAAGAGACTACTTCCTCTCTCTCCACACTGAACAGAAGCCCAGTCTCCAGGCTTTCTCTCCTCTCTCTCTCTTACTCCCTGGGGCTGTTGACTTAAGGTTATTTATAAAGAGATAAGCACAGTTGTTTCCCTTAATTCAGGGGGTGATGGAAAATACATTTCTATTTCATATATTTAATTAGTTCCTAGAAGTCACTCTAGAGAAGAAATTATTCACAACAGAGTAATCATGCTGAACAAAAGCAAAGATCCTTAATGTATCCCAAATGTAAGCAAATGATAGTTAACTAGAAAAGGCCTGGAACAGATAACTTACAAAAGTAAATGGAAAATAAATCCAAGTAAATTTTTTGGATCTCACTAGAAAACAAATATAAATTAAAGCAACAAGATGTCCCATTTTACATTAATTTATCAAAGATTTTTTAAGAGATCATCTTCAGGATGAAGATGAAGGATGTGAAAACTGTCTTTCCTTGCTGGAGTGCAAATTGGTTAACTTTTCTAGACATCAACCAGATGTCTAGATATCATAATCCTTAAAAAGAGGTAATTCCCGGGATGCCTGGGTAGCTCAGTGGTTGAAAGTCTGCTTTCAGCTCTTTGGCTCAGGGTGTGATCCTGGGGTCCTGGGGTTGAGACCAGCATTGGGCTCCCCATAGGGAGCCTGCTTCTCCCTCTGCCTATGTCTCTGCTTCTCTCTCTGTGTCTCTCAGGAATGAATAAATAAAATCTAAAAAAAAAAAAAAGAGGTAATTCCCTTGGATGCTACAGTTTATACCTCTACAAAGGAAATGATCAGATAAGTAAGAAAAATTAATGGACAAAGATAATCAAATGACTAGTTCTAATAGCAAAATATTAGAAACTTAGCATGATTGAAGATAAGGCAATGGTTATCTAAATTAATTTAAGCCCAAACAATAAAATATATGGAAAACATACTTATGGAGAGGTTTTAGTGGAATGTTTATAATGCAAAGAGGGAAATAAACAACATCAAAGTTGTAATGTGATAATATGTAAACGTAAAGTGCTCAGCACAATCCTTGGCACATAATAAGGAACTCAATCTGTCAATGGATGCACTGAATGCATACCATATAAAAAACTTGGAAACAAGGCTGAAGGAAATGTGGCAAAATAACAGTGGATGCCTCTGGATAAGAATTAAAGTTGTTTTATTTCATGCATCTTTACATTTTCTAATGCTTTCATGTCTTTTTTCCTGTATTTCTTTCTGTAGAACTAGAAAAAGAATTCAAGACTCACAAACAAAACAAATGAAACTACTTTTTAATCCTTCATACAGAAATGGACCTCAAAGAATAGTGACATCCCCAAGTCACACGTCTTTTTTTTTCTTCTGTCAACTGTGGGTGGCTTCTATGGATGGCTATTTACCCTGTACCCCTGCCTGAAGGAAAGAATGGTACAGACAGAGCCAGGTGGAAATAAATTCCCAGAGTCTAGAACCAAGCTAAATGTATGAGGCTCGTGGAAGAGAGGCAGACAGAAAAACATGCTTTATAAGAAAGGTTCCGAATCTGTGTCATCACTTATGACAAAATTGGAATGTTTTATGATAGAAGCAACACTGAAGGTGACATTGCTTTCTCCACTTCTAAAAGTGTTGATGGATAAACAAATAACATTCAAAAATATTTCTTAATGATTTAGGTACTTATTTACCTATATAGTTTAATGTTCACTACGTTTATAGGTGTTTCTCGTAGTTATCCTGGCCTTAATGTGTTGAGGATACTTTAGTTAAAATTTCTTAGAGGCATTTGGGGGATCATTGATTAAAAACACAAGTTTCTTATATGTTAATAGTGCTAAAAGTTTAGATCCATAGTGTATTTATTCCTATTCAAATGAGGGGATGATTGAGGGCTTAATGACAAACTCTTCATTAGGCCTGGAGCCCATTCCAGTCCTTTTATCCCTACATGAAAATCCTAACCTGTATAACCACACTGAGCCCCATTTCCTGTTGTAAAAAATCAAAAAGGTAATACATCAAAGAGTGGTTGGGAGGATGTTTAACAGTTAACATATGTAAATGATTTTAAAAGAATGTCAGCGGGCACCTGGGTGGCTCAGGCAGTTAAGAGTCTGCCTAGGGCTCAGGTCAAGATCCCACGGATCCTGGGTTAGAGCCAGTCTTTGTAGGACTCCCTGCTCAGTGGGGGTGTCTGCTTCTCCTCTGTCTCTCCCCTCTGCTCATACTCTCTTTCTCAAGTAAATAAATAAATAAAACCTTAAAAAAAGCCTGCAGTCAGTAAACAATTACGTACCAACTATTAGTATCACTACTTTAAGATAAACTCTACCCTACTCTTAAAAGATCTTTAAATTAAGTCTGTCAAAAAGTCATAAAATTGAGAGAAAACCATAAATGTTGATATTTACAATGCTTTGACTGAGCTTCCTTCCCTCTTATTGTAATGATAACCCCTGCCAGTCCAGCTTTTAAATGCTTAAGGCACCCAGACTTCAATAGAAATCTCACACAAATTAAAAAAAAAAAAAAGTTCCAGAAGTAAACCTTTTTATCTAGAGCTTTCTTCCCCATTGAGCCTCCTAAAACAAGATCATAAAATTCTCAACTTCAAAGCATTCAATTTCACTGAAGTAACTACACCTGAACCCAGTTGGATTGGGCCTAGAATCTTAAAAACGTTTACATTTTATTAACATCACCCTACATGTAAAAGGAACAACTGGGCCTACCAAAAACAAAAACAAAAAACCTTGAAGGTTTTGGCTATAATTAACTATTTTGAAGATTTTTTTAAACTTATTTATAATCGGGATAAATCCAAGTACTGATCGGGATAAATCCAATTAATTAAACGTTCAACTTTTGCGGTTTTTAAATGCTTAGTAAAATCAAATTATTTAACTAGTTTTAAAAAACATCAACAAAAGTCAAGGGGCACCTGGGTGGCTCAGTAGATTGAGGGGCTGACCCTTGTTAGCAGCTCAGGTCTTGATCTCAGTCATGGGTTGAAGCCCTGTGTTGGGGTCCACGCTGGACATGGAGCCTACTTAAAAAAATTTAAAAATTGACAAAAGTCAATTAAGTTGGAACCTATTTTGCAGCAAATTTTATAAGTATGTCCAGTTCAGCAAGATGCTCTTTGAAATACTAAGAAATAAAAAACAAATAGTCTATAATGGGTATCAGTTTTCATTTTTTGAAAGACACTCTAACAGCTTTATGTGGAGTGTACTTTTCCAGGTAAATGCTTGCATCTCTCCTAACAAAGACACATAATAGGGGATCCCTGGGTGGCTTAGTGGTTTGGCCCCTGCCTTTGGCCCAGGGCCTGATCCTGAAGTCCTGGGATCGAGTCCCACATCGGGCTCCCTGCATGGAGCCTGCTTCTCCCTCTGCCTGTGTCTCTGCTTTTCTGTCTCTGTGTCTTTCATGAATAAATAAATAAATAAAATATTAAAAAAAAAAGACACATAATAAACATGCATTTCATGGGTCATTTCATAGTCTTCAAAAAATGATGTATACTGTCCATTGAGAGTTAATGAATAGTCAATTCAAAAATTCAGCCTCAGAATTCAAAGGATCAATTAAAAAACCAAACAAAGCAAAACACTAGCTCCAAGGATGGGTGTTAATAAAGTTAAGGGTGGGGCAGCCTGGGTAGCTCAGGGGTTTGGCACTGCCTTTGGCCCAGGGTGTGATCCTGGAGACCCGGGAAGGATTCCTGCATCCTGCGCCCTGCCTGGAGCCTGCTTTCTCCCTCTGCCTGTGTCTCTGCCTCTCTCTCTCTGTCTCTCATGAATAAAATAAATAAAATTTAAAAAAAAGAAAAAAGAAAAGGGTTGAGCTAACACATTCGAAATTTATCTTTAAGAAATGGAGTAACACCTATTTTACTTAAAATGTGATCATAAACCAACATAAAAACAGTGAGATCCCCCCCCAGCCAAAATACATTCTGTCAATGATATTCCCCTAATCATACTGCAATTAGCTACAAACTTTTTAGAAAGAAAAATACTAAAAATGCGAAATTATGGAGGAAATAAAAGTATTAGAAAACTATATAAGTATCATTCAGCAAAATTGCTTATATCCAGTATGTCTTATTCATCTCAGCAAAGGTAAGTATAAATCTTTTTCACTTGTATATTTTGACTGGTTGTGGGGGGGTGGGCAAGGAGCAGACAGGCTTAAAGTTAAATTGTAGAAAGTTCACAGTGAGCGACTGATTAAACAAAAGTTTTTCCTACAAGTATTTATCATTCCAAAATAGTAGGATAATGAACCTTAAGACTAAAAATTGTGAGGGCTCAATATAGAAATGAATCACGATATACACATAAGCTTGAACTTTGATGACTTACACAGACCCAATGCTTTGGAATAGCTTTTGCTCAATAAGCCTAAAAGTACGAATTCATTTTTGATTCTAGAACAATAATTTTTTTTAAAGGAACAAATCTATGTCTAAAATAAAATTGTTGGAAGTTGGGACGCCTGGGTGGCTCCGCAGTTGAGCGTCTACCTTCAGCTCGGGGCATGATTCCAGGGTCCAGGATGGAGTCCCACATTGGGCTCCAAGGAGCCTGCTTCTCCCTCTGCCTGTGTCTCGGCCTCTCTCTCTCTCTCTCTCTCTCTGTCTCTCATGAATAAATAAAATCTTAAAAAAAAATTATTGGAAGTTAAATATAATTAGATATGCTATTTAAGTTCTATGAGTAACTGTGCCAAAAGTTACATATTTGAACCTGTTTACACAATTCATATACAAATAAAGTTATGAACTGTAACAATTCAATAAAGCCATGTTATATTTTCATTCAGATTTTCTAGGGTTATCAATAGAAATATCCGTCTGTGGTATATGTAGGTAACTTTTTTTTTTAAGATTTTATTTATGTATTCATGAGAGACACAGAGAGAGAGAGAGAGGCAGAGACAGGCAGAGGGATAAGCAGGCTCCCTGAAAGAAGCCTGATGTGGGACTCAATCCCAGATCCCAAGGATCACGCCCTGAGCCAAAGGCAGATGCTCAACCTCTGAGCCACCCAGGTGTCCCTGTAGGTAACTTTTTGAGGTAAATACCTGTGCTCTTATAACAAAGAGAAATGAAAAGTAAATGGGAGCAGGAAGATTTGAAGGTAGAGACTAGACCATAGATCAGGTAAAGGTAAAGAGCTAAGGCAAAGTTGTGAACTGTTGTCTAGTACTTTTTAACAAAGGGCAGCTCCGCGTATGTATGTCCATACGTGAAAAATTAAGTGGATCATTGGGGCAATTTTCAGATAATTCATTTAAATACTTGGACCTAAAATATCCAGATCACTGAAGCAAAGATGAATTCTTGAATTAAATGACTAGTGAGTGCCACACTCCTTCATTTTGCTTTGTTGGCTAAAGATTGACTAGATGATTATTTTATGACCTCCTAGTATTTCTAAGTCTTCATCCCCCACCTCTCACCCCACAGCTCTTTCCATCTAACTTGAAAGAATCTTCTTTTGAGGTAGTATGCAAAACAACTCTGAGATCTGGAATGGGTTGACTTTGAAGTTAATTGACAATGTGATCACGATACCTTTAGAATTATCATCATCCAACACTAAAAGCAACATGCAAGAAGGCTTCTTCACAAAATTTAACTCTCAATTTAACAAAAGGCTCTATGTAAAAATTTTATCATCATATACTATTTATGACTAGTACAAGTATAAGGATGGGAGATATCATAAAATAATTTCCATTATCCCCGGGAATCCTAAAACACCAAGGACTGCATGAAAATACATCATTTTTTAAAAAGATACAAAAAAAAAATACATAAAAGTTCAGATCACAGTTCCCACATATTTCATTATTTTCTAACACCATAACATAGATCGTATTTTTCTTCTCTGTACATTTTCTCAGTCTTCTCATTCTTAACCTAGTGCTATCAGGCCAATATCCCAGTGCTTTCTAAGGTTTATTGAATGACATGCTAAATTTCTCACACTTAGGACTTCTCAATCCTAAGACTAATATGAACTGTGATTCCCCAAAGTGTCAAGAAACATGATTATTATGTGGACATAGTATTTTCCTAGGTAGCTGACCAAATTTGTATTTGCTGTAGTGGCACTGATTAAACGAGAGTCTGGCCTTTCCTGTTTCATGAGAGCAGATTGCACAACTCTCCAGTCATTTTTCTTATGAACGAATACAGGTCTTAAAGATTTTAAGGATCAGAACAATTGTCACTACCGGAGAAACAACAGTTTAATACTCTGCTTGCATTTTAAAAGTTTGACATACATTATGATGCTGTATTTTGAGTAAAATACTAATAATACAGGCTTATAATGTCTTTATGTTCTTTAATACGGAAATTGTACATCGTGTTACTTCCTGAACCTCACATATAAGAACGTATAGATGGGATCCCTGGGTGGCGCAGCGGTTTGGCGCCTGCCTTTGGCCCAGGGCACGATCCTGGAGACCCAGGATCGAATCCCACATCGGGCTCCTGGTGCATGGAGCCTGCTTCTCCCTCTGCCTATGTCTCTCTCTCTCTCTCTCTCTCTCTGTGACTATCATAAATAAATAAAAAAAAATTAAAAAAAATAAAAATAAAAAAAGAACGTATAGATGTACAATTCCTTTTAAATAGTGTTTCCTCCAATTTTTTTCTTAGTAAAAACAAATCTGTGGAAAGGTTTTCTTAGTATTTAATCTTAAAAATTCCTACACTATCTTACAGACCCTAAAATACAGAACACAAAATGTAAACAATAAAAACGCTTAAAACCAACACCTCGGTGGGGAGAGTGGAGAAAGTCAGAAAAATATACAAAGCACTGAAAGGCTGGGTAAGTGAAGGATGCCAGAGAGGAGAGGGGGAGGGCTTCATGAGGTTCTAGGCAAGCCCTGTGATGACGTCACCTCACATCCATAATGTTACAGCAGTCAGCACAGGCCTCCCGTTTTCCTATTGGTGAACACCGTGTCAGCCGACATCAGAAGATAATCATCATTGGCCAGGCAATTACAACTGGAGCAACTAACTAGCATCCACTGCTGTTAGCACAAACCTGGCAGGCTGCTGAAAGAGAAGGCCGACCCCAGCTGCCCTTCTCACTCAATGAATTTTATGTGGCCTTGCCTTCCCAGTCACTACGTGATTTCGCTTCCTTGCTAGCAAAAGGAGCACTTACACATTCAATAAGCTATTAGTGAAAATAACAGGTAAAGGCGAGATACCTCATTTAGGGACAAAACGCCCTTTTTTCACTGTTGTAAAATCACAGGGCTTTCCAGCGTAAACTTGGAAGTCAAAAAGGCTACTGAGTAAAGCACGCTTTCTCCTCCACCTCTCTCTTCATTTACCGGGTACCATTACCTCAGGTATTTTTAACTTGACCTGTACTTTCACAATGAGGTCTCAGGATGATTCTCTCTGTATTACTTTACGTTTCAATGGCTTCTCTATTACACATGAAACTATGTGCTAGAAAATTAAAAAGGTCTGTGGTATTTATCCTGTGTTTATAACGATGAATGTAGGGTTAATCATTTGTTAAGGCAGCAATGAACCTGATACACTTGCCACCGTTGAACACTTGAGTGTTTATACAAACACCACTCCAAAACAAAATAAGGAGACCATAACATTAAAATGTAATAAGGTAATGAATATGGATTTTAAACTATTATTTAATAAACTACCCTCGTTAAATAATACTAAGCAGTGCTCACAGCACACTGACACAACAGCACTCCTGGCCTTTCTCCCCATTCTTCGAAAGACCACGTAGCTCAGTTTTGAGACAGAAATCATTATAATTCTCTAAATTAACAAGCTTTGTTTGAGGCCATGTCTAAGACATCTTTAAGGACAAGTGCAAATGATTGCTCCAATGAGAGTAGATGCTTCAACATTGTGTTTTCCCTCCAGAAGGTATTTCAAACCATTTTGAAAAGGTGTGTCTTTGGTTTCCTAAACTTTCCCTGCCTCCAAGAGGGTTAGTAAGCCTTGGCTACAGAGCTCCCTACTCCTGTGAACACGGCAAACAAAAAATCTTTTTCTTACACACCTTACACCTTGTTCAAGACTTTTTTGCTGTTGGGATTTTGGTGGAAGTGGTTTATAAAATGGGGCCCCCAGGATGCGGGGAGAAATGCACACACTGAGATAAGAGGAGAAAGGAAGACAAGTAAGGTCAGAAATATACGCAAGGAAAGAGTAACCGCCAGGAGGGCTTTTTGACTGCAATAAGCAAGCTAAGAACGTAGGATCAACAAAGAAAAAGTCAAGAAAGGAAAAATCCCAGGATATGCCTACGATGTAGTATTCAAAGGCAGGAGGAGGCCAAATATGTTAAACTTCAGGTATTAACAGGTAGTGCCGGCAATACAATAGGCCCCAGTCCTCATTTTAACTCCCTGGATAAGCCTCCTTCCCAGCATCTACCACGTACAAAACGCACTCTTCAACGTGCTCCGAACGAGCCAAGAACCATGCCCTCAAGAGCTGATGGCCTGGTAGGAAGGAGGCACAGGCATACCTGTGACTATTCACGTGTACAAAGAAAAGCCAGAGGAGATGCTGCCAGAAGAAAGGTCTGCCAAGAGCTAGAAGGAAGCAGTGCTGAGAGCTCAACAGGAGAAAATAACTTGGCGCATTTTTGCCGTTCTGCCTAGTCCTGCTGAGGGCCGGGCCCGGTCCGGCTCATTGTGTACTTGTGGAGTTGGACGGAGAGAAGAGGCGGGAAACGGTTACCTGGCCTCAGGGAAGAGGCAACCGGTAAACAGGAGGCAGAGGGGCCGGCGGAGCGCGCGCGGGGGCAGCCACCGCGGGGGACGCCGGCTCCGGAAAGGCAGGTTCAGTAAAGATGCAGCAAGTCGGAGCGGAGGCGCACAGGAGAGGCGCCCGCGGCGCTCACGGGGTAAGATCGTGGGCTCGAGCGGCGTGGCGGGGAGCCGGGCACGCGGCGGCAGACGGGAGCCGGCGGCTCGGGGGCCGCCTCGCAGCGCCGCGCCGCGCGCCCGCAGCCTCGAGCCCCCGCCCCCGCCCGCGCCCCCGCCCCCGCCCCGCCTCCAGCGCCACCCCCGACGCGGGAGGAGGAAGGGCCTCCGGAGCAGGTCCCCGGGCCGCCCCGGCCGCTCGGGCCCAGCGGGGTCGGCCTGCTCCGGGGCCAGGGCCTCGCAAGGTCTGCTCGCGCGCCGGACCCTCCCCCGGCGCTCCCTGGCCTCGCGCCCCGAGCGGCTGCCGCACTTCCTGGGCTTCAGAGCGGGTCGCGGCCCCCGGCCGGCTTCCGGGGCTGGCCCCACGCGGCCCCGCGCCCGGTGCGGCCCCCAGGCCAGCCGCAGCGGCTGTGAGCACGCCGAGCCCTGCACACCCGCCCCCCGCAGGCCGGGCCCAGCCGGCGCAGAGGGCGGGCTCCGCCCGGCTGCAGCCGCAAACGGCCAGCGGGCCTCGGGCGGGAGGAGGCAGGCAGCGCGGCCAAGCCCCCCGGGCCAGGCGCAACTCCCGGGGACCCGAGGAAAGGAAGCTGGACCTCCCTCCACCCGCTCCGGCCCGCCGCGCCCCCTCCTCCGGCACCACCTCCAGCCCCGGCCCCCCGCGCGCCGGCGTCTTAGGTTTCCCATTGATGAGATGGGGGAGGGAAGGCGGGTCGTGACGGCGCGGGGCCCGCGCGCTCGCGCACGCGGCGGCGGGCGGGACCCCTCGGCGCCCGAGAGCCCCTCCGCCCGAGCCCCTCCGCCCGAGCCCCCGGGAGGCTGCGGGCCGCGCCCGGCTCCGGGGCGCCCGGAGCCTGCACGGTATTGCCCGCCAGACCCAGGCTTAAGCAGAGGCAGGACCGGAATGTCTGCAGCTCGCTCTACAAGGAAGAAGCGAGATGAGCACACCCTCCTCCCCTGTTCGACACTGCAAGGTGACACACGCTCGCCTCCCACACGGGGATTTTCAAAAGGACCGGCGGAGAGAACACAGTAAACAAGCAAACTCTCTCCCTATTAGAAGTTTGTCTGGGGAAGAGCCCCCAAGGGCTCTGCGGACCGAGGGGTCTTTAATCTGTGCCTCGACTCCGATCAACAGCTTCCTCCTGAATTAGGACGGAGTGTGTCCAAAAGGCGTTTCCGTAAAACAAACTTAAATAATGGCGTGGCTCCCTCCACTCGCTCGGGTTCATTCATTTTTATTACTGTTTTCATTGTCCCCTCCCCTCCCCCCCGCCACCCCCGCCTCTTAATGAAACCGGAAAGGGATCCGCGTGGGGAAAGGGGTCCAGGAAAGGAGAAATCCGGCCGGGGAGCAGCAGAGAGTAGGGCAGGCGGGGAAGTAGGAGGGCTGCAAGGAGAAAGGAAGGACACGAGGGATGGGGAGAGGGCGAGGACCCGAGAGCGCGGGCAGGAGAGGGTTAAACGGAACAGAGGACTGGGCTCCTTCCACGACTGCCTTTCACACTCAGTTTGCGGGAAGCCAAGCAAGAAAACGCAAATCTAGGTGAAAACCAGGAGGGAGGGAGCCCAGGTAGGGAGTCCGAACTGTGGCATCTCTCCCGCCTTCCGTGTCGCGCAGACATCTATCTACTCTCTATGTTCACGTATGTAACACGTTATATAATCCATGTTAAAGATGCGTGTGTAGCCCCGGTTCGCCCAGGGGCACTCGGAGCCCCACGCGCTGCCTGCAGCCCCGGCGACCAGCTCCCCGCTGCCCGCGGTGCATCGCTCCGTTCACGCCCCAGACAGAAAACCCCGACATGAAGGCACACGGGGGAGACGCGCAGGGCTCCCGGGAAGAGGATCACGCGAAAGCATCACCTACCAGTTTTCCTGCATCCATTGGATGGCTTCGTTCTCGTTGAACTGCTTTTCGAATTCATATTCTTGTAAAGCCAACACTGACATGTTCATTGGGGCTGATCTTCGGAGTCGCTACGTGTTCTCTACACAAAATAAAATAATCTGTAAAGCGCTTGATTTCGGGTGCTCTCCTGTCTGCTTCCCCACCCACCCCCCTCGGCCTTCCCCTCGCCGCTGGGTCTCCGGGGGCCGGCCTCGCCCAGCCTCTCAGCTACATCCAGGGTCGAGCATTGCCTGTGCAGCCGCGGCTCCCAGCTCCCAGCTCCCAGCTCCCAGCTCCCAGCTCCTCGCTCCGGGGCTCTCCTCCTCCCGGCGTCCGCATCCACCGTCGGAGGAAATGAATGCCTTGCGGTCTTAGTGCCCGCACGTTTGTCCATCACCCTTTTTACTTGTCTACGGGGAAATCTCCTCCCCCTCGTGCGATCGGAAAATTAACCCTTTGCGAGAGAGAGCGAGACCTCTCGCCCTGAGGGGCAGTTTTGCTGACGTGAAGGTGACTAGGGGAATGGAGGAAGGGCGCCGAGAAGGAGGAAGTGGCCTCGCGGTCACCCCCAACCCCCCGATCCCAACCTCGAGGGCAGCCTAGCCTTGCCTCTGGATGTAGGTTCGGCTTGCGGGGCGCAGCCCTTCGCACGCGGACCGGCCAGCTTGCCCGGCAGGCGAGAAAGAAACCGCAAAACCCGCCAGCCCTCTCGCCGGGACAACTCCGGGCACATTTGCGCTGAGGTCACTCGTGAAAGGAACGCGCTCCCCGCCTCCTTGCCCCCCGCGGTACTCTGGGGGGTGGGGGGTCCCCCGCCCCAGAGCGAGGGCTTTGACTCACGCAAACCCGAGGCCCCGCAGCCCCCGGGGCTCCTCAGTCACTCGCGGGCTGGGGATGCTGAGGATGAGGAGGTGGAAGGTGGAGAGCGACCAGCGGCCGGAAGAGAGACAGAGAGAGAGGAGAGGTGGACGGTTTGGGTCCCCGGAGAGGTCAGAGTTGATGGACTGAGACAAAGACGGGGAAGGAGTTAACAGAGAGAACTCGACCAACTGGTCCAATGCAAAAACTTTATTCATATGCACGAGAAATCCCGTTTTATAGTCTATATTTCACGGGTAGGTGGAAGAGAATCATGTTGAGGAGAAGGCTAACTGTGATGTTGACCCCCTACTGAACCCCCAGCCTCCTAGCACTGTCCTAAACTCAGCTTCTGTCTACACTCCTCTGTCTTCTTAGGAGGAAAAGGATTTTCCACTCATTAGCCACAGGTTCAGAAAAGGAGTTGTAGGAGACCTGGAGGTATCTAATACTTCATCCATGGCTGTAACTGTAAGCTTAACATATGTCAAGGAACCTATGCTTTAAAAATTAGGTGGATATTAGGACCAAGAAGAAAAATCCCTTCCCCCACCTGTAGTCCCAGAAGAGGGTATTTTCATTCAAAATTAGGTTGCCTGGAACCTCTGAGCAGTGGGAACTGGAAGAAATATCTCTATAAAGGAGGAAGGTATAATAAGACATGAAGGACAGGGTTTATAAAATCCAGGCAATATTGCATAAATCAAAGGGCTAGGCTAGTTGATGATTAGAAAATTAATTTATAAGTTGATCCTTCCAAAGATTTCATGTATAGGCTTTCCTTGTCTCTCCCTTTAAGGGTGTCATTCTAAATACTTCTGCAGTACAAGTTAGAATAGAATGAATTTAAAAATAAAGCCCAGGGATCCCTGCGGTTTGGCACCTGCCTTCCGCCCAGGGCGAGATCCTGGAGTCCTGGGATCAAGTCCCACATCAGGCTCCTTGCATGGAGCCTGCTTCTCCCTCTGCCTGTGTCTCTGCCTCTCTCTCTCTCTCTCTCTCTCTCTCTCTCTGTGTGTCTCTCATGAATAAATAAATAAAATCTTAAAAATAAATAAATAAAGCCCAGGCCAGAGGCTTGGGGATAATTGACCCAGAAGATGGGTGTGGTCTGGTGAGAGATAAACATTTTACTACAGCACCTGGACCTGTGAACAATCAATAAATATTTGTAGGCTGAATGAATGATTGATTAAATAAATGAAAGAAAGGAGGGAAGTGAGAAAGAAATTCTAGTGAACCTTTTACAGTATATTGCAAGGGTATTTTCTTTAAAAAAAATTTTTGATTTTCAGGGCACCTGGGTGGCTCAGTGGTTTAGCATTTGCCTTTAGCTTGGGCCTGATCCCAGGGTCCTAGGATCCAGTCACACATCTGGCTTGCCTCACCCTCTGCTTATGTCTCTGCCTCTCTCTCTGTGTCTCTCATGAATAAATAAATAAAATCTTAAAAAAAAAAAAAAGATTTGATTTTCAAATTCAGTGCTCTTACTAGTCGTCACATCAATTTCAAACCAATATGAAAAATTCTCATTTACTATGTTTCTTACTCAAATAATGTTATTGCCTATTTTTTGAAGATAGATATGAGGTCAATTAAAATATCTGATTTGTTCTTAACAGTATCTAAAGAAAAATTACTCCACAGTAGGGCATAAGTCCCTATTTTTTACTTTTAAAATGGACAATTACAAAAAATGGTAAATACTGGGTAGTACCAAGTGCTTTCAAGCCATTTTTGGTCATTTTATTTTTTTTTTTTTTTTTTTTTTTTTTTAAATTTTTATTTATTTATGATAGTCACAGAGAGAGAGAGAGAGGCAGAGACACAGGCAGAGGGAGAAGCAGGCTCCATGCACCGGGAGCCTGACGTGGGATTCGATCCCGGGTCTCCAGGATCGCGCCCTGGGCCAAAGGCAGGCGCCAAACCACTGCGCCACCCAGGGATCCCCATTTTTGGTCATTTTAAACTCATCTACCCTCTCACCATTTATTCACCAGCTATTCCTTGAGCCTGTGCTCTTCTGAGCTCTTGTGACTCTGTGGAAAAGAGATAGGGCTCTTGCTCTTTTGGAGCTCACATCACAGAGGGCAAGACAAAATAATTTCATATAGAGTGAAATGCTAACATGAAATCAGGGGTGCCTGGGTGGCCTAGTCGGTTAAGCCTCGGACTCTTGGTTTTGGCTCAAGTAGTGATCTCAGGATCATGAGATCCAGGCCCCAAATGGGATTCTGTGTTTAGCAGAGTCTGCCTAGGACTGTCTCTCTCCCTCTGCTCCTTCCCTATGTTCCCCTTTACTCCTGCCACAGGCACGTGCATGCGCACACCAGTTTGCTCTCTCACTCTCTCTCAAAAAGAAATAAATCTTTTTAAAAATAAGTAAATAAAAATCAGTATGATGTGAAGGGGTAAAAGTCATGATTTAAACCCTTTAGGCCTCACAGAGTAAATGACTTTGATTTGAAACCTCTTGCAGAAAGTTACTAGAAGCAAGAGCAAGTACAAAAGCCCTGGGGTAAGAAAGGGCAAAAGGCTGCTGTGACCCCAGGGTATAATAAAGAGTAACTGACAGGTTAGAGAGACAGGCTGACTAGGTCTTAGCAACTTGGTAATCAAGATAAGATATTTAGATTTGATTCTACCTTCAGCAGGGTGGGGGAGTATTGCAGGGTGTTTAGCCTGGCAATATTGCATGATAATTCCTAGTAATTCTACAACTAGGAACTTATTCTGAAGGTAGACTTGCAAAAACATTCTAGATGTAACAAAACAAAACAAAAAACATTCTAGATGTATGTATAAGATATTGTTCAGCACTGTTTGTAATAATAAAACACTGGAAATAATGGGGGCTGGTTAACTAAAGGATAACAATATATCCTTATAATGGTATATTATAAAGCTTTGTTAAATAAAATGGTTCTGTAGGTTGTAATATTGAAAGTTTCCAGATATATCTTTAAGGAAAATTAAAAAGCAAAGTATAACACATTGTGTATAGTGTTACATCAAGAAAAGCATCTACTGGGCAGCCCAGGTGGCTCGGGGCTTTAGCGCCGCCTTCAGCCCAGGGCGTGATCCCGGAGACCCGGAATCGAGTCCCACGTCGGGTTCCCTGCATGGAGCCTGCTTCTCCCTCTGCCTGTGTCTCTGTCTCTGTGTGTGTCTCTCATGAATGAACAAATAAAATCTTAAAAAAAAAAAAAAAAAAAGCATCTACAATTGCACGTATGTTTTTTTCTGGAAAGACAAATAAGAATCTGTTGGTGATGCATGCTTAGAGAAAGACCTGGGAGCAAACTAAAGAGATTCCCTACTTACTATTTATACAATTTATTTTTCTGAGGTATTTGAATTTTCTTATGATGTATTTGTATTTCATTAAAAAAAAAGTCATCGGGAATTAGAGTAGTGAGATAGTCAGCATTCTATTTTTAATTTTCTATATTGAAAGATTTCATATGTAGCTTATTATTAGAAATAAAACATTCTACATGGTGACTTTTCTAGACTTATTTTAGGGGCTATAGACAGTTGGGAAACATGGAGGGGAAGGTTGGTTGGGAGGGTGCCCAGCAACACCACTAGGAATCTTTATGAAAAGATTTATTGTAGGTGTTTCTGACCCATAACCAGATAGGTAATTATTATTGAATATAAATAACTGAGCTCAAAAATTAACAGTTAATTGATATTTAGTAGTAAAATTGTTAAAAATTAGGCCAGAGAGTAAGGAGTATTTAAAAGACAGAAATTTACTGCAAAGATGACTTAATTACTAAGCAAAAGATTTGGATTTTAGTACTAACTTTATTTCAAACCCAAATATCAGATCTTAGGTAAAGGAAATCGATCCTTTGATTTCTATATGTAAAATAACAGTATTAAGCTGGATGATCTTGATACCATCTCAAATTTCTCTGGCACAGAAATCATATGTTAAAATATACTCATTGTTTCTGGGCCTTACTGGAGTAACCTACTTTTCTAGAACTCTATTCCATAGGTAGAATTTAACCAAGCTGAATCATTTAAGATCCTCTGAACATCTTAAGTTTGGACACTTTTTCTCCTATAATTCCCTCTACTCAGAATACCATTCCATCACAAACTTTCCATTTCTATCGAATTCAGTCCATGCTTTAGCACGAGCTACCCCATACTTGAGGCCTTTCCTGCTGACAGGGATCATCTTTCACTCTCTTGCCAGCTCTGCTCTTATTTTATTTTATTTTTTTAAATAAAGGGCCTACCAGAAATCCTTCTGTTTTGTTTTGGGTTTTGTTTTGTTTTTTTGTTTTTGTTTTTGTTTTTATTCATGAGAGACAGAGAGAGAGAGAGAGGCAGACACAGGCAGTGGGAGAAGCAGGCGTCATGCAGGGAGCTGGATGTGGGACTCGATCCTGGGACTCGATCCTGGGACTCGATCCTGGGACTCCAGGATCACACCCTGGGCCGAAGGCAGGCGCTCAACTGCTGAGCCACCCAGGGATCCCCCCAGTCTGCTCTTCAAGCCCTTGTTAGCTCTTGTTAGTTAAGGCCCTGCCTGAGCCATCCACTTCCATGTAGATTATAAATTTCCTTAAGGGCAGGGACGATGATTTTTTTATTGTATTAATTTGCTAGAACTGCTGTAACAAATTACCACAAACCATCACATCTTCCCAGAGTTGCATAGTGCTGTTTATTGGAGATAGTTTCAAAAGTTGGACAGCATATTGTTTTGTAAAAGAGAAGCTCTGTGTTCCTGAAATTGCATATTAAAAACTCATCCATAAACGGATAACTGCCATAGAGAAGAAAAATCAATATTTGGTTCCTGAACATTTTCACTTTAGACCTCTCTGAAAATTCTGAACTCTAGGAAGAATTATTTTTTTCTCAAAGACATAATTTATTTACAAACCAAAGAGACCAAGGAGCCTTTAGCCTACCTCTAGCCCCTTCCTGAACAAAACCTGACAGTAGAGATGGCTCTTCACATCCTCACAAGGCTTTTGGCTGGAACAGGGGCATTGAGGCCCAGGCCTTCCTTAAAGACTCCAGCAGGACTGAACCATCTCCCAGGCAGTAAGAGGAACTAGCTAAGCTAGGTATCCACCTTCTGATCCTGCTACCCATTGCCTTCCAGTGATGCTTGTGAGGCCCAGGGTAGTATCTCCAATCTCCCTATCAGAATTCTGAGTATCTCCTTCCCTTGACCCTGCATGTTGGGGTGGGCCTGGGTTACCTCAGAACTTTTCCCAAATAGACCTGCCTTAAGAGTTATTATTATACTGACAAGTGTTCCTTATTGATGTTGGAAAGAATTGAGGTAAATATAAAAGACATCAGCTATTTTACGTAAATAAGAAAAGTGCAAATAATTAGGCAAAAATGGAGTCATACTCTAAAATAGATACCTACAGAAGTTTAATTAAATGAACAGTGAGCACAGCAGTTCAAGAAGAAGAAATTTCACTTATGAATATGTAATAAGGGGGACGGCCTGGGTGCCTCAGTGTTTGAGCGTCTGCCTTTGGTTGGGGTCGTGATCCCTGGGGTCCTGCTATCAAGTCCTGCATTGGGCTCCTCGTGGGGAGCCTGCTTCTCCCTCTGCCTATGCCTCTGCCTCTCTCTGTGTGTCTCTCATGAATAAATAAAAAAAATTTTTAATCTTAAAAGAAAAGAAAAAAAATGTAATAAGAGAATGTGATGGGTGCTCACAAGTCTAGTTTTACCCTGGGGTTTTCACAACATTGTGAGAGAACATGCCTTCCTCACTGAAGACTGTCTGGAACTGGCTGAGTCTGCAAGCTGAGGCTCTTCACTTTGGTAGTGAGTACAGAGGACAACATTTTACCTGCTGGGGACATCATGGCAGGGCAGAAGACAGTGACTGGGCCATTGGACCAGCATAGAGGTCACTCTCACGTAAGTTTTAGGAGGGCGTTTACCATCTCTGTGACTTGGGCTAAGACTCCTTAATGATGAATACCAATAAAACTCCTAAAGGCTTAGTTTCAGCCTGTTCCAGGCCAGATAACTTAAAGGGGGGTGCTTGCTTCAGCAAGACATATACCAAAACCTAAAGAGGGGTGGGGGGAAAGCATCAAGTATTTTTCTTATGAAGAACTTCTGTAGAATATATACATCTGGTTTCAGTACTAAGACCAATTGTGTCATCTTAAGTAATTGATCTATTAGAAAGACTCCTGTGTATCATGTCTTCATTGTTAGGATGTTTGGAGGCAAATCTGGGACTTGCCCTTGTAGCAAGTATTTAGCTTAATACAATATACATTTTTTATCTCATTCCTCTCGCCTTATTTTTACCCTTACTTTTTCTTCTACTTGTTTTTATGATCTTGAGGTATTTTATGCATCCTTCTGCTGTATCTTATATACAGCAGAGTAGGAAACAAATGGGCAGACGTAAGAAAAGATAGAAGGGAGAAAGGGAGGGAATGAGGAGGTTGAGAGGGAGAGAGACCTAACAGCCTCAAATGAAGGCAGACAAGACCTGACAGGAGAAGTCATTTCAGCTGTTTGTTAGAGGAAAGAGACCCTTGAAAGCAGAAGAGTGTGGCAGAGTGGAAAGAGTACTAGACTATTGTCAGAAGGCTTGAGTTCTTTCCTAGCCCGTCTATTAACTTACTGGGCAATCCTGGCAAAACCCTTCACCTTTCTGGCCCTTGGTTTCATCCTCCATGAAATGAGGACAGTGGACAATGTGAACAGTAAGGTTGCATCCAGATCTAATGTTTTATGGTTCTTAGCAGGCAAAGGAGCCAGAGAGAGATGACTTTGCAAACTGGCCAGCCTGCAGATAGCTTTGCTACTCCTAGTCTGACCATCTATGGTTCATGTGCTCTGAGTGTGGCAGGCTCTCACAGGAGCAAATTCCTTTCAACCAATTCAACTTCGACCTAGAGTCTTTCTCAATTAGACTATGTGGAGAACTCTTGTACTTACTCAACATTCTTGAGAAAAATCTTTGGAAGAGATGAGAGGGTGTTGAAAATTAAGATTACCTTGAAAAAAAAATGCCACCGAGAAAATAATAGTTTCCAAACTGCCATGTGAGTAAAATAGTACCAAAACGTGGATTTTCCAAGATCACACTGATTTATTCATGTGTGGACTCTTGGTTTGAAATGTCATACTTTAGGCTTTTAAAGCTATGAACTATTTTTTAAAAATTAGTATTAAATAATAATAGTTATAAAGTATGATTTATGGGGTGTCATGAATTTGAGTGCATTTTCTAATCATTTTGACTTTTTACAAGGGACTTTTCAATCAGGATGTAGAGAAAGAAAAAAATGGGATAATTGGAGATAGATAATATGGAACTGGACACAGAAGAGGTGCAGCATCGACTTGAAAAGAGATTTGAAAGTAAGCAACACTGAAAGAAAAACTTTCCAAAGCCAAAGGAAGATCTGGGGAGATAAGAAAATCAATGATATAAAAGTCTTAGTTTGCAGTATCAGTTTGGAGTATCAGAAAAATTTCAGAAAAACAGAGCCTATACTCTTTTTTTTTTTTTTTTTTATGGACATGGACGTTTCCTGCTTTTGCCTCTTCCCCTCTGGTAACTGCATCCTACTTCTATGTGGGGAACTTTGGGAAACTCCTTAATTCTACGTGGACCACATCATGGGGCAAGCTTCCCTCTCAACTTGTTCTCCTCAACCACAGGGATAAAGTGAGCATTTGACTCATCAGGCTTGAGAATCATAGTATCCCAATCCCTGGGCCTGGTTAGTGTTCCAGAGGTGGACACAGACAAGCCCAAGTAGAACCAATAAAAGTTTTGTTTAGGGTAATAGTGTAAATCTGATTTAATGAACTTCAGCTATCTTCATGATTCTTCTTCAGAGAGAAGCTTGGAGTGACCTAACCCTGCTGACCCGTACATTATGTTGGTATGTTAGACATACAGCCGTTCATGGTCCATGAAGAGCTCCAAGCTAAGTTAAATCATGGTCTGACAATTTTCAAGTCAGGCTAAAGGGCCTCTGTCTCTTGGGGATCATTCAGGGTTTCTTATACCTTAAGGGAGTTTCCAGAATGCAGAAGGGATAAGGTGTAGGAATCAGAGAAAATGGAAAGGTCATAAGATCAGCCCCAAGTCAGGCTCTGTGCTTAGTGCTGAGTCTGCTAGAGATTCTTTCCCCCTCTATCTTGCTGCCCCTCTGCTCCCCCCACCCCACCTCCATGGACACATGCGATCTCTGTCTCTCCCTCACAAATAAATAAATAAATAAAATCTTTATTTTTTAAAAAAGATTTATTTATTTATTCGTGAGAAACTCAAAGAGAGAGGCAGAGACTTAGACAGAGGGAGAAGCAGGCTCCTTGCAGAGAGCCCGATGCAGGACTTGATCCCTGGATTCAGCATCACGCCCTGAGCCAAAGGCAAACGCTCATCCACTGAGCCACCCAGATGTCCCCACATGCTACATCATAGATGAATCTTAAAGATAGCATGCTAAGTGTAAGATGCTAGTCACAAGAGCTCTCATGTGATTCTATGTATATAAAGTGTCAAAAATAGGCAAATCTATAGAGACAGAAATTAGATTGCTAGCTGCCTAGTGCAGGGAAGCATAGGTGTCAGGGTAATAGCGAAAAGGTATGGGGTTCCTCTTGGGAGGGGTGATAGAAATGTTCTATTGATTGTAATGATGATGACCATACAACTCTGTGAATATACTAAAACCATTGAAATGTGCACTTTAAATGGGTGAATTGTATGGTATGTTTTATATCTCAATAAGGCTATTACAAAAAGAAAAAAAATAGACAAGCTGGATACTAGCATTCAGAAAAGGTTGGTAAGGAGCAGGGAACACACATTTTGGATGGACTTAATCAAATGACAGGCAAAGAATAAAACTTTTCACATAGATTATCTCATTTAGCTTAATTCTTGCAACTTTCCAATACAGGAAGATTTGTAAAAATCCTCAGTTCACAAAAGCATAAAGCTCAGCTCATTGTGACTTCAGAATCTTTGCCCTTGGCATTTTCTGAAACACAATGCTTCCATGTGGATCCCGCCTACGACAGCTTATTTATTTCTGTCCTCAGTTAGGTTTTCACTTTATTGTTCTTTTCTCTTCCTATTCTACTGGGTAGGTGTTTTCAATAATCACTTCAGGTTCCTTTCTAGAGCATTATTACTCCACTCAAAGAATTTCAATATTCATTCAGACTTCAGTGTTCAAATCAGCTGAAACCATCTGATACCCTGCTAAAAGGGATTTCGGTTTGTCCACTTTTTTACGGTTTTCAAAACAACTTTCCATTGCCCTACATATGAATGGATTTAGCATTCTTTGATCACACTTCTTTCCTTCCAGATTATAAGTGCCATCAGACGTAAAATAATTCCAAATAATCACAATGTACTGTAAGTGGGTAGTAAGGGTTAGAATTGATTGCTTTTTCACTTGTTATGTGCCAGGCTTATAAATTCTTTATGCGTATTATCTCAGGAACTCAATAAATATGTATTTTTTGGAATTAATGTTGTAGCCAAAGAAGGGCAGGGGAACTCAGGAGTGATTTCATATAGCAGAGGATATCTGAGCTGAGTCACCGAGAATTGGTAAAAATTTTATGTAGATAATGACAGAGAAGTGCACTATAGATCAAGGAATACTTTTGGGGAGGAACTAAGGTCAAGAATCATTGGTATCAAAAAAAAAAAAAAAAAAAGAATCATTGGTATCAGATAAACCTGAATTCAATTCCTGCCTGAGCTTCTCACTAACCATGTTATCTCTGGAACTCCTAAACTCCTCTAGGATTCTGTGTTCCCAGCTATAATACAAGATGTCAGAACCTATTTTTAAAGAGTATTGTAGATAGAGCTTAAAGCAGTACCAGGCACAAAATTCTAAGTGCATCCTAAAGCCTCAATTTAGATTTTTTAGATTTATTGTCTTGCTTATGAAAGATTTTAGTGGTGAGAACAAATGGCCTTGAGAAACAGACCCATTATACACCTATCTATTTTTAGCTGATAGGAAAGATTCAGTAGTAGTTGTTCTTATTATGTCCATGCATAGCAGTTATCTGGGAAGAATGGATTAAGGGTAACATTGGTAGGGTAGAGATGGGAGAAGAAAAAACTGAGAGCTGATGAGGTGAGAGGCTCTGTCATGGTAAGCGATTAAGGCTTCTTCTTTTTTTTTTTTTTTAAGATTTTATTTTATTCATGAGAGACACAGAAAGAGAGGCAGAGACACAGACAGAGGGAGGAGAAGCAGGCTCCATGCAAGGAGCCCAATGTGGGACTTGATCCCAGGAATCCAGGATCAGGCTCTGAGCCAAAGGTAGACTCCCAACTGCTGAGCCACCCAGGCATCCCTGGCTTCATTCTTTAAGACAGTGTCAAAAACACAAAAGTCTCCAGAGACCAGAATTAGGTGACAAATGAATGACTTAAGTAGGTTATTAGAAAATGGTGTTTATATTGACTCAGATACACATCGTGTGTATGTCTTTGCTTCTGATAGAAATCTACTTTTTCTCATTTTTTTTCTGAATTCATTGCCATTTCAAGTTTTTCTTCTGTTTTTCCAATTAACATAAACTCAGGTATCATAATATTTCACTTTCCTCTTAACTCTGAGGAAAGAACACCACAAAAGTAATAATAAATGGCAGCTGATGGCAGCTTCAGTGTGGACAAACAATAAGGCATGGTGGGGATTATGTTGAACTTGAGAATTAGGATGCCTGGGTGGCTCAGTGGTTGGATGTCTGCCTTTGGCCCAGGGCATGATCCTGGAGTCCTAAGATTGAGTCCCACATCAGGCTCCCTGCATTCATTCAGCCTGCCTCTCTCTCTGCCTATGTTGCTGCCTCTCTCTTTCTCTGTGTGTCTCTCATGAATTAAAAAAAAAAAAAAAAGAACTTGAGAATTAGGCCCCATTTAAAAAAGGCAGCAGCCGTGGCTGTGGCCCTGTTTGAATTGGGCCCAGTGTTCCCAGATCTTTAATTTCCTAAGAAAAAGTTAAATATGCTTGTGTATGTAGGTGTATGACATGTTAAGATTTTTCAGTATTGGCCAGAAATTAATTTTCTTTTCAAACAAATCATTGTTGAGGCAAAACAAAACATGTCTGTGGTCCAGATTTGACCCAAGGGGTGATCAGTTTGCAATCATTGTATAGGGTGGGAAATCATTAAAACAGCTTGAGATGAGGGTCATAGGACCAGACTTACATTCCTGAAAAAGCCCTGAGAGAGCAAATTCTTGTCTGGGGACTGGGGACTAGAAAAGGAATTTTATAGTTGGAGAGGAAAATGTTGAAGGCTAACTAAGCTCATGGCAATGTGGAAGAAAGAGCATACATCTAAGGGGAAAATCTGAGGTTGAATGTTTAGGACTTGTGACTCTTTGGAAAGAAAGAGAAAAAGACATCACCAGTGATCCCTAGATTTCTATTCTGAGTAGGTGCCATTAACTAAGCTACAACTATGAATAGACTGACGAACCTTTTCCATACCCAGTATGGTGTTGGAGAGTGGGCCTTGGGAAAGGCACATTTGGGGAGCAGACCCCAAATGATACCTCTATGGAGATGGTGAAGGTTCAGCTCTCAAGCTTTTCTGTCCTGGGGGATCAAGAAGGACTTTATAGAAGAGGAGCTACTAAACTAAGAGCAGGAGGGCTCAGAGGCTTAACTGAGCCTGTCCTTCTTCTGCCCTTTCCTGTCTTGTCCTCCGGGGACTTGGTGACTGAACACTCGGCACCTGTGCTGTAACTTGGACTGACTCATAATCCCCTTAGGAAGCTGTATGCAAGAACAGCCCTAGACTCCTGCCATACAACTTCCTAGTCCATCTGGAAAGGGCCTGGACAAGTCAGTCCTCTGGGCATCTCATAGGTTAACACTTTATTAAAACAGCTCTGCCAGTTAGCTGCTCTGTTATCACTCAGGACTTAGCAGCCTACCTGATTTCTCTCTCCATGCCTCCTCTCTGATATTGTTAAGTGCCTTTGGACCTAGTTGTGTTTTCACAGGTCATAGAAGATGATGACCTTCTCTCTGCTCTTGGGGACTTCCCATCAATGACTAAATGAAGAGGTTTATCCCCTTCCTACCTGCAAGTCGTTAAGAGCAATGTCACTCTTTAACCCAGATGAGCTCAGAGAGCACACAGGTCTAAATCCTGAAGAAAGTAACTTCATTTCAGCAAACTTTTTTTGAAGTGTGGCAGAATGGGGAAGTTCATGAGTAACCTTGATTTTTTTTGTAAGATTTTATTTATTTATTCATGAGGGACACACAGAGAGAGGCAGAGACATAGGCAGAGGGAGAAGTAGGCTCCCCGCGGGAAGCCTGGTACAGGACTTAATCTCAGGACCCTAGCACCCCAGGATCACTACCTGAGCAAAAGGCAGATGCTCAAGGTGCTTTGAGCTGAGCCACCCAGGTGCCTCAGTAACCCTGACTTTATAAGATTCTTCTCTGACTTTAAGATTATCTGGATTGGGACACCTGGGTGGCTCAATGATTGAGCATCTGCCTTCAGCTTGGGTCATGATCCTGGGGTTCTGAGATCAAATCCCACATTGGGGTTCCTGCATGCAGCCTGCTTCTCCCTCTGCCTATGTCTCTGCCTCTTTCTCTCTGTCTCTCATGAATAAATAAATAAATAAAATTACCTGGATTTCAGCCATGTAATTCATCCACATCTACAGACACAAGCCTTTTTCTCAGGTGACTGTAAGGCAAAGTAATTTTGGTAAAAGGAAAGGTGTACTTATGAGGTCCAAGGGGTTTCTGGTTTGGGCTGTCACACAGAACTGCAGACATGGCTTCAAGCACTGTGTGTCTTTTTTTTTTTTTTTTTTTTTTATGATAGTCACAGAGAGAGAGAGAGAGAGGCAGAGACATTGGCAGAGGGAGAAGCAGGCTCCATGCGCCGGGAGCCCGATGTGGGACTTGATCCCGGGTCTCCAGGATCACACCCTGGGCCAAAGGCAGGCACCAAACCACTGTGCCACCCAGGGATCCCCAAGCACTGTGTTCTTCATGTGTCGTGGGAACAGGCTAAGTGGCTAGCATTTGTTATATCTTGTAATTTTCATAGTCACCTTGCCGTATTGTCTTTATTTCACAAGATGAGAATATTGATGTTTCAAATGATAAGTAACTTACCCAAAGACATAAACTTCTAAAGTGTGAAGTTCAGAATTCTAACTCAAGACCATCAGGATCAAAAGACTATTTGTTATTTCTTCCATGAAAACATGCATGCTAAGAATGCATTTCTCATGTACTTATTTATATTCACTCAGTTAACATTAACAGAGTATCTGCCAAGTGTGGAGAACTGTCCTAGATGCTAATTTTTCAGAAACAATGAAATTCATCTGCTGGATCTGAGTGATTTATTATTGAATCCCCTCAGAGGCAAAACCAAAGGTTGCCATGTTATGGTGCTTTTTTATCAGTTAAAAAACTAGTGATCGGGCAGCCCTGGTGGCTCAGCGGTTTAGCGCCGCCTGCAGCCCAGGGTGTGATCCTGGAGACCCAGGATGGAGTCCCACATCAGGCTCCCTTCGTGAAGCCTGCTTCTCCCTCTGCCTGGGTCTCTGCCTCTCTCTCCTCTCTGTGTATTCTCATGAATAAATAAATAAAATCTTTAAAAAAATAGTGATCATCTCCCTGTATATATTTCTTTTTTGAAAATTACATACATGTACTACTGGTGTATTTTATGTATATTTTATAAAACATTAGATATCAAAATTTAAAACAATAAAGAAAAATAGAAACTAAAAAATTTAAATGCTTTTCTTCATGCTCACCAAACAGGTATTCTTTACCCTAGTTTGGAGATGGTTGAACCAGAATAGAAAGTCTATAATATCTCCATATGACTCTTGAGGAGTTCATGATCCTGTCGGTATATGCACTGTGGTACATGTTATTTGAGAAAGCATCTAGGGTTCCCTGGAAGAATCAGGAAAGGCTTTATGAACCAGGTGACATTGGTCCTGAATTGTGAAGAATGAGCAAGCATGATGGCCAGTAGAAAAGAGGAAGTTCATTTCACACAGAAAGAATAGCAGGACAAAAATCATACATTTGTGAAAGCCTAGTGTACAGGAGAGGGATGCAAACTTTAGCATGGTTTATTTCTCTCCCACACCTAGTGTTCTGGTGTGAGAGAGAAATAAAGAACAATAGGTCACTGGGATCAGATGATGAAGGGTTGTTTATGCCATGCTGAGGTCCTGATGGTATAGCTTAGGTAACAGAACCATTGAGTAAGGAGAGAGAGTTGGGAAACTATTGCCATGATTTAGGAAAATATAATAAAGGCATGAGCTAAAGAAGTGGCAATGGGATGGGTAGAGGAGATGGATTCAGGAACTATAACTGAGTTTGGATAGAAAGAACTGCATTATTGAATAGGTGTGGACATGAGGAAGAGGGAGACATTGAGGAAGAAACCAGGGTTTCCGCTAGGAGTAGAATGGAAGATGATTCCAGAGGCTAAGACAAGAAGCCTCTATCCCAGGGATTAGTGTGGTAAAGTGCTCAGCCTCTGGAACAGAACAACCCAAACTGAAAGCCTTGCTGCTTCACTGCCTGCCTTGTGTGATCTTAATCATTGTGTTATATATCTGACCCACACTTTTCTCATCTGTACAACTGGCACACTCTCATGCTCTGTGGCAACATGTCAGTGAAGAAAAATTGCTTTGAGCAACTGAGCTAGCAGGCTCAGATTTTAACAGTACTGGTAAAATACTTGTTTTATGGCTGCTGTAGCAAATTACCATAAATTTGGTGGCTTAAAACAAAAGCTTTGTTCTCTCACAGGTCTAGAGGCCAGAAGTCCAAAATCAGTATCATGGGGCCACCATCAAGGTGCCAACAGGGCCATGCTCCCTTGGAAATCTGGAGAGGAGTCTGGTCCTTGGTTTCTCCAGCTTTTGATGACTGTAGGCATTTCTTGGCTCCTTGGGAGTGCTACTCCGTCCTTCAAAACCACCATCTTCAAATCTCTATCTGCTCTGTCTTGTATCACCTTCTTCTCTGGGTATCTGTGTTAAATCTCCCTGTGTCTCCCTCACATAACGATAAATGTGATTATATTTTGGCCCACCTGGATAAACCAGGATAATTTCTCTATCTCAATACCCTTAACTGAATCACATCTACAAAGACTTCTTCTGCCACAGAACATAGTATTTACAGGTTCTAGGATTAGTATCTGATATCCTTGGGTGGCCATTATTCAGTCTAGAGAAACATTTTATTTAGAATTTTAGAGTTTTTAGATTTTTATGTGATACAAGCTGGAGTGAATTCCTTCCTGGATTGATTTTTTCCCCATGGGAAAGAATGAATAAGCTTGGGGGAGGTTAAGGTTTGGAAACACTTTCTTTTAAGATCAAATGAACCCTATATGTGTCAGATCCGTTTTCTTCCTTCCTTGTAATATCAGACAGTTGGAAATTTGGCATTGTGTAGCTATAGCTCATGAATAAATGGAAACTATATGCTTAATCATTTACTTGATATTCAAGTAACACTACTTGCATTTCCTCTGCTTTCAGTAGAATAGATTTACTTAAAATAATTTATTTCCCAAGGGGAATAACTTCCATCACATTTTTAGGGCACTGTATAATTTCAGAATGTACAAATACAATATATAAGGACTGTGACATGATGACTATGATAGATAACTGAAGAATGGCCCAGCAGTCACAGTCTACTCTCCTTTTAAAAATCTTTTATGTAAACTAGAGGTTGGAAAGCAAAAAAACTATGTGTTAGCTAAAGCCAGGCCAAATGTTAACTTTATTGAAGCTGACATGGCTTGTTTATTCATTTGATTTATGAGCTGATGCTTGAAATGGTAATCATTGGCTTTAATTATATGCACTTACTGATAAAAAATTAGTTTTCTATGATACAGTAGACCAATTCAGTAAATATTAAAAACATTCTGTAGCTTAATAAACAACAGAGGAATTTCAAATCTGGTCTTAATCTGCATGGCTTTGAAATATGTAAAGTAATTTGAGGGTCTCCAGGAAGTTTCCTCTACCACAGATGATCTTCATTAACATGTTCAGAAGCATCACCTGTAATAATTATTACTTTATGCTAAGCTTTACTCGAGCATGTGGGCGTGTTGGGGGGGGTCAATTATATGTAGATTTTATGTGAGACGCTAGTTCAGTTCAGGTTAAGACTGGGCTCTTATTATTCCAAAATGAGTAACATGGAATTTGTATCTAGTTTGGATCTAAAGTTGGATATAAAAGCTAACCTTCAATGCAGATCAGGAGTTCTAGAGGCAGGTGGGTGTCTTAAATAGTGGTGTGTAGTAAAACTAGAATTTCAGTTCAGACGGTGGCTTTCTAAAGCAGTGAGGACTTGACAATATAGCATTGAAGGCAATAGTTCCAGGATTGAGTAACATATTTTAGGCCAATGGAAGAAAAACACCCCCAGCATTCTTCTTTCTCATATGCATGGCAGATATTGTATATTGATCAGTTTTCAATTCTTCTAAGTTGAGTCATCAGTTCTTTTAAATATAGCACACTTAGCAGCCACTACCAATAAATAAATAGATGTAAGAGGGAATGGCAGGAGCTGTTGACTTCCTACCTAGGAGCTATTTTTCTTTCTTATCTCCTTACTAGAGACCCTGCCTCCCATGATAGAGGATGAAAATATATTACAATATGCTTTCTTAAGATTCTTATTCAAAGGCATTGATCTTACTGGGCTTCTTAAAAAGTATTGAATGAAACACTCTTATTCTTCAGCTGAATGTTAGTAAACCTATAAAGGATGATTCCTCAAATTTGACACCTACAGTGTGTGCATTTGAAGGAACAAGCCTGGAGTCCAAACCAATCTGATGTGATGGCATGATAGAAAAACAAAAACAGAAACTCTAGTCTTTGATGATTTTGTTGAGCCATTGAACCAACTCTGGTACTACCACTTTCTTTCAGACATCCATTTTATGAGAAAATGAATAAATCATAAGTACCTGAGTAAATATAAAATATTTTCCCCTCACTTTCTTAAAATATATTACTGCTGAAGCCAAAAATTATAACATTGTCATGTAGGGACCATAATGCATGCAGATGTTACATATATGACAACTGTAGAATAAAAGCTAGAAGGCCATAAGTAGATCTATAGGATTGTAAGATCTCTATGTTTTACAACAAGTGGTACAATATTAACTCTAGATCAATTGCAAAAAGTTAAGGATGTACATTGAAATCTTTACCATAATCACTAAAAATTAATACACACAGATACAGTTTATAAGCCCATAGATAAAGTATTTAAAAAAAAATCAAAAGAAGGCGGGAAACATGAAACAGAAAAATAATCTAACAAACAAAGAAGGGGGAAAGACAGAAACCAGTAAAACGGTAGATCCAAACTTAATAATGGTTGATAATTATATTAAATGCTAATATTCAAACACTCAAAACATACAAGCACAGGAGTGCCTGGGTGGCTCAGTGGTTGAGCGTCTGCCTTCAGCTCAGGTTGTGATCTGGGGTCCTGGGATCGAGTCCTGCATCAGGATCCCAATGAGGAGCCTGCTTCTCTCTCTGCCTATGTTTCTGGCTCTCTCTCTCTCTATGTCTCTCATGAATAAATAAATAAAATCTTTAAAATACACACACACACACACACACACAGCACAGATGGGAGAGTTAAAAAGCAAGATTTTCCAAATAGATTGCAAAGCAAGACCCAACTGTTTATTACAGATGCACTACAAATATAAAGATATTGATAGGTTGAAATAAATTCAGGGAAAAGATATATCATTCATACAATAAGCACAGGAAAGATGGAATGGCTATATTAATATCCGCTATGATAGAGTTCAAGACAGAGTATTGTCAGAAATAAAGGAGGAGATTGCATAATGATAAAAGGCTCAATTCATTAGGAAGGCATAACAATAAATTCATAGAACTTAATAATGGGTTGGATCACAAAATCAAACCCACCTGAACGCTGTACACAAGGAATTACCTGTAGCAAAGTAATTTAGACAGATTAAAAATTAAAGAATGCATAAAATTCTAACAGACATATGTGAGCAGAAAAGAATAGAGGCTGTGATCAAAGTATAATTGAAATTAAGAGACAAGTGATGTACTTTATAAAACTAAAGAGTTCAGTGAAGATACAGAAATCATTAATATCTATGCATATAATAGAATAACCATGATATTCATTAAGCCAAGATTATGAGAAAGAAAGGAGAATTAGAAATATGTTAATGTTAATAGACATTAGTTAACCTCTCAGTTCAAAATAGAACAACTGGGCAAAAGTAAGGATATAAAATACCTAAATACCATTACACTAAAGTAGATTTGATTGATAGGTATTAAAACTAGAGAATGTCCATAGTAAAGATACAAAATATGATTATTGTTGGTTTCTCAGCTTCTTGGTCTCAGGTATATTCTGAAACGAGCTCTTCTATTCAGAGGGCAGGGAGAGACCCAAGAAAGGCAAGCCACTCCACATTGGTAGGTGGCAGGTTTAAAAAGCAAGGGAACTTATATTCAAGGGTTATCTTAGGCATGGCAAAGTGAGTGGATCTCCAAACGCTGTCCCCGAACCACTAAATCTTAAATGTCTATATACAGCCCTTACCTGGGTTCAGTCACATCGTGGTCTCAACACCACATCGCTATCTCAAAGCTATGTCCTTGGAGCAGCCTCGCTTAGCAGGGAAGGCAAGCAATACACACATTCCAAGGACAAAAGCGGAGGTGAGGTGCCTCTGATGGCTGGGGTCCTGCTCACCAGTTAACTGGTGGTCATGTCTTCTCAATGACTTCCCTCAACAATTATGTATCAGGCTTCCAAGGAATACTCAATAAACACACTCTGATGAAAAGAGGACAAATATGTTCAAGGAAAAAGGGCAATGTTGACCTAATAATTAAAAAGAAAAAAAATGTGGAAGAAAGCTAAAAGAAATAAAAAGACTCTTAACAATGGAGAACAAACTGAATGTTACCAAAGGGTAAAACAGGGGATGGGATTTAGGAGTGTGCTTTTCGTGATGAGCGCAGGGTAATTACAGAAGTGTTGAATCACTATATTGTACACTTGAAACTGATATAACACTTTATGTTAACTATACTGGAATTAAAATAAAAACTTAAAAGAATTAAAAAGATAAATTTTATAGGAAAAGTGCCATTTGGTATGAGGTAGACAAGAAGTAAACAAGATTCTTGTTCTCAAGCAGTTTACAATCTAAAACAAGTGAGAGATAGAAACCTTTAAAATACAATTCAACAGGTCAGCCCCGGCGGCTCAGCAGTTTAGCGCCGCCTTCAGCTCAGGGCGTGAATCTGGAGACCCGGTATCGAGTCCTACGTCAGGAGCATGGAGCTGGAGTCTCCCTCTGCCTGTGTCTCTGCCTCTGTGTGTGTGTGTGTGTCTCGCATGAATAAATAAATAAAATCTTTTAAAAAAATACAATTCAACAAATGAAATGTGCTGTGAGAACAATACAAATGTATACTTTGAGAGCATAGATGGGAGAGCAATCCCTCATTTGTGGAGGAAAAGTTTGAGTTAGACTTTTTCTTAGGCTGGGCTGTCCTAGAAGTTGACTTTGCAGCAAGGATTTGAGAAGTAATTTTAAGAAGGACTGAAAAAGGAATGGGAAATGAGTCAGGGAATGGAAGGAAGCCAATGTGTTTACAGAGCAATTAGGGTTCAATCCCACAGGGATCACTGGGAAACAGTGAACTGTATGCTCCCAGTTGTCCCATCTGGGGAGTGAAGCATTATGGTATTCATCCCCAGCTGCTCACCATTGATGAAGGGTTGCTTCCAGAGATGTGAACTCAGTGCTTCTGGCCTTCTCCTCAGGTTAGGCATACATCTGTGGGCTGACAGCCATAGGTTCTAAGGCATGTGGATGGGCCAACAATAGCATCTCCTACTATACTGAAGGTTTTTTAGGGATTCTACAGAGAAAGACTATTTGTTGAATAACATAAATGGACAGATGGATGAATGAATGGATGGATGGATAGGCTAGTGGAATGGATGGAAAGGAACCAACTTATATGATTTAAAAAAAATGAAACAACTGAAATGAAACCAGTATTGTGGACTTTTGAACTTATGCTCTTTTTCCTTTTTATAGAGGAGAATCTCTAAATATGGGTATTAACCATTTTTTTTTGTTATTTATACTACAAACATTTTCCCCTAATTACCATTATCTTAATTTTCACTAAGCCGGTTTTAGGCATTATTGGCTATTTTACTTTAATTAGTAATTTTTATAATGATTACATATTGAAATATTCTAGATATATTAGTCTAAATAAAATACATTATTAAAATTATTTTTACCTGGTTCCTTTTAATTTTTTAATATGGCTACTAGAAAGTTTTAAATTATGTATGTGGCTCACATCATGTTTTTATCAGACACTAGATTTCTAGTAGAACACTATAATCAAATCTTAAAGTAGGTGTTAGACCCTCATTTTTAGGGTAATAGATCAAAATTAACAACAAAGGAAAAAAGATGGTATCTATGACACAGACTGAGAGCCACGTCTCTGTATCCAGCTCAAGTATTGCATTGGCCAGATAGTCATGAGACTAGATTTTGTCTATGAGGTATAATTGGAAGTGTTGTTTGTGGGAGATCCTATATGGATTGGGTGATTTTTCTAAAAGAAATATTGTGTGTGTATGTGTGTGCCGGGGGCTTAGTTGCAATTTTTTTTTTTTACCTAATGTGGGGGTGAGGAGAAATCCTATTTTTACTATATTTTGCTTTTCTATTAACATTTCCTTTTAGCCTTGAATTTTTACAAAATTTTCTCCTGACCTAAAAATCTCATTCGTCATCTGGAGATTTGAAATCACAGGACCTCATATTACACCAATTTTTCCAAAGAATTCAAACCACTTTGATACCAGAACACAGTAAAAATTTGCAGCCATTTCATGCAGCTAGTGAGCTTTTTTACATATCATCATTAACTGGTACTATTAAATGTTCTGAGAGGTGAATGTAAAATGTAAAAACCATAGGTTTTTTTTTTTAATATATAACAATAAACTTTCAAAGAAAAACAAAACAGCTTCCAAGAAGTCTCCTTAAATTGGAGACTGGTTTGAAAGTCTTTCTCCTCCTCCCTCCTCCATCCTATTGCCTGAAATGTGGATTCAATGGCTGATGCTCTAACAATCACCTTGGACAATGAGTTTGAAGGGCACAATTTAGACATGGCAGGGTGGTGAGCTAGAAAGATTCCTGCTTTACCTCCAAATTTCTCCTACTTGAGAGAAATAACTTTCTATGGTGTTTAAGTTAGTGTTATTTTGGGATTTTCCACTATATGTCCTCATTGGAAACTGACCTTTGAGTTATTCAGGATGGACTCTGTCAGCAAAGATGGCTTCCTTTATATCTCCTGCAAGTCCTCTGAGATACTCGGGGGCTCCTCTTTTGCCATCTTGAAACCCATTTTAATCTCTTTAGGGATTAATTCTTCCACCAGTAAGCTGTCCAGTGCAGGGAACAGTAGAATCTCTCATGTTGCCCTGCCTCTTGCTGTCATGGTGGCCATGCTGGCATCTGCAAGCAGAGTGGAGTGAGGCAGGAGGAGGAGCTGGAGGAAGGACTTTATTGGTTATTTTAAATTAAATGCAAGAATTGTTACTCATAAAGAAGAAAAGAAATCCAAAAGCAATGAAGAAATAAACAGGAGGCTGTCTCATTTAGGGGGCTTACGTGAAAGGTCCATCTCTATGAATGTACTTGGTTTGGTAGTATGTTTTTATCAGTTTGGACTGTATACAATGTTATGTATAGGACTCAGTAGGATTTCTGTACCTGGAGAACTGTAACCATATAAAATGCATACTATTCTGTCTTTTTATCTCTGAGTGTAAATAAAACACCTATTTAATATAATTCAATGCTCCAAAGTACTTTTCCTTTTTTTTTTTTTTTTTTTATTGGTGTTCAATTTACTAACATACAGAATAACACCCAGTGCCCGTCACCCATTCACTCCCACCCCCCACCCTCCTCCCCTTCTACCACCCCTAGTTCGTTTCCCAGAGTTAGCAGTCTTTACGTTCTGTCTCCCTTTCTGATATTTCCCACACATTTCTTCCCCCTTCCCTTCTTTTCCCTTTCACTATTATTTATATTCCCCAAATGAATGAGAACATATAATGTTTGTCCTTCTCCGACTGACTTACTTCACTCAGCATAATACCCTCCAGTTCCATCCACGTTGAAGCAAATGGTGGGTATTTGTCATTTCTAATAGCTGAGTAATATTCCATTGTATACATAAACCACATCTTCTTTATCCATTCATCTTTCGTTGGACACCGAGGCTCCTTCCACAGTTTGGCTATAGTGGCCATTGCTGCTAGAAACATCGGGGTGCAGGTGTCCCGGCGTTTCATTGCATTTGTATCTTTGGGGTAAATCCCCAACAGTGCAATTGCTGGGTCGTAGGGCAGGTATATTTTTAACTGTTTGAGGAACCTCCACACAGTTTTCCAGAGTGGCTGCACCAGTTCACATTCCCACCAACAGTGTAAGAGGGTTCCCTTTTCTCCGCATCCTCTCCAACATTTGTTGTTTCCTGCCTTGTTAATTTTCCCCATTCTCACTGGTGTGAGGTGGTATCTCATTGTAGTTTTGATTTGTATTTCCCTGATGGCAAGTGATGCAGAGCATTTTCTCATATGCATGTTGGCCATGTCTATGTCTTCCTCTGTGAGATTTCTGTTCATGTCTTTTGCCCATTTCATGATTGGATTGTTTGTTTCTTTGGTGTTGAGTTTAATAAGTTCTTTATAGATCTTGGAAACTAGCCCTTTATCTGATATGTCATTTGCAAATATCTTCTCCCATTCTGTAGGTTGTCTTTGAGTTTTGTTGACTGTATCCTTTGCTGTGCAAAAGCTTCTTATCTTGATGAAGTCCCAATAGTTCATTTTTGCTTTTGTTTCTTTTGCCTTCGTGGATGTATCTTGCAAGAAGTTACTATGGCCGAGTTCAAAAAGGGTGTTGCCTGTGTTCTTCTCTAGGATTTTGATGGAATCTTGTCTCACATTTAGATCTTTCATCCATTTTGAGTTTATCTTTGTGTATGGTGAAAGAGAGTGGTCTAGTTTCATTCTTCTGCATGTGGATGTCCAATTTTCCCAGCACCATTTATTGAAGAGACTGTCTTTCTTCCAATGGATAGTCTTTCCTCCTTTATCGAATATTAGTTGCCCATAAAGTTCAGGGTCCACTTCTGGATTCTCTATTCTGTTCCACTGATCTATGTGTCTGTTTTTGTGCCAGTACCACACTGTCTTGATGACCACAGCTTTGTAATACAACCTGAAATCTGGCATTGTGATGCCCCCAGATATGGTTTTCTTTTTTAAAATTCCCCTGGCTATTCGGGGTCTTTTCTGATTCCACACAAATCTTAAAATAATTTGTTCTAACTCTCTGAAGAAAGTCCATGGTATTTTGATAGGGATTGCATTAAACGTGTATATTGCCCTGGGTAACATTGACATTTTCACAATATTAATTCTGCCAATCCATGAGCATGGAATATTTTTCCATCTCTTTGTGTCTTCCTCAATTTCTTTCAGAAGTGTTCTATAGTTTTGAGGGTATAGATCCTTTACATCTTTGGTGAGGTTTATTCCTAGGTATCTTATGCTTTTGGGTGCAATTGTAAATGGGATTGACTCCTTAATTTCTCTTTCTTCAGTCTCATTGTTAGTGTATAGAAATGCCACTGACTTCTGGGCATTGATTTTGTATCCTGCCACGCTACCGAATTGCTGTATGAGTTCTAGCAATCTTGGGGTGGAGACTTTTGGGTTTTCTATGTAGAGTATCATGTCATCGGCGAAGAGGGAGAGTTTGACTTCTTCTTTGCCAATTTGAATGCCTTTAATGTCTTTTTGTTGTCTGATTGCTGAGGCTAGGACTTCCAGCACTATGTTGAATAGCAGTGGTGAGAGTGGACATCCCTGTCTTGTTCCTGATCTTAGGGGAAAGGCTCCCAGTGCTTCCCCATTGAGAATGATATTTGCTGTGGGCTTTTCATAGATGGCTTTTAAGATGTCGAGGAATGTTCCCTCTATCCCTACACTCTGAAGAGTTTTGATCAGGAATGGATGCTGTATTTTGTCAAATGCTTTCTCTGCATCTAATGAGAGGATCATATGGTTCTTGGTTTTTCTCTTGCTGATATGATGAATCACATTGATTGTTTTACGGGTGTTGAACCAGCCTTGTGTCCCAGGGATAAATCCTACTTGGTCATGGTGAATAATTTTCTTAATGTACTGTTGGATCCTATTGGCCAGTATCTTGTTGAGAATTTTTGCATCCATGTTCATCAGGGATATTGGTCTGTAATTCTCCTTTTTGGCGGGGTCTTTGTCTGGCTTTGGAATTAAGGTGATGCTGGCTTCATAGAACGAATTTGGAAGTACTCCATCTCTTTCTATCTTTCCAAACAGCTTTAGGAGAATAGGTATGATTTCTTCTTTAAACGTTTGATAAAATTCTCCTGGGAAGCCATCTGGCCCTGGACTCTTGTGTCTTGGGAGGTTTTTGATGACTGCTTCAATTTCCTCCCTGGTTATTGGCCTGTTCAGGTTTTCTATTTCTTCCTGTTCCAGTTTTGGTAGTTTGTGGCTTTCCAGGAATGCGTCCATTTCTTCTAGATTGCCTAATTTATTGGTGTATAGCTGTTCATAATATGTTTTTAAAATCGTTTGTATTTCCTTGGTGTTGGTAGTGATCTCTCCTTTCTCATTCATGATTTTATTAATTTGAGTCTTCTCTCTCTTCTTTTTAATAAGGCTGGCTAATGGTTTATCTATCTTATTAATTCTTTCAAAGAACCAACTCCTGGTTCTGTTGATCTGTTCCACAGTTCTTCTGGTCTCGATTTCGTTGAGTTCTGCTCGAATCTTTATTAACTCCCTTCTTCTCTTGGGTGTAGGATCTATTTGCTGTTTTTTCTCTAGCTCCTTTATGTGTAAGGTTAGCTTTTGTATTTGAGTTCTTTCCAGTTTTTGAATGGATGCTTGTATTGCGATGTATTTCCCCCTTAGGACTGCTTTTGCTGCATCCCAAAGATTTTGAACGGTTGTATCTTCATTCTCATTAGTTTCCATGAATCTTTTTAATTCTTCCTTAATTTCTTGGTTGACCCTTTTATCTTTTAGCAGGATGGTCCTTAACCTCCATGTGTTTGAGGTCCTTCCAAACTTCTTGTTGTGATTTAGTTCTAATTTCAAGGCATTATGGTCCGAGAATATGCAGGGGACAATCCCAATCTTTTGGTATTGGTTCAGACCCGATTTGTGACCCAATATGTGGTCTATTCTGGAGAAAGTTCCATGTGCGCTTGAGAAGAATGTGTATTCAGTTGAATTTGGATGTAAAGTTCTGTAGATATCTGTGAAATCCATCTGGTCCAGTGTATCATTTAAAGCTTTCGTTTCTTTGGAGATGTTTTGCTTAGAAGACCTATCGAGTATAGAAAGAGCTAGATTGAAGTCACCAAGTATAAGTGTATTATTATCTAAGTATTTCTTCACTTTGGTTAATAATTGATTTATATATTTGGCAGCTCCCACATTCGGAGCATATATATTGAGGATTGTTAAGTCCTCTTGTTGAATAGATCCTTTAAGTATGATATAGTGTCCCTCTTCATCTCTCACTACAGTCTTTGGGGTAAATTTTAGTTTATCTGATATAAGGATGGCTACCCCTGCTTTCTTTTGAGGACCATTCGAATGGTAAATGGTTCTCCAACCTTTTATTTTCAGGCTGTAGGTGTCCTTCTGTCTAAAATGAGTCTTGTAGACAGCAAATAGATGGGTCCTGCTTTTTTATCCAGTCTGAAACCCTGCGCCTTTTGATGGGGTCATTAAGCCCGTTCACATTCAGAGTTACTATTGAGAGATATGAGTTTAGTGTCATCATGATATCTATTCAGTCTTTGTATTTGTGGACTGTTCCACTGAACTTCTTCTTAAAGGGGAATTTTAAGAGGCCCCCTTAAAATTTCTTGCAGAGCTGGTTTGGAGGTCACATATTCTTTTAGTTGCTGCCTGTCTTGGAAGCTCTTTATCTCTCCTTCCATTTTGAATGAGAGCCTTGCTGGATAAAGTATTCTTGGTTGCATGTTCTTCTCATTTAGGACCCTGAATATATCCTGCCAGCCCTTTCTGGCCTGCCAGGTCTCTGTGGAGAGGTCTGCTGTTACCCTAATACTCCTCCCCATAAAAGTCAGGGATTTCTTGTCTCTTGCTGCTTTAAGGATCTTCTCTTTATCTTTGGAATTTGCAAGCTTCACAATTAAATGTCGAGGTGTTGAACGGTTTTTATTGATTTTAGGGGGGGATCTCTCTATTTCCTGGATCTGAATGCCTGTTTCCCTTCCCAGATTAGGAAAGTTTTCAGCTAGAATTTGTTCAAATACATATTCTGGCCCTCTGTCCCTTTCGGCGCCCTCGGGAACCCCATTAAACGTAGGTTTTTCTTTCTCAGGCTGTCGTTTATTTCCCTTAATCTATCCTCATGGTCTTTTAATTGTTTGTCTCTTTTTTCCTCAGTTTCCCTCTTTGCTATCAACTTGTCTTCTAGGTCACTCACTCGTTCTTCCACCTCGTTAACCCTCGTCGTTAGGACTTCTAGTTTGGATTGCATCTCATTCAATTGATTTTTAATTTCTGCCTGATTAGCTCTAAATTCTGCAGTCATGAAGTCTCTTGAGTCCTTTATACTTTTTTCTAGAGCCACCAGTAGCTGTATAATAGTGCTTCTGAATTGGCTTTCTGACATTGAATTGTAATCCAGATTTTGTAACTCTGTGGGAGAGAGGACTGTTTCTGATTCTTTCTTTTGAGGTGAGGTTTTCCTTCTAGTCATTTTGCTCAGTGCAGAGTGGCCAAAAGCAAGTTGTATTGGGAAAAAGAGAAAAAGAGAGGAGAGAAAGAAGGAAAGAAAAGAGAAAGAGAAAAAAAAGGGAAGAAAAAGAAAAAAAAAACGAAAAAAAAAAAAAAGGGAAGAAAAAGAGAAAGAAAAAGAAAGGAGAAAAAAAGGGGGTGGGGGAAGGATACAAATCAAAAAGCAAAATAAAACAAAAACAAAAACAAAAACAAACAAACAAAAAAAGAACCACCGGGGAGTATCTTCTGATTCTGTGTTCTTTAAGTCCCTTGGCTTCTCCTGGAAGTTGTCAGTCTAGCTGATCTTCTGGGGGAGGGGCCTGTTGTGCTGATTTTCAGGTGTCAGCAGTTGGGGGAGCTGCTGTGCCCCTGCCTGGTGCAGGGCTCAGTGGGGGTTGTTTACCCCGTGAGGCCGCAGGAGGAACAGCCCCAGTGGCGGGGCAGCTCTGGAAACCTGGATTCAGCCCCCGCAGGAACTCCGGAGCTCTCCGTCTGCAGGGCCTGGAGGCTCCGGGGCGGGGCCGCTGATCTGCTCAGCTGGGGCAGGAGCGTCCTCGCTGTCCTGGGCCCTCCCGGCCTCTGCCTGTCCCGGGGGAGGCCGGATCCTGGGCTGTGTCCCGGCGCCCTGTGCTCCGGAGCCTGCGCTGTTGGATTCGCGCTCCCGCCCCGCAGCCCCCTCCGCGGAGCCGCCCCCGAGCCCCTCCGAGCTGCTCCTGGAACCGCGCAGCCCCCTCCGCACGGAGCCTCTTCTTCTGCCCGAGCCCGTCCGAGCTGCTCCCGGGGCCGCGCAGCCCCCTCCGCGGAGCCGCCGCCCGAGCCCCCCGAGCTGCTCCGGGTCCCGCCGGGTCCCGCCGTGCGCGCTGCAGCCCTTAGGGAGCTCGGCGCATCTCCTGGGCGCGCAGTTGCTGTTACTGTCCCCGGGAACCCGAGGGCATCCCCGCCCCCCTGGGTCCTGCTCCACCTCCCCGCGAGCCCCTTTCCCCCGGGAAGGTCGGTGCAGCTCCTGCTCCTCCGGGACGGGGCTCTCCTGTCCTGGGGACACTCGCCCCGGCCTCAGCCCGGCTCCTCGCGGGGCCCCTCCCCCTTGGAGGCCTTTTGTTTCTTTATTTCTTTTTCCCCGTCTTCCTACCTTGATAGAAGCGCGAATTCTTCTCACTGTAGCATTCCAGCTGGTCTCTCTTTAAATCTCAGGCCGAATTCATAGATTTTCAGGATAATTGGAAGGTTTTCTAGGTAGTTTGGTGGAGACAGGTGATTTGGGGACCCTGCTCTTCCGCCATCTTGCTCCTCCCCCCCAAAGTACTTTTCCAATTCCTTTCTACCTACACGCCATTTTTGTACTGTGAATGGATATACTATGGTGTATCTTTCTACGTGATTTAAAAATATGATACTTGGTTTCACACCTGGTCTGTTGATAGTCTTGAATTCAGTAGAATTCCAAGCAGAAATTCTATACTATAAAAACATTGTTCTAGCAGGTAATACCAGTAAAGTGGGAATAGATATCTTCTCATTACTCATAGCTGCTCATATGGAAAGTCTTTTAAATAGTGCAGATATAAGACTAATTAAGCCTTTTATAATCTAGGCATTCTGTCTTTTCTACTATCCTGTTAACTAATAACTTTACTCAAGTTTCCAGTGACTTGATAACTTAGTTTTCTTTATGATCATTTTGTCCTTTCACTAGGGGTTACCTTTTTGTTGCTAAATATGAATTCATAAATCTATTTACTCTTGTGAAATAGAAATAGTACTTCTCCTAAAGATTTGATGAGAAAAAAAATCTGTAAAAGTTATGTTGCCTATTTCTGAAAATCTGAGTATGATTTTAGTTTTCTCCCATACCTGTCTCACCATTATATGTTGAATATATGGTGGTGGGAGCAGCTAACTGGTCCCTTTAGTGCACAGGCCTTTGGATGAAGAGGAACTGGACTCCAGGAGCTGTTCTCAGGACCCTAAAACTGAATTTACATGATGAGGTCTGGATTTTCCTCTGGTGCTATAATGGATGAGACTTTTGAAAGCCTTGGAAAAGAGCAAGTGTAACCTAAGTGGAGTAGGAATGTATGGAATGCATTCTGTAGTGATTTTTTAAAAAAGATTTTATTTATTTATTCCTGAGAGACACACAGAGAGAGGTAGAGACACAGGTAGAGGGAGAAGCAGGCTCCATGCAGGGAGCCCCACGTGGGACTTGATCCTGTGTCTCCAGGATCATACCCTGGGCAGAAGGCAGCACTAAACTGCTGAGCCACTTGGGGTGCCCTCCTGTAGTGATTTTTAAATATGTTCACAAAGTCTTGGCTACTTTTCTTTTTTAAGAGATGAGCTTAATTTTCCTCTTCTTGTATCGGGTTTGGCCTTCTTGGCTCTCTTCTAATGAATATGATAAAGCAAAAGTGACAGTATATAGTTTTGGAGATAAGGTCAGAAGGGCATTGAAGCTTCCTTTGTGCTTTTTCTTGCCGGGAGAGATTAGCCACCCTGCCATGAGAACACTGAGGCAGCCTATGTAAAGGGTCTACATGACAACGGACTGGGGTGTACTGTCCATAGCATGTAAGGAACTGAGGCTCCCTGTCAAAACCTTTGTGAGTATGCCATCTTGGGGGCAGCTCTTCCGGTCCTAGTTAAGCCTTTTTACTACAGCCCCTGCCAACATCCTGACTACAACCACGTGAAACACTGAGTCAGAATCATCCAGCTAAGATTCTTAAAACTTCCTATCACAGAAATTATAATAACTGTCATTTTATCATTTATTTTACTTTATTTATTAGGGAGTGAGCATGCACACAAGTGGGGGGCAGGGCCGAGGAGGAGAGAGAGAGAGAAGCAGACTCGCCACTGAGTAGGGAACCCCACAATATGGGGCTCAATCCCAGAACCCTGAGATCATGACCTGAGCTGAAGGCAGACACTTAACCGACTGAGCCACCCAGGTACCCAAGATACTGTCATTTTAAACCATGAAGTTTGAGGATAATTTGTTATATAGTAATTGATAACTAGATAACTAATATAACAGTACATGGGATATGTATCAGTTAAATGTGGCCACAAGTATGCCATGTAACTGACAGTTACAGAATTTCAGTGGCTGTAACAATAAGCATTTATTAGGGGGTTCAGCTGAACTGGGCTGAGCTCAAGAAAGTGGTTCTGTTGTCTCAGCTAGGCTTACTCTTGCATCTAAGGTGAATGAGGATTCATCCTTATGATTTTCTCATTCTCTCTCTAAACTACCAGGCTATTCCAGGCATGTTCCTCTTTGAGGTATAAGAGGGCAAGCCTAATCCTTTGTATGACTTTAATGCCCTTGGAGACATCCCACCTACTATCACTGCATAAGCCTAAGCAGTCATATGCTGGCCTCAAAGCTGCAGATGAGGGGGAAATACACCTTGCCTTAGAAAAGAGAGGAGCTAGCCAGTTCCATGACAAAAGGTGTGGATATCAAGAAATGTGACAACTTGGAGCCAATGAGGCCATCTATCACAGGTGAGGTGAAGGGAGCAAGTTTCGCAGTGGATTGGAAATGGCTTGAGAGGAGTAAGAACTGAATAGAACTGCATGGTATGAAAAGGAGGGTTGGTGGTGCTTTCACTACCAATGAAGCCGCAGCAGTCCTCTGCAGTGGATCCAGGAAAACCACTGGTGAAGGTGGTCATAATACAAACAACTCTGCAGTCTTGCTGAGACAGGTACTGTCTTGTATATTCATTTCACAGATGAGAAAAAAAAAGGACACACCACCTCCAAAGATAAGGTAACACATTTAGGTAGAAATTATAAAGGTGATGTTGAGCTCAAATTTATGCCGGTAAACCCCTTGCAAATTCCAACACCCTAGGAGTGTGTGTGAGTTTTCCTGAGAAAAGGGAATGAAAACAGGTATCCATTTTGAGTTTTGTTTGCACTAAGTATGTCTTAATTTTTTTTTTAAATGATCGTTTGGAGTTTCATGCTCAAATATCTTTTTTTTTCAAATATCTTTTTATTAAACATAAACATCTGCTTATTTGGGGGGAAATATTTATGTTACTTGGAACAATGTAGTATTCCTCAAAATATACCCATATCCATGACTAAGCGGTCCTTGGGATTTCAGATGAAGTGGTGCAGTTTACAAATGGAACAGCTTAGGGAAGATGATATATTTAAGTGTCTAAATTTAGCTTTTTTCCTTAATTCAAGTGAAATCTAAACAAATCCTTTTTTGGTCTGGCAGTCAGCATAAACATAGGTGCTTGATCCTTCGAGTGGAGCAAACAAAAATTGTGTTATAATTAAAAAAAAAAAGACAGGAGAATCCTCGAGTTAAATTCTGAGCTTGCCTATTTATTTCCATTTTACTCTTTCCACTTCAGTTCTCCGAACTGAAAAATATGCCTTATGTTATATCTACTATTGTTTTGTTGTTGTGCAAGGTATGCCTGGACAATGAACTTCACAAGAATCATTCACAGACATGAGTATCTTTCCTCTCTCTCCTCCATGGACTCCAGGGGTTCTCTGTGCTCAGATATGGAATAGGCAATGTTTCTTAACCTTGAGACTTGCAAGTTTGGGCTAGATTATTTTCCTGTTGCCTTCTAACAATAAAATATCATCATTAAGTACAGTAGGGTTGATCCAGTCTCCTACCACTGGGAAGCTTGAGATTGCACCTCAGTATGACTCACCCCAAATCTCATTAATAAGAACCTGTTTTCTCTCTCAGTACTGAGGCCTGTTTTTAAAAATTTCCCACTGCTTTATTTTCTACTTTGTACATCAGGAGATGAATGAATTTAAAGAGGTAGTGAGTTTTACAGCAATGAGCTCTATTATTTATAGTAAAGATTTTATTCTCAAAATTTCAAAATGATCTAGAAAAGATTCTCTAAGGTGTTAGGCAAAATTTATCATAGTGTTAAAATTATATGACTGTTTCTTCTCTCTGGATTCATAATATTCTAGATTGTGATTACATTATTTTCTTCTTTAAAAAATCATGCTTAAATAAAAAGGTGGAATGGAAGTGGGGGGAGGAATACCAATATTAGTACCAAAAATGTTTACTCTGCTTTTTTTTTTTTTTTAACATTACATTCAAGGGACACCTGGGTGGCTCAGTGGTTGAGCATCTGCCTTTGGCTCAGGGTGTGATCCAGGGTCTGAGGATCGAGTCTTACACTGGGCTCCTTGTGAGGACCCTACTTCTTCCTCTGCCTGTTGCTTTGTTTCTCTCTCTGAGTCTCATGAATAAATAAATAAAATCTTAAAAAAAATAAAAAACATTACGTCCAAAATGTCCTTTTCTGAAACCAATATTAGCCTTTGTCCCTCAGTTTTCTAATGTTACTGAACAGATCTTTGTATCAATATACCTTAGGAGAAAGAAATGGCCTTTGGCAAAGGAATCACTGGCAGTTAGCTCTAGCAGTTTATTTATTGTTTAATTTTTTTTAAAGATTTATTTACTTATTTATTTATTAATTTTTGAGAGAGACCGTGAGCGAGTGTGGAGAGGGGCAGAGGGAGAAAGTAACTATTTACTTAGCTCAGAGCCCGACATGGAGCTTCATCTTAAGACACTGAGATCACAACCTGAACAGAAACCAAGGGTCCGAGGTTAACCGATTGCACCACCCAGGAGCCCCAGCTCTAGCAGTTTAAAGTGGCCTCTCTATTTCATGTGAATTTGACAGAGAAGATCTAGAATCTCTTGTTTCACACAAGTGTACCCCTTGGTGATATAACTTCTGTGTTTAAAGATGACTTCCTTGTGAATGTTTCTTAAGGGTCAGAGGTATGTACAAGATTTGATGTCACTTTGGGTGGCATGAGCAAAGACAAAGGACAGAGTTTAATTGATTGACATGAAACAAGTAGAAGTTCTCCCAATTTTTTTTAAACATCATTTGTTATGAAAACTTCCATTTCCTATCTGTGTTCCCCAGTTGAAAGGGATGTGTAAAAGATCAGTCCTGTGTAAATAGTTTTCCTGATGGTATAATGGGTTGGTTTTTCCAGAAGTATTATCATTTTCATTTTAGGGAATCATCACTATCTTAAAAGACAAGATCACGGGACATGGAAAGAGAGTACTGTTGTAACCCTGGGGCACCTTAGAAAGTGCCTGCTCAGTGTCACAGTCAGGCCATCTGGAAGGCCATCCTTCCTTCCTTCTTTCTTCTCTTTCTTTCTTTCTTCCCTCATTTGGAGACTTAGTAGCTATGGTGATCTTGGGCAGGTTGCTTAACTTCCCACAAACCTCAGTTTCCTTGTAAAGGAAGGGAAGGCAGGCTTTACAGAGAGGGAAACTGAGGTTCTGAGCAGGAAGTGCCTTCTCCATGAATAAGGAAGCTCGCCTAGAAAGCCTCAGGTTAGGGTAAAACTTGTAGATTTCCAATTGATTCTGATGTCTATGCCACTTCAGAGTCACGTTGGGTTTCAATGATTTGCTTTTAATTTTCTTTAAAAAAATTGTGTGCGGGGGGATGGCTGGGTGGCTCAGCAGTTGAGCGCCTGCCTTTGGCCCAGGGTGTGATCCTGGAGACCCGGGATTGAGTCCCACATTGGGCTCCTTGCATGGAGCCTGCTTCTCTCTCTGCCTGTGTCTCTGCCTCTCTCTGTCTATGTCTCTCATGAATAAATACATAAAATCTTTTTTTTTTTTAAATAAAATCTTTTTAAAAAATTGTGTGTGCGTATCATTACTTGGTTTTCATCCAATCAATAGTACCCAAAACCTGTATTTTGAGAAATGTGCTAAGGCAAGAGATGTCACTTGTATACTTAAAAATATTCATTCAGGAATTAAAAAAAAATAATGTTATTTTTATCTTAAAAATTAATATTGTATTATTATAGAAAACTTGGGAAACAAACAGAAAAAAGAAATCATATTGAAGTTACTTTAAGTTAAATGCATTTACTTCACGGCTTTTTCCTTTCTAAGGGTTGACATTATTGTGATAAGTAATTGGTAGCTAGATTTTAGAAATAAATAACTAGTAATTAAAAATTAATTTGTTATTAATTTTAAGTCTTTTTCCTTCTCTCTAATTTCCACATATTAAAAATCTGTAGAAAAATGTAAAGAAATAATGATCATTCAGAGTCCTATCACATATTTTTCCCATTGTGTTTCCCATTTTTCAAACACAAGGGACATCTGTGTTTGAAAATAAAAGTTTGATATCTCCTGCTTCCCCTTTTATCACCTTTTTATCCCATTTAAAAATTTTTAAAAATTTTTTAATCCCATTGTTTTAGAGATTTATTTTTTTAATTTTTAAAAAATATTTATTTATTTATTTAATTTATTTATTCATGAGAGACACAGAGAGAGAGGCATAGGCAGAGGGAGAAGCAGACTCCCTGAGGAAGCCCGATGCAGGACTTGATCCCAGGACCCTGGAATCATGACCTGAGCCAAAGGCAGATGGTCGACCACTGAGCCACCCAGACATCCCTATTTATTTATTTTAGAGAGAGAGAGTGTGCCCATGTTCAGGTGTAGGGGAAGGAGGCACAGAGGGAGAGAAAGAATCTCAAGCAGACTCCCTAAGCATGGAACTGAACACAGGGCTTGATCCCACAACCTGTGAGATCATGACCCAAGCTGAAATCACAGGTCAGATTCTTTTTTTTTTTTTTTAATTTTTTTCCATAGCTCAGATTCTTAACTGACTGAGCCACCCAGATGCTATCCCGTTCTTTTGAACAGAGGGTAGTAGTTTCTGTTCCAGAGAAGCAAGGATATTCTAGAAAAAAAACAAAATGATTTATATATATCAAAATGATTTAAAGATTCCTAAATTCTATACTAATATAACTTTCTCTTGTTCTCAGTTTTCTCTTTTATAGAACTCAGAATTTGGGCTGGATGTTCCTCTCCATGGTTGTGTTAAATCATCATGTTGCATACTTTAAATTTACACAATTACATATCAATAAATGTGGGGAAAATAATCAGACAAAAAAAGTAATTATGGGGACACCTGGGTGGCTCAGCGGTTGAGCGTCTGCCTTCGGCCAAGGGGGTATCCTGGAGTCCCTGGATTGAGTCCCATATTGGGCTCCCTGCATGGAGCCTGCTTCCCTCTCTGCCTGTGTCTCTGCCTCTCTCTCTCTCTCTCTCTCTCTGTGTCTCATGAATAAATAAAATCTTAAAAAAAAGTAATTGTGTGCGAGATAGAATTTTGTAATAAACTAAGCACCAAAACACCTATTACAATAAAGGGAAGTTTCATGTATTGGTGGACATTGTGGAGTTTTCTTAATTATAGTTTTGGGTTTTTATTTTAACATCACTATTTTATTTTGCTATTGATTTATTTTATTTAAGGCTTTAGATCAATTTCTTAACATGGGATAATATTAACTTTGCAGCCAAGTTTGGGGGTGATGTGGTACAAGTTTAAGAGGCAGACCATCTGAGTTCTATTTTTCAAGTGCCACAGCTTGGGGGTGGGGATGGGGTACAGAGTCAAGGGGGCTGAAACCTAACTTATAATCCATTTACTAAGCAGTACACACTTTTTGGTGTTCTTTTCCTAAGTTGCACAAATGTACCCTCTGTGATAGCAATGACTATGACTGGGTTGTTGAGGGGAAAGCAGAGGATCAATGTGGTCCTCAGTGTCATCTGCTGACCCTGACATCCACTGGAACAGTCATCATCCTATCTAGTCCTTAGAGGTCAGTCCATGCAATTGCACAGAAATTCCTCATTCCCATCTCCACTGGCTCTTCCTCTCTCTTGCTGTGCTTCTTTTGCGTGAACATGGAAATCATTCCGTTCTCAGGCTGTGCTGGGACACTGAAAACCTGTAACATTGTTCCCAGTGCCATCTGGCTACGTGCACCATCAGCCATTTCTTGGACGCCTTGCCATTTCTTTCTTTCTTTCTTTCTTTCTTTCTTTCTTTCTTTCTTTCTTTCTTCTTTCTTTCTTTCTTCTCCTTCCTTCCTTCCTTCTTTCTTCTCTTTCTTTCTTTCTTTCTTTCTTTCTTTCATTTATTTATTTATTTATTCATGAGAGAGAGAGAGAGAGAGAGAGAGAGGCAGAGACACAGGCAGAAGGAGAAGCAGGCTCCATGCAGGGAGCCCGACGTGGGACTCAATTCTGGGACTCCAGGATCACGACCTGAGTCAAAGGCAGATGCTTAACCACTAAGCCACCAGGCCTTCCCGCCTTGCCATTTCTATTGGCTTTGCCTGAACGATGGGTCTAGGTTTCTTTTCCTCCTAGAGATTATCAGTCTATTATAGGGGTTTTGAATCTTTCCCAGAACTCAGCCAAGAGGTGGGGACAAAATTCCTCTTTCTGGGACCCACTAGATGCTATTACCACTTCTCTTATTCCATTTTAGTAAGATGGAGATTTCCCTTAGCCTGAAGACTCTTCTAGTCCAGAGGTTGGAGTAGGGTGAGGCTGGGACAATTTGCTCTAACCTATCATGTATTCCCCTATGTGTGTTCTATGTGTTATGGCTCTTTTTTTTTTTTTTTTTTCCCAAATGGCCTAAGTTTCAAAATTCTCATTCTAAAAATGAGCCTCTCTAAATCTGTTATCTGCCGACACATACTTTTTTTCCCTAGTCAAGGAGACAGACAATCTAGGTGTCTGGATGGTGGTGGTGGTTTGTGTGTGAGAAAGTAAGGGGGAAACTGGAAAAAAATATTGGGGGCTGGGGGTATGGCAATGCCTTAATACTTTTGCTTTTCTATGAGATTGAAGGGAGATGGAAACAAGTCTGCTCTGAGATCCTTGTCTTCCTCTCTTTGGCTGCCGCGTAATTTTGTCTTTGGAATCTATGGCTTCTAGAAATCTGGAGACTTAGAGAAAGTCTGAGGTTCTTCCTTTCTTTAAAAGGGTGTATTTATTTGAGAAAGAGAGAGAGGAGTGGGGAGGGGCAGAGGGAGAGGGAGAGAGAATCTCAAGCTGACTCCTCGGGGAGCATGGAGTGTGATGTGGGGCTCGATCTTACCAACCTGAGGTTGTGACCTGAACTGAAATCAAGAGTTGACACTAGGGACGCCTGAGGGGCTCAGCAATTGAGTATTCCACATGGGGCTCCCTGCAGGGAGCCTGCTTCTGCCTGTGCCTATGTCTTTGCCTCTCTCTTTCTGTCTCTCATGAATAAATAAATAAATCTTAAAAAAAAAAAAAAAGAGTTGGATGCTTAACCAACTGAACGACTCAGATTCCCCTGGGGGTGTTCTTACTGGCAACAACTTTGACTCTCTCTCTCTTTTGGTGAATTCTTTTTTTCCTTCTTTTTTTCTTGAGGTATAATTTATATGCAATGAAATGTACAAATCTTAAGTGAACAGCTTGGAAAATTTTTTGTGGTCATGACCGAGATCAAAACACATACATTTCCATGACCTGAAAGTTTTCTATTGCCAGGTACCCACTACTTTGATTTCTATCATCTCTTTGGTAGACTCTGGTGTTCTGTGGGCATTCTCTTCCAACAGCTGATGAAGTAAGCTGGCCCTGACTCTTCCTCTGGCCTTCAGAGGAAGGAATGAGTCTCTGGCCATTGTGGGGAAACCTCAGCTCTTCTGCTCTATCTTTTCGATCCTTTTTGTTGGATGAGTTTTTCCTTTTGGGTTGGAAAAGTGCAAGAGTCAGGTGTTTAGGGAATAAGGGCCTAAGTAGGTCATTTGGCCTGCCTTGGTTCTAGATCTTCAGCTGCCTTTAACTGAGGAAGTGATATGATTCATCAATAAGTAGAATGCTTTTATTGTTCTCCATAGTCTACATTCTTCCACTCAATAATACTGTCTCTGCTACAGCCTATGGCTGGCAACAATTATATGTGTTTAGGTTGTAGTATAAATCTGTAATATGTACTTTGGCTTAAGGAATGCTGTTAGTGGTAAATGGTTGTTGAGATATAAACATAGGTTTTGCATTTTGTTCTGGTGACTTCCATAAAGTTTTCTATACTCAGTGAGACTGGTTTTGTGGATATTTGTAAACAGGGGACACATGAAACCGCGGGGTTGGGAACAATCCAGCTTTGAAGGTGCTAAAGTTGGTGCTACTCCAATGTGACCCAGTAAAGAAAAATATAGAAGCTGGTGTAAGCTGCTGAAGTAGGGATAAGACTCAAGCCAAGCACCTGTGTGTGAGCCCTCCTAAAAGGCCAGAGAAAAAAAATCATTTGGGGAAGGGAAACATTTCTTACCTATTTGGAAGCTTTATGTGGAAAATTGAAGGAGAGATCTGCAGGTAGGAAGGGGCAATAATTTATTTTTGGAACAAAAATAGACTTGTTAGTAGGAGGAGCTTCATCTCAAATTTATAGGGTGGTGGCCAAGTACAAGGATTTCACACAGCTGCATTGGCATTTCAAGTTTGTGTTCTCATGTGATCTATGCTGTGCAGCCCTTCTGGTGAATTTGGTTGGAAAATTTAGCAAAGCTTAATTAGATTGTTCTGAAGATCCAGCATGAGTTTTGTCTGCTGTGGTATGTGTAGGTTGTTTCCCAGTGACCCTTATGTATATGGACTGGATATTTGGTTAGGCAGACTTTACTTTCTGCAGGTGTAGAGTTTAATCTACAGGGGACAAGGAAGGTCCAAATACCAGAATGGAAAGGCCTTTGTTCTGTGGGTTGCCTCTCACCCTAGAAGCTCTACTTTTCTCCAGGAAATTGGTATCAATATTTTAAAAAATATCCTCAATTTTTTTTCCTATAGTTAAAATGCTGGTGCTCATGTGAGTAGAGATAGAGATATCCCGAGATGGAAAGGGCAGGCTGTGGGTCACTGACTGGGGCATCTTTTCCATGGTCAGAATTGTCTTTACACCCCCTGTTTTTGGTCACTTCCCCCCACTCCACTCTACTTCAGGCTTGCATATTCAGAGTCTGAGAACTCAGGGGTTCTTTTTTTTTGAAATCCCTCCCATTTCCCCCTGCCAGACCCTGCTATGCTTGTCTTCTTTCTGGTCTCTAGAAATGCGTGAGTTCTCACATCACCTGATGACTCCTTGTTCTCTTTTGTTATCTGCTATCTTGAACCAAAGGCAGTCAGTCATAATTTTGGATGTCAATGAGATCAGTACAGACAATTGTATATGGTGTGATTTTAAGATTGAATTCATAGTCTATTCCAGGGTGGAGGGGTGCTAGGTGGCTCAGGAGGTTAAGCATCTGCCTTCAGCTCATATCATGATCTGTGATCCTGGAGTCCCAAGATCAAGCCCCACAATGAGCTCCCTGCTCAGCGGGGAGTCTACCTCTCCCTTTCCCTCTGTCCCTCCTCTCCCTCCTGCTCTCTTTCACTCACTCGTTCTTTCTCATAAATCAATCAATCAATCAATCAATCAATCTTTGAAAAAAAATTAGCCCATTCTGGATTATTTCAGATGTTTCTAGATTAAGAGTAGAAATATTCACAAGGTATTGAAGAACAGATACCTGGAAGCATTGATTATTTCCTGACTACATATTCTGATATTCTTCCCTGCTAACTGACCATTGAATTGCTGTTGAACTTGTGAGGTTAACCAGCTACAAAAATAAAATACTTGAGAATGATGGCTTGGGAGAAGATTACAGTTCCTCCTCCAAATAATCCCATCCATGGCAGAAACTTTTATTTGCCTTACTAAATCAAATTTCCCTTTCTTCCTTAAGTACAACAAAACCCTGTCCTCCTTGGTTTTGGTTGTGGCAATGCTTTCAGCTATATTTCTAGGCCTCTCTTACAGGTAGAGGTATAATCTGATACAATGTTCTGGCAAATAAGATGTAAGTAGAAGTGATGGGAAGAAAGTGTTTTTAGAAGCTCATCAAAAGGTGCTGATTCTGCTGACAAAATCCCTTTTTGCCTTCTGCCCTTCTTCCTCTGAGGGGAATTCCAAGATTCTAGGAACTCAGAGAGTAGCCTAGAATGAGCTCTGGGCTCTAGGTGAACAAGTCTTTTGTCCCTTTATGCATGTGGAGACATGAAGTCAGAGGAGAGCCTAACTCCTTTGTGTGATTCCTTTGTCCGTGCTGGAGTGCTAGGTTGGTTCTGCTTCTGAGTTTATTTTCTACGCATAGATAGGCATTTCTTGGTTAATTCTAGTAATTCATTTCTGAAATCAGATTTAATGGTATAAGAATATTAACAGGAAACTTACTTCATATTATTTTAAATTGTGCAAGTTACATTGTGCTCCAGACAAGTTGAAAACTTGTACAAATACCAGGTAGGTGTTTATGGGAACTTTATTCATAATTAAAAAACTTGGAAGCAATCAAGATGACCTTTAGTAGGTGAATGGATAAATAAATGGTGGGATATCCAGACAACAAAATATTAGTCAGCACTAAAAAGAATGAGCTATCAAGCCCTGAAGAGACATGGAGGAATCTAAAATGCATATTACTAAGTGGAAGAAGCCAACCTGAGAAGGTACATATTGTATGATTCCAACTCTATGACATTCCAAGAAAGGCAAAACTATGGAGATAGTAAAAAAGCTCAGGGGTTACCAGGGCTAAGGGGGAGGATGAATGAATAGAAGGAGCACAGAGGGCTTCTAGGGCAGTGAAACTACTCTGTATGATACCGTAATGGTGGATATTCCACATTTATCAAGGTCCATAGAATGTTGAACACCAAGAGTGAACCCTAAATTAAACTACGTACTTTGTGCGATTAAAAGAACACATGAAAGGCACCTGAGTCGCTCAGTCAGCTGAGCAGCTAACTTCAGCTCAGGTCGTGGTCCCGGGGTCCTGGGATAGAGCCCTGGCTGGTCAGGGGTCTGCTTCTTCTTCTCCCTCTGTCCCTACTCTCTCCCTCTCTCTCTTAAATAAATAAATAAGATCTTAAAAAAAAAGAACACATGATACATATTGAAAAAATATATGATGTAAAAATACATGATACATGCATCATATAATAATATGTGATATACACATGATCTTATATGCATCTCTTTCCCCTGTCATTCTCTCCAACTACTTTACCTTTAGGGTCAGAATGGGGAAAAGAAATAAGAGCAGTCTTGATCCTCCAAGGGGATGGGGCAAATGTGTTGACTCTTGCCTGATTCTGACCCCTGTGGCTCTTACTGGGACTATTTGTGGGCCTCTACTTCTCTCAAGACCTTTGTAATGAGATTAACACTCCAGGCCTCCCTCTCCTCTGCACTTCTAATGGTACACTGAGCCATTCACAAGTGATTTGTTAGGCTGAGACTCAGAGCTACACTGAACACCAGTGTAGGGTCTGGAGGGGGCTTGGGACAAGACTGGCTCACACTGGCAGAAAAGCCAATCTCATTTGTTAACTCTGTGCATATTAAATGCATCCATGCACGTCAACAACAGAAGACAAGGCTAGAAGAAGGTGAATAAAAATCAGGCATTTTAGACTGAAAAAACTACTTTTTGGGAAAACAGTCACAAAATCTATAACTGAAATTAAGAAAATACATTTGCAAAATCCTTAATTACACATAAGCATTGACATTAATCTGGATTTAAAAATCTTTGAAAATATACTGGACATAAAATAATTAGAAACTTACTCTCTCACCAAAATTTTAAGAAAAATTTCTTTTGTAGACATGCTATTCATGATGATCTTTTAGAAAATTCACAGAAAAAGCTCTGTTTTTCTTCCTTCAGATATTTCAGTCAGGGTCAGCAGTCTTCAAATTGAACTTCATCTTAAAGCATTTTTGTTTTTTGTTTTTTAAGATTTTTGTCTATTTATTCATGAGATTCACGGGGAGAGAGGCAGAGACACAGGCTCCCTATGGGAGCCTGATACAGGACTCAATCCCAGGATCTCAGGATCACACCCTGAGCCAAGGCAGATGCTCAACCACTGAGACACCCAGGTGCCCAAGGTGTTTTTGTTTTTGAGGAAAGTTTCTGTTCTTCTCCATAAATGTTTAATGATCTTCAGGTCTATTAATATCAGAGGAGTAAATCTGAGATAATGCAGATAAAAAGCATTGCATATTTAGCTTGGTGAAGGTCATTGAAATGTGTTTGGAGTTGTACTGTTACCTCTGATTTTGTCCATTGTTGTTGTCTCACTTAGGAAGGAATTCCTTAGGTTGAGGCTGATGTAGCAAGCACACTAAGGGAAAGCTTTAATGCTCTGGTTGTCACTACATAAGCAGGCAGTAAAAGTGTCCTGGAATATTTTATCCTGATTATTATTATTATTATAAAATTTTTGAGATCTTATTAATTTTTTACTCATTAAATGTCACAATAATCTTACATAACAAATACTATTTATGTATTTTTTGTATGCTTGAAGGCTTTCTAGTTCAATCCACACCTTCCTTGATCCCCAAACCCATGCAATTAGCCAGTCACAATGAACTTTAGTTTACCAAAGTAGTTAGAAGATGAAATACATGGTGTATTAGGTTCTCCGGATAAACAAACATATATACATAGTAAATATGTATATATTTATCTTTACTATAAGGAATTGGTTCATATGATTATGGATGCTGACAAGTCCCAAGGTTTGTAGTCAGCAAGCTAGAGACCCAGAAGAGCTAATGGTGTAGTTTTATTCTGAAAGCTAGCAGGCTCCAGACCCAAGAAGATCCAGTGTTTCAGTTGTAGTTCAAAGGCAGGAAAAGACCATTGTTCCAGGACAAAGCAGTCAGGCAGCAGGAGTTCCCACTTACTGACCCTTCTGTTCTATTCAAGTCTTCAACTGATTGGATGAGGCCCACTTGCACCAAGGAGGGCAATTTTCTTTACTTAATCTACTAATTCAAGTGTTAATCTCGGGGGTTCCTGGGTAGTTCAGCGGTTTAGCGCCTGCCTTCAGCCCAGGGCATGATCCTGGAGACTTGGGATTGAGTCCTGCATGGGGCCTGCTTCTCCCTCTGCCTGTGTCTCTGCCTCTCTCTCTCTGTGCGTCTGTCCTGAATATTCTGTCCTGAATAAATAAATAAAATCTTTAAAAAAAGAATGTTAATCTCACCCTCACAGATACACCCAGAATGTTTGGCTAAATGTGTGATGATATATATTCAAAATTTAATTTTTATTAATTTTACACCAAATATGTAGATAGAATGTGCTTCTTACCATATAAAAATAATATTTCACAATAGTATTAATGTAAAGATTCATAGGGGTAATGAGGACAAAATTAATGAATTCTTCAATCTATAAGAATAGTTCAGTATTGTAGAGACAAATGCCTTTAGTTTTCATTCTCTGAAAAGATGGCTTTCTGTTTATTTTTCTCAATTCAAAATTAGTGTTCATTATAGCTATTCAATTAAAAATTTCTTTATAAATTTCCTGGCATTTTGCTATTGCTATTGCTTATAATATTGTGTTTTACATGCCATGACTAAATATACATATTTAGACACCTCAATTTGTTTGAAGTGGTCAACAAAATTTCTTGTGGTATTATCAGTGTCAGGAAAATTTTATTGGATAAAATGTCTTAGAGGGATATAGCCAGATGGAGAAACCAAATGTAAAGATATCGGTGTGTTAACAGTTTTCTTGACGTTTTAATAAAAAACTTGTGCAACAGATAACCTAAATTGTACTCCCTCATTTTCAGAATTTTAGAGTTTTTTTCCTCTATGGTTATTAAAAAAAAAACATTATAAAATCTCACTGTGTGGATTGGTGTTTTGGTCAGGTTTTAGTCAGAGACGTAGAAACTCTAGGATGGGGCACCTGGGTGGTTCAGTGGTTGAGCGTCTGCCTTAGGCTCAGGGCGTGATCCTAGGGTCCGGAGATCGAGTCCCGCATGGGACTCCCCGGAGGGAGCCTGCTTCTCCCTCTGCCTGCGTCTCTGCCTCTCTCTGTGTGTCTCTCATGAGTAAATAAATAAATTCCTTAAAAAAAAAAAAAGAAAAAAAAGAAACTCTAGGATCTGTTTGCACATATGTATGTGTGCATGATGTGACCTTACACAGTGGTGGGAATGTGCGATCCCTCCAAGGCTGTCACCTCCCCGACTTATGTAGGAGTTTTGAAGCCCACAGGGCAGGAAGTCAGGAAGAAGATGACAGTAAAGGGGAGAAAGAGCAAGATCAAGCAGGAAACCATGAGCAAGAGCTGGAGCCCACGAGCACAGACAGAAGCCCGTGTCAGATCCAGAGCAGAAGCTAGGCCCGTCCTCACGGTATAAACACACACACCTGGCCCAGAAGTCAGAGAAGCGGAGGAGGAGCCTGGGGAAGCCAGAGACGTTGTAGGTCCGCTGCGACCTCACGCCCACTGAGTGAGCCAGTAGATCAGTGACATGTGGGCTGATGACTTCACTTCTGCCCTTCAAATTTCCCACGAGATTCTTTCGTGATGTCCGTAAACAGAACTGAACAGAAAAACCAATTCTGGCAAATGTATTTCAGATGAACCAAGATGACAGATGATAATGTCCCCAGGGTTACTGACTCGGGTCACTGATAGCATATGCATTCATTAAGCCATTCATCAGTCTGAAATTCTAAGCTTCGGCTTTGGCATTGCAGTTGCATGAGGCTTACCCATTATGGATCTGGGCATCCCTCCAAAGACGGTTAATTTCCCTCTCTCCCAATCTGTGTGTGTTTGTGTGTGTGTATGTATACGTACATGTCTGAATGGATATCTTGGACCAGGTGACAAATGACTGACCCTCTTCTCTTTAGCTTAGAATGGGTTCCAGCCCATCTGCATCCGTCACTGGACTCATGAGCTGTAGAGGTTTGGGAAAAGAAAGGCTCTTTCAGATTCATCTCTTATGATTCATACACTGAAATAATTCTTACTGATTATAGGTTTGAGCTTTTGAATATCTTGCTTCTTTCATGTTCTTCAGTTTCCTGGTGTATTAGTTTTCTGTGTTTCACAACAAATTACCACAAATTTAGCAGTTTAAAATAGCACTTATCGTGCTGCTGGATTCCTTGCTTAGGATCTCACAAGGCTGAAACCAAAGTGCTGGTGGGGCCACATTTCTTTCTGCAAGTTCTGGGGAGAATCTGCTGCCAAGCTCATTTAAGATGTTGATAGACTCTAGTTTCTTCTCCTGCTTTCCATGTGGCCCCCTATCTTTGCCAGTGGGCAACTACATGTCGAGTCCTCACACTTTTAATCTGTATTAGTTTTCTTGGGATTGTTGTAACAATTTACCACAAATTGGGTGGTTTAACCCAGAATTAAACAATAGAAATTTATTCTTCCACAGTTATTGTCTAGAAGTCAAGGTGTTGATAGGTCCATTCTCCCTTTGAAAGTCCTAGGAAAGGTTTCCTCCCCACTCTAGCCACTGGTGGCTCCTGCAGTCTTTGGGGTCCCTGGCTTTTGGCCGCATCCCTCCTGTCTCTGCCTCTGTCATCACATGGCCTTAGTACTGGTGTGGGCTCTGTGCCTCTGTATCCAAATCTCACTCTCTTTTCTTGTACAGACACTAGTCATTGGATTTCAGGTCCCCTCCACCCCACCTAGTAATACCTCACCATAACTTGATAACATCTGCAAAGACCCTATTTCCAAATATGAACACATTTTACAGGTCCTGGGGGCAGGACTTGAGCACATTTTTTGGTTGAGAATTTTTCATTCTTTTTTTTTTTTTTTCATGTTCATATTGTCCTTGAAATCTGATGTTTGTTTATTTTACATTTACGGCATAATCAGTTTGGGTTATTCACATTTCAGGTGCACAGTGGTGTCAACCTAAATAAAGAGGTAAACTGAGACAAGCTTGAATGACCAGAAATGGAATTTATTTGGGAAAAGCAGGGGAATTGCAATGTATAGTGTAGCAAACTAAGGCATGTTTAGTCAGGAGTTGGGGCTGGTTTTATTTATAGGCAAGAAGTGCAAAGAGGGAGAAATCCAGCTAGAGTCCAAGCAATAAGTTCATTGGGTTGAGGATGGGGAGAGATTCTTCGTGGATGTTCATTGGTCAGGAGGTAAGTGTTGGTCTTTTGTAAATAAATCACTTACAGAAAATCAGTCTCTCTCAGTTCTTAAGTTCTATTTTTCTGAGGGCTCATGCACAAGATTCTTCCATTCATACCTTCCGATTACATTTTAGATATTGAAATCCTTTCACAGTGAACACATGCGTCTGGTAGCTCCCATCTTGGACAATATAGGGGTAGCAAGCACCTTAAAATTATTAGCCATAAGGAAGGTTAAGGAAACCTCCATCCACTTACTCCTATAACCGCTCTTTTGCATTCCAGTTTTAACCACATGTACTGGTGGCCAGTGGGTCCCCACAGCATCTCTCACTGCAACCAGAGAGATTCAAGAGCAGAAAGAAAGAAATATCCTTTGTAGGTGAGGCAGGGTGCTATTGGGTTGCACTTGCTCAGAGCTGTATAGCAGAGCAAAAACTAGAGTTAAAAGTGGGCAGAGAAGAAGTGACACAGGTCACAAGAGGTATCTGATATATTTAGCAACCAAAATTTGAAAATAAAAATAATAGAGAGATACTATTTTTTATCCTACCATATTGGGCAAGATTTTTAAAATGACAATCCCTTTTAGGAGGCTGTTCGAATGAGAATCCACACACAAGCTCTGCAAATGGAAAGGATTTGGGAATCACTGGGGAGGTAGTATGACAGGGTGTGGCCACTGATTAGATGTGAGAGATCAAGGAAAGGGAGGGTTATCATAGGGCTCTAGCCTGAGTCACTGGAAGGATTCCTCCATCATTAACTTAGACCGGGGATACAGGAAGGAGAACCGGTTTTTCAGGAGCAAGAAAGGCTTTGGAATGTTGAGTTAGAAATTTGTATTTGGAGCTTGTCAGTGAGGTAAGATGTGAGTCACTGCAAATAAATAGTAGCTGACGCCTTCTCCAGAAAGATAGTGAGATTTTGAAAGGGCTTAGGAAAAAATGCCAATATTTAAAGGTGTTCTGAAGGGTGGAGCTAGTGGAGAATGGTATGTGTAGAGAGGCAGGAGGAAAATAAAGAAATCAACCGTCACAAATTGGTGAGATACTTCCAACAGAGAAGTTGAATAGGTCAAATGCCGCAGAAAGGTGGAGTGTATAAGAATGCCACAAAGGTGCCATTCAACTTGATGAATAGAAAATTATTTAGATCTCTGAGGGGGTAATGTCTGTGGAGTGAAATGGACAAAATTGAGATTGCAAAGGGTTGGAGGGAGTAAGACCCCTTCAACAAGAAGTGACCTATATGTTAATGAAGGCCGAGAGAAACAGCTGTGGGAGGAAGTAAGATCAATGCGATGGCCTTTGGACTTCAGAATTGTGAACAGATTATTTTGTAAACATTTAATAAGATACAATTAGATTTTAAATAATTAGCAATCTAGCATTATTTAAATCATTTTGATTTAAAACTTTGGTTTTAATTAATAATTTTAGCTTGCTTTTTAACTTAAATTTGAGTGTTTTATTTTTTAAAATTTTTTTTTCATTTATTCATTAGAGACACACAGAGAGAGAGAAGTAGAAACATAGAGGGAGAAGCAGGCTCCCGGCAAGGAGCCCAAATGCAGGACTCGATCCCAGATCCTGGGATCAAGCCCTGAGCTCAAGGCAGACGTTCAACCACTGAGCCCCCCAGGCGTTCCAAGTTTGAGTGTTTTAGAAGAAATTATTTTTACCAAAACATGACAAATAATTAAAATGTTTGTATTTTAGTTTAATGATAATATATTATCATATACTATATTAATTTTATAATATAAAATTGTTTACCTTGAATATAATGACACTTGATTTTTATAATTCTTTAGATAGGCACTATCCAGTAGAAATATAATGAGAGTTACAAACATCAGCCATATAAGAAATTTAAGATTTTCAGTAGTCACATTAAAACAGTAAAAGAAGATGAAATTAACTTTAGTAATATCTTATTTATCAATATATTAAAAGTATTTCAAACTATAATCAATATAAAATGATTAATATATTTTATATCTTTTTTACATTTTTAAAATATTTAGTCTTGGAATTGTGTATTTTATACTTACATCACATCTCAATTTGGACAAGCCACATATCAGTGCTCAGTAACTACATATGGCTAGCAGTTACCATAAAGGACACATGTCTTTAGATCCTTGTGGTCAATAGAAAAATAAAATAGGTGAAAATCTGTATTAAATCAACTTAATTCATGATTTTGCCGAAATGAAGTTACGGGAATGAGGTGTTATGAAATAAATAAAGTGTGTACTGATTTATAAAGGATGTGTGTTTTTCTTTTATTATTTATCCAAATATCAACAGAATACCCAGACATGCACAAGTATGAATAAATCGTCTTTGACATTTTTCAGGCATATAAGAATGAACTTTACATGTTTTACATTTCGTCATTATAAAGTATCAAAGTAGAAGATGAAAACATTTTATTTAAGAGTTTTCAAACTTCATTTATAACTTCTAAATATTTAGACATGGTATGTGGGCGCTCATTAACACTTTTGCCTCAGGCCATGAAAATGTTGGGGCCTGGCTTGGAACCCTTTTCCCTCAAATATTGGCATGGCTCATTCCCTTACCTTTTTGGGTATGTGCTCAAATTTCCCTACCTCAATGAGAACCAAAACCATATATACTTACATAATTTACTGTGATATTAACAGGACTTTACTTTTTTATTATTTTCATCAACATAGCTTTACTAGTCCAGGAAACTTGCTGAGTAAGAGAAAAGTTGCAAGTAATGTTATTGTTCATTCCAAAAACTTCCTGAAAGATTATCAGCTTTTTCTGGAAAGCATCAAATTGCAACTTATACCCCATGATTACTTGAATTGATGACTCTTGGAAGACATCATCTTAACATTTTTATCTTGCTGGGACCACAAGGTAAAAGGACCAAAATTTGTTTAAGGACCGAATTTTGATCCTTAAACAATGTTAACCAAGCACTGTTTTTGAAAGCCTTGCCTTAAACTGACTGAGGGTCTCAACAAATATCCCAACATTGCCTGCCCAGTCATAAGATGTTGCTAAGACTCTGTGCTCTCTTTTCCCAAGGTGAAGAGAAGCTTGGTTTGTCTAACCAACAAGTTTCCTAGTGCTATTTTGGGGAGCAACTATTCAGCATCAGTATGGCTTTTCCCGAACATTCTTGTGTAAAATTTCAACCCTATTTTCACCCCTGTATTTCTATCCCCCTTCACTACCTTAATATTTGTCTGTTGCACTTCCATTTCACTCTTTCATGTGCTTACTTATCATTCTGCTGTAATAATTTCAGTCCCTCGAAAGGCTGGCATTTCTGTCTCTAGGTCTAGAGCAGTTGCTAGTACCTAATAGATTGTCAGTGATTATTGCTGAATGAATGAATAGTATCTAATTATTATGAACATGACTAACTTAAGCCCCAAATTAGTATTTTGGGCACACATCTTTAAGCAATTTAATTGGCTCACATCCTACAAACCTGTATGGGTTTTCCTCACATTAAAGAAGGTCAAGGAGCACATGTGGAAGCCATTTTATGATTCTTTTATTGAGATTTTAATTTTTGTTTTTATGAGTTGATAGGCTACTAGAAAAACATGCTCTGGAAGGTTTCTAGCTAACATATTCTTGTGGAACTTCAGTTCCTCGTTAGTCTACTTGTCTTTGGTTGTAGGATTTCATAATCATTATTTGAGGAACATACTGGTCCTATCGTCAGAACTCCATCAGCCCATCTCCACATCCATTCAGGTTGGCCTTTGGTTAGTCAAATTATTTTAGACAAAAGAATGTCAATAGAAGCCTTTGGTCATTCCTGATGTTCTTTAATTCCAGAGAAGTTCTAACTCTTGGTGGAAACTTTTTTTTTTTTTTAAAGATTTATTAAATGGGCACCTGGATGGCGCCATTGGTTAAGTGTCTGCCTTTGGCTCAGGTCATGATCCCAGGGTCCTGGGATGGAGTCCCACATTGGACTCTCTACTCAGTGAGGAGTCTGCTTCTCCCTCTCCCTCTGCTCCTGTTCTTTCTCTTTCTCTCAGATAAATAAATAAAATCTTCAAAAGGAGAGATTTATTTATTTGAGAGAGAGAGAGAGAGCAAGCATGAGTGAGGAGGGTCAGAAAGAGGAGAAAATCCCAAAGCTTTCAGCTGAGCTCAGAGCCCAACTGGGGGTTCAATTCAATGACCCATGAGATCCTGTACTGAGCTGAAACCAAGAGTTGGATACTTAACTGACTGTGTCACCCAGGTGCCCCTTGGCAAAAACTGCTTTATGAGAAATTATATCCATGTTTACAGGTCATGCTATCTTTTCATCTCCTTGTGTATTATTAATTTTACTTGTCCTGGATCAGAGGAATTTATACTTAAGACATCTTCCTCACCCTTGACTATTTTTGCTGAAATCAACTTTGAAATAATACTTTCACTTTCACACAATAAGACTCAAGAAAGACAGAGTAAGAATTCACTATTACATCCATAGTTAGTGTATGGATGATGTTGAGAATGTCAACTACCACATATCCAAGTCTCAACCTTGATAAGGACCCATGGAAGAAGTGGCCATAATTCCAGGAAAAGCTATGCTTGTCATGTGTAGCAGGTAGGCTTTGAATGCATACCGTATTCATATATTTTATTAATTTCTTTGTCTCTGGGTTGCTAAGAAACCCAGAGCCAAACTTGTTCCTTATCTTTGGCAGATGTGTAGGAATTTCCTGTAAATTTTAATTTTCTTCCTAGGTACTCCTTTGCTTTAACTTTTTAAAAAATTCTACTTTATCCCATTTAATTGTATGTATTTTTATCAGTTGCCTCAAATCCTTTTTCAATGTAAGTGTAAATCTAAGAATAAGTTAATAAATAAATAAGAATTGCTCAAGAATAACAGACCTTTTTTTTAAGATTATTTATTTATTTATCATGAGACACAGAGAGAGACAGAGAGACAGAGAGACAGAGACACAGGCAGAGGGAGAAGCAAGCTCCATGCAGGGAACCTGATGTGGGACTGAATCCCAGGTCTCCAGGATCAGGGCCTGGGCTGAAGGCAGCGCTGAACCACTGAGCCATCTGGGCTGCCCAAGAACAGATCTTTTAGTTATAATTTTCAGCTTTTCTACACCCAATGTTTTCCCAGTTTTGTATTTTACTGATTGAAAAATTTATCCTACATGTCAGTTATTAAATGTGAAAAATGCACAGTAAAATTGATGTCCTTAAAAAATATGTAGAATAGTTTAATTGCTTTATATATATGAAATGCAGAACACTGTGGTTGATTTGCTCATTCTTTTGTATTATTAATTTTACTAAATGAAGCAGCTGTTAATGAAATATTCAGGAGGTCAGGTTATCAAGATTCATGAAGCATCATATTTCACCTGAGAGGCTTTGTTGTCAGTTATCAAACATAAAATGAGTCTAAGAAAAAATAATTTAAAAGTTGTCAGCATGGTAATTTATAGGTTGGGCATTTTCCATGTTGATGATAAATGACATCTAATTACCTATGCATTCTTTATTGTGTACACTTTCCAAAATTATTTTTTGGAAAGTTCACAACTATTAGGTAATTTCTCAGGCCTAAGGTACGTATGTCAATTACTTCTTTTCCATTTCATTCTGTGAACCATTTAAATAATGGACGATTCGGCCTAAACCTACTGGCTGTGTAATTTCCTGGTTACAGCTTTTAATACATACAGAAGTGTCATAGCCTGAGAGCCTTTTTGGGTTATATCGCCTTTTTCTATTCTGGGGAAAGTTTAATCTGTGATCCTTTGAGTTACCCAGATAAAAGACTTCTAGCAAATCTCCAAGTCTTTTTTAATATCTTGGGTTTAGGCTGAAGGTTTATGGAAAATTGGTCTAGGACATCTGTTTTGATGAAGAGTTTCTGTCAGCCAGTGTAAGGGGCGTGAGCATGCAGCTTCTTTATTTGGAATCAAGACAATCGTGGACTCATTTCCTTTGAGCACCATTTTTCTGTTCATCACTTATAAATGGAAGACCAAAGGAATGATACAGAGTGAACTGAAGCCCGTACCTGAAGAATATGGAAAGAAAATGCCTCTCTTAACATTTTGATAGGTGGGGTTTCGAAACCAAGAGACAGATGACAGAGTCAATAGAAGTGATGTTGAACATGTGTCAGTCAGGGTCCAATCAGGAAAAGAAAAAGCACAAGAGCTATTTTAACAAAGAACATTTCTAGGAATCAGTTAAATGAGTAATAAAAGGAGCACAGAAGAGCATCTGGGTGGCTCAGTCAGTTAAGTGTCTGACTTTTGGTTTTGGCTCTGGTCACAATCTCAGGGTTGTGAGATGGAGCCCTGGGTAAGGCTCTGTGATCAAGAGGGAGTCTGCTTGAGTTTCTCTCTCTCTCCCTCCCCCCACTTGTGTGCATACCCTTTCTCTGAATTTCAAACTAAATAAATAAATCTTAAAAAAAAAAAAAAAAAGGAACACAGAGATGATAATGTCAGGAAGTAGCTTCATTCCTAGTACTGAGAGCACCATGAGAAGAGATTGGAGTTCTCAGAAAACCTGGAAACTTGAAGGAGAGGCCCTCAGAACTGTGTGGCTGGTGCTAGTGTATCTCTGAGGGTCATCATTGTGAGGTTCTAACTAAGAGGAGGGACAAAACTGGAAACTGGAACCACCTGTGCTACTTGGGTAAAAAGCCACACTGGAGTGGCGGGGCAAAAAGAGAAAGCAAAAGGGAAATAGTGTGAGTTTCTTTTTCCTTTCTCCTGCCTTCTAGTTTCCCTCTACTTTCTCCCACAGGTGAAACCTAACAGAATCCAGATGGCCAAGGAGAACTGTTTTACAGAAGCCCAGTCCAAGTATCACAAAGCTATAATAAGGTCAGGTTTGAAGCTGAGAGACTACAGCTACATATCCGATGCAGAGATGTTATATGTGGATGAAAATAGGGGGAAAGAAAATCTTAAAAAGTCTAAAATCAGGAGAACAAATATCTAAAGAAAAAAAGCAGGAGCCAGAGAAAAGATAGTTTTCTTTTCTTCTTTCTTTTTTCTTTTCTTTCTTTTCTTTTCTTTTCTTTCTTTCTTTTCTTTTTTTCTTCCTTCCTTCCTTCCTTCCTTCCTTCCTTCCTTCCTTCCTTCCTTCCTTCCTTCCTTTCTTTCTTTCTTTCTTTCTTTCTTTCTTTCTTTCTTTCTTTCTTTCTTTTTCTTTTTCTTCCTTTCTTTCATTTTTGAGAGAGAGAGGATACGTGCACAAAGAAGGGCAGGGTTGGGGATGCAGCAGACAGAAGAGAGAAGGAGAATCTTAAGCAGGCTCCAGACCCAGCATGGAGCCTGAAAAGGGGGCTTGATCTCACAACCCTGAGATCATGACCTGAGCTGAAATCAAGAGTCAGACATTTAATTGACTGAGCCACTCAGACACCCTGAGAAGAGAGTTTTATTTTTTATTTTATTTTTGAGAAGAGTTTTAAATAAATATTTACAAAATCTGCATTAAATGATAATGCTTTCTAGATTAGGTTTGCATATTGTGTTGTGATTAAGTGCTGTGACTTTATCTCAATGAGTATGGGATGGAAGAGGAAGTTACACAAAAGGGACAGTCACAGCTTACTTGCTGATAAAACTAAGTGAAAAAAGGCTTAGCCAAAGAAAGCAATCAAAGAAAAAATGTAGAAACTAAATTGAAAGGTTAGGTACATTCCTCTTTTTTTCTAAATTAAAAGTAAAGAAAAAAGCAATAGGAAATGCCAATAGCCAAGTCTAAGATGATAGCAAACCAGTCCACTCAGCTAGATATGTTTATGAGAAATGTCCTTCTATTGAACGAAATAACTTAATAATAACTACATTTAATAATAACTATTTTAATGTGTGACCTCGTACAAATAACTTCTTTGGGTCCTTTCATCTTGAATTGAACTAAATGAATCTTAGATATTTATAGTCCAAACCCAGCAAATTGGAGATGTCCCTCTAGTTTTGATTTTATCAATCCCAACTTCTTAGATAACAGGATTCCACGAACTGCAGTGGTGTCAGAGATTATGAAAGTCATGAGTCAAGAGAACAGATGAAGAAGGAAAAAACTCACATTTAATTCTATGGTGTAACAGGCTCTAATGCCAATTTCTTCTATCAAGACCATATATTCAGTGTTTTAATAATCTCAGGCATTTGAAAATCTTTCAATAAGATGACTAGGAAGAAAGACACAAAGCCACATTTAAAATTGGTTCTTGTACTTTTGAAAAAGAATTCTAGAGGGGGAAGAAATCCTATCAGGGTCCTGATGTCATCTGCTTGCTTTGATCAGTACCTGCTTACCTTAAATCACTATTTCTTAAACCAGAGACCCGTGGATATCTGAAACTACATGACTCCGGCATGAGAAATCTCTTTTAAGTCATATCATGGACTTAATAATTTGGAGAGAAGGTTATCCTGATGACCAAATAAGAGTTACTGTAATTTTCTGCAGTCATGGATGAGTTACTGACTAGTAACTTGGCATTTCGGTTTCTGGTGTCAAGAAATGAACATAAGAATCAAAGTTAGTTCCCCTGTTGCCTCTGTGAATGTCCAGCTGGGTCTCTGTGTTCTGGATGCATCATGACCACTGAGACCAAACTAGATTTTACTTAGTGGGGAAAGGAAGTGTTTGCTTGGTCAGAGTAAGAGATGGATACGGCTTACCTTTGGAAGACAGTTGGATTTATCAAAACTAGAAGGATGAAGGGATGATGGGTTCGATGGAGACCAGTGCACCAGCCTGATGGGGGTCCATGTGTGGATGCCTATAGACCTGGCACTCACACTGTTGCCTTAGTTGAGTGGCAAAGGTCCTAGTTGTAGAACTTATCACCGTAGGTGTATACAGTGCCGATTGACTTACTAATCTTCACCTGGACCATGCAGACTTGGACAACGAGCATCTCAGCCATGAGTATAATGGACTGAACATCGAAGATCTTCCTCAACTTTCCCAAACTGTATAAATATTAGGAGTTTTGTACAATATTGAGGGAGGGTAAGGGCCCCCAGCATGACCAATATTTGATTTCCTCCCACCAGTTAACAACTAGGGAAGTTGGTACATAAGCAACAAATTCTTGCCGTATGAATGGTATACACCTGCTGAGGGGAACAGAGCATAGTATATTTTAGCAGATTATTGTAGAAAAGTTTTTTACTAATAGTTTAAAATTCAAAGACCCATTCATAATTGTTTCTAAGCTCAAACCAGGTGGCTACTATAATATTAGACCCTTATAATATAGATAGTCATAATAAGAATAGAATTTTGTGGTTTGCAGAATATGTTCACAATTTTCATCTCTTTCATTTGCACAATTCTATTAGGTGTCATTGTTCCTCTCTTATAAGCAAGAAAGTTGAAGCTCAAAAGGTTACTGGAGATACTTTGTGTCATTCTAAAATGAATACATTCATAGGGTAGATACCCAGGATGAAGGGAAGGGCTGCTCTAGGAGAAAGAACAGTTTGTGTGAGGACTAAAGTGAGTGAAAGAATGTATTCTGCTTCCCCCTCCTCCCAACGACTTTTTATTTTGAAAATGTTTTAACTTAGAGACAAGAGAAAGGACTAGTTCAATGAGCATCTTTCCCTTAGATTCACAACTTCAGCATCTTGCTACATTTGAAAATAAGTTGCAGGAATAATGATACTTCACCTTTGAATATTTCCATATACTCTCCTAAAAATACAGTCACACTTGTAGAACTCTTGAGCTGAGTTTTGAAGAAGAAAAAAACATAAAATTAATAAAAAGAGAGGGAAACATTGATATATTACCACTTTAATCACTACGTAATATGAAACAGATGAGCCTGACTTTTTCAGTTTTTAATTGAGTTAGTCTTTGGGAAATAATAATTTTTCTTTTATTTTAATCTGTGTGTTTGTGTATGTGTATTTGTTTACTTTACATATTAGATTGTCTTTGATTTTCATAGTATCCCTTGGAGATCATTAAGGTAGACTTAAAAAAAAAAATCAGAAGAGGAATCTGAGGTGCTAAAGAGGTTATTTTGTTCCAGATCATTTGGCAAATTTGTGAACAAGCCCGTCTCATGATCAAAGTTGTTCCTATAGATTTTCCCAACTTCCACAAATGCATAGTTTGCATTCAGAAAGAATCCTGGGTACTAGGAAATTTTGGCACAGTTATGTTCCTACATGCATGCTCCTTAGATGACTGCCTCCTTTCTTAAACATTGTACTTAGGTTTCTGCTACCTTGTAATGTTATATTTTAGGCTGCAATCTTAGAGCTGATATTGTGGGCCTGCTGTTATGTAGGCACTGCATTCTCCTCAGCCCCTCCAGCTGCCAGTGCAATTAGTTCTTGCGATCTCCACAGTAAACACGGTAGATATGCTCTGCCAGCTTTGGATTTTCAGGTTTTGAGTACCTCTCTGCACACATGTTTTGTACATAAATGAGACAAAAATGAACATATATTTCTAAATTTCTGGGTAATTATTTGGAGATGAAGATGAAGCTGTTGTTCAATTGGATAGTTTGTATACGTGACAAAAAGATTTTAATAGAAGTAGGGTGGCTCAAAAAAAAAAAAAAAAAAAAAAGAAGTAGGGTGGCTCAGCAGTTGAGCATCTGCCTTTGGCTCATGGTCTGATCCCTGATCCCAGAGTCTTCTCCCTCTGCCTGCCTCTGCCTCTCTGTCTCTCATGAATAAATAAATAAAATATTAAAAGAAAGAAGAAGAAGAAGAAGAAGAAGAAGAAGAAGAAGAAGAAGAAGAAGAAGAAGAAGAAGAAGAAGAAGAAGAAGAAGAAGAAGAAGAAGAAGAAGAAGAAGAAGAAAGAAGAAGAAGAAGAAGAAGAAGACGAAGACGAAGACGAAGACGAAGACGAAGACGAAGAAGAAGAAGAAGAAGGAGAAGAAGAAAGACGTAGGGTGGTTAGATACTTGCCAGAGAATCCAATCACCTGGATTCTCTTAGAAGCTTGGAACAGAAAACAAAACAACAAAAAACCAAACAAGACTATTCTTTCTTCATTGAATGACTATTCTTTCTTGGCAACTATACATGCAAAGGTTTATTTCCAGGCTCTCTATTTCATCAGTCTGAATGTCTGTCTTTAGCCAGTACTGTTGCTTTGTAACAGTTGTTACAAAGTAGTTTTGAAACTGGGGAGCTTGAGTCCTTCAACTTTCTTCTTCCTCTTTCAAGATTGTTTTGGTTATTTTGGGTCCTTAGAGTTTCTATAGATATATCATCAGATATATCATTCTGTCAATTTCTGCAAAGAAGTCAACTGAGATTTTAATAGGATTGCATTGAATCTGTGGATAATTTTGGGGGAGTACTGCCATCTTGACAATGTTAAGTTTTCTGATCTATAAACATGAGAATCTGTTTATTTAGATATTCACTTTCTTTCAACAGAGTTTTGTAATTTTTAGAGTATAAATTTTACAATTTTGTGAAATTTAACCTTAAGTATTTATTACTTGTAATGCTGTTGTAAATGGAATTGTTTTAATTTTCATTGCAAGTGTATAGAATACATTGATTTTTGTATATTGATCTTGTATCTTACAATCTTGCTGAACTTTATTAATTCTGATAAAGTTTATTAATTCTAATAGCTTTTTAAGCATATTCCTTAGGGTATTCTATGTATATAACCATGTCATCTGTAAATAGAATTAGCTTTATTTCTTCTGTTCCGATCTAGATGCTTTTATTTTCTTGCCTAATTACCCTGGCTAGAACTAGTACAATGTTGAATAGAAGTGATGATAGTAGATATCATTGTCTTGCTCCTGATCTTCAAATGAAAGCACCCAATTTTTCACCATTAAGTATGTCAGTCGTAGATTTTTGCAGATTTTTTTTTTTTTAGTCTTGAGGAATTTACCCTCTCTACTCCTAGTGTTATAAGAGTTTTTGTCATGAAAAGGTACTGGATTTTGTCATTTTTTTTTTCATCTGTTGATATGATCACATGGAGTTTTTTCTTCTTTAACTTGTTGATATGATGGATTACATTAATTGATTTTCAAATGTTGAACCAGACTTGCATACCTGGAATAAATTCTACTTTTTGTCATAATGTATAATTATTTTATTTTATTTTTTGGTTTTTGTTTTTTAAAGATTTTATTTATTTATTCATGAGACACACACAGAGAGAGGGAGACGACACAGGCAGAGGGAGAAGCAGGCTCTCCACAGGAAGCCCAAGGCACGACTTGATCCCAGGACCCCGGGATCACACCCTGAGCCAAAGGTAGACACTCAATTGTTGACCCACCCAGGTGTTCTGATGTATAATTATTTTTAAACAATTTTGGATTTGATTTGCTAATATTTTGTTGAGGATTTTTCATCTGTATTCATAAGAGATATCGGTTTATCCTTTTTAATTTTTATGTTGATGTCTTTGTCTGGTTTTGGTATCAACGTAATATTGGCTTTACACAATCAAGGGTTCTGTTTGACTTTGACCACACTCAGCTATTAAGCTTCACTAATTGCCATGTGATTGCTATATTATTTTTAACAATGCCCTAGCGTCCCAATTATCCCACAACAGATCCAATTCAATTTGGGCTCCTTTGAAGGAGTTGTTTTTACCCCAGTGTTTGAGACTTGTTCTGAGTCCAAGAGAGCTCTTACCAGCTGTTTCTTTCCTTGACTTTCTCTGCTAAACTAACTGGTTGATTATTCAGTTTATAACTTCAATGCTTTTGCCAGTCTCCTATTAATTGCTTTTCAACTCAAGATCTATCATTTTTTGAGAGCATTCTTAGGCTTGAACTTCCCTCTACTCTGTTGCAAGTGAAATCGGTTTCTTTGGGAAGATATCCAAAGTCTTCTGATTTATGGCCTGCCTCTCCTGCTTTGCAAAATCTCTGAGCCAGTTCTTTGGCATTGTAGGGAGGAACAGTGATGTGCTTCTTTCTGAGTGAAAGCAACTGGGCACATGGAAGGTGGGTGTAGCTGTAGTCTCTGGTCTTCTCAGCTTGGGCAAGGAATTTCTCTTTATTAAAGAGCCAGAACAAGGGTAATTGGGACTCCCAAATTCTCAGGGCACTCCCCCAAAGGTAGAGCCTCTATCCCATGAGTTGGAGCTGGGTGATAGAAGGGACCATCATTAGAACTGTTCAAAGTCTTCTCTGTATTGTATTCCAGGGAACGGCATGTTCTATAATCCCCTTCTACTCATGATTCTGAGTTAGATTTTGCTAATGCCAAACTTGAAAGAGATCTACCTAGGCCTTTGAGAACCACCTGCTTCACTGCTTTGGAGTTAATTAGTAGATGGAAACTTTTTCAGAGAAATTTGAAAATTCCAAGTTTCACAATAGATACTAGGTAGATAACTTGTTGCCTTAGTGCTTCAACCTGTGGGCATTAGTATCTGTTTCGCTTTTTTCAGACCATTGGTGGTAAATTCCCTGCCTGTTGCTCCCCCAGCTCTTCCATCCTGCAGGTAAATTTTAATTCTAATAAGAAACCCTTTATTTCTGGAATCCTTAGAGTGATCTGCTTTCTCAAATAAATCCAGACTGAAAGGAATCCAGTTCCTAGGTCAGATGTTTTAGTAGTTGTTTAGTTGAGAGAGACCATAAATACCAAGAAGAAAATGGAAGTATTATAAGTAAGAATTAGAGGGGCAACAAAGTTCTGGATTGTAATATTGTAATATTTACAAGTAAGACAGTACCTTTGTTTCATTTAAAATAAAAAATTAAACCAGTGTAATGAATGTATGTTTAAAAATTTCAAATAATATAGAAGAGCATGTAATGATAGTATAATAATAATAATGGGTCTTCTACCCATTTACTGAATGCTTTCTAAATAATTTTTATGAAATCATTCACTCTGGGCTCTATTCTTTTCATATCAAATTCTGTTCTACTAAGGCAATCTCTTCTAGTAATTTTTATTTTTAGTTACTCTGAGAGTTATTTTTCATTTCCTTAATATGTTTAGATTGCTATTTCTTGGGTCATCAACTTTCTCTTATTTTGTGATTGGTGGTCCCCTTTGTGAGTTGCCTTGGTTTCAAGAATTAGGTGCTATGAATGAATAGCTTACACTACCCTTTCCATAATAAAGAATAGACAATATGGTTCAAAAGGATTTGGTATCTGTAAATAAGAGAAGTGTAATAGACTATTATGGCTATAGGTGAATATACATAAAATATTTCTAAACCAGGCAGTCCCGGTGGTGCAGCAGTTTAGCACCGCTTGCAGCCGGGGGTGTGATCTTGGAGACCCGGGATCGAGTCCCACGTCAGGCTCCCTGCATGGAGCCTGCTTCTCCCTCTGCCTGTGTCTCTGCCTCTCTTTCTCTCTGTCGCTATGAATAAATAAATAAAATCTTAAAAAAAAATATCTAAACCATCAACCACAGAAATAACCAAATATATTTCAATAATCTTTTATTGAATATGCATCAAATTGTAATATGCATCAAATTGTAGAGAAAATGAAAAGATTGCATGAAAGCTGCCGTTCCAAACATTATTCATGATATACTGTAAGGGTCTGGGATGAATTAACTACAGTATTTATGTGTGCCATGTGACAAGAGGGGCCATGGTGAGCATTTGTAGAATAATGGATAGGTCCTTTATCAATTGGTTTTGACTACATGCTCATATTTAACCTAATTACTGAGTAATGCATTTATGAAACCATTAATTTCTTTTTTAAATCACTCTAAATTATGTAATTCTCATTAATGATGCAATCTGTGTGCTATGTGTAACCATTTTATCTCTTCTAATAAGAGATCACTAAAGAAATAAAGAAAAACGAAAAGAATATCACATGAATTGTGAGAAAATTTTAAATTATTTATATTTAAACCATATCTATCTTCTGCAATAGGAAATGGTATGATTTTTTTTTTCCCCTGGAAGTACAGCTTCTAAAAGGGAGGAAAAAAAATCTTCTATATATTTCTTGTCAAATTGCTGGCAGTGGAGGCACAATTTTGGTCACTTTATTTTTAAATTTTATTTATTTATTCACAAGAGACACAGAGAGAGGGAGGCAGAGACATAGAGGGAGAAGCAGACTCCACACAGGAAGCCCAATGCGGGACTCGATCCTGGGACTCCAGGATCACACCCTGAGCCAAAGGCAGACGCTCAACGGCTGAGCCACCCAGGCGTCCCGATTTTGGTCACTTTAAACAGGCTCCTTTAGACTGATTTATGTGGAGAACATTTTGAACAATTGTGCTGACAGTTTGAAATAGTTTCTGTTAACACTGAACTGAATTATTTCAATAGTTCATTTTCTCTCTTTGTGCACCTACCCAAAACGAGGGGATAGGATAGGTCCAACATTTACATTGAAATTAGTCCAATTAGAACTTTGGCAGCAGAATTATAACCTCCCCAGCTGTGGGTTGAGTGTTTTAGAGATGTTACATGTGGCCAAGGCATGCACGTGGAATGCCTTTGGCAATGGGTAGAGGGCATTCAGAGCATAAGTTAATCTGTGTCCTTTATTCACTGTGTTCATGGAGTGGAGAATGATCCTGTCACTGGGGGGATTTATCATGTTCTCAGAGGAATTGATGTCAAAATGATTAAATGATATCATGTTTGTTCTCTTCAATTTATGCCAGTATCATGTTTTTATCCATATTGAATTAAAATATGGATTTATTGGATAATCTTAAAAAAATGGCAAAAAAAATTTAGATCTTACCTTCTGTTGAATGCATTTCCTACTCCCTGTAGTGGCCTAGAGCTCATGATGTTATGATGTTATTATTATGATGGCCTTGATCTCACCTCTGGAATAACTTCTGAATGAATTCTGACACAATCTTTGGCAAACAGTAGTTTGGTGATAGTGCATTATTGTATTCTATTTTTCCTGGCATAGAGTAAGCACTCACTAAACTCTAGCTGCTGTCACAATCACCACCCACCACCACCATTCTCATTTCCTTTACCCTTATGATTGGCTCCTCACACTCACCATGCTATTTCAATTTTTGTGTCTTTGCTGTTGTTCTTCCTTCTCCCTGGAATTGCTCTTTTTGCCTAACTTCTTAATCTGAAAAAAAAAAAAAAACAAAGGTTCTGTTTATGTTCTTTCTCCTTCAGATTATCATCTCTGATGTCTCAAGTCAGGCTAAGTGACCACATTTCTGCGTAAACTTGTGAAAACTTTGATCATGTTGTTAAATACACTGTAATATAGTTATCTAATTTTACCTGCCTTTCAACTATAGCAATGGTTAACAAATTATAGCACTGGGGCCATTTCCAACTCACTTCTGGTTGTGTAAATAATGATTTATTGGAACACAAACACACTGATTTGTTTGTGTATTACTTATGGCTACATTTACACTAAGACAATTACTAAGGCAGAGGTTAGTAATTGTGATAGAGACTCTATGGCCCACAAAACCACATCTTTACTATTGATTTACTTCTTTTTTTTTTTTTTTTGAGAAAGGCTTTAAATTTCATATTTGTTTTCTTAACTGACTACAGGACTATTCAGATTTTACAATTTTTCTGTGTTCGTTTTCATAGATTGTATTTTTAAGAACTTTAAAAAATTGAGGTATAATTGACATATAGCATCATATTAGTGTTAGGTATACAACATAATGATTGGTATTTGTATATATGGTGAAATTATCAACACAATAAATCAACATCTATCACTGTTACAAAATTTTTTTCTTATGATGAGAATTTTTAAGATCTATTGCCTTAGCAACTTTCAAATATGCACTACAGTTTTAGTAACTATAGTTGCCATGCTGTACTTGATATTCCCGTGACTTCTTTATTTTATAATTAGAAGTTTGTACCTTTTGGCCTCCTTTATCCATTTTGCCCATTCTCACCAACTACCCCTACCTCTCTGGCCTTGGCAACCATCTCCGCATCTACGAATTTTGTTGTTGTTGGGTTTTGTTTTGTTTTGGTTTGTTTGAGTTTCTACAAATAAGTTAGATCATACAGTATTTGTCTTTGTTTGACTTACTTCACTTAACATAATGTCTTCAAGGTCCATCCATGTTGTCACAAATGGCAAGATTTCATCTTTTAATGGGTAAACAATATTCCTTTGTAAATATATGTATATGTATATGTATATGTATATATACCACATTTGCTTTATTCATCAATGGACATTTAGGTTGTTTCCATATTTTGGCTATTGTAAATGATACTATAATGAACAGGTGGTGCATATGTCTTTTTGAGTTAGTGCTGTCATTTTCTTTGGGATAAATATCCATATGTGGAATTGCTGGATCATATGGTAGTTCTATTTTTAATTTTTTGAGAAATCTCCACACTACTTTTCATAGTGGCTTCACCAATTTACATTCCTGTCAATAGTGTACAAAGGTTCCCTTTTCTCCACATTTTCGCCAAGACTTATTATTTCTTGTCTTTTTAGTGATAGCCCACTCTAACAGGTGTGAGGTGATATCTTATTATGGTTTTGATTTACGTTTCCCTAATGATCAGTGATATTGAGCATCTTTTCAGGTACTTGTTGACTGTGTATCTTTTTGGGAAAAATGTCTATTCAGATCTATGCATTTTTAAATCAGATTTGTTTTGTTTTGTTTGCTATTTAGTTGTGTGAGTTCTTTATATATTTTGGATATTAACCCCTTGTCAGATACATGATTTGCAACTATTTTCTCAATAGTTGCAATTTATTACGTTACCTTTTCATTTACTGATGATTTCCTTTACTGTGCAGAGACTTTAGTTTAATGTAGGCCCGTTGGTTTTTTGTTTGTTTGTTTGTTTATGTTGCCTTTGCTTTTAGCATCAGATGGAAAAAAAAATCATTGACCAATGTTAAGAAGCTTACTGCCTATGTTTTCTTCCAGGAGCTTATGATTTCAGATCTTACATTCAAGTCTTTAATCTATTTTGAATTAATTTTTGTGTATTGTCTAAGACCATACATAAGACCTGTATCATTCTTTTCTATGTGGTTGTCCAGTTTCTCTAGCACTGTTTATTGAAAAAACTGTCATTTTCCCATTCTGTATTCTTGGATCCTTTGTTGTAAATTAATTAACCATATAGGTATGGGTTTATTTCTGGGTTTGACACTTCATTAGAGTTTTTCTTTTTTAAGCTTAATATCCTAGTAGGATTTTTATTTATTTATTCATGAGAGACAAACGAGAGAGAGGCAGAGATATAGGCAGAGGGAGAAGCAGGCTCCCTGTGGGGAGTCTGATGTGGGACTCAATCCCAGGACCCCGGGATCATGACCTGAGCCAAAGGCACATGCTCAACCACTGAGCCATCTGGGTGACCCCAAGTTGCCATTTTTTAAATAAAGTTTTCCTAAGGCTGACAAAGAAGAGTATATCTTAGGCTTACAATGTTCAGTACAGTAGCCATTAGCCACATGTAGCTATTAAGCATTGAAATTTGGCTAGTTCAGATTGAAATGTTTTGTAAGTATAAAATACACATCAGATTTCAAGTCTTAATACAAAAATAATGTAAAATAATTATTGATTATATGTTGAATTGACAACATTTTGGTTATATTGGGTTGAATATTATATATATGTATTCTAATTAATTTTAGCTCTTTATTTTTACTTTGGTTTTAGACTTGCATATGTGACTCACATTGTATTTGTATTGGACAACATAGCTATAGAATATTCCAGAAGGAAGGATGACAAGTAGGAAGATATTTGCCTACTACAAGGCAAGAAAAGAAGAAGCAGAGTGAGTAGAAATCAGGGAAGATATGGTGGAAATAAAATAAATATATAAGTAATTGCAATAGATATAGATGTTTCATGACCTTGCAAATAAGTTATGAGACATTTACATGAAGACAAATGTGCTCATGAAAGGAGCAAGTGTCTTTTCAGATTTTCAAGTTATTCTGTGTCAGGAATATTTCACCTTTTTTTCTAATGCAAGGGTTATGGGCATCCTGTTCTAGAGACAGGCAGGTGGAGGAAAAAAATTCAGAACTAGACAGTGGAGAAAAAAGATTCCTTTTAAAATTATGTTTTATTATCAGAGACAATGAGCTACATAATAGCTAATCATCTCAAGGATATTATTGTTCTGAGTAACTTATTACTACACTCACAATTTTGAAGCCCTTTATATTTAATTTCAAAGATTTCATTCTTGGCAAAATAACTCACATTTTGAAACTATACAAGAAATTATATGAATAATTATTTATTTGAATAAGAGAAAGAATATACACTCATGTTCATACTGTATGTTCATAAGTTAAACATGTCCATCTGTAAAAAGCAATTGATAACTATCTTCAAGAATTAGCACCTTTAGTTTTGGTCAAAATTATTCAACATCTAGCATTTTTGTAAGGTTAGAAAGGATTACAATTCACAACTGTAAAAGAAGTAATAATTTATTAACCCACTGACATTTCTTTTTTTTTTTTTTTAAGATTTTATTTATTTATTCATGAGAGATACAGAGACACAGGCAGAGGGAGAAGCAGGCTTCATGCAGGGAGCCTGACGTGGGACTCTATCTGGGGTCTCCAGGATCACACCCTGGGCTGAAGGTGGTGCTAAACCACTGAGCCACCTGGGGTGCCTCCCATTGACATTTCCATTTGAATTTGATGTGATAGAATATATGAATATTATGAAAAGAAAACTCAGAACCATCAACCCCCTTAAATCTACATTTCTTGTAAACTTAATCCCAAATATGTAGTAGAGATGTCTAGCCTCATTATGACAAAAAAGACTTTGAGGAATTGTTTTGGCGATTTCTTGCTTATACATTAAATTATTTTTGAACTCAATATTTAAAAATAATAAAACTACCCCAAATTCATTATTTTAAAGATTGTTATTAGTTTACTGTATCCAGAGAAGAGTACAGTCACATGCCATTTTCCCTCATTGGGTTTTTTCATTTGTTTATTCAATTTCATTCGTATATTTATCTACCTACTATTTGCCAAGAACTAGCTGAAGTATTAAGGATTCAGAACAGCAAAAGACATGTTCATGTTGTTATGTTGCTGTCAGCCTAGAGGAAAGAGCCATATTAGCAGATGGGTCAAATCCAATGAGGGAAGGGCCTAAGAGAGAGCCGAACCAAACATGGTGGGAAACGGAGGGGCCAAGTAAGTGGCTTCTTGGTGGGCAGATGGAAGGGGCTTTGCAGAAGAGACTTTTGAACCAAGGCTCGAGAATGAGTAGATGAGAGATGACTTAAGGAGAGGATCATTTTTTTCAGGAAAGAAGTATGTTCAAAGCAAAGACACATGAAAGAAATTGGGGAAAGATGAAAAATAGAATAGAACCCTTCATGAAGCATTCATGAAGAAATGTGAGAGAACAGTGGTTTTAGCCTTCTATTTCACAATAACGAACCCAGGGGGTATCAGTAATTTTATAAAGGACAGAAACTTTGATTTTCCCTAAAAAAATCACTTTTTTTTTTTCACAAAAAGGAGTAAAAGCTGCAAGATTATGGGCATAAGGTAATGCATTTTTTAAAGGATTTATTTACTTATTCTGTAGAGAGAAAGAGAGAGAGAGAGACTGCGTGGGAGGGGCAGAGGGAGAGGAAGAGAGGGTCCCGAGCTGACTCTGTGCTGAGCCCAGAGCCCCAAGCGGGTCTGGACCCCACATCCTGAGACCACCTACCCACCCGAAACCAAGAGTTGGTCTCTCTCAATCAACTGTACTACCACGGCACCTCAGTAACACATTTCTTATTTCTGCAAATACTCAAATTGAATACAAATTTCTAATTAGATGCTCCTGTATTTATGAATGGGGAATGTCACTATCTACTACAATGTACATTGTGTACTCTTCCTGGTACACTGACACAGAAGGAAAATCATTATGTAGCAGAAGAGGATGATTTTGGAGGGAGCACAATGTGCTCAAGGAGTTTCCTATTAGTAAGTAGGAATGAGATGGTTAAGAGAAAGGCTTCAGTCAGATGGCATATAAAAGTAGTGAGCAGCCAACCTCCCCTTTCATTTATATTTACATAATAATTTAGATCATGGAATTTGGTGCCAATGGATCTTGGGTTAATGTGTTCTGACTTTGCCAACTACTAATTGTGAACACTTGGGAAAGTCCATCACTTTCTCCATGCTTCGGTTTCCTCCTGTGAAACATGAGGATAGTAGTAATACTTTACAGGGTTGTTGGGAGGATTAAATGAGGAAATTTTAGTAAAACTCAGCACAGAGCCTGTGAATAGGGCATCTTTAATGGATGGCAAGTTATGTCTTGTCTTGTTATTTAAAAACATTTTTTAAAGAGTTCTTCATCCTCCAGCACTATTTTGGAGACTTCTATAACTCCCTGAGGCTGGAAGGTAATCAACAAAAGGGAAAACTTATGAAGAGACTGGTCTCTGACCTAAAAGAAGTAACCACCTTCTAGTGCTTTCTTTCCCAGAAAATAAAAATTGAGGAGAAGAAGAATCTATTTCTAATGCAATATAGAATTGGAGGTAGAGATTATTTAACCTAACCTTTTAAAGACAAGGAAACTGTGAATTAGAGAGATCTAATGGTATGGACTACATAATTTTGTGCCCATAGTTTTACACAAATAAATATTTGTTGATCCCCTGAAGTTTAACCTTGTATGCAAGCCACAATACTTCTCCTCCATTTGAGTTTTCTAGGGAAGAAAGCGCTAGAAACTGTACCAAAAACTAGGCACTTAGAACAACAGAAATGTATTGCTTTACAGATCTGGAGACTAGAAGTCTGTGATCAAGATGCTGGCAGAGCTGGTTTTTCCTGAGGGCTTTAAGATAAAATTGGTTCCATACCTCTCTCTTAGCTTCTGGAAATTTGTTGGCAATCTTTGGCATTTCTCGTCTTGTAGGCACATCACTCTGATCTCTGCCATGCTCACATGGCATTCTCCTTGTGTGCCTCAATGTCTAAATTTACCCTTTTTATTTTTTATTTATTTTTTTAAAAAAGATTTTATTTATTTACTCATGAGAGATACAGAGACACAGGCAGAGGGAGAAGTAGGCTCCATGCAGGGAGCCCCATGTGGGACTCGATTCCGAGTCTCCAGGATCGCACCCTGGGCTGAAGGTGGCTGCTAAACCGATAAACCACCGGGGCTGCCCCAAATTTACCCTTTTTAAAAGGATATCAGTCATACTGGATTAAGGCCCACCTTACTCTACTAAGACCTTAACTAATGACATTGGCAATGAGTCTATTTACAAATATGGTCACTCTGAGATACTGAGGATAAGGACTTCAACAAATGAGTTTGGATGGGGGACACAACTCAATCCCTAACACTATCCAACATAGTATATATTTTATTTATTTTGCTTCTTGTGTGTTTCCTCTTAGTTGGATATTAGCTACTGGGACAGCAAGTATTGTCAGTCTTCCCAAACTAGTTAACCAACAAGTGAATAAAAACTGGAGTGTAAATTCCTTGAAGAATTTGTCAGTTTTGACTGTTGAATCACCCTTGCCTATAACAAAATCTGGCACACAGTGGGCATTCAGTAAATACTTCTTGGATGAACTAATGACGTTTAGGATTAGATAGCCCAATCTTGCCTTTATTTTAGAGACTCCTTCGTAAACAAAAAATTTAACAGTTACTTATGGAGAAAAAAGAGGGACATCTGTATTTCTGAAAATCAGGACATGAAAAAAGTATTTTCACTGGGAGGAAATATTCTTTATTCATGACTTTTAATCATGTTGTGGAATAACTAATAAATACATCAGAAAAATTAGAATTACCCCCTTAACACTTTCCATGATTTTCCAGAGGTGAGATCTGAAATTGTCTTTTTTAAAAATGATTTATTTATTTAATTTTAAAGATTTTTATTTATTTATCTGAGAGAGATAGAATGCAAGAGAGCACAAGTAGGGAAAGGGGCAGAGTGAAAAGCAGACTCCCCGCTGAGCAGGGAACAACCCTCCCCCCAACTCAGGGTTCCATCCTAGGACCCTGTGAACATGACTTGAGTCCACCTGCAGGTACTTAACCAACTGAGCCACCCAGGCATTCCTATTTATTTTGAGAGGGAGAGAGAGATGCCACATGCCTGTGTGAGCTGGGTGTGGTGGGAAGGGGGAAGGGGGTGTGCAGAGGGAAAGGGAGAGAGAATTTCAAGCAGACTCCCCACTGAGCATGGAGCCCGGTGAGGCTCAAGCTCATGACCCTGAGATCATGACTTGAGCCAAAACTAAGAGTTTGCTCAATTGGCTGAGTCTCCTAAGTACTGAATTTTTTTACATTTCCATGGATGAATCATTTTCTTATTTGGAGCATATTTAAATTCCACAATATCAATTAGACTATATTTGGGGGAGGTGATAATTACAACACAAACTTATTTTTTTAAAGATTTCTTTTGAGACAGGTGGGCAAGATGGCGAAAGAGTAGGGTCCCCAAGTCACCTGTCCCCACCAAATTACCTAGATAACCTTCAAATCATCCTGAAAACCTACGAATTCGGCCTGAGATTTAAAGAGAGAACAGCTGGAACGCTACAGTGAGAAGAGTTCGCGCTTCTATCCAGGTAGGAAGACGGGGAAAAAGAAATAAAGAAACAAAAGGCCTCCAAGGGGGAGGGCCCCGCGAGGAGCCGGGCTGAGGCCGGGGCAAGTGTCCCCAGGACAGGAGAGCCCCGTCCCGGAGGAGCAGGAGCTGCACCGACCTTCCCGGGCGGAAAGGGGCTCGCGGGGAGGTGGAGCAGGACCCAGGAGGGCGGGGATGCCCTCGGGCTCCCGGGGACACTAACAGGCACCTGCGCCCCGGGAGAGTGCGCCGAGCTCCCTAAGGGCTGCAGCGCGCACGGGGACCCGGAGCAGCTCGGGGGGCTCGGGGGTGGCTCCGCGGAGGGGGCTGCGGGGTGGGAGCAGCTCGGGGGGCTCGGGGGAGGCTCCGCGGAGGGGGCTGCGGGGCGGGAGCAGCTCGGGGGGCTCGGGGGAGGCTCCGCGGAGGGGGCTGCGGGGCGGGAGCAGCTCGGGGGGGCTTGGGGGAGGCTCCGCGGATGGGGGCTGCGGGACGGGAGCAGCTCGGGGGGCTGGGGGGCGGCTCCGCGGAGGGGGCTGCGGGGCGGGAGCCCGAATCCAGCAGCGCAGGCCCCGGAGCACAGGGCGCCGGGACACAGCCCAGGATCCGGCCTCCCCCAGGGACAGGCAGAGGCCGGGAGGGCCCAGGACAGTGAGGACGCTCCTGCCCCGAGCTGAGCAGATCAGCGGCCCCGCCCGGAGCCTCCAGGCCCTGCAGACGGAGAGCTCCGGAGCTACTGCGGGAGCTGACTCCAGGGCTCCAGAGCTGGCCCCGCCACTGCGGTTGTTCCTCCTGGGGCCTCTCGGGGTAAACAACCCCCACTGAGCCCTGCACCAGGCAGGGGCAGAGCAGCTCCCCCAACTGCTAACACCTGAGAATCAGCACAACAGGCCCCTCCCCCAGAAGATCAGCTAGACCGACAAGTTCCAGGGGAAGTCAAGGGACTTAAAGTATACAGGATCAGAAGATACTCCCCCGTGGTTTTTTTCTTTTTGTTTTGTTTTTGTTTTGTTTTGTTTTGTTTTTGTTTTTGTTTTGCTTTTTGATTTGTTTGCTTCCCCCACCCTTTTTCCCCTTTCTTTTTCTCTTTTTCTTCTCTTTTTTTCTTTTTTTCTTCCTTTTTTCTTTTTTCTTTTTCTCTTTTCTTTCCTTCTCTCTCTCTCTTTTGCTCCTTTTCCCAATACAACTTGTTTTTGGCCACTCTGCACTGAGCAAAATGACTAGAAGGAAAACCTCACCTCAAAAGAAAGAATCAGAAACAGTCCTCTCTCCCACAGAGTTACAAAATCTGGATTAAAATTCAATGTCAGAAAGCCAGTTCAGAAGCACTATTATACAGCTACTGGTGGCTCTAGAAAAAAGCATAAAGGGCTCAAGAGACTTCATGACTGCAGAATTTAGAGCTAATCAGGCAGAAATTAAAAATCAATTGAATGAGATGCAATCCAAACTAGAAGTCCTAACGACAAGGGTTAACGAGGTGGAAGAACGAGTGAGTGACATAGAAGACAAGTTGATGGCAAAGAGGGAAACTGAGGAAAAAAGAGACAATTAAAAGACCATGAGGATAGATTAAGGGAAATAAACAGCCTGAGGAAGAAAAACCTACGTTTAATTGGGGTTCCCAAGGGCGCTGAAAGGGACAGAGGGCCAGAATAAGTATTTGAACAAATCATAGCTGAAAACTTTCCTAATCTCGGAAGGGAAACAGGCATTCAGATCCAGGAGATAGAGAGATCCCTGCCTAAAATCAATAAAAACCGTTCAACAACTGGACATTCAATAGTTAAGCTTGCAAATTTCAAAGATAAAGAGAAGATCCTTAAAGCAGCAAGAGACAAGAAATCCCTGACTTTATGGGGAGGAGTATTAGGGTAACAGCAGACCTCTCCAAAGAGACCTGGCAGGCCAGAAAGGGCTGGCAGGATATATTCAGGGTCCTCAAATGAGAAGAACATGCAACCAAGAATACTTTATCCAGCAAGGCTCTCATTCAGAATGGAAGGAGAGATAAAGAGCTTCCAAGACAGGCAGGAACTGAAAGAATATGTGACCTCCAAACCAGCTCTGCAAGAAATTTTAAGGGGGACTCTTAAAATTCCCCTTTAAGAAGAAGTTCAGTGGAACAATCCACAAAAACAAGGACTGAATAGATATCAATATGACACTAAACTCATAACTCTCAATAGTAACTCTGAATGTGAATGGGCTTAATGACCCCATCAAAAGGCGCAGGGTTTCAGACTAGATAAAAAAGCAGGACTCATCTATTTGCTGTCTACAAGAGACTCATTTTAGACAGAAGGACACCTACAACCTGAAAACAAAAGGTTGGAGAACCATTTACCATTCAAATGGTCCTCAAAAGAAAGCAGGGGTAGCCATCCTTATATCAGATAAACTAAAATTTACCCCGAAGGCTGTAGTGAGAGATGAAGAGGGACACTATATCATACTTAAAGGATCTATCCAACAAGAGGATTTAACAATCCTCAATATATATGCCCCGAATGTGGGAACTGCCAAATATTTAAATCAATTAATAACCAAAGTGAAGAAATACTTAGATAATAATACACTTATACTTGGTGACTTCAATCTAGCTCTTTCTACCCTTGATAGGTCTTCTAAGCACAACATCTCCAAAGAAACGAGAGCTTTAAATGATACACTGGCCCAGATGGATTTCACAGATATCTACAGAACTTTACATCCAAACTCAACTGAATACACATTCTTCTCAGGTGCACATGGAACTTTCTCCAGAATAGACCACATACTGGGTCACAAATCGAGTCTGAACTGATACCAAAAGATTGGGATCGTCCCCTGCATATTCTCAGACCATAATGCCTTGAAATTAGAACTAAATCACAAGAAGTTTGGAAGGACCTCAAACACGTGGAGGTTAAGGACCATCCTGCCAAAAGATGAAAGGGTCAACCAGGAAATTAAGGAAGAATTAAAAAGATTCATGGAAACTAATGAGAATGAAGAAACAACCGTTCAAAATCTTTGGGATGCAGCAAAAGCAGTCCTAAGGGGGAAATACATCGCAATACAAGCATCCATTCAAAAACTGGAAAGAACTCAAATACAAAAGCTAACCTTACACATAAAGGAGCTAGAGAAAAAACAGCAAATAGATCCTACACCCAGCAGAAGAAGAGAGCTAATTAAGATTCAAGCAGAACTCAATGAAATCGAGACCAGAAGAACTGTGGAACAGATCAACAAAACCAGGAGTTGGTTCTTTGAAAGAATTAATAAGATAGATAAACCATTAGCCAGCCTTATTAAAAAGAAGAGAGAGAAGACTCAAATTAATAAAATCATGAATGAGAAAAGAGAGATCACTACCAACACCAGGAAATACAAACGATTTTAAAAACATATTATGAACAGCTATACGCCAATAAATTAGGCAATCTAGAAAAATGGATGCATTCCTGAAAAGCCATGAACTACCAAAACAGGAACAGGAAGAAATAGAAAACCTGAACAGGCCAATAACCAGGGAGGAAATTGAAGCAGTCATCAAAAACCTCCCAAGACACAAGAGTCCAGGGCCAGATGGCTTCCCAGGGGAATTCTATCAAACGTTTAAAGAAGAAACCATACCTATTCTCCTAAAGCTGTTTGGAAAGATAGAAAGAGATGGAGTACTTCCAAATTCGTTCTATGAGGCCAGCATCACCTTAATTCCAAAACCAGACAAAGACCCCACCAAAAAGGAGAATTACAGACCAATATCCCTGATGAACATGGATGCAAAAATTCTCGACAAGATACTAGCCAATAGGATTCAACAGTACATTAAGAAAATTATTCTCCAAGACCAAGTAGGATTTATCCCTGGGACACAAGGCTGGTTCAACACTCGTAAAACAATCAATGTGATTCATCATATCAGCAAGAGAAAAACCAAGAACCATATGATCCTCTCATTAGATGCAGAGAAAGCATTTGACAAAATACAGCATCCATTCCTGATCAAAACTCTTCAGAGTGTAGGGATAGAGGGAACATTCCTCAACATCTTAAAAGTCATCTACGAAAAGCCCACAGCAAATATAATTCTCAATGGGGAAGCACTGGGAGCCTTTCCCCTAAGATCAGGAACAAGACAGGGATGTCCACTCTCACCACTGCTATTCAACATAGTACTGGAAGTCCTAGCCTCAGCAATCAGACAACAAAGACATTAAAGGCATTCAAATTGGCAAAGAAGAAGTCAAACTCTCCCTCTTTGCCGATGACATGATACTCTACATAGAAAACCCAAAAGCCTCCACCCCAAGATTGCTAGAACTCATACAACAATTTGGTAGCGTGGCAGGATACAAAATCAATGCCCAGAAATCAATGGCATTTCTGTACACTAACAATGAGAGTGAAGAAAGAGAAATTAAGGAGTCAATCCCATTTACAATTGCACCCAAAAGCATAAGATACCTAGGAAGAAACCTAACCAAAGAGGTAAAGGATCTAACCCTAAAAACTATAGAACACTTCTGAAAGAAATTGAGGAAGACACAAAGAGATGGAAAAATATTCCATGCTCATGGATTGGCAGAATTAATATTGTGTAAATGTCAATATTACCCAGGGCAATTTACACGTTTAATGCAATCCCTATCAAAATACCATGGACTTTCTTCAGAGAGTTAGAACAAATTATTTTAAGATTTGTGTGGAATCAGAAAAGACCCCGAATAGCCAGGGGAATTTTAAAAAAGAAAACCATAGCTGGGGGCATCACAATGCCAGACTTCAGGTTGTACTACAAAGCTGTGGTCATCAAGACAGTGTGGTACTGGCACAGAAACAGACACATAGATCAATGGAACAGAATAGAGAACCCAGAAGTGGACCCTGAACTTTATGGTCAACTAATATTCACTAAAGGAGGAAAGACTATCCATTGGAAGAAAGACAGTCTCTTCAATAAATGGTGCTTGGAAAATTGGACATCCACACGCAGAAGAATGAAACTAGACCACTCTCTTGTACCATACACAAAGATAAACTCAAAATGGATGAAAGATCTAAATGTGAGACAAGATTCTATCAAAATCCTAGAGGAGAACACAGGCAGCACCCTTTTTGAACTCAGCCACAGTAACTTCTGAGAAGATACATCCACGAAGGCAAAAGAAACAAAAGCAAAAATGAACTATTGGGACTTCATCAAGATAAGAAGCTTTTGCACAGCAAAGGATACAGTCAACAAAACTCAAAGACAACCTACAGAATGGGAGAAGATATTTGCAAATGACCTATCAGATAAAGGGCTAGTTTCCAAGATCTATAAAGAACTTCTTAAACTAAACACCAAAGAAACAAACAATCCAATCATGAAATGGGCAAAACACATGAACAGAAATCTCACGGAGGAAGACATAGACATGGCCAACATGCACACGAGAAAATGCTCTGCATCACTTGCCATCAGGGAAATACAAATCAAAACCACAATGAGATACCAGCTCACACCAGTGAGAATGGGGAACATTAACAAGGCAGGAAACCACAAATGTTGGAGAGGATGCAGAGAAAAGGGAACCCTCTTGCATTGTTGGTGGGAATGTGATCTGGTGCAGCCACCCTGGAAAACTGTGTGGAGGTTCCTCAAAGAGTTAAAAATAGACCTGCCCTACGACCCAGCAATTGCACTGCTGGGGATTTACCCCAAGATCAGATGCAATGAAACGCCGGGACACCTGCACCTCGATGTTTCTAGCAGCAATGGCCACAATAGCCAAACTGTGGAAGGAGCCTCGGTGTCCATCGAAAGATGAATGGATAAAGAAGATGTGGTTCATGTATACAATCGAATATTCCTCAGCCATTAGAAACGACAAATACCCACCATTTGCTTCAATGTGGTGGAACCGGAAGGTATTATGCTGAGTGAAGTAAGTCAATCGGAGAAGGACAAACATTGTATGTTCTCATTCATTTGGGTAATATAAATAATAGTGAAAGGGAACATAAGGGAAGGGAGAACAAATGTGTGGGAAATATCTGAAAGGGAGACAGAACATAAAGACTCCTAACTCTGGGTAACGAACTAGGGATGGTGGAAGAGGAGGAGGGCGGGGGGTGGGGGTGAATGGGTGACAGGCACTGAGGGGGGCACTTGATGGGATGAGCACTGGGTGTTATTCTGTATGTTGGCAAATTGAACACCAATAAAAAATAAATTTATTATTAAAAAAATAAAAATAAAGATTTTTATTAAGTAATCTCTGCACCCAGCATGGGGCTCGAACTCATAACCCTGAGATCAAGAGTCATACTCTCTACAGATTGAGCCAGTCAGGTACCCCAAACTTATATTTTTATGAAAGAAGAGAAAAAATTTTAGATGGCCAGATAAAAAAGTTTTGTGTGACAACAAGGGAGGTAAAACAAAACAAAGTTCAAAAAGCTAACTATTAAAATATCTTAGAGAACACATTGCTTCCTGAATGCCCCAAATTAGTTATTTCATCAAGATCAGCAGACTGACAGCAGATGGTGCTGTTCCATCTTTACTTCTTAGGAACTGTATAAGCAACCACCTCAGAAATGATTGTGAGAGATAGTGGCAACTGTACCCTCTTTTGGCATTGTAACTTCGACAAGTGACCTAGAGTTAAAAATGCTTTTTATGGGAACATGTCTTTCTCCAAGTATTTTACTTTCATGAAAACTATCTACGTGAGTATTCTATTCATTGACTGAAATGCAGAAAATTAGAGGAGTGAAGTAGGAGATAAAGTTGAGATATTAGGGTAGGACTTGTGCCATGGGCATTTTTCTCACCATGCTCAGAAAGTCCATTCTTAATTGGTTGGCAATTAATTAATTCAGTTCCCAATATGTCCAGCAAAGTAATAGATGCTTAGTGTATATCTGCGAACACAATAGGCAAAGATTCCTATAGCTATGGTACTTCTATTGTAGCAGAGCGAGAAAGTCAATAAATATAAGAAATAAGAAAATTGTATAGAATGTTAGAAGTTGGTGAGTGTCATCATGAAAAGATAAATGTTGAGCATGATAAGGCAGCTTAAGAGTATAGGATGATGGGGGGATTCAACTTTTTTAGAGGGTGTTTATTCACTGAGAAGATGAGTTTTTTTTAAAAAACATTTATTTGTTTGAGACAGAGAGAGGGAGAGAGCACAAGTGGGAGGAGAGGCAGAAGGAGAGGGAGGGAATTTCAAGCAGACTTTGCACTGAGGTTGAAACCCAATGTGGGGCTTGATCCCAAGACCTTGAGATCATGACCCAAGCTGAGATCAAGATGGTGCCACCTAGGTGCCCCATAAGGTGAAATTTAAACAAACAAACAAACAAACAAACAAACAAACAAACGAGGATATAAGGGAAATAGCCAGGTAAATATCTGAACAAAGAGTAGTCCATGAAGAGGGAATAACCCATTCAAATATCTTAAGGTGAAGCCTGTCTGACTTGTTGAGAGAAGTCATCAGGGAGGCCAGCAGGGCTGCAGTGGGGTGGGCAAGGAGGAAGATAGTAGGGAAATGAGATCAGAAAGGTAGGGTGAAAAGCAGATCATGCAAAGACTTGCAGAGCATTATGAGAAAGAGTGCCTATGTCAGGTTTTGAATAAAGGTGTAACAAAACCTGATTTATGCTTTTAAAGGATTGACACGAGAGAGGGAGGTTCTTGTCTCACGGATCAAAGAATGAATCTCTTAGACAAACGAGAGTGAGTAAAGCAATAGAAGTTTATTAAACAAGAATACAGAAAAAGCTCTCAGGAGTGAGAAGGGTCCGGACAGGGTTGCCATTGAGGGCTTATAAGATTGGTCTTTTATTCAAAGCCAACCAGGGAACCTACATCCTTTTAACATTTCTATTGATAACACCGTTGAGTAAGGACTAGTGATAACACCTTCAATGGCTTACCTCCTTTTTAGGGTCTGGTAATTCTTTGTTGGTCACAAGTAGCTGTTATAACAAGGCCCCACCTCTAACACTTGGGACAGGATAGTCTGGTTTGTTTATCTCTGGTTTCATATTTTTGGGATTTTTTTTTGTGTGAGCCTGATTCCGTGGTCCCCTACCTATATTTCCCTACCTAGCTCTGCCCATCCCTTACTCAGAACCATTCTGTCCTGTGATGAGAATAACAAGCTGTAGAGTGCCAAGAGTAACTGATGTGAAACTAACAGGGGGAGCTACTGCTGCAATTCAGGCAGAAGCTGATAGTGGCTCAGCCTAGCTAGCAATGGAGGCATTGCAAAGTAGCTGGATTCTAGCTATTTATTTATCTGGATATTTATTACCAGGATGTTTATTGAATATTATCACATTAGAGCAGACAGATATATATTTTTTTCTGATGAATTGGATGTTATGTGTGGGCATAAGAGAGGGGTCAAAGATCTCAAGGGTATTTCCTTGATTGACTGGAATGACAGGGAAAACTATAGGAAGAGTGAGTTTTGCAGCATAATTAGGAGTTGCCAGCTGGACATACTGATTTTGAAATGTCTACCATTAACTGAGGTGGAAAGATTATGGGAAATAAGAATGTGGAGGGGAACATGAGGGCCACAGTTTTGGGCATACTGAATTTAAGATGCCTATTAGCCATTAAAGTGGAAAGAAGGAGTTTCTGAAGATTTTTGACTCAGCATGGAATGACTCAGAGCAGAGGCTGGAATAGAGGAAATGGCCTAAAGGCGATTATAACCAGGCTCAGATAATGAGACCTTGAATTTGAATTGGCAGTAGGTAGGGAAATGGGGAGAAGGACAGTGATAATTGCATGGGCAGAAGGCCCAGCATTAATGGCTGGTTAGGTATATAGGGGGAGAAAGAGATTACATGCCTGGGCTATAATACGGTAGTTAGTGACATTAGTAAAATAGAAGAGATGAATTGCAGAAGATATTTTCCCTTTGTGTATATATTTGTATATTCATTCCTCAGTTCTCTTGTGTTCTATAAAATTCTCTAAAAAGTCTCAAAGAAACTGGGAAATACAACCTACTGGGTTTAGGGGGAAAAAACTTGTGATTCTTTCCATTATGATTCTTTTAGATAAATCTCACTTGAGTTATGTTTATTTTACTGTTTTTTTTTTATAAGAAGGGACAGATACTTCCCAACTTTATTTTATTTTTTTTAATTTTTATTTATTTATGATAGTCACACAGAAATAGAGAGAGGGGCAGAGACACACACAGGCAGAGGGAGAAGCAGGCTCCATGCACCGGGAGCCCGACGTGGGATTCGATTCCGGGTCTCCAGGATCGCGCCCTGGGCCAAAGGCAGGCGCTAAACCGCTGCGCCACCCAGGGATCCCTATTTTACTGTTGAAACCATGAAATTCACATTGCTTCTTTTCTTAAGATTTATTTATTTATTTATTTATGAGAGAGAGAGAGAGAGAGGGAGAGGCAGACACAGGCAGAGGAATAAGCAGGCTCCATGCTGGAGCCTGATGCGGGACTTGATCCCGAGACTCCAGGATCGCGCCCTGGGCCAAAGGCAGGCACTAAACCGCGGAGCCACCCAGGGATTCCCCCACATTGCTTCTTAAGGTGAAGTAACCTGCACTGCTTTGGGTAATGGAAAACAGGAAACAGTTCAAGATCAATTCTGTTGACAAGAAAGGGCAATAGGCACCAGTCTGCATCAGCACTTAGGTATTTGCCCCTTCAATGTATATATTTGCAAAATACCACACAATTCCTTTGCGTCATTTTGCAAAATGCCTTTCTCATTTGCACTTTTCCTATAACTGGGAATGTTTCTGAAGATGAGCTAAAACAAGGGTGACATTCTACTCACATTTATAGATATTACCAAATGAAGGGAGCTCTTGTCTTATAGATGCATCTTTCCAATTTATAAGGCACTTTAAAATTTAGATTATAATCAAAGATCATCATATTAGTTATTACTGGACACAAATTCACACCTACTATATGACAGTCACTAGACCAGGTTGTGACCGTGCACAATTATAATGCTCATAATTCACTGAGCTTAAGATATTTTGCTATTGGTGCTTTCTTGATCTTACCAAACCACGTCAAGAGAAAAGTTTTAAACAACTACATTAAGACTGCCCCTGCTTGACAGATTGTAAAATACTGTGGATTACAGATTGCATTTAAATTTTACTGGTCAAAACGTGAAAAAAATGCTTCTTAAAATTGATGAAATAAGTTTTAGATAACGTTTATTAAATGCTAACTCTGTGCCAGGAACTATGCTAAATGCTTACCATGCACTGAACTTGCATGCAAGTTAAAGTTCTGTCCAGAATGTGGAAATTTCCCTCAGAAAATGGAAGATATTTGCTTTACAGTTTTCTAACTAAATTATCAATTAAATACAATTTTCCCTCTTTCACCTTAGAAATGCAAAGTTTATTTTCTTTTCTAATTTTACCTCTTGGGAATCCCCTAATTTGTAGGACCTGAGTTTGCAGCACAAGTTTATTATACAAGTTGTATAAATTAAATTTAACCAAGATTTCTTTACTCCTTATTTTGTGATAAATACTATGGTAGATTCTTTGATAATAGGCTGTTTGCCTTCCAAAACTTAAAATTCAGTGGAATTATAGTTGCTTTGAGATTCTATCAGCCATGGTGGAATGAGGTAGGGGTTGAGGGCATAAGTTACATGTTGAGAGCCTATGGAAGAAAAACAATATATTCTAGTGGGTGTGAGGTGGGGACAGAGATCAGAGAAAATTTGAAGGAGACATGGCGCTTGAGTTGAATGGCATAAATAAGACTTCCAAGAGTAGAGAACTAGTCCAATCAAATATTTTTTTAAATCCAATCAAATATATAGCAACCCAAAACCATTGGTCATAAATGTGACAACTTCCTTGAATTGAGTAGTAAACACCAAGGATCATTCTACAAACACAGACACTCAGAAGAAGGGACTAGCAGCTATATTACAGACAGCTGCATTGCTCTTGCCAGCTTGTGTAGACTAGCCTGACCTTTACTTACCACAGGTGCAAAACCTGCTGATCTCTTTTGACCTGGAAGAACAAAAGGATGAGGTGATTGATTGCTTCGGCTACCAGACAGAAGGCAAGAGGACCTGAGTTGTCCTGAATCTGTGCCTGTTATCAGGTCAGACTCCAACTTTTTCAGAAGCTGTAGAGGCATATTTTAGACATTCTTTCTTATTAAAACCTATGCTAGTCTAGAGTACACTTAAAATTCTATGCCATTCTGTGAAGTATAAATATGTTCAATTAAAATCAACTCTGATCAGAGAGCTTCTGCTCCAAAATAAATGGAAGATTTTTTTTTCCTTAGATATTTATCCTTGGATTTTTTTTTTTTTTGCCTTTTCCAGAGACCTAAGGTCACTAGAGTTTTAAAATCTTTACTTTTTTTTTTTTTTATTATTTTGAAAAAGTTTCAGATTCATAGAAAATTGTGAAAACCTGACAGATGGGTCTCAGGCATCTTTCATCTGGTTTCCCCCACTGGTTGTATCTTACAAGACTATAACACAATATTCATACCGGGGATTTGACATTGGTACCGATGTGTCGCATAGTCTTGTGTAATTTGATCACATGTGTAGATGTGTGATCTACTCCAGATAAGATACAGAGCTATTCCATCACCACAGATATCTCTCTTGTGACATTGTAGTCACGCCCATTCTCCTCCAACGCTCTCCCCTAACACTTGGTAACCACTAACCTATTTTCCATCTCTATGATTTCATCATTTATAGAGAGTTATAAATAGGTTTACACAGGATATGACCTGTTTTTTTTTAAGGGTTTATTTATTTTTTCACCAGAGACACAGAGAGAGAGGCAGAAACATAGACAGAGGGAGAAGCTCCCATGGGGAGCCCGATGCAGGACTTGATCCCAGGATTACAAACTGAGCCAAAGGCAGATGCTCAACCACTGAGCCAATCAGATGCCCCAGCTTTTTCATTTCTAACTACACCCTTAACACTCACCTGTGTAAGAAACTTTATTGGTAATTTCAAAACCTATTTACTTTAAATAAAAAGTACCCTCCAAAGTGTCAACTTTTCCTTTTATAAGTTAAAAGAAACTTAGGCGAAATCTAAATGTAAAATGTGGATTTTGTTTGGATGCTAATTCGAAGCAACTGCAAAAAGATATTTTGGGGACATTGGGTAACTTTGAATGTGGACTGGATACTAAATAAATAATTATTGATCATAATAAACTATTATTAATTTGGTTAGGTACAGTAATAGCCTTGTGTTTAAGTAGGAAAAGATTCTCATCTGTTAGGGAAGCACATAGAAACAATTGGGATTAAAATGTCAGAGAAAGAGCAGCCAGGGTGGCTCAGCGGTTTAGCGCTGCCTTCAGCCAAGGGCCTAATCCTGGAGACCCGGATTGAGTCCCACGTTGGGCTCCTTGCATTGGAGCCTGATCCTCCTCCTGCCTCTCTCTCTCTCTCTTTCTCTCTTTCTTTTTCTCTCTCTGTCTCTTATAAGTAAATAAAATCTTTAAAAAAAATGTCAGAGAAAACTAATGAAATATGGGGTCCTGGGTGGTTCAGTCAGTTAAGTATTTACCTTTGGCTCAAGTCATGATCTCTAGGTCCTGGGATTGAGCCCCACATTGTGCTCCCTGCTTGGCAGATAACCTGCTCCTCCCTCTCCCTCTGCCCTTCCTCTGCTCATGTGCGCACTCTTTCAAATAAAAAATAAAATATTTAAAAAAATAATGAAATATTGAAAATATTAAAAATTGCCCTATCTGGGTGGTGGGTGTATTTTGAAATTTTTAACAATATAGTTTAAAAGAAAAAATATAGATTAAAGCATATGGCTGTGGTGAAGAGAGAAATAAGTGATTTTGACTGAGGTTTTTGTGAAAGCATTTGTTTCTCTTTTTTCAACCTTAGAAGTGATGTGTATTTAGAATTAAGAAACAACTTCTAGGGATACCTGGGTGGCTCAGCTGTTGAGTGGCTGCCTTCAGCTCAGGGTGTGATCCCAGGGTCCAGGGATCGAGTCCTGTATCAGGCTCTTTGCAGGGAGTCTGCTTCTCCCTTTGCCTGTGTCTCTGCCTCTCTCTATGTCTCTCATGAATAGATAAGTAAAATCTTAAAAAAAAAAACTTCTAGTGATATCATTTCAGCCTTTCCTATCATTTGATTAGAAGCTAGTGACATCTTGACCTAATTGAAGTATGCTGACAATCAAGGCCCACCAAAGCACTATTAAGTCTGAGACTAACATATTTTTTTTTTAATGCAAGCGATTTCTTTATTTTTTTTAAAGATTTATTTATTTAATTGAGGGATTGGGAGAGAGAATCTCAAGCTGACTCCCCACTGATCCTGGTGCCTGTTACGGGGCTTGATCTCATGACTCTGATGATCATGAGCTGAGCTGAAACCAAGAGTTGGATGCTTAACCAACTGAGCCACCCAGGTGTCCCTAAATGCAAATGATTTCTGAAATTAAAGTAATTGATTACTAAATTGGTGGGGAAGATGCCTTATCTTTTGCTTGTTCTTCTAAGGCCACAGTGGAATTTCAAACAGCAGCTGTGTTAGTATTCTGTCCATGGTTATTGCCTCCACCTTCCACAGGTTGCTGCAGTACTTAGAACTACACTCACGTATAGACAGATCTTAAGGTGCTCATTCTTTAAGATGCATATTCTGACACAGAAATCACCAAGTCAAGTGGTATAGTCTCTCTGCAGGCAATCAAGTGCAGAACTTCCTAGTCTGGTCATCTCAAGGAAGTAAATAAGACTCAATACTGGAAGCTTGAGAGTGTTGTCTGTTGGGGTGAATTAGGATGGGTCCAGAGAACTTATCAAAACTAAATTGAATTAAAGTAAGATTTATTGGAAAGAGTCCTGCTTTTTTTCTGCAATGTTACAGAATGTTCAGTTCTTTCTGTGTCCATCAAACTCTCTTAGAAACATACTCAGCTTGATGTCCTTTTCCTTTCCTTTTAAAATTCCCTATGCCCTGTTAGAATGGAAATCGATATTGCATTTTAAATATTTTTGAAAAAAGTTGTTATGGCAGAGTGAAATGGGCACAAGCTAGTGAATTTGGATTGGATAGGTTAAATTTGTGTTGGAAGTTGCACATTCAAGTGAAGTTATCCAGAAGGAAGTAAAACATACAGATTGGAGATAGAGACAGAAATCAGGATGGAAACTCTGAGTTAAAAGCTGAAAAAAATCTACGAAATATGGTGGTAGGGGTAGTGTGTAGAATACAGAAGGAGGACAGATAATATGTGCTTGAACCTAGTTGGGAAGCTCCAATTAAGGAGAGCTAGAGAATGTGAAGCATGAAAATTAGCTTTTGAAGACGTGAGCAAGGCCAGAGAAAAGACTTAGTAGTCTAACGGTTTCAAAAAGTATTGCATCATAGAGATACAAGCCTTAGAAAGCCTAATAAAAGGTTTGAGAACCTTCGACTGATCTAGAATTTATAAGATTATTGGTGGTTCTCAATACAGGAAGATTTAAGGGATGTTCAGTTGGTGATTATGAGGTTTTTTTGTTTTTGTTTTTGTTTTTTTTTAAGAACCTTGTCAGAGAACAGAACGTAGGTAGAGGTAGGTAGCATTGTTAAATGACCTTTTTTGTTTTAAGATGGCTGAGTACAATTATAGGCCCAGGAGGACCATGGAAGGAAAAAGGATGATGACAAAAGGAAAAAAGATTATAGAATCAAGAATACAGAATAAGCATTTTCTTGCAAAGGATAAGGGTGCATATGTGAAAACAGTGTTAAGTAGCAGATGGAGGGTTTTTTTTTCTAGAATTATCTTTTTCTTAGCAGAAATGATACAAAGTTAAGTTCTCATGAAGAGGATGGAAGGTTAGTTCAATACCTACTAATAATTTAAAAATCCATTTCGTTTTCCTTGAAGATGATTAGGAGTTCCAAGTCTTCATTTTTCAAGCAACTGGCCAAGACTGCAAAACTTGGGCCAGGACTGCCAGATGCAAAGCCATGAGTCCTGCCCTGACCTGCCCTGCTCTTCCCTCCTTTCCTCTCCCTTCACCTTCCCTTTTTTTCTTTCCTTTCCTTTTCTTCTTCTCTTCTCTTTTCTTTTTTGAGCTGCTTTATTGAAGCACAATTTACATACCATGAAATCACCCACTCTATGTACAATTAGATGAATTTAGTAATCTATAGCTGTGTAACCATCACCACAATGGGTTTTAGATCATTCTTATCACTTCAGAAGTTGTCTTGTGCCCATTTGCAGTCAATCCCAGTCTTATCCTCAGGCCAAGACAATCACAGTTCCAACTTTCTGTCTTTATATATTTGCTGTTTCTATAAATTTCAAATAAATCATAAAATATGTAATCCTACATTTAGTTTCATTCCTTACAACTGTTTGTTTTAATTAAGATTTTAATATCTTTTTAAGAGCAGTTTAAGGTTCACAGCAAAACTGAGAGGAAGGCAAAGAGATTTCCTGTATGTTTCCTACCCCCACAGGTGCATAGCCTTCCTTGTTGTCAATCTCCCCCACGAAGTGGTACATTTGTTACAGCTAATGAACTTGCATTGACCTCATTATCACCTAAAATCCATAGTTTGCATTAAGGTTCACTCTTGTACTTCTGTGGATTTAGACGAAAATATGATGACATGTGACTATTATTATGGTATCTTACATAGCATTTGCACTGTCCTAAAAGCTATCTGTGCTTCCCCCTAACTATTCCCCCCAAACCATGGCAACCACTGATTTTTTTTATTGTTTTCACAGTTTTGCCTTTTCCAGAATGTCATATGGTTGGAATCATACAGTATGTAGTCTTATCAGATTGTATTTTTTTTTTTTTTTTGCTTAGGAATATATATTTAAGTTTTTTCTATGTCTTTTCACGACTTGGTAGCTCACTTCTTTTTAGCACTGAGTAATATGCCACTGTTGAGAGGTATCATCATTTATTTATTTATCCATTCATCCACTGATGGGCATCTTGGTTGCTTAGTTTTGGCAATTATGAATAAAGATGCTTATAAACATCTGTGTGCAGATTTTCACGTGGATATAAGTTTTCTTTCTACTTCTTTGGGTACGTAAGTGCCAAGTAAATGCAAATAAACGCATGATTGCTGGATCTTATGGTAAGAGTGTGTTTATTTGACTTTGCAAGAAGCCACCAAACTATCACTTAATAGTGACTATACTGGGACACCTGGGTGTCTCAGCGGTTGAGCGTCTGTCTGCCTTCGACTCAGGGCCTGATCCCAGGGTCCAGGTATCAAGTCCCACATCAGGCTCCCTGTGAGGAGCCTGCTTCTCCCTCTGCCTGTGTCTCTGCCTCTCTCTCTGTGTCTCTCAGGAATAAATAAATAAAATCTTTTAAAAAAAGTGACTACCATTTTGCACACCCACTCGCAATGAATGAGACTTCCTGTTGCTCTGCATTTTCATCAGCAATTGTTGTTGTCAGTGTTCTAGATTTTGGCCATTCTAATAAGTGTATAGTATGTATCTTGTACATATTTTGTTAGATTTATACCTAAGTATTGCATTTTAGGAGTGGTAATGTAAGTGGTATTGTGTTTTTAATTTCAAATTCTTGTTCAAATACTTGTTCAGGGCAGCCCCGGTGGCTCAGCGGTTTAGCGCCGCCTTCAGCCCAGGGCGTGATCCTGGGGACCTGGGATCGAGTCCCACGTCGGGCTCCCTGCATGGAGCCTGCTTCTCCCTCTGCCTGTGTCTCTGCCTCTCTCTCTGTGTGTCGTGAATAAATAAATAAATAAATAAATAAATAAATAAATAAATAAATAATCTTAAAAAAAAAAACTTGTTCAATGCTGGTATATATGAAAGCAGTTGACTCTTGTTTATTAGCCTCTATGCAGCAACCTTGCTATAATTGCTTATTAGTTCTAGGAATGTTTTATTTTTTTATCCTTTCAGATTTTCTAAATAGGCAATCATACCATCTGCAAACAAAGACAGTTTTGTGCCTTTCTTTCCATTCTGTATACCATTTGATTCTTGTTCTTATTTTACTGCTTTAACTAAGTCGACTAGCATGATGTTGAAAAGCAGTGGCTACAGGGGACATCTTGGCCATCTGTCTGATGCTAGTGGGAAAGCCTAGAGTCTTGCACCATGAAGTATGATGTTAGCTGTAGGTTTGTTTGTTTGTTTTAAGATTTTACTTATTTATTCATGAGAGACACAGTGAGAGAGGCAGAGATATAGGCAGAGGGATAAGTAGGCTCCCTGCAGGGACCCCGATGTGGGACTCCATCCCAGGACCCCGGGATCATGACCTGAGCCAAAGGCAGATGCTCAACCACTGAGCCACCCAGGTGCTGCAAGCTGTAAGGGTTTTGTAGATATTCGTTATCAAGTTCAGTAAGTTCTCCTCTATTTCTAGTTGACAGTGTTGTGTTTTTTTTTTAACCATGACTTGATCTTGAATTTTGTCAAATGCCTTTTCTGTTTCTATTTGATATGATCTGTGATTTTTCTTTTTAAAGCTGTGATATGGTAGATTACATTGATTGATTTTTGAATGTTGACACAGCCTGGTACACTTGGGATAAATCCCACTTGGTCATGGTGTGTAATTTGGTTTATATGTTGTTGGATTCAACTTGCTAATATTTTGTTGAAGATTTTTGTGGTTTATGTTCATGGGAGATACTGTTTTGTAGTTTCCTTGTAATATCTTTTTTGGGTTTTGGCATTAGAGTTGCTGGCCTCATATAATGAGTCAGGACATACTGTCTGTTTCTAAACTCTGAAAGAGATGGTAGAAAATTGGGATAATTTCTTCCTTAAATGATGAACCTGTCTGGGCCAGGTGCTTTCTGTTTTGGGAGGTTATTATTTATACTGCTTCATTTTCTTTAATGGATATAGACTATTCAGATTTTCTGTTTCTTTTTATGTGAGTTTTGGCAAATTATGTCTTGCAAGGAATTGGTCTATTTCATCTAGGTTGTCACATTTGTGGGCATTGTGTTGTTTATAGTTATTTCTTTATTATCATTTTAATTTCCCCTCTTTCATTTCTTTTCTTTTCCCCCAAATTTATTTATTTATTTGAGAGAGTGTGTGTGAGTGAATGGAAGAAAACGCAAAGGGAGAGAATCTTCAAGCAGACTCCCTGATGAGAATAGGGCCCAATGCGGGCCTCCATCTCACCACCCATGAGATTATAACCTAAGCAGAAACCAAGATCTGGGCTTATCTGACTGAGTCACCCAGGTGTCCCATCCCCTCTTTCATTTCTGACACTAATCTGTATTCTTTCTCTCTCTCTTTTTTTTTCTTAGTTAGCCTGGCTAGAGGCTTATCTATTTTACTGATCTGTCGAAGAACGAGCTTTTGGTTTCGTTGATTTTTTTTCCCCTATTGATTTTCTGTTTTGAATTTCATTGATATCTACTCTAATTCTTCTTATTTTTTTCTTCTGCTTACTTTAGATTTAATTTACCCTTCCTTTTCTGTTTTCCTAAGATAGAAACATTAGAAACATATATTGTTGATTTTCGATCTTCCATCTTTTCTTTTCTTTTTTTTTTTTTTTAACGATTTTGTTTATTTGAAAGAGAGAGAAGTGCAAGAGGGTGCATGAGCAGGGGAAGGGCAGAGGGAGAGGGAGAAGCAGACTCCCTGCTGAGCAGGGAGCCTGATAAGGGGCTCAATCCTAGGACCCTGAGATCATGACCTGAGCCAAAGGCAGATGCTTAACCAACTAAGCCACCCAGGGTCCCTGATCTTCATCTTTTTCTAAATATATGCATTCAATGCTATGAACTTCCTTCTAAGCATTGCCTTCACCACATCTCACAAAATTTGTTAAGCTATGTTTTCATTTTCATTTAGTAAAATATTTAACAATTTCTTTTGATGTTTCTTCCTTGATCCATATATTATTTAGATGTATATTGTTTAAGCTCCATGAATTTGGGATTTTCTGTGATCTCTTTTGCTATTGATTTCTGGTGTAATTCCATTGTAATCTGAGCGCAGACATTGTATAATTTCTATTCTTTTAAATTTCCTAAAGTGTATCTTTTGGCCCAGAATGTGGTCTATCTGAGTGCATATTCCATGTGAACTTTAGAAGAATGTATATTCTGCTCTTGTTGGATGAAGTAGTAGTCTATAGATATCAATAATAATCAGTTGATTGATGGTGTGTTAAATTCAACCATGTTCTTACTGATTTTTTCCTGCTGGATCTGTCCATTTATGAAAGAGAAGAGCTTTTGTCTTTTAGGTTCATTGTGTTGTAGCATAAATCAGTAGCTCTTTTCATTTTATTTGCTAAATAGTATTTTATTGTGTGGATTTACATTTTATCTATTTTCACCAGTAATATTTGAGTGTGCCCATTTCACAGGAATTGGTATCCTCTTCAAAAGAAATTAGTAGATCATTCAGTTGTAAAATACATCATAATTTCTGCTCTAGTTGACCTATACTTTTGCCCTTATACAATGCTCAGGATGTGCTCACCCATGTAAGTGTATGATAAACAATTTTTTTCTAAACTCATGCAATTCTTGAATAAGGACTTCACAAGCCCATTATTGAAGCACTCCTAGTTTCTACTGGAGTCTAGAAAATAAGTTGCTTTGACATGCCTAATACTTCCTCCTAGAAATAGGTACTAGTTGATATTAAGTAAAGCAAGTAAGACAATTAATATGTGGTGATACAGTTAAAATCCTTATCTGTATTTTACTCTTTAAAAATTCTTATGTTATCTCAGTCAATCCTTTCAATAGCCCTGCAAGGTAAGCAGAAAAAATACTTTAATCCCATAGAGATAATGAAACAAATTAAGAGGGGTTAAGAAGTAAAATCTGATAGAACTAAAACTCAAATCCAGATATGCCAGTGTTCTTTGTATTTCACTCAAACTCTATTGCACCATTTTCCATCATGTCTTAGTGGGGTGTGTGCATGTGTGAATTCGAATCAAAGAGAACAGCATATATAAAGCTAGAAAGGACTGGCTGCATAATTTGTGGGATGCAGTGAAAAACACAAATTTAGGGCATCTCATTAAAATAGTAGGAATTTCAAGATGTTGGCAGCAGAGCCTTAAACCAAGTGCTCGGCTCCTGTAAACACCCCGTCCCATGTGATATTCCATAGTCCTTGAGTGCCACTAGGCTGGTCATAGGCATGTGAAAGAATGCTCCCTATTTAGGCAACCACCAGTAAGAATGAAGTGTAAAAAAAAAAAGACATGAAAAAGTAAAGCAGAGTGCATAGAGTAAAGCAGAGTGGATAGTAATTCCTAGAAGCTAGAGCACTAAAATTTTAATGTTCTGTGCTAATAATGTCATTTTATCTCAAAAGCAGAGGAAGCTGCTGAATAATGTTAATTGGAAGAATTGAAACTAAATTTATATTTTAAAATATCCATGTGACATACATTTAAGGATGGATTTTTTAGGTGCAAAACTGAAAGGAAGAAGGCAAATTAGGAAGAAATATCCATAATTCAGAAAAAGTAAGGGTCTCTGAGTCATGAGATTTGAAATGCAGAGCAAGGGCCAGATATGGGAACTACTGCTCTCTGACGTTGGGCACTTACTTGGCCTTTGAACCCCCTGGAGAGCCAGCTCAGCATCTATACCTCCCCGGGCCTCTGCTCAGACAGAAAGCTGGGAGTGAGAGGATATCATAACATGCATCATATTTCTTTTTTAGGAAATACAGTTTTGTGCTGCCAGTGTCTAAAAGCCGTCATTTCTTATATTTTCTCCAGTTCTAAAATTAAAAAAAAATTGTATGCAGTCTAGTGCTGTAGCAGTTTGTCCATTATGGCTGGAAGTCCAAGACCAGTGGTATGCTTTTGAATTTAGTAATCCAACAGATTCATCTGAGAAAGTATCTTCCCTGGGGTTAGTTAACTTGCTGGAACTAAATTCTGCAGTGGTGAGAGAAACAGAAAAAGAAAATATTTAAAAAAATATTGAATTGTCAGTTGCTCTTTTGTTTTTTTATTATTTGGAAATAGAACGCTCAGCTTCTTGCAACTCCCTGAGTAAGTGCCCAATTAAAAGGACAGCGCTACTTCCGGTGAGTAGCATGCCCAGCTTCTAGCCAGGAAACCAGGGAGTTTTGCAATGTTAGGACAGCATTTATTTATTTGGATTTCGCCTAGTAATAGATAATAGTTGAAGTTTCTGGTCCTTAAGAGATTTCTACTGTTTCTTCCTCTGAGAGAACTCTGTCCTCCTTTTTTTTTTTTTTTTTTTTTTTTTAAAGAACTCTGTCTTCTTTTCTTCTTCTTTTTCTTTTTTTTTTTTAAACAAGATCTTTGGCCTCTGGTTCCACCAAAAGCATCAGTTGTTTCTTCAGTAACTTCTATGATTTTAAAAAGCTGACTTTATTTGGAATGCTAGAATCAGTTCCTGCTCATTCAGCTCTACCTCTGCTGGAGATGATGGCCTGTATGATTCACATGAAGATGTGTAAATATTAAATCAACTGACTTGCACCGGTTCAGCAGTTTGTATTCCTGCACTAGTATTTATTAGTTTACAGGAGCCACTCTACCTTGGCTACGTTAACTGTAATTACGTATGCTATGAAGAAAAAAGTGTTCTTTGCAAGGTGTTGTTTTTTGAAAAATTGACTTTTCAGAAGAAAATGATTTTTTAGGAAGAATTAAAAACTATGACCGTTGTCTGGATCTCTGATGTCCATAATTCCACCACTACTCTGTTCCACACAGTATTTTCATTATTCCTTTAGCTTTAGATTTTCAGATTAAGCTCCCAAGGAGTCATTTGTTTCTTAGCAATTAGAATATGGTGCCCTTAGGTAATGGTCGATGCCTTAGCTCACAGAGTCTAATAGATATTTAACAAATATTTTCTGCATGTGTACTACGTATAAGCTATGATTGCAGGCGCCGGTGTTACCTGTGATTTTTTTTTAAAGATTTTATTTATTGATTCATGAGAGACACACACAGAGAGAGGCAGAGACATTGGCAGAAGGAGAAGCAGGACTCCATGCAGGGAGCCCAATGTGGGACTAGATCCCGGAACCTCGGTATCACACCCTGGGCTGAAGGCAGATGCTCAACTGTTGAGCCACCAGGCATCCCATTACCTGTGATTTTTACAAATCAAAAGCAGAACATTGTTTTAAAAAGTTGTTTTTCTGATGTGGAGCCTAACATGGCAAAGTAAGTTTAAATGAAGCTGGATTTGACTGAAGATAATTGACAACACTTTGTAGCACATAAAGCTCCAATGCCTTTGATTATGTTGGCTGCTAGCTTGGGTGCTGTAGTAGTTTCTCCAGAGAAATCGAACCAATAGTAATATATATAGAGAGATAGATGTATAGATATCTTTACTAGATAAATTTCCATGACTCCTTTTCATAACTAGATGATACAATGTAGAAACAACAAATTATTCTTGCAGAACATAATTTTCCTATAGCAATGTTTTGTTCAAATTTAAATCTTAGCCAAACAGTTTAGTGCCCTGGCTTGGTTTAGTGCCTTTAAAAGGTACTTTATCTGGTCTTACTGTTCAACTGGAGCGGGATGGTCTTTCTAGAGCTTGGTAAGTAAGACAGATTAAACAAGTTTAAATTGGTGACAGTTCAGGTGAGACACGGAAATGGTTTCCCTTTTTTTTTTTTTTCCCCAGAGTCTTCTACTCAGTATTGCCACTTTCACTGTGGTTTCCAGGCAATAGAAATTCATTACTCTGATATTCGGCAGCTGATTCCTCTTCTCAGGATTTGAGCCCTGAGATGCATTCATATCTCTTCTGTTGACTTTCCTTCTCTCTGGCATGTGAATATCAGAGCTGTGCATCACGCTGATGTTTGGGGGGACACACACTTGCGTTGACACCTCCTCCTATTTCTTGATTTTGTCCAGGGCATCCTACCCTGTTTAATTCTTAGTTTCCTTATCAGGAAGATGGAAATTATGATATTCACTACTTAACAAAAGAGATAACATCTGGAAACTTCTCTGTTGCAAAGTAAGCATTTCATAAATATCACCTCTTGTATTGATTCTTAATAATTCTTCCTCACTCAGTGCTAGGAGCTTGTTGACAAAGGCAACTGAGGTGAAAGCAGGAAATCTGCTGGGGATAAGCAGTGAGGCTTCTGCTGACAGAGAAGGACACAAAGACAGCAACTAATATGTAATAACTGCTTTTCAAAAACCCACGGCACTTGGCTTACAAGTGTGTGTACATCATTATGAGGCAAGGTACTCAAGGAACAAGAGGAAGGCCAATGGAACCTGAATGGCATGCTCCAGGAGGAGATAGGTAGGAGATGGAATTGGGAGGTAGTCAGAAGGTGTATTGTGTAAGTCCATGCAGATCATGGCAAAGACTTAAAATTTTGTTCAAAGTATAAGGAAAGCCATGGTGATGTGGAAGTGTTGGGGTTTGGAGCCGATGGACATAAAAGAATTCTTGAGACATCTTTGGTGCAAAAAAAAGTGGTTTTATTAAAGCATGGGGAGAGGACCTGTGGGCAGAAAGAGCTGCATCAGGGTCATGAGGAGTGGCCCATTATATACTTTCAATTTTCGAGAGGGTTAGGGATGGCATAAGTCTCTAAGGAATTTTGGAAGCAAGGTTTCCAGGACCTTGAGGGGGCAAGCAATTGTTAGAAAAGGTTATTTATTATGGTCTAATAAAACCTGAGTCAGGAGACCCTTTAGATGTATATCCATGGGCCATATGCTTGGAGGATGATCGCTAACATATCTCTTGAGGGGGTAGAGATAAAGGAAGTTGCAAAAGGAATTTTTATATATTAAAGTAGACTTGCAGGATCCTGGGGGATTGAGATAATATTAAGCTAGGATTGCCTTTTGCCCTTAGCAAAGTATTAACATCGAGGTAGCTGAGTTCCTAGAGGAATGTCATTCTGCCTGTTTCAAGGACTTGTCAATGTGCTATGTGTAGTAAGGAAATTTAATTTTTTCTTTTGCCTTTGTTTCCCACATCAATGGGATGGGTTGGAAGAGAATTTTAAGTATGGCCTGATTTACATTTTGAAAAAATCTTTTCAAATCTTTCATGGAGAGTGGATTACAGAGGGGAAGATAGAAGCATAAAGACTAGAGAAGATGCTATGGCAATGATGTGGGAGGGAAATTCTAGCAACCTGTTTGGAGTAGTAGGGGTGAGGAGGGAGAAGTAGTTGTAATCATGGTGCTCCCTGATGACAGGACTTCCTGATGGATTAAACTAGGCTGTGAGAGAAATCAAAGCTGATGCTTAATTTTTGGCCTAAGCAATAGAGTTTATAGAAGTGTCATTAATTGAGATGGGGGGATGTCATGCTTTGGCCATGATATATATGAGATGCTAGGCCATGACTTCAGCTCCGATTAGATATGGCTATAATGATAGCTTCAATAAGATGGAGTTTTATTTTTCTTTATCACAAAAGTCTGGAGGTAGGCAATCCAAGGCTGGACCTGCTTGACAAGGTCCCTAGGATTTAAGACTGTTTCTAGCTTTCTGATCTGCCATCCTTGGTCCTGGGCCTCAAGAGCTGAACTTGAATTTGCAGTTATATCCATGTTTCAGAAGACGGGATGAAGGAAGGACAAAGAGGTGGCAAAGACAAGTGCTAGCTAGCTTATAAGGAACATTTCTGGCAGTTGGCTCAAGATACTTTAACTGATATCTTAAGAACTTAAATCAATCACATGGTCACAGCCAGCTGCAAGGGGCTCTAGGAAATAGAATTTTTATTCTGGGCATCATGTGTTCAAATAAAAATTCTATTACCAAAGAGTAAGGGGAGAACAGATATTGGGATACAACAAATTTCTGCATGCCTGGTTTGTTCTCTATCTATTTCTCAGTACCTCCATATCTCTAAATTTACTCATCAATTTAAGGCCTCATGTTATTTGACTTTTCAGCACATTCTATACCGTTGATCATTTCTTTCTCAAAACACCCTCCCTTTGGCTTCTGTGTCATAGTTTTCCTGTTTCTTGTTTGTTGTTGTTTTCTTCATGTTGTGTTTACGCTGTAGACTATGCTCCTAACTCCAAAAGCAAGTTAAATGGCTCACGAAGGGGACACCACTCCAGATGTCAGCCTCTCTTGGAGCTATTTCTCCAGGTCCATTGGTAGCTCCTCTTCTTGTCCCAAGCCCTAGTCCATTTAGCCCTAGTCCAAGACTAGTAGGATCAAAAAGACTCCCAATAAGAAGGAGGGTGAATGTGTTTCTCTCAAATCCTAGCTGAATTTATCCATGGCTAACAGATACTAGTGATTAATGATCCCATGACTGCCCCTACAGCAGTGTGTTGTGTGTGCTGTGAGAGACACTGAAATATCTCCCTGAGAGTCCCTCCCCAAACTGCTCATCACTGAACTGTGCATCCCTCCTGATGGGCCTCTAATTCCTTTCCCCAAATTATTTTTGGAATTCAGCAAATTAAACAAATAGGTGTTTCTAGAAAGTCTTTGTTAAACTACACATGCTACCTCAGAAAGGGTGTGAGACTTCATGGGCACTTATAAGACAAAACATATTGTGGTTCATTTTGGTTCCCTTTGAGTCCCTGATGCTCTGTTAAATCATGTCACTGGACAGTGTTATTGCAAAGTAATGTACCAATAAAGGAGTGATGTTGAAACTTGCTTGTTTCCCATTCATGGTAGCAGTATACATTACAAAACATCTCATCACCAAGATTAGAATCCTGTTTAAAGAAGAAAGTTAGATAGCCATAGGCAGGGCAAATCAACTTTAAAGTACAATAACCAATTCAAGACAGGCTCTGGTGCTGGAAAGTAACTACCTTAGAACATAATTTAGTTCAGTGCTTCATGAGCCATGAACTAGTTTTATTGGCTACCTTCTGGAATCCATTTTTTCCTCTTCTCAGCTCTGCTTCACAGGGGGTGATGGTTCCCATCACTACAAAAAGCAACAGGTCTTCTGTCAGTGGCCCCTGAGGGCATGACTTCCAATACCAACCAGTAATTTTGCTTAGGTCTCTCATGCTTGAAGCCAAGAGCATTGATGTGGTGTAAGAGGGTATCTTTTGAAGCCAGTGGCCCAAAATCACCAACGCAGTGGCTATGTTGCGCTTTCAGGTAGTTTGCTAAGCAGTTCTAATCTTTTCTTTTTTGTAGCTTCCTCATGCTACAGTTCAGAGAAATCTGTGGGGGGTGGTAAAGAATGCACATTAGTTATTCAACAAATATTTACTCAATATCTGCAATGTACTCACATTGTTCTAGATTTTAGGGACACATTAGTGAATAAAATAGATAAAGTCCTTGCTCTCATGGAGTTTGTATTCTTATCTGTGGTGTGGGAGAGGATAATAAATATGTGACAAACATGGAGCCCCAAATCAATTCTCTCTTTCCTTTAGAAACTTTTTCATTATTCCTGAATGAAATTTGTGAAACTGTGATGCTTTTTTCTCTAAAAAATTATTTTTCAAGATGTCCTAGGCTGCTTGTATAAATAGACTTATGATGATTCACTCCATTTGGCTCTGGGGGTAAACATAGAATAAATTAGATTGGGACCTTTGCTTGAAAACAAAGAAATCTGATGACTGTCTCACATTTTTAAGAACACATAAACATCACCCACGATAAAATGTCAGGTAAACTTGTTATTGTGAAGATGAAAAGATTTTAATTTCCCAAATATAATCTTCAACTTATAGAAGACATTGCTGTTTATTTTTCCATCAACCTACCTGTGGTTTTAAAGATGTCCTTGGGGATACATTGCTAAACTGCCTTATATATGTAGTTTGAAAATGGAGCCTTTCAAAGACATTTCATGATTGAGCATAATTGATGTTTTTAGAAGCCCTGGTTGATAAGGCAACATCATTTCATGTCACAGACATTTAAGTGAGCATCTTCTAAAATAAAACCATCTGAAGCAGAGGACACTTGCAGGGAACTCTCTCAATAAGATGTCTGCAGGCCAGTTCAGACATGCCAACACTTGTTAACACTCAGCTTCCAAGGCTCTACTTGTAGTTTCAAAGGTACAAATTAAGAAGTCAACCACAGAGGGGGTGCTTTGAATGAACAGGCCTCTTGATATCTGTTAGCAAAATCTAGGGATTGCCATTGCCTCTCACATCACCTGGGTTAAAGCAATTTATATTGTTGACAAGACTTTGAAGCCTCAGGGTGGTATCAAATTTATAGAGGGCAGGGCAAGGTGTACTTGCCCTGAAGTCTTGTACTCTCAAGTGGCTCTGTGCTTGATCAAAAATCAGTAAAGATAGGGCAGTTTCTCACAAAGGCATTTGCTGGCAGTGTTAAGGCCTTCAGGCTTTAAAATTATTAAACCACAGTTTGATGCTGTTGAAAGTTAAAAATTTGCAGGGCATGTTCCTATATACTCAAGCATCTCAAGATAATGCATTCATTTATTCATTAATTCAATATTAATTCAATAAGTATTTATTAAGTGTCTTCTATGTGCCACGTAGTATTCTAGGTATCAGAGACACAGCAGTGAATAATATTGGAAAACACCTTTGCCCCTTATGGTATCTGCATTCTAGTTGGAAAAACCAAGGCTGACGTATCCATTAGACAAAGTAAACACAGTGCCTAAGGCCTTTAACTTTCATTTCTTTTAAAATCAGAAGAAAAAGAATGTAAAATAATGAATGGAGTCAGACTATGTCTTTGTACCAATATAGTCATCACATGAAATTTTTAATATTTTGTATGTGTCTGTGTGTGAGTAAGAGGGGCTCACAAAAGCAAAATGCCTAGCATCTGTGAAAGTCATATGCAGCCTAGAGGGAAATAGACAATAACCAAGATTTTAAAAGTAAAATATATAGTATATTAGAAAAAAATTAAAAATGGGAATTAGAAGTATTAGGGAAAGGGGTGCTTAAATTTTAGATAGGGTGTTTCAGAAGCAAAGTTTCCTGAGCAAATAATCATTTGAGTTGACCTGAAAGAGGTGAATGAGGTATTTGATACATGGACAGAGATTATTCTTGGAAGAAGGAGCAGCAATGCTTAGACCCGGAGGTGAGAAGATGCTTGATGTTTGAACGACAGCAAAGAGGCCAGTATGACTAAAGTGCATGTACAAAGAGAAAAACAAACAGGAGAGGAGTAAAAGGTGAAGTCAAAGAGGTGGGTAGAGGCCAGATCATGTGGGGTTATGTAAAGTTATTGTAAGAACTCTGACTTATATTTTGACCTGATTTATATTTTAAAGGGATCTTTTTGGGTGTTGTGTTGAGAAGAGATTGGATGATTGGGCGTGGACAGGAGGGGGAACCAGTTAATAACCCAGGTAATAATCCAGCTAGTCAGAGATAGTGGCATGGACCAGGGTATTTGCAGCAGGGAACGATTAGAGGTGGATGGATTCTGTAAATATTTTAAACATGAGGTTGATCGACTTTCTTGATGGGTGAAATATGGGTTGTGAGAGAAAGAGAGGCCAAGGACGACAACAAGTACTTTGGGCTGAGCAAAAGGCTGAATGGCATTACCATTGACTAAGTTGGGGAAGACTGAGGGAGAAGTAATTGGGGGAGAATCACAAATTCTCTGTTACAATTGCAGAAGCACATGCTGTGAAGGCAACTGAAGAGGCCCTGGATGGAAATAATATTTTGGGAGCTGTCAGTTTATAGATGGTATTCTATGCCTTGCTATTAGAAGAGATTACCGAGGCAGTGAGTATAGTAGAAAAATGACAAAGTCCTTTTTAATTTTTCTGTCTTCAACATCTAACTCCGCAGTTGGCTTTCAATAAGTACTTTTTTCAGTTGAATGACAGTGTTTTCTGCTAGTCACAAAGGGAAAGCAAAAAGCCCCCTATGGAAGTGCCATGCATTGTTCTTTCCAAAGTAGTCCCCGAGGAAGTGTTAAATCTTGTTCTTTACTCATAGCTCCCTGAAATTTCCTTTAGAACATTTATTTTGGTTTGCAATTCCATGTTTATTTGGGTGATTATTTAAGATCTAGTTTTCCATTTAAGCTACATGAGGGTAGAAACCATATTTATTCTATTCTCTTTTCCCCTAGCATCCAGCTCAGTGTGTAAAATATAATACTCTATTACTATATGCTGAACAAAAAATGAAGAGAAACTAATTCTTTGTATCAAGTTCACTTTATTTGGATTTATCTATTGAATAAACTCTCCTGGATTCTAAATATCTACTTTTTAATTAAATGGGGAAAAAGATGAAGACTTGATCTAATCTTTGGTGTCAACTGGTAGTATTAAGCTGATAATGCTTCCGTCTGCCCATCATGATCATCAACTGTTCACACTCTTTGTACTGAGTTGGTATGTAGGCTCACATAATCTTTCCCATACATTGTTCTAGTTGCCCACTACCACGTGCTCTGATTGGCACTCATAATAAAATCCATCCACTATCCTTCATCTAAATCAAACCAAATGACCTCAAGTCAACCTTTTGCTCCCAGTGGGCTAAATTTACAAATATAATCTGACACTTATGGGCATTTTATCTGCAAAGTCCATGTGACTAGCACTCACTTCTTTTTTTTAGATTTTATTTATTTATTCATGAGAGACACAGAGAGGCAGAGACATAGGCAGAGGGAGAAGTAGACTTCCCACGGGGAGCCTGCTGTGGGACTGAATCTCAGGACTTTGGAACAACGACCTGAGCCAAACAGGCACCCCAGCACCCACTTCTAGCACCTATAGTTCATCAACTCTTTGCTGTTCCTGCTGAAGGTAGGTCTTCTCTCTCATTGGGCCAGCTCTAACTTAGTGTTTGGTCTATGATGCTACTGCAGTAGATGTTTCTCATCTCACCCACATAAAACTCATTATGTAGTGAAGTGTTCTTCTGTGTCTAGCTTTTGCAATTCAGAATTTCTATTGGGTCCTAAAATGTTATTACATTTCACGAAAACTGCTTTCTAGCTTTCTTTATTTTCTCTAATACCATGATTTTATATACTGTTAGTTTTCATTTTTGGACTCACCATAGCAAGTGTGGTATAGGTCTATTGCAACCCCATAATTACAGGATGCCTTCTAGTTTCTCTCATTCTCAATTCCAACCCTAAGAAAGCAAGGAACCAAACTTAGAATTTGAGTGATCTACAGTGCAAGCTCTGAGAGGCTGGGCAAATCTGATTTGAAAATTATGATGACTAGAGGATGCTAGTGATGCTTTAGAACTCTGGACAAGGGGCCCCTGGGTGGCTCAGTCAATTAAGTATCTGCCTTTGGCTCAGGTCATGATCCCAGGGTCTTGGGATCAAGCCCACATTGGCCTCCCTGCTCAGTGGGGAGTCTGCTTCTCCCCTCTCCCTCTCCTGCTCCCCCTGCTTGGGTTTGCTCTCACTCTGTCAAATAAATAAAATCTTAAAAAAATTCTTTAGAACTCTGAACAAACAAATTATGGCATGATATACCAAGTCCTGGATGAATGTGCAGTTGTTATTGCTATTTTGGGTACTACTGATTGTACATTTACTTTGTATTTAATGTTTATATATATTTTATTATTCAGTCCCTTATTGATCCTATTATACAGATATTATTATTTTATTCCACTTTACTGATAAGGGAACTGGATAATGAAAAGTTAGGTACTTTCACAGAGTTGCACAGCTAGCAAATAGTATAATCAGAATTTGAACCTAGATCTCACAATTTGTGCTCTGAATTATTTCCCTCAGGCCTTGCTACTGAAGTGCACTTAGAGGTCAAGAATGGGGAAGATCAGAAAGACACAGAAACCTTACTTCTTTATTTTTGCCTGACGCTGATCCTACACCTTCACCAGACAAAATGGGAAGAAACTGAACTATCTTGATTACTGCTGTTTCTAATCCCTAGGCAGTACTTAACAAACAAGTGTTATACTTGTTTGTGGAAGAAATAAATGACTTCATATCAGACATTAAAAGCTACCCTCATATAGTTCTTTATTTCTAGAACAAATCTTTCCAAATGAATTTTTAAAATTTTTTAACAGCTTTTTAAAAAAGATTAAAAAATTAAAAAAAAAATCTCTACACCCAATGTGGGACTTGAACATACAACTCCAAGATGAGTTGCATGCTCTACCAACTTAGCCTGCCAGGCACCCCTCTGAAAGGTTTTAAATGAAGACTTTGAAGAGGTTGTTTTAGAAAGAAGAAATGGCATTCAGTGGTTAGCTGCGGTTCTTTTAGATCACACGGCTAGGGGCAGATTCCTTGCTGTGAGCGCTGCCTGAGAGTCCCTATTTATCAACTTGTGAAGTGACCCTGTGGTCTTCATTGGAAATACTGTTCCTTGCTTCTAAACTTCAGCATAAATACTGATGATGGTTAAACAGGTGCAGTTTTCACCCTGGAGGAGTCTCCATTTCAATGATGAGCATGAGAATTCCTATAAATAGCGCTGAGGCAGATCCTCACATTGTGAGGTGAATCACAAGGCCATTGTAGAACTCATTACTCATCCAAGCTCCCAAGCATTTAGAAAATGTTATTCGTACCATTACTTAGAGGACCTATCTGTATCTAATTGCTTCTTAGTTGACATTTAATTGACATTAAAACAGCAAAACTGATATTAAAAATTCGGTAGAGGGGGACGCCTTGGTGGCTCAGTGGTTGAGCGTCTGCCTTCCTCTCAGGTCGTCATCCTGGGTCCTGGAATCGAGTCACGCATCGGGCACCCCACAGGGAGCCTGCTTCTTCCTCTGCCTGTGTCTCTGCCTCTCTCTGTGTCTCTCATGAATAAATAAATAAAATCTAAAATTTTTTTAAAAATCAGTAGAGGAAAATATGAGCAATTCACAGAAATTATATAGATTAACTAAGTGACGACTCTGTGTTAGGTATTATGTCCTTAAAACTCTATGAAAAAAGTATTCCTCTTTTCTTCACTCTACAGAATGGACGTGAAGTTCAAAGAGAAGTTAAGAAACACATAGATTTAAAAAAAAAAAAAAAAAGCAGAGCCAGAAAACTCAAGTTTGAAAAGGTAGATAGCCAAAGTGTATGTGGCTTGTAAGGAGCAGAGAAAGAATCCAGATTTTGATTTCTCGCTTCTGTATTTTTCTTGTGCTTTGTGGTTGAACTGCCTCACTGAGCCTCCCTTTTAATTATCTCCTAGCTTCTTCATGAATACTTTTGTGGCCTCTATTCCAGAAAAAGTCTAAGGCTGCCATTGTGATGTACCATGGTTGAGCTGGTGGCCTTTGTTTCAATTTTCTCATCCACTTAATATTATGGGGTGACATTTAGCAAACTCCCCCCTGCCCCTTCTTAGAACATCTATATAACTATGTCTAAGTATGTATGTAAAGTTTTTGATTAACTTTAAAATTGTACCATAAGAATGCTGTTATAAATATGTTTCTTCTAATTTTTCCAGTGCTAGGCAGTCATAATCAATACTTCAGGGAGGTCTCTCTCTTCTCTCTGAATTGAAATTGTGATTCTTGTGCTGTGGGATCTTGAGGATGATAGAGCTGATTAACTTCTTTCAGTAGTGCCCACTCAGGAACAAAAGATCTTATAAGATTAGCTATTTGGCAAAACAATTTAATTGAAATTCTCATCCACTTACACTAATGTAAAATCCAGTAAAGAGTAATGTAAAGAAATAAAACACTACTGATACTGGATAAAAAATATGGGTGAATATTCATTTGATTTCTAGATGAAGAAAAACTTTATAAGCACAAAAACAATGAAAGAATTCTCAAAGGTAGAGAGCACCAAGTTTGAGAACCAAAGCATGGAAAATTTTCCTAACCAAAAGTTGTAAATAAAATTAAAAAGCAGCCATAGAAGTAGAGACTGGAAGGGATATGAGGGTTTCTGAGGTGCTGCTGTGATCTGTTTCTTAGTCTTGGGCTGGTTATCTCATGAATACACTTCCTGTTGAGTGGTGCACTTCTTTTATATTCATATGTATGTGTATATATACCAATAAAAAGTCAAAGGCAAACAGAGAAAGGCAAAAGTAAACTCATATTTCATGAGTATGACTAATGTAAATGCAAAATAATAATGAAACTCAAACAATCCAGAAGAAAATTGACCAGAGAAATAGAAATAACTAATAATCACAAAAATATTCAAAAAAAATAATTTTAGGGGCACCTGGGTGGCTTATTCCATTAAACATCTGCCTTCGGCTCCGGTCATGCTCCCAGGGTCTTGGGATGGAGCCACATCTGGCTCTCTGCTTAGCAGGGAGCCTACTTCTCTCTCTCCCTCTGCTTGCAGATCCTCCTGCTTGTTCTCTTTCTCTCAGTCAAATAAATAAATAAAATCTTTAAAAATAATTTTAATAATAAAAGCAATGCATATATATAATAAGAAACTTTCAACAATACAGAATAATATAGAATAAAAATTAAGATTGTTTCATTCTTCCTTGACTCAGTCTTGCTCTTTTGGGGAAATCACTATTAACATCATTCTTCATCATTCCAGAAATTTTCTATATATATTACAAATGGAATTACACTATGATAGTGCTTATATTATCATTCCAGAAAATTCCTATTTATAAACATATATATGTATTTAAAGCAAATGAAATCATATTGCACTGCATATCCATTTCTGCTTTGTTTTGTTTTACTGAACAATGTCTCCTGGACCTCTTTATTAGTACATTAAAATCTACTTCATTCTTTTTCATGGCTTCACATTATTCCATTGTACCATGATTTACTTAACTATTTCTCTATTGGACATTTAGGCTAGTTTACGTGTGAGTGTGCATGCATGCGTGATTATAAGTGATGTTGCCATTAAAATTTCTATAATTATTTTTGGACATTTGTTTAAACAATTGTTTAAACAATTCTTAGAAATGGAATTGCTGGTTCAAAAGCATAGTATTTTTAAGTTTTGTAAAGTAGTTCCCAATTGTTCTTTAAGGAGTTTGCTCTGTAATGTAGTTTTGTGTAAGGTGTATATATGACAGTACTCCCATACCTTTACCAACACAAAGTATTCTCAGTCTTATTAATCTTTGACAAATTAATTGGTTTAAATGGACTTTACTTTTATTTATCTATTTTTTTTACAAAGTCTTTTTTTTTTTTTTGAGTCACGGAAATTAACGTTATTGAATCACTGGGTGTCATCATTTTACCAGTAGGTCACAGACCTGTGGTGGAGAACCAACCACAGACTGAGCATCATCATCTGGGGATGTGCACATCCTCACTCAAGTGTCTAGGTGGTGCCAGGCCTCCAGGGAGGCTAGTCTGCAGCAGGATGAACCCCCACTAGGATGGCAGGTTCCATCCAACCCCTTCCAGGCCTGCAGGCTGAGCCCCCCATCACAGTTGGCGAGCGGTGGTCCTTGAGGGGCACATCCTCTGCAGGGTGCTGGGCGGAGAGCTTCGTGCTTGGGCCAAAGAGCCCCTCATCAGGATCCACCTCCTCATCAAAAATGGTGAGTCGGGGTGAGGGCTTGGGCTTCACAGCCACTTCGGGGCGTTTCTTGGGCTTCTTCGAGCGCATGATGCCCAGAGGGCCCAGTGCCTCTGCCTCTTCCTCCTCAGATTCTCCTGCATCCTGCACCCTTCAGGTCTGGGCTGGGGAGACCCTCACCCTGCGCTCGGTCCTGCTGCCCGAAGAAGTCCAAAGCCCCCCGTCGTCCTGGGCCTGGTGGTGTGCGGCCAGGACAGGGCGGTCTCCGCAGGTGAGGGCCGCGCCCCGGAGCTCCGGGCCTCCCGCCCGCTCGGCGGCCCTGGGGACACAGCGCAGAATCTCGTGGAACGCGGCTCTCCCTTCCCGGATGTCAGACCCCCCAGCCAGCAGGACCTTCTTGGGGAGCGGGGGAAGGCTGGCCGCGGGATGACGACCGCTCGGCTTCTGCGAGCGCTCCTCAATCTCCCTGTGCTTTCTGGAGCCCAAGAACTGGACCAAGAACTGCCCCCGGGCTGGTGCCCCACGTGGCCGCCCGCGGACACTGCTGTGGACACTCGGAACTCGCCTGGAGGTGACGAGCACCGCCGGGGACTGCATGACCGTGGTGGCTCCGGGGGGGGGGTGCACCGTAAGGCTTCATTTTTTTTTTTTTTTCAAAAAGAAATTTTAAGTTTACAGCAAAATTGAGAGAAAGATACAGAGATTTCACATAAACTTCCTTCTCCCACCCATGCATAGCTTCCCCCATTATTAACATCCTTCACCAGAATGGTATTTTTTCTTTTTTCTTTAAACCAAGGATGAACCTACATTGACAGATCATAGTTACTGAAAACTCATGGTTTACTTTAGGGTTTGCTCTTGTTGTATACTGATGGCTTTGGGCAAATGTATAATGGCATATATACATGACTATAATATTATACATAGTATTTTCATTGCCCTAAAACTCCTCTATGCAGGGATCCCTGGGTGGCTCAGCGGTTTGGTGCCTGCCTTTGGCCCAGGGCGTGATCCTGGAGTCCGGGGATCTAGTCCCACATGGGGCTCCCTGAGTGGAGCCTGCTTCTCCCTCTGTCTGTGCCTCTGCCTCTCTCTCTCTCTCTATGTCTATCATGAATAAATAAATAAATCTTAAAAAAAAAAAACTCCCCTATGCTTTGACAATTCATCTTTCCCCAACCCTCTAACCCTACTCTTGCCAACCATGGATGTTTTTAGTATTCATAGTTTTGTCTTTTTCAGAGTGTCATATGATTGAATCATGTAGTACGTAGTCTTTGGAGGTAGGCTTCTTTTATTTAGTAATACACATTTTAGGTTCCTCCATGTCTTTTAATGGCTTAATAGTTCATTTCCTTTTTAGTACAGAATAACATTGTTTGAATGTACCAACATTTATTTGTCCATTCACCTACATTTTGGTTGCTTCCAGTTTTGGCAATCATGAATAATGCACTATAAACATCTGCATGAAAGTTTTTGTTGGACATAAGTTTTCAATTCTTCTGGCTGAGTAAATACTGAGAAGTACAATTGCTGAATCATATGGTAAGAGTATATTTAGATTTGTAAGAAATTGCCAGACTTGGACACCTGCATGACCCAGTTGGTTAAGCTTCTAACTTCAGCTCCGATCATAATCTCAGGGACATGGGATCAAGCCCCACGTTGGGCTCTGTGTTCAGCAGGCAGTCTGCTTGTCCCTCTCCCTTTGCCCCTCCCCAGCTCATGTTCTCTTTTTCTCTCAAATAAATAAATCCTACAAAAAAAAAAAAAAAAAAAAAAGAAAAGAAAAAAGAAAGAAAAAGAAAAGAAAAGAAATTGCCAAACTGTTTTCCAGAGTGGTTGTTACATTTTACATTCCCACATGTGGGTGAGAGTTCCTATTGCTCCACCAGCCTTTGATGTAAGTATTCTGGATTTTGGCCATTCTAACAGGTGTATAGTAATAGTTCATTATTGTTTTGTTTTGCATTTCTCTAATGACATATGTTGTGGAAATTCTTTTCTATGCTCATATGCCATCTATATATCTCTTTGGTGAAATATCTGTTAAGACCTTTGGCCCATTTTTAAATTGGATTGTTTATTTTATTATAGTTGAGTTGTAAGAGTTCTTTGAATATCATAGATACCACTCCTTTATGAGATGCATGTTTTACAAATATTTTCTTCTAGTCTGTGGCTTATCTTCTAATTCTTTTAACATGTTTCACAGAGCAGAAGTTTTTGATTTTAGTGATGTCCAGCCTATTAATTATATTTTTCATGGATCATGCTTTTATTGTTGTATCCAAGAAGTCATCTCAACATCCAAAGTTATCTAGGTTTTGTCCTATGTTATCTTCCAGGAGTTTTATAGTTTTTCATTTTACATTTAGCTTTGTGATCCTTTTTGACTTAATATTTGTGAAGGGTGTAAGGTCTGTGTCTAGATTCATTTCTTTGCATGTAGATGTCCAGTTGTTCTAGTACCACTTATTGAAGAGAATATCTTTGCTCCATTACATTCCCTTTGTTCTTTTGTTATGATCAGTATATTAGCCTCATATCCTGCAAGCATACTACAGTCACTTATTCGTTCTTGGAGTTGTCTTTTGTCAATTCTTTCAGATTTTCTACATAGATGATCATGTCACCTGCTAACAAAGACAATTTATGTCTTCTTTTTTAAATCTATATACATTTTATTTCCTTTTCTTGTCATATTGAATTAGCTAAGATGTCCAGCATAATGTTGAAAAGCAATGGTTAGAGGACATCCTTGCCTTCTACATGATCTTAGTTAGAAAGCTATGAGTTTCTCATCATAAGGTATATTAGCTGTAGGTATTCTTTATTAAGTTGGGAAGTCCCCCTCTATTCCTAGTTTACAAAGTGTTTTTCTCGTAAATGGATATTGGACTTTGTCAAATGCTTTCCCTGTGTATATTGATATGATTATGTGATTTTTCTTCTTTAGCCTGTAATGTAATGGATAGTAGTGAAGTTTCAAGTTTTGAATCAGCCTTGCATACCCGGAATAAATATCACTTGATCATGGCGTATAAATCTCTTTTGGATTTGGTTTGCTAATATTAAGGTTGAGGATTTTGCTTCTATGTTCATGGTAACTTTTTATTTTAAGTTTTATTTCTGGGATACCTTGGTGGCTCAGTGGTTGAGCACCTGCCTTCTGCTCAGGGCGTGATCCCAGGGTCCTAGCATGGAGTCCTCATCAGGATCCTGGCAAGAAGCCTACTTCTCCCTCTGCCTCTGTCTCTGCCTCTCTCTCTTGTCTTTCATGAATGAATAAATAAAAACTTAAAAAAGTTTTATTTCTGCAATTATATGTGAAGTTGAGTATTTATGAAGAAATATTAAACCTCAGAACCTGAACGAAGTAAGAAGGGCATCCATGCTTGAGTGGGGTGGGGTAGGAAGGAAATGATAGTATTGAAGTCTGAGTGGGGAAGTCATTGACTATGGGTAGTATTTAAAGCCACAGAAATGGATTATAATACCATGTGAGAGAGAAAGAAGAGAGAAAAGGACTGAGAATGGAGCTAAGGAGCCTGTTTCTAACTCTAGTTTTGGCCTGACTCTTTGAAACTTCTTTGAAACCAAGACATATATTTTTTTCCTTATCCTCAGAGAAGGTGTCCCACTCACCAAATTTTCTGACAAATGACTTGTCAGTAATGCTTGGGGTTATTTCATGGTGCGATGGTTATTTTTATGTATCAATATGACTGGGCTAAGGAATGTTGGTAAAATGTTATTTCTGGGTGTGTCTTTGAGGATATTTCTGAAAGAGATTAGCATTTGATTTGGTAGCCCAAGTAAAGATTATGCACACCAATGAAGATGGGCATCATCCAATCCACTGAGGATCTGAATAGAACAAAAAGTAAAGGAAGGGAAAATTTGTTCTTCTATGTGTATGCTGGGATATACATCTTCTCTTACCCTCAGACATTGTACCCAGATTTACACTATCATCTTGCTCTCATCCCATTCTCGGGCTTTTGGACTCAGACTGAGGCATAAACCATGAGCTCCCCTGGTTCTCAGGCCTTTGGACTCTGAAATTCACCACTGGCTTTTCTTCTTCTCCACCTTGTAGATGGCAGGTATAGGGACATCTCTATAATTGTGTAAGCCAATTCCTATAATAAATATCTTTCTATGTATCCTATTGGTTTTATTTCTCTGGAGAATCCTGATTAATACATATAGATTATGGAGGTCATTTCATAGGATTGACCTTTGTTGCTAGGGTTAACCTTTTCCTCTCATGTTCATAAGCACTTTTGTTTCATTTGTAAAGAGTTTTCTATAGAATCAATTTCTGTCTCTCCACAACTAGGAAACTCTTAGAAAGGCACTCACTTCTCCCCTGTACTTATCTCCCTTTGACTTTCCCTCGTTTCTTAGAGCAGCACTGTCAGCTGAGAAAATAGCTAGGTGATATTCTCATCAGGGCTACAGCTTATTGCCAGAGGACTGCTCTAATTGGTCTTTGGCTTCCAGCCCATTGGTCTTCTGAACTGTTTGGATCCAGTTGGGTGGCTTTTTATGGTTATTGCTCCTATTTTGGCTCTGAGCAGAGAAACCTCAATGTGTCTCTTATCCTCCTCTTACCGTTCAAGGAGACATTTCTGAAAATGTGCTGCTGATGTGAGTAATTTCTACAAGTTTTTGCAGGGGATTCAGACTACTGATCTGCTTGCCCAGCACTACTTCTCTGTAACTACCTTTGGGCCCTCTTCCCTTCTCTCTACTTGGAACTCCAGATCTTTCTATTTCACCATTATCTGCAAGCTCTGCCGGGGCTGACTCAAGTGGTTTTTAATTCCATAGCTTTAATTCTCTCCCAGTGTCTCTTGATGATTGAGAACCTCCCACCAGCTTCTCATGGCAATATAGTATTCTTATGGGAAAGTGGTATGATATGATATTGTGGGAAAGGGAAAGAGAAGATGGAAAGGAAAAAAAAAAGAGAAGATGGAAAGGGGAAGGAGAATTGACATTAATTAAGCACAGATTCTGTGCCAGGAATCATATTAAGATGCTTTGCATGTTCTCTCCTTAATACTTTAAAACTTTGAGAATGGGTTATTGTAGCCTCATTTTCCTGATAGGAAAAGCAAAAGATCAAAGACCTTAAATTATTTGACCCTAATCATTCAATAGGAAAGATTGAAATTCAGCTATGTCTCAATCTAAAGTCGTTCTATATTTACTATGTGAGCCTTTATCTCTCTTAAGCTGAATCATATGTTTCTATTATGGCAACCTAAAACCCCAAGCGATCCTTTCCTTTGTTTTTGATTGTTTTGTTTTTTTGTAACCACATCACATCATAAAACTGTTTGGATTTTGTGAAGTCACTTAAAAACATTTTTACATGAATGGGATCATACTGAGAACATTGGTTTTCAGCTCTGCTCTAGCATTACTACTTTTACTGCCAGCTAACACCTTAGGGGTTTTTTTGCATGGGCAGTTATGTAGATGCCTGTCCCCATCCTATGTCTGGTGCATTTGGCTTTACATTTATCTGCTTGACAAGCATTTTATTAGTTCATTGCCTTGTAATTTTTGGTATTCATTGGGGAGGATTTTTTTCTTAAAAAATGTTTAAAATTTTGAAAAGCTAATATAATTTAATAAGTTAAAATGGTATTTTATTATAGTTTTATTTTGCATTGGCTCTAATTATGAATGAGATTAAATATTTTTCAAATATTTAAAAGCCATTTGTATGTTGTGAACTGTCCAGCTATATATATATATTTTTATTTTATTTTATTATTTTTTAAAGATTTTATTTATTTATTCATGAGAATACACACACAGAGAGAGAGAGGCAGAGACACAGGCAGAGGGAGAAGCAGGCTCCATGCAGGGAGCCCGACGTGGGACTCGATCCTGGGTCTCCAGGATCAGGCCCTGGGCGGAAGGCGGCGCTAAACCGCTGAGCCATTCGGGCCGTCCTATATATATATATATATTTTTTTTTTAAAGATTTTATGTATTTATTCATGAAAGACACAGAGAGAGAAAGAGGCAGAGACACAGGCAGAGGGAGAAGCAGGCTCCCTGTGGGGAGCCTGATGTGGGACTCAATCTCGGGTCTCCAGGATCATGCCCTGGGCTGAAGGCGGCGCTAAACTGCTGTGCCACTCAGGCTGCCCCTGTCTAGTTATATTTTGTTTATATTTCTATTGGATCATAAATCTATTCTCTTTTTTAAAGAATTATTTATTTATTTATTTATTCATGAGAGACAGAGAGAGAGAGAGAGAGAGAGGCAGAGACACAGCAGAGAGAGAAGCAGGCTTCCTGCAAGGAGCCCAATGAGGGACTCGATTCTGGATCCCGGGATCATGCCCTGAGCTGAAGGCAGATGCTCAACCGCTGAGCCACCCAGGGATCCCTATTCTCATTGATTAATGAAAATTCTTCATTTATTAAAGAAATTAGCCTTTGTGACTTGTGGTTGGAAACATTTTCCTAAGTTTGTTGCTTATATTTTGATCTTTTTTTATTATACACATAGAACTTTACATTTTTATGTCGTCCAATTTGTCATTCTTTTCTTTTCTGACTTCTGAGCTTTATAACATACATAAAGAGCATTTTTCCTACCTAAAATAATAAAAAGGTGATTTCATTCTATTATTTTCACATATTTCTTTTTTAACTGTCATAATTTTGGCATGATATTGTGATAGCCTTTATTTTTTATTTATTTATTTTTAAGTAGGCTCCATGCTCAGCATGGGTTTAAACTTAACACCCTGAGACCAAGAGTCAGACATTTAATTGACTAAGCCACCCAGGTGTTCCGGTGACAGCTTTTAAATGAATCTCCTTTCCTCCATCTTCAGGACTCCTTGAATCCATCCTTCATACTGTAGCCACAATGACCCTTAAAATATAAGTTGAACCCTGGTACTTTACTGTTTAAAACAATTCATGATTTCCATAACCCACAAAGTTTAGCTCCTTAACATGGCACACTCAGTGATGTGACCATTACTTTTTTTTCTCCCCTGTAGGCTATTCTAGCGATCACTCTATTTTCTGTCAGTGCCATGACTATTCATGATGCTACTGCAGCCTGGCATCTTTGTCTCTGTAGCATTTCAATTCCATCTCCTTGGAAAATGCATGTTAATCCATTACTGTTCTGCTCATCTGTCACCTCCTTCATGAGGCCTCTTCTGGCCTCTGCCCATAAGTGTTCCCCAGCTCCAGCACCTTTTATGTACCTCCACTGTGTGTCCCTTATGGTATAACATTGGCTGATTTACTTGTATTTTCTATTGTCAGGACAGGGACCTTGTTTGCACTCCCAGCACTTGTACAAATTTTGGAACATAGCAACAGCTCAACAGTGGTTTGCTGGAATGAGTTCCATTCTGTTTCAGTATTACTCAGAGTAGGATTAGGAACCACTTGCATCAGAATAACCCTGGGTGGCTATTAAAAAGTGAAAATGAGTGGACCAACCACAAACATGCCAAGTCAGGCCATGTTGAGATGAGGCTCTGGAATCCTTATTTTTACTAAGCTTCATAGGTGATTTCATTCACTCTAAAGTTTGAAAATCACTAGTATGGCCTAGATCTACAAATAGCTTTTAAATATAATGCATAGGAATGGAGAAGTAAAGGACTAAGTATTAGGACAAGGGGAAAGGTAAATAAATTTTTGGTAAGCCCATAAAATGCAATATCATGCAGCTATTAGAATTCACGAGATAGATATATTTTCTCTTATGAAGTTCTCCAAGAACTATTGTTAATTTAAAAAAATAAAAAGCAAAGTAAGAACCATGTGGCTATACATATGCTCACAAAGTCTTCTGGAAGTTTACAAAGACACCTTATAATACTGTTTATCTCTTGGGAGTGAGACTGGGTGGTTGGGCCAGGTGTAGTTCTGTATCATTATCTGCACTCTTCAATACTGTGTGAGCTTTTTCACTTATCAGTTTTACTTTTATGATACAATTATTTAAGTTTATTTATTTATTTTTAAAGATTTTATTTATTTATTCATGAGAGATACAGAGAGAGAGGCAGAGACATAGGCAGAAGGAGAAGTAGGCTTCCCTGTGGGAAGCCTGATGTGGGACTCAATTCCAGGACCCTGGGATCATGACCTGACCCAAAGGTAGATGCTCAGCCACTGAGCCACCCAGGTGCCCCAAAATTATTTAAATTTAAAATCTTTCTTTGTGATTAAATATTAAAGTAATACATTGCTTTTCCATTTCTAATTTTATTTATTTATTTATTTTTCAAGTTTCAGATATTTATCATTCAGTGTAAACCCCAACACAATACACCAACATGATTTCGTGCATTTAGAGGGGAAATATTTCCTGGATAAGAGGAAAATTGTGCAGAAGTCTTCTGGAAGACCTTCATTCTAAGCAGCTTTATAGTGGAACATTTTATTTAGAAGTCTGGACCTTTTTTCTTCAGTTTGCTGTGAATCTACATTCACTGAGTAGAACTTGTATTAATCATTGGGACCCAGTTTGTTCCAAGGTTCTGGGTTATTCTTCCTATCCCAACTAACATCTGGATTGAACAATACCAAACACAACACATACAGTGCTGCTCCAGTACCTCCTGCCCCAATAAATATGAAAAGGGGGATCAAGCTTGGAAGCTTCTTGGCCTGACCGATGACCTGGTGTAACATGGTTGCGGCAGAGGTCTCCTGTGCAGGAGAAGACGAAAACCGAGTTTCTGCAAGGCCAGGAACTAAGTAATGCCTACACAGAGGTTGAATGGGCGTGCAAAGTCACTCCATTTCTAATTTTAAAATGTGAGAGAATATCATTTATTTTTTTTTCTATTTTCAAACTTAAGAAACAAGTATTTCTGTGAAAGAAGCTCAGGTTCTGGAAATCTAAAAGTCTGCTTTTTCTTTTTTAATTGTGGTGAAATTCATGTGGCATAAAATTAACCATTTTTGAAGTGAGTGGTTCAATGGTATTTAGTGCATTCATCATGTTGTGATGATGTATATATACTATCTGTATATAGCCCCAAAACATTTTCATCACCCCAGGGGAAAGCAGTTTCCCTGGCAGCTGACAATCTCTTCTGTCTCTGTGGATTTACTTATTATAGATATTTCGGATGAATGGAATAATACAATATGTGACCTTTTGTGTGTGGCTTCTTTCACTTAACATTGTCTTCCACGTTCATCTACAGTGTAGCATGTATGAGCACTTCATGCCTTTTTATGGATAAATAATATTTTATTGTATGGATATAACATCTGGTTTTGAGAACAGACTCCACTTTATTCTTGGCTTCAGATGGGCAAGACACTTAGGCTCTCTAAATCTCAATTTTCCGAACTCTAAAATAAGGATAGTTATACCAATTTGGACACTCATGCTACAGAGTTGTGTGTATAAAATGAGAGTGTACGTGAAAGTGCCTGCTACTTGATCTAGCCCAGTGGCAGATGCTAGACCCAGACCCAAATCTACTTCTTGGAGTGGAGCTGGAGAGAAGGGCTGCAAGCAGCAGAAAGAACTCTAGCTTGGAAGAGAGGACAAGGAACTAAAGGTGTATATCAAGGCAAAATGTCAGCCTCAGAAAAACTCAGCTGAAAGAAAAACAGTGTCACACTGATAGCTGGAACACAGCTTCGGGGCATCTAGGAATTGCTAAATTCAGACATTGCCACAAAAAGATGAGACAGCCCTCTTTGGGGATTAGGGATAGACTTGTTGTCTCAAGGAAGGAGACTGTCCCTAAGGAAGGAGCTGTCATCCAGATAGGGACTCTGTCTCTAAGCAGACAAGCAGTAGGAATATGAGAGAACAAAATGCGGTTAGAAAGAGGGTTCTGAGTCTGTCTGGTTCTAAGATTCATTGATGCTGGGTTTACTTGCACTAGAGTTTACATCTTGCCCAGAGGCAGGATTGAGCCCCAAAATTCCCTCCTTGGAAAGGGGAGAGGAGACTTGGGCGTTGAGGCAGGACACCTACCTAAGTAGCATTTTATGCAGAGATTCATGTGATATGTGGCCAGGGCTCATTCTTTTCTTCCCCATAACTCTGTGTGTTATGTAGATTGTGTCTCCATGACATCACAATAACCAGTTCAATCAGTCAAGAAAAGGTCAGTAAAACTGGTTATTTGAAAAACAAACTCTGTTTCCTGTCCAGGAAGGAACCATGTGTGAAATGCCCCAGGGATTGAGCAGATGTTCTGGTGGCTGTTGCACAGAGAAAAACCAGGAACACAGAAGCCCAGCTCCTGAGATAGTCTGGCTGGAAGCTCATCCTGCCCCCCTCTCACCACCTCAGGAGACAGGCTGTGGTAAAGCCTGTGGAGAAAAATTACAAAGAACTTCTAATTTTCTACATATTGTGTTGTTAAATATATAAAATGTATGTATTAAACTATGTTATGTGAGTGAAATAAAAGGCAGCTTAATCTAACAAAGGAATAAAAAGAGAAAGAATAAGGAAAGATTAGAGATAAGACAAAATACAATGATCATAAAATCCCAAACTATCAAAAATATTAAATATCAGTAATCAGTAATATTAATATAAATGTATTCAGACTGGACAATAAAATATCTTTACAATTAAATAATTTTGAAAAGTAGAAGATAAAAGATTGGCAAAAAAAATGCATCACGGCAATGTAATAACAACAGAAAATCCTTAGCTTTGTCCAATATTTTTATTTATTTATTTATTTATTTATTTATTTATTTATTTATTTATTTAAAGATTTTGTTTATTTATTCATGAGATACAGAGAAAGAAAGATAGGCAGAGATGTAGTCAGAGGAAAAAGTAGGCTCCCTGCAGACAGCCCAATGTGGGACTCGATCCAAGGACCCTGGGATCATGACCTGAGCCAAAGGCAGGCACTCAACCACTGAGCTACCCACATGCCCTGTTTTGTCCATTATTTAGCTATTATTTTAGAAATACAATTGTAGAAAAGGCCTATAATTCCTTTAGATTATCTAAGGGCTTATGTAGTTTAAGAATACTAATTATAGGGACACCTGGGGGGCTCAGTCAGTTAAACAAGTGACTCAATTTTGGCTTGGGTTGTGGTCTCAGGGACCTGGGATCAAGCCCAAGTTGGACTCCACGCTTAGTGAGGAGTCTGCTTTAGGGTTCTCTCTCTCCCCCTGGCCCGACCCCCACTCACATATGCTCTCTCTAAATTAAACAAATATTTTTTAAAAGAATACTAATTATTTATAGAAAATCCCCTAAATCCACAAACTGAGCATCAGAAAGGGAAATAGTTGTTTTTTTTTTTAGGAATGTATTTTTTATTTACAGAAATATGTTGTATTATATAAGTCATTCTGTTTCTTTTTATAATAAACAATATATGAATACTTCATCTATCGTTTCTAACTGCTTAGTAGTGAATCTATCATAATTTACTTCTTTAGTTTCTCAGTAATGGATGCCCAGAAAAACCTCTTTGCCACACAAATAGAGCTACAATAAACATCTCTGTAAATATCCCCTTATAGACCTGCATAAGAGCATATTTGGAACCTATAACTGGGAGTAGAATCATGGGCCCCTAGGGATGCATATTCCTAATTTGATGAAGTAGTCCACATGGTGCTTCCAAACACCTCCTGCCAGTATTGCGCGGTGTTTGTGTGCACATGTCCTCCAACCTGTGGCATGGGCCATCTTCCTAACGTTGCCAATCTTATACATGTAAATGGATATTTCATTATTTTAATTTGCATTTTGAATTTGAGCATCTCTTCATATACTTTTTAGTTTGGGGTTTCTGTTTTATAAAATATTGTTTATATTCAGAAAGGGAAATAATTGATTGAATGAAGGAGAGGCCCTGGCTTTGTCTTATTGTTTCGGAATCATGTGTTTAATAGCTCCTTTGCTTCCAGAAATTACTCTTCTGTTGCTGGATATGTCTGCAATGGAATTTGCTGAACAGCACAACTTTGCTTTTATGGGCATTCACTTGTAGGACAGTTAATAATATCCTGTGCTTGCCTCCTCACTGGGCCGTGACAAGGCTGCTCGGGAGACTCAAAAAGAAGGCTTCTGTGCTCCTCTCTGGGTAATTATGCTCGGCGCTGCTTGACAGATGAAGTGAGCTTTCTAACTGAGACCAACCTTGTGACCTCAGCTTGGACACTTTGTCCTGTTGCTGCCATTTCTCCTTCAGTCATATTGTGCTCAATCAGCTGTTTGGAGACCGATATTATTAGCCTAAGCTGCACGCATGAACTTGAATCAGAGACGGTCAACTTAGCAGCACATTCCTGATAGGATGCAAGCTTGGCTTTTTTAGTTCTGAAAAACTGAGACAACTGCATTCTCCATCTCTTAAACCCGCTCATTCTCTGAGGTTCTCAGACTGTTAAAGCTTAAGTTTGATGATAATTACAACTACCATTAAACTGAGCACCTACTGTATACTAGGTATGTCAGTCACAATAGTTCTCTTTTATTGATGGCTTCTATGTGTCAGCCATTGTTCTGAATACTTTACATGTATTACCTCCTTTTTTTTTTAAAAAAAAAAAGATTTATTTATTTACTTGTGATAGACAGAGAGAGAGAGAGAGGCAGAGACACAGGCAGGAGCAGGCTCCATGCAGGGAGCCTGATGCGGGACTCGATCCCGGGACTCCAGGATCGCGCCTTGGGCCAAAGGCAGGTGCCAAACCGCTGAGCCACCCAGGGATCCCCCCTGTATTACCTCCTTTAATCTTCTCCATAGTTCCACACACAGGTGCTCCCACCACTTCCATATTAATGGTGGTAAACTGAAACCCAGGAAGTTAAATAACTTGCCCAAGGTTACATACCTAGTAAATATTAGCAGTAGATTGAAATCCATGGAGTCTTGTTTCTGCAGCTGCATTCTTGTCCACTAAATGAAACTGTTTTGCTTTACAAATACTGTATCTAATATATATGAAACATCTACTGGGGGCTAGAAATGGTTCCCAGTGCTAGGATAGTAGCCATCAAAATTAAAAAAAAAAATTCTGTGACACCTGGGTGACTCAGTGATTGAGTGTCTGTCTTCGGCTCAGGGCACAATCCCGGGGTCCTGGGATAGAGTCCTGCATCAGGCTCCCTGCAGGAAGCCTGCTTCTCTCTCTGCCTCTTTCTGTGTCTCTCGTGAATAAATACGTTTTTAAAAAGTTCTTTAAAAAAATAAATAAAAAATAAAAATTCTTGTCCTCATGGAACTTCCATTCTAGTTGTAGAGACAGACAAAAGCAAATACAAATAAGTAAAATGCATAGTTTGTTAGCTACTGATAACTGCTAAGGGAAAACAGTATAAGAAGGAGGGCTGAATTTTTTTTTTTTTTTGAGGGCTGAAATTTTTGACAGCATCAAAGAGAGGCCTAAAAGGGTGATATTTAAGTAAAGAAAGCTGTGCGGATACCTAGAGAAGCACACCCCAGAAAGAGAGTAGAGCCAGTGCCAAGGCCCCCGAGGTAGAAGTGTGCCTGGCATATTTGAGGGATGGTAAAGAGGCCTGTGGGGCTGGTGTGCAGCTAGTAGGGAAGAATAATAGGATAAGAGGTCAGAGAAGTAACAATGGAACAGATCTGGTATGACTGTATTAGTAGGGACTTGGTGACCTGATCTGACCAGCTATAGGGCTGGACATAGAGTGGAGGGGGAGCTGCAATGAGGGCAGGAAGACCTTTCAGGAGCTTTTGCAATATTCCAGTTAGAGATTATGGTGGTTTGGGCCAGAGTGTGCAGGATTGCCTCGGTATCTATTTTCAGAGAAGGTCTAAACATTTTTTTATTTTATTTTATTTTATTTATTTTATTTTATTTTATTTTTATTTCCAATGTAGTTAGCATACAGTGTTATATTGGTGTCAGGTATACAATATAATGATTCAACACTTCTATATGTTACCCTCTGCTCATAATGACAAGTATCCTCCTTAATCTCCATCACCTATTTAATTCATCCCTCTTCTGGTAACCAGCAGTTTGTTCTCTATAGTTAAAAGTCTGTTTCTTGGTTGGGCTCTCTCTCTTTTTCCTTTCCTCATTTTTTTTTGTTTCTTAAATTCCACATAGAAGTGAAATAATATGGTATTTGTCTTTCTCTGACTGACTTATTTCACTTAGCATTATACTCTGTAGCTCCATCCATGTAGTTGCAAATGGCAAGATTTCATTATTTTTTATGGGCAAATAATATTCCATTAAATATATATATTTATATATGTATACACACATGTATGTACATATCTGTATCTATATATCTCACATCTTCTTTATCCATTCATCAATCGATGGAAATTTGGGGTGCTTCCATAATTTGGCTATTAAAAATAATGCTGTTATAAACATAGAGTGCACAGATCCCTTTGAATGAATGTTTTTGTATTTTTGATGTAAATATCCAGTAGTGTGACTATATAGGGTAGTTCTACTTTTAACTCTTTGAGGGTCCTCCATACTTTTTTTTCACAGTGGCTGCACAGTTTGTATTCCTACTAACAGTATAACACAGTTCCCTTTTCTCCACATCAGAGAAAGTATTCTTATTCCAGTTTTATCAGTTGAAAAATTGAGGCTCAGAGAGGTTAGGCAACTGGCCCAAAGTAAACTAGCTGGAGACAGCAACATTGGGGTGCAATCTCATTTCTGACTTTCCCCACAGGCCATATTCTCTCTTCTACACACAGATTCATTTTTTAAAAAATATTTATTTATTTATTCATGAGAGACACACACACAGAAAGACAGAGACACAGGCAGAGGGAGAAACAGGCTCTCCACAGGGAGAGTAGATCCTGGGATCATGCTCTGAACCGAAGGCAGATGCTCAACCACTGAGCCACCCAGGCGTCCCCACACACATATTCTTTGAAGCACAATCCTCAGTTCAAAGTCTAAACCATGTTCTCAGAATATTGATGATAAAGATCTCCTGAATTTTGTTGAGTGATATCCCCTGATCTATGGATATATTAATTATTTATCATCTCCCACACTTTTAGGGAGAGTTCCTGCTTCAAGTCACAACTGGTATGAGAACTGGGAAAGAACATGGATGTGGAGTGGGAAGACGTGAATAAGCTACAAGTGAGAGACTTGAAAGGTAGAAACTGAAATTGTCAGACAGGACATAATGATACCCTCAGTGCATATTCCCTAGATTTTTAAGCCTCAGAGTCCAACTTCCTCTTCTCCTCATTTGATCAGATCAACAAAAAACTCAGAATTAATTTTTCTTCCAAAGGGGGACATGTCACACTTTACCTCCTATATTAAAGGAATACCTGGAATTAGGTTCAATAGTGGATTGAATCCATATTCCTGCCTCCTATTCATCTCAATGACAAATGATGTCTCTAACAGTGCTGGAAAATAAGAAGAGGTGTTTGGTGTTTTTGGTGGACCAGAAAGTGAGAAACTCCTAAAAGATGGAAAATAGCCAGGAAGAACTACAGTCCACAACTTTCAACAGAGAACTGCTATCAAAGATGGGAGTGGTTTTGGAGGGGTTTCAGAAGAAAATTTAAGAAGCAAGAGGTAGCTTTGTGGAAGCTCCCAGGGGAAGGACTGGGGCACCTGACTTGGAGTAGCTGGGTTCTGTGCCTAACAGTGGCAAGGAGAGGTGCATACCCCAGGAAGGAGCCACATGTGGAATGCTCCAGAGACAGAGCAGATGTCCTTGTGGCTGCCACACCAGGAGAAACCAGGAGCCCAGAAGCCCTGCTCCTGTGACAGTCTGCTGGAAACTCATCCTGCCCTCCTCTCACCATCTCAGGAGGCATGCTGTGGTAAAACCTGTGGAGAAAAATTATAGAGACCTTCTAATGTTCTTTATGAGATTTTGAGTACCATCTAATTTTTTTAACTTATGTGAAAGCATTACTTGGACAGCAATTAAATTAAAATGCTGTATAAGCAAAGTTAACCACTAAAAGGATAGATATTGTGTGTGTATTACATATATACCATACATATGTTATTTCATATATGTATTAAATTAAAGACAACTTAATCTAACAAAGGAACATAAAGAGAAAATAAAAAGAAAGCATAGTAGAGAGAAATCAATATAATGGCCACAAAAATCCAAACCTATCTATGATATATTATTAAAAGGAAAATACTCTCAGATTGGAGTAATATATCTTCACAATAACTCTAAAAAATAGAAAATAAAAACTAGTAGAAAAATATTGGTTAAATTAATAACAACAGCAGCAACAGAAAAACTAGTATAGAAATATTCATATTATACAAAATAGAATCAATATTAAAAGCACTAAAGGAGAAAAAGCAGTATTTCATAATGAAAGAATCATTCCCCAAAGATATAACAGTCATTGATATTTTATACCTCAGAATACACAGTATTGAAATAAAGCAAAAGCTGAGGAAAGTATAGGGAAAATTGACCAAATGCCTATTCATACACACATTCCTTTCAGAAACTGATAGGTCAAGTAGACTAAAAAAATAAGCAGTGGTATATAAAAATCTGAATGCTAAACTTAAGAATCTTGACCTGAAGGTAATATATATTCTTCTACAAAAATCTATATTAATACATCACATAAGTTAACATACTTTTTTCCAACCATGCATAGAACATTTTAAACCTTCACACTGTATTTAGCCATAAAGGAAATCTTCACAAAATTAGAAAAGCAGGAATCGTATAAATCATTTTCACTGGCATGATGCAATAATGTTGAAATTAATAACAAAAGGATTTCCCAAACCAAAATAATCTAACAAAATGATCCTTGAAAAATTTGAAAATATACTTTAAAAACCATGAATTCGAGAGAATTACAAAATATTTAGAAATGAATAGGGGAGGCATTAGGTGTCTGTAGAGATTAGCTAAAGCAGTGTTCAGAGACAGGTTCATAAAAATAATTCCGCTTATTCAGAGACAGGTTCATAAAAATAATTCCACTTATTACAAAATGAGAAGGAAATCTCTGAGCAACCCTAATACATTTGCCAACCTGTCACTCTTCTCTCCTAGACCACCCTTTATCTCTTCTCTCTCCTCTGTCTTCCAATATTTGCTCCCTCTATCCTAAATTTCAGCTGAAAAATTTGCTTCTGATTTCACTGGAGGTACAGAGGCAATCAGAACATGTCCTCCAACATCTACTGGCTTCTCTCCACTGCACCCCTCCCCTTTGCTCTCAGCTTGAGTGAGCTGCCTGGGCCACTGTCCAAGTTCAGCCCACATCTCAGAAAGTTGCCCTGGGTAATTGTCCTTTGTCCTGTCTCATTGGGTTTTCCCTCCTGGTTCAGTCCTTTCCATCGGCCTACTAGTATGCTGTTATTATATTTCATCATTAAAAAACAAAACAAAACCCAAAACCCTCACTTGATCTCACATCCTTCTCTGGGTATGACCCCACTTTCCTGCTTCCTCTTATAGCAGAGTTCTCAAAAATGTTGTCACTACTTTAGATCTCTAATTCCTATTATCTCCATCTATTCTCTATGGAATCCTCGCTCCATGATAGGTATCATGGCCCCAACACTTCAGAGGCCACTCTTGTCTGCTTGGACAACATCCTCCATATTTATAAACCCAAAGGTCAGATCTTGGTCATCATCTATGAGCTGCAGCAAGCAGCCTTTGACACAGCAAACCATGTGCTCCTTGAAATACCTGCCCCATATGGCTTCCAGAAAACCATCCCTCTTCAGATTTTCTCTTCTGAGAAAATGTAACTGGCTGCTTCTTCAGTCTCCCTACTTGTTTCATATCCTAATCTCTTAATGTTGGGGTGCATATCAAGAGACATTTGGGTGGCATTTTCTCTTCTCTACCCACACCCACTCCCAGTTGATTCCATCCAGCTTTAAAGTTTTACGTAGTATACATACGCCAAAAGCTCTTAAATTTGTTTCTGGGCTGGTCCTCTCCTCTGAAATCTAAATTTACATTCAACTGCCTACTTGATGTTTCCACTTGGATGTCTAATAAACACCTCAAACTTAAGATTCAAAGCTGAACTCTTTATGCCCCCCACCAATTCTGCTCCTCTTGCCACCTCCCCCTCAGTGAATGGCAAATCTCACCTGCGCAATGAAATTATCCCTGACCACCTAAAATCACAAGCCTTCTCTACAACCAGAACTTTCTATCTATCCTCCTTCCCTGCTTCTCCCTGACAGCACTTATCATTGTTGGAAATGCTACATATATTGTTTTTATATTTTGTTTATTTTAACAAGAAGAGTTTGATGAATGCAATGACTTGATTGCTCTGCTCACCTGCTGTATCATCAGCATCTAGATGATAAAATCTAGATTGTACAATCAACAATTGTTGAGTGAATACATGGATGGACAAGGACAATTCCAAGGTTTTTGTTCTTAGCTACTAGAAATATGAAGTCACCATTTGTGATGTGGAAAAGATTGTGGGAGGAGCAGAACTGGAGCACAAGATGAGCCAAATTCAGTATATGTGCTGCTGAAGCAAGCACAAGATGAGCCAAATTCAGCTTTGGACATGTTAAATTTGAAGGACCCATTAAAAATACGACTGGCAGTGATGAGTAGGCAGGGGAATATAAACATCCAGGGTTTGAGGAGAGGTTCATGAATGAATATACTGATTTTGACTTATTAATATATAATGTGAAATTCAAAGCTATGGGAATGCTGAGATCACTCAGTAAAGGAAGGTAGAGAAAAGAACAGTTCCTAGGATTGAGTTTTGGAACAACCTTAGACCAGAGTTTATTTATTTATTTTTTAATAATAAATTTATTTTTTATTGGTGTTCAATTTGCCAACATACAGAATAACACCCAGTGCTCATCCCGTCAAGTGCCAACCTCAGTGTCTGCCACCCACTCCCCCTCACCCCCTGCCCTCCTCCCCTTCCACCACCCCTAGTTCGTTTCCCAGAGTTAGGAGTCTTTATGTTCTGTCTCCCTTTCTGATATTTCCCACACATTTCTTCTCCCTTCCCTTATATTCCCTTTCACTATTATTTATATTCCCCAAATGAATGAGACCATATAATGTTTGTCCTTCTCCGATTGACTCATTTCACTCAGCATAATACCCTCCAGTTCCATCCACGTTGAAGCAAATGGTGGATATTTGTCGTTTCTAATGGCTGAGTAATATTCCATTGTATACATAGACCACATCTTCTTTATCCACTCATCTTTCGATGGACACTGAGGCTCCTTCCACAGTTCGGCTATTGTGGCCATTGCTGCTAGAAACATCGGGGTGCAGGTGTCCTGGCGTTTCATTGCATCTGAATCTTTGGGGTAAATCCCCAGCAGTGCAATTGCTGGGTCGTAGGGCAGGTCTATTTTTAACTCTGAGGAACCTCCACACAGTTTTCCAGAGTGGCTGCACCAGTTCACATTCCCACAACAGTGCAGGAGGGTTCCCTTTTCTCCGCATCCTCTCCAACATTTGTGGTTTCCTGCCTTATTAATGTTCCCCATTCTCACTGGTGTGAGGTGGTATCTCATTGTGGTTTTGATTTGTATTTCCCTGATGGCAAGTGATGCAGAGCATTTTCTCATGTGCTTGTTGGCCATTAGACCAGAGTTCAAAGGTTGAGGAGAAAAAGGGATCAACTAGCAAGAAAACCATAAATCTATCTTGTTCTCTAAGTAAAATTGCAAAAATGTGTCAAGTAGGAGGGAAGGACGTATAATGTCAAATACCACCCATATATCACCTAATCTGAACAGTGAGAATTGGCCATTGGATTTGCAGCATTACAGTTTGGAAATTGTTACCAAGTAAAAATTTATTACAGAAAACCAAGAATGGGGGACCGGTGTGGCTCCGTGGTTAATGGTCTCCCTCCAGCTCAGGTCATGATCCCACGGTTCTGGGATCGAGTCCCACATCAGGCTCTCCATAGGAAGCCTACTTCTCCCCTGCCTGTGTCTCTGCCTCTCTCTGTGTCTCTCATGCATAAATAAATAAAATCTTAAAAAAAGAGAAAGAGAACGAGAACCAAGAATGCTTCTCCATTAATAGTATTCAGTAAACTCCCAGATTAAATGCTTATGATCATTTCAATAGATGGTATGAAGCCATTTAATAAAATTCAACAATCATTCTTGATCTTTTAAAAAATTAGGAAACTAGGAATTGTTTAAATTTGATGAATAATATTAGTGTGTTTATCGCAGGGTAGTAAAACTTCTTAAAAAAGGACAAATAGTAAATATTTTAAGCTTTGTGGGCTACATAATGTCTTTATTGCATATTCTCCTCTTCCTGTTTTTTTACTATCCTTTATTTTTTTTAAGATTTTACTTATTAAAAAAATATTTTATTTATTTATTCATAGAGATACAGAGAGAGAGAGAGGCAGAGACACAGGCAGAGGGAGAAGCAGGTTCCATTCAGGGAGCCTGACGTGGGACTCGATCCGAGTCTCCAGGATCACGCCCTGGACTGAAGGTGGCGCTAAAATGCTGAGTCATCTGGGCTGCCCTTTACTATCCTTTAAAAAGGTAAAAAGCATTCTCAGCTCTCAGGCCCTACAAAAACAGGCCGTGGGCCAAATAGCCCTTAGCTTGGCAAGTTCTAATCTACAGTTAGTAATATTCAAAAACTGAAATCTTAGGTATATTTTCATTAAATTCGTGCACAAATAAGGATTCCCACTATTGCCGCCATTGCTCAAGTGCTATGAAAGAAATCTCAGGTAATGTGTGTGGCAGAAAATAAAAGAAGGTAACAAGAGGCATACATTTTGAAAAGGAGTTCTATATCCAGCATTTATTCATCTCTCTTTCTTGCTAAGTTCTCCTGAGGAGGGTGGGAAACTGAAAAGAAACAAAGGCCTTTCTTTGGGGTCTCAGAATTGCAATTTGGGGGACATAGATTCTGGAGTCACCAGAAAACTGTCCTGTTCCTATAGGGAAGGCAAGGGGGTTTTATGAGGAAGAAAGAAGGGGTGATTATACAATTTAAATAAAGAAGAGATGGAAGAAACCCTGCTAATTTGGAGCTGACCAGTTGAGATGCTTCTCCTTACTATCTTACTGACTTTTTGTGCGTGTGTGCTAGTAAATGAAGCTGTCCCTGGTATGTATTAATCAACATCACTGTCCTCACGTGGTCTGGATGTGAGTTGCTTGTTGATACTTAATGAACCGCTCCTTGTAAAGCTACTGCTACTCTGACTCAGCTCAAGAGTTCATTGGTTGGGAGGAAATGGAGCTTCAGATGGATTCTCTCATGTCCAAAAATTTCATACAATTCCACACTAATGAGAACCCAAGTTTTGTCCCTCTTTTCTGTGTATCGTCATGGTGAATGTGACATCTGGAGCTGCTGCAATCATCTTGTAATCATGAGGTGAAGCGGCCTAAGAAAAAGCTTAGTCACTGGAACTGGAAAGATGTAAAAACAAAACAAAACAAAACCAAATCCTGGGTCAGTGATGGTATCCCTGAGGTGCTGCTGATCAAACCAAGTGTGAAGTGTGTGCCCCAGGGATGTGCATTAGAAGTCTCTTTATTGTTTAAGTCTGTGGCTATTACTTATTTGTATGGAATATTTACCATCCATCTTAAAAATCCACAGAACCAAACAACTCATAGAACTGCTAAAGTTAAATGTGAGAGGAGGGGCGAGATGGCGGAAGAGTAGGGTCCCCAAGTCACCTGTCCCCACCAAATTACCAGATAACCTTCAAATCATCCTGAAAATCTACGGATTCGGCCTGAGATTTAAAGAGAGACCAGCTGGAACGCTACAGTGAGAAGAGTTCGCGCTTCTATCCAGGTAGGAAGACGGGGAAAAAGAAATAAAGACACAAAAGGCCTCCGAGGGGGAGGGGCCCCGCGAGGAGCCGGGCTGAGGCCGGGGCGAGTGTCCCCAGGACAGGAGAGCCCCGACCCGGAGGAGCAGGAGCTGCACCGACCTTCCCGGGCGGAAAGGGGCTCGCGGGGAGGTGGAGCAGGACCCAGGGGGGCGGGGATGCCCTCGGGCTCCCGGGACAGTAACAGCAACTGCGCGCCCAGGAGATGCGCCGAGCTCCCTAAGGGCTGCAGCGCGCACGGCGGGGCCCGGAGCAGCTCGGGGGGCTCGGGGGCGGCTCCGCGGAGGGGGCTGCGGGGCGGGAGCAGTTCGGGGGGGCTCGGGGGCTGCTCCGCGGAGCTCGGGGGCTGCTCCGCGGAGGGGGCTGCGGGGCGGGAGCAGCTCGGGGGGGCTCGGGGGCGGCTCCGCGGAGGGGGCTGCGGGGCGGGAGCGGCTCGGGGTGGCTCGGGGGCGGCTCCGCGGAGGGGGCTGCGGGGCGGGAGCCCGAATCCAGCAGCGCAGGCCCCGGAGCACAGGGCGCCGGGACACAGCCCAGGATCTGGCCTCCCCCCGGGACAGGCAGAGGCCGGGAGGGCCCAGGACAGTGAGGACGCTCCTGCCCCAGCTGAGCAGATCAGCGGCCCCGCTCGGAGCCTCCAGGCCCTGCAGACGGAGAGCTCCGGAGCTACTGCGGGAGCTGACTTCAGGGCTCCAGAGCTGGCCCCGCCACTGGGGTTGTTCCTCCTGGGGCCTCTCGGGGTAAACAACCCCCACTGAGCCCTGCACCAGGCAGGGGGCAGAGCAGCTCCCCCAACTGCTAACACCTGAGAATCAGCACAACAGGCCCCGCCCCCAGAAGATCAGCTAGACGGACAAGTTCCAGGGGAAGTCAAGGGACTTAAAGTACACAGAATCAGAAGGTACTCCCCGGTGGTTTTTTTTTTGGTTGTTTGTTTGTTTCTGTTTTTTTTTTTTCTTTTTGATTTGTTTGCTTCCCCCACCCTTTTTTCCCCTTTCTTTCTTTTTCTCTTTTTCTTCCTTTTTTTCTTTTCTTCCTTTTTTCTTTTTCTCTTTTCTTTCCTTCTTTCTCTCCTCTCTTTTTCTCCTTTTCCCAATACAACTTGTTTTTCACCACTCTGAACTGAGCAAAAAGACTAGAAGGAAAACCTCACCTCAAAAGAAAGAATCAGAAACAGCCCTCTCTCCCACAGTGTTACAAAATCTGGATTACAATTCAATGTCAGAAAGCCAATTCAGAAGCACTATTATACAGCTACTGGTGGCTCTAGAAAAAAGCAAAAAGGACTCAAGAGACTTCATGACTGCAGAATTTAGAGCTAATCAGGCAGAAATCAAAAATCAATTGAATGAGATGCAATCCAAACTAGAAGTCCTAACGAGGGTTAACGAGGTGGAAGAACGAGTGAGTGACATAGAAGACAAGTTGATGGCAAAGAGGGAAACTGAGGAAAAAAGAGACAATTAAAAGGCCATGAAGATAGATTAAGGGAAATAAACAACAGCCTGAGGAAGAAAAACCTACGTTTAATTGGGGTTCCCAAGGGCGCTGAAAGGGCCAGAGGGCCAGAATATGTATTTGAACAAATCATAGCTGAAAACTTTCCTAATCTGGGAAGGGAAACAGGCATTCAGATCCAGGAGATAGAGAGATCCCCCCCTAAAATCAATAAAAACCGTTCAACACCTCGACATTTAATAGTTAAGCTTGCAAATTCCAAAGATAAAGAGAAGATCCTTAAAGCAACAAGAGACAAGAAATCCCTGACTTTTATGGGGAGGGGTATTAGGATAACAGCAGACCTCTCCACAGAGACCTGGCAGGCCAGAAAGGGCTGGCAGGATATATTCAGGGTCCTAAATGAGAAGAACATGCAACCAAGAATACTTTATCCAGCAAGGCTCTCATTCAAAATAGAAGGAGAGATAAAGAGCTTCCAAGACAGGCAGGAACTAAAAGAATATGTGATCTCCAAACCAGCTCTGCAAGAAATTTTAAGGGGGACTCTTAAAATTCCCCTTTAAGAAGAAGTTCAGTGGAATAATCCACAAAAACAAGGACTGAAGAGATATCATGATGACACTAAACTCATATCTCTCAATAGTAACTCTGAATGTGAATGGGCTTAATGACCCCATCAAAAGGCGCAGGGTTTCAGACTAGATAAAAAAGCAGGACCCATCTATTTGCTGTCTACAAGAGACTCATTTTAGACATAAGGACACCTACAGCCTGAAAATAAAAGGTTGGAGAACCATTTACCATTCAAATGGTCCTCAAAAGAAAGCAAGGATATCTGACATATCCTTATATCAGATAAACTAAAACTTACCCCGAAGACTGTAGTGAGAGATGAAGAGGGACACTATATCATACTTAAAGGATCTATCCAACAAGAGGATTTAACAATCCTCAATATATATGCCCCGAATGTGGGAGCTGCCAAATATATAAACCAATTAATAACCAAAGTGAAGAAATACTTAGATAATAATACACTTACACTTGGTAACTTCAATCTAGCTCTTTCTATACTCGATAGGTCTTCTAAGCACAACATCTCCAAAGAAACGAGAGCTTTAAATGATACACTGGACCAGATGGATTTCACAGATATCTACAGAACTTTACATCCAAACTCAACTGAATACACATTCTTCTCAAGTGCACATGGAACTTTCTCCAGAATAGACCACATACTGGGTCACAAATCGAGTCTGAACTGATACCAAAAGATTGGGATCGTCCCCTGCATATTCTCAGACCATAATGCCTTGAAATTAGAACTAAATCACAACAAGAAGTTTGGAAGGACCTCAAACACGTGGAGGTTAAGGACCATCCTGCCAAAAGATGAAAGGGTCAACCTGGAAATTAAGGAAGAATTAAAAAGATTCATGGAAACTAATGAGAATGAAGATACAACCATCCAAAATCTTTGGGATGCAGCAAAAGCAGTCCTAAGGGGGAAATACATCGCAATACAAGCAGTCATTCAAAAACTGGAAAGAACTCCAATACAAAAGCTAACCTTACACATAAAGGAGCTAGAGAAAAAACAGCAGATGGACCCTACACCCAGCAGAAGAAGAGAGTTAATTAAAATTCGAGCAGAACTCAATGAAATCGGGACCAGAAGAACTGTGGAACAGATCAACAGAACCAGGAGTTGGTTCTTTGAAAGAATTAATAAGATAGATAAACCATTAGCCAGCCTTATTAAAAAGAAGAGAGAGAAGACTCAAATTAATAAAATCATGAATGAGAAAGGAGAGATCACTACCAACACCAAGGAAATACAAACGATTTTAAAAACATATTATGAACAGCTATACGCCAATAAATTTGGCGATCTAGAAGAAATGGACGCATTCCTTGAAAGCCACAAACTACCAAAACTGGAACAGGAAGAAGTAGAAAACCTGAACAGGCCAATAACCAGGGAGCAAATTGAAGCAGTCATCAAAAACCTCCCAAGACACAAAAGTGCAGGACCAGATGGCTTCCCAGAGGAATTCTATCAAACGTTTAAAGAAGAAACTATACCTATTCTCCTAAAGCTGTTTGGAAAGATAGAAAGAGATGGAGTACTTCCAAATTCGTTCTATGAGGCCAGCATCACCGTAATTCCAAAACCAGACAAAGACCCCACCAAAAAGGAGAATTACAGACCGATATCCCTGATGAACATGGATGCAAAAATTCTCAACAAGATACTGGCCAATAGGATCCAACAGTACATTAAGAAAATTATTCACCAAGACCAAGTAGGATTTATCCCCGGGACACAAGGCTGGTTCAACACTCGTAAAACAATCAATGTGATTCATCATATCAGCAAGAGAAAAACCAAGAACCATATGATCCTCTCATTAGATACAGAGAAAGCATTTGACAAAATACAGCATCCATTCCTGATCAAAACTCTTTAGAGTGTGGGGATAGAGAGAACTTTCCTCGACATCTTAAAAGCCATCTACGAAAAGCCTACAGCAAATATCATTCTCAATGGGGAAGCACTGGGAGCTTTTCCCCTAAGATCAGGAACAAGACAGGGATGTCCACTCTCACCCTGCTATTCAACATAGTACTGGAAGTCCGAGCCTCAGCATCAGACAACAAAAAGACATTAAAGGCATTCAAAATGGCAAAGAAGAAGTCAAACTCTCCCTCTTCGCCGATGACATGATACTCTACATAGAAAACCCAAAAGCCTCCACCCCAAGATTGCTAGAACTCATACAACAATTTGGTAGCGTGGCAGGATACAAAATCAATGCCCAGAAATCAGTGACATTTCTATACACTAACAATGAGAGTGAAGAAAGAGAAATTAAGGAGTCAATCCCATTTACAATTGCACCCAAAAGCATAAGATACCTAGGAAGAAACCTAACCAAAGAGGTAAAGGATCTATACCCTAAAAACTATAGAACACTTCTGAAAGAAATTGAGGAAGACACAAAGAGATGGAAAAATATTCCATGCTCATGGATTGGCAGAATTAATATTGTGAAAATGTCAATGTTACCCAGGGCAATTTACACGTTTAATGCAATCCCTATCAAAATACCATGGACTTTCTTCAGAGAGTTAGAACAAATTATTTTAAGATTTGTGTGGAAGCAAAGAAAAAAAAAAAAAGATTTGTGTGGAAGCAGAAAAGACCCCGAATAGCCAGGGGAATTTTAAAAAAGAAAACCATAGCTGGGGGCATCACAATGCCAGACTTCAGGTTGTACTACAAAGCTGTGGTCATCAAGACAGTGTGGTACTGACACAGAAACAGACACATAGATCAATGGAACAGAATACAGAACCCAGAAGTGGACCCTGAACTCTATGGTCAACTAATATTCGCTAAAGGAGGAAAGACTATCCATTGGAAGAAAGACAGTCTCTTCAATAAATGGTGCTGGGAAAATTGGACATCCACATGCAGAAGAATGAAACTAGACCACTCTCTTGCACCATACACAAAGATAAACTCAAAATGGATGAAAGATCTAAATGTGAGACAAGATTCCATCAAAATCCTAGAGGAGAACACAGCCACACCCTTTTTGAACTCGGCCATAGTAACTTCTTGCAAGATACATCCACGAAGGCAAAAGAAACAAAAGCAAAAATGAACTATTGGGACTTCATCAAGATAAGAAGCTTTTGCACAGCAAAGGATACAGTCAACAAAACTAAAAGACAACCTACAGAATGAGAGAAGATATTTGCAAATGACATATCAGATAAAGGGCTAGTTTCCAAGATCTATAAAGAACTCTAAACTAAACACCAAAGAAACAAACAATCCAATCATGAAATGGGCAAAAGACATGAAGAGAAATCTCACCGAGGAAGACATAGACATGGCCAACAGGCACATGAAAAATGCTCTGCATCACTTGCCATCAGGGAAATACAAATCAAAACCACAATGAGATACCACCTCACACCAGTGAGAATGGGGAACATTAACAAGGCAGGAAACCACAAATGTTGGAGAGGATGTGGAGAAAAGGGAACCCTCTTGCACTGTTGGTGGGAATGTGAACTGGTGCAGCCACTCTGGAAAACTGTGTGGAGGTTCCTCAAAGAGTTAAAAATAGAGCTGCCCTACGACCCAGCAATTGCACTGTTGGGGATTTACCCCAAAGATACAGATGCAATAAAATGCCAGGACACCTGCACCCCGATGTTTCTAGCAGCCATGGCCACAATAGCCAAACTGTGGAAGGAGCCTTGGTGTCCATCGAAAGATGAGTAGATAAAGAAGATGTGGTTTATGTATACAATGGAATATTACTCAGCTATTAGAAACGACAAATACCCACCATTTGCTTCGACGTGGATGGAACTGGAGGGTATTATGCTGAGTGAAATAAGTCAATCGGAGAAGGACGAACATTATATGGTCTCATTCATTTGGGGAATATAAATAATAGTGAAAGGGAATAGAGGGGAAGGGAGAAGAAATGGGTAGGAAATATCAGAAAGGGAGACAGAACATGGAAGACTCCTAACTCTGGGAAACGAACTAGGGGTGGTGGAAGGGGAGGAGGGCGGGGGGTGGGGGTGAATGGGTGACGGGCACTGAGGGGGGCCCTTGATGGGATGAGCACTGGGTGTTATTCTGTATGTTGGGAAATTTAACACCAATAAAAAATTTATTATAAAAAAATAAAGTTAAATGTGATCTAGAAAGTGGTCTAACATGATCAATTTATCAAAGTCAATAGCTATACTGTGCACAACAGGAGAGAGAATCTATTCATAGGTAATAGCTTTGCCTTTAATACATTTGCGTGTGCCACATTAGGCTTGCCTGTTTGCTAAGTGGCTAAACAAAGGATAGACAAAGTCAGCCCTTCTCCTCTTTTTGCGATTAGGTATAACAGATTTAGATAATGTAAAGTTAACAAAATTTTATTAATGAAAGTAAATTAAAATGAAAATATCATAGGAAAATGTCTTTTTTTAAACAGATTTTATTTATTTAATCATGAGAGACACAGAGGGAGGCAGGGACCCAGGCAGAGGGAGAAGCTGGCTTCCCATGAGGAGCCCAATGTGGGACTCGATCTTAGGGCCCTGGGATCACGACCTGAACTGAAGGCAGATGCTCAACCACTGATCCACCTAGGTGTCCCAGAAAATGTCTTCCTGAATAGGAGCAAAACCATAATCTTCATTTAAAAAACAACTTCTGGAGCACCTGGTCAGTCATTCAGTTAAGCGACTAACTCTTGGCTCAGGTCATGATCTTAGGGTCATGAGATTGAACTCCGCAGTGGGCTCTGTGCTGGGCGTGAAGCCTGCTTGGGATTCTCGCTCTCCCTTTGACTACACCCCTCCCCACTCATGCTGCTCTTGCTCTCTTAAAAAAAAATGGGGGTCTGGGAATTCCAATTCAATCACTTACCAATATGGGGCCCTGGTGCTTATAAAAAACTTACCTCCCTCATCTAAATCATCTAAAAGTGAAAATAATGATAACAACCAACTCAGAGAGTTGTGAAGATTAAATGAGGTAATAGATGTTCAATACATAGCACTGACCTTGGAAAATAATGATCAGTTAATGTCAGCCATTATTATTTCATGGCTTCAATGTATTAGTCATAACTAGGTATGACTGCAAGTAACAGAAGTCAAATAACAGTAGCTTCGACAAGATAAAAATGTATCCTCTGTGATGTAAAAGTCCAGTGATTTGTTATTTGTGACTAGAATGGTGGCTCTTTTCCATGAAGCCCTTCTTCCAATTTAAATACTATCTGTACTTCAGTGGTCCCTCTGCATCCACAGGGGGTACGTTCTTAGACCCCAGTGGATGCCTGAAACCACAGACAGTACAAAACCCTACATATATTCCCAGTGCATACATGCCTATGATGAAATTTGATTTATAAACAAGGCGCCGTAAGAGAATAACAACAACAGTAATAAAATAGAATGATTACAATATACTGTAAAGTTCTGTATGGCCTGTCTGTCTCAAAATATCTCATTGTACCTTACTCAATCTCCTTCTTGTGATGATGAGAGATGATAAAATGCCTGTGTGATGACATGAAGTGAGGTGACTGATGTAGGTGTTGTAATGTGGTTAGGCTGCTACTGACCTGCTAATGATACTTCAGAAGGAAGGTCATCTGCTTTGGGGCCCTGGGGTCACTGAAACCTAGTAAAGTGAAACCGTGGATTAAGGAGGGTCACTGTAATTGTCTTTATCCAACCAAACCTTGATGCTTTATGGGATGTTTTTAATAACTTTAAAAATTGTGAATACAAAGAACAATGTCCAAGTATGTGTGCAATTAAGATGACATAATTAGAGGTGAGGAGAGATTAGAAATCCATCATCATCAGAACCCAGGTGAGAGGTGAAGGTTCTGGAGTTTGGAATCTGAGAGAATCAAGTCTGCAAGGAAAAGAGTCACTGGAAAGAAAAGCAGAGAGTCAATTACTACTTGAAGATATCTTTGTTAGTGGGTGGGAGGAAGAGAGAAGAAATGAGCAAAAAAATAAAAGAATGAAAAAGGAAACCCAAATGATTTATTTCTAGACACACACACACACACACACACACACACACATTTTAGGAATACATGTAGATAGAATAAACCTAAATATTAAGGAAAACAAGAAGGAAAGAATGAATTTGAGATCCATCATGACAGTTCCCTGGGTTGAGGTGAGGCTGTGAGGTTGAATAGTGGGGACATGTGTTAATCTGTAGCAAGTTAAGGACAAGGTTCTAGCTTTTTGTTTGAATGAGAGGTGGCTATTATTTTATTAAAAGTAACTCTTTTACAAAAATGGATACCAGAAAAGAAATAAACTCTAACAGACCAATTATTATAGAAGAAAGAACTTCCAAGACAGAGAATAGCAAGAGGGAAAAGACCAGAGTTACAACATGAACAAAAAAAGATAAATTCCAAAAGAAATGTAATAAGAAATGTGCATTCTTAGGGTTCAGGATATTGGAGTTTAGATGTCAGCTTTAGAAGTGATGTCATTTTTCTGGGCCCTGTATTCTCATGTCTACATAGGAGAAGCGGGTTAAACAATTTTCTGGATCTCTTTCAGCTTTAATATGCCATGCCTATAGAACCTTCTCTTTTTAAATCTTTGAACTTGACTATAGCATAAGCATTTCCATGGCCTTTCATTGCCTCCAGTAAATCTCTTGGATAGTTGTCTAGAATATGAAAAAACAAATGAAAGAGACACATTTCTTTTAAAACCTGAACGAGGAGAAGAATTGTGTGACAGTTAGCCCTGAATTTCTCTATCTTATTTGGGGGAAATAAAGATCTGAGTGCTTGGGAGTGTGAGATCTCTCCCTGTGGCTAGTATGGTTTGTGGTGTTATACTTTTTCTGGCTTTATGTGAATGTACTTCTGAAAATTATGGATGTGCTTCTGAAATTATAATGGGAGGTGGTTGTTGTGTAGTGGAGAGAAAAATACATATAGATCCAAAGAATTGTGTTTAAACTCCACCTTTGCAGCTTCGTAGCTGTTTGACTGCATATAAGTCAGGTGACTACCCAACAGCAGAATCCTGGTCTATAGAAGGAGATAATAATATAATCTTTTCAGGGTTGCTGTGAAAACTGAAAGGAATAATATAATTTCACTTTATAACCTGTAAAGTGCTGTACTCTGTGAATTGTTTCACTGGCATGTTATAAAAATTCTGTTTTTAAACCTTCCTAAGTATTTGAGCAATGAAGTTAAGTACACTACTGTCTGTATGGTCAATGTCAGACTGCTCCTATAGCTCCAGAATTGAGTGTTCTGGATTTTCCAAGTCTCTCCGTCTCTTGCTATTAACCAGGCGATTTTATGAATCCAAAAGTCTCTTCTGAACGGTCCTCCAAGGGTTTTGAAAAAAAGAATGCTGCTTACTTGCCAAGTTATTACAAAATGGAAAGCCTACATTTCTGATAAAGAGTTCTCCTATGCCTCAATTTTGCAAAAAACAAGGTCAGGACTGCTAGGATTAGGGTTTCCATCATCATTGTTGGATGGTTTTCAAACTCAAATGCTTCAAGGTATTGGGGCTGGGGAGGAAATGAGTGACTACCTTCAGGGAGGGTACCTTAACTTTCTTTTTAATTGAACAGCAACAAAAATACCAGCATACGCTCAATAGTAAATGTCAGCTGATCCTTTGGTTGGTTGGGGGAAAAGAGAATGTTGGATATGTGATGAAACAAACTCCAAATGCCTGTCTAAGGTGGGGGTGGCTGCTACTCACGGACCACCAAGTGTCGTCAATTAGGTTTCTCACAAAGGACTAGAGATATTGATTTTTATGTCATATTTGCCAGTTTTAAGGCTAGTTAATAACAGAAATTTCAAAAATGGCTGTGCTGACCAATAATATTTATGGGAGAAAAAAATGACCTGTGCCAGATTCCAGTGGCCACTGAATGACTGCTAGGTTAGGGAGATGTGGTACTGGGGCAAAAATGATCATTAATACGAGTCTCTCACGGTCCATTTGTGCAGAATTCTCTCTTGATTTGGCTCTCATAAAACTGAAGCAATAATTGTTTATTAAATGCATTGTGTCTTCTAGTTTTGTCTTTGAACTAGAAGGTAAACTTGGAAATGGCACAAATTAGATTTCTGAGGCCTCCAGGTCAGGGTTTCTTTGACATCAGTTTAGCTAAAGAGTCTCCTAAGTTTTCACCACGGAGCTTCTGATTCCTTGAATCAACAGTGAATCTAGATATACACTTATTTTCACAATCTCAAGGTGATTTGGCTGAAGAACCATCTCATTTGACACAGTTGAAAAATGTTGCCCTAGAGTTGTGGTTGTGCAATCATTTTTCTTCTTTTCTTTTCTTCTTTCTTTTCTTTCTTTCTTTTCTTTCTTTCTTTCTTTCTTTCTTTCTTTCTTTCTTCCTTCCTTCCTTCCTTCCTTCCTTCCTTCCTTCCTTCCTTCCTTCCTTCCTTTCTTTCTTTCTTTCTTTTTTTCTTTCTTCTTTCTTTTTTTTTTTTTAACCAGTGTGTGAGCAGGTGAGCTTTATTTATACTCTCAAACTCCTAAGACTTTGCATGAAGTCCTCATCCCTAATCTCAGAGATGGCAGACACTGTAATGAACGACCCACCCCCTCCACAACACAGTGAATGCTAATGTCCCACCCCCCTTTGGGGAAGGGCGCTTACACTACACACTTTTGGAGACACCCCAAAGATTGTCTGGCACTTTGGTATAGAAAGGATTTGGTCCAATTTCTTACTGGCTCAGGATAGTAAAAGGCACATAAAGTTGGCTGCTCAACCCCTCTGGGGTAGGGTGGGCCGGAAGGTAGACGGGGTCTGGGACAGCAGGGCAGACCGTGGGTGTGGGCTGGGGTTCTGGACGACAGAGGTAGTTGATCCTGGGTGGCTGCTGGCGTGGCCGAGGGCAGCCTGAGTGCGCCGGCTGCGTAGATGCTGCTCCGGTGGTTTCCATCTGCCCAGCCCCCCAGGCCACGGCTCTGAAACAGTAGCTGGAGCTGCCTCTGGGCGCCTCCCCAGAGCCGCTGGCGGGAATGATGCTCCTGCTGATGTGGACGCTGCAGGTGCGGGGGCGGCCTCCGCTGGGTCCGTGTGTCCTATCATGGTCCCCGGGGGGCACAGCACAGGGGGGCCTTCCCAGACCATGGCCACCCCGGGGCCGGAGGGCACGTAGCCCATGAGCGCTGCCGAGAAGGGCTTCCTCTGCAGGTCACCGTAGTGCTCCCCAAGGCTCTCTCTGGCGCCTGCAGCATCTTCATCCCCACCAGCTTGAAGCCCCTCCTCTCAAGCGCTGGATCACATCCCCCACAAGCCGCCGCTGCACCCCATCTGGCTTCACTGCAACCAGGGTCCGCCCTCGAGGCCAGGAGGACCCTCCCGAGTTGGGGCGCGCGAGCAGGCTCGGCCCGGGGGGCCCAGGGCGGAGCGCGGGGAGACCATGGGCCACTGAGCCCCGAGGATGAGCTCCTCTTTCTTCTCTGGCTAGTTCCTACTACAGACTATTCACTTTCCAGAAATTTCCATAACAGAATGTGCTCACTCGATCCAGGTTGTTCACAGGTAAGGAAGGCTAGTGCTTGGCACTGTGCTCCCTTCTCCCCCCTGCTGCGGTGGGAGTGGAGTTGGGGCCATGATCACTTGGTTCCATAGACCCACGGCTCCAAATGACTTAGCAGGGAGTGGGGCCTATTATAGGATGGTTTTTTCTTTACTGTTCTTCTGTTTTTAAAAATTTGCTATTACACCAATGCAAGATTTAAAAATTCCTTAGTTACAGGAGAGTAACTCGACTTGATTTCTTGCTTTCATAGTTTCTACCGAGAATTGATGTAGGATTTGAAAGCCCCTGAATGTACTTGACCAACACAAAGTGATGGAGGTGCAAGAGAGCAGTACCCCTCAGTCATGGTTCTAGTTGTTTCTCGGAAAGGCCCGTTCTGTCTACTGTTACTTCCCAGGATAAAATTTCTTTCTTCAGAAACTGGTGCTGTCTATTCTTTATTTCAGACTGAAACTAACTTTTGTGTAAAGCAGCATTTTCATTTTTTTGTAAACAGAGATGCAGTTTTAAACCTGCCAAGAATGAAGTGGTAAGTGTTTAACTTCAGAGCAAGTTATTTTATTTTATTTTATTTTATTTTATTTTATTTTATTTTATTTTATTTTATTTTTTATTTTATTTTATTTTATTTTATTTTTCAGAGCAAGTTATTTTAAAAATATTCATATGGGAAACTTTATGTCACCTACTGCCAACAAACAAGAATGATTGCCAGAATTGATAGATACATGCACAGCTAGTTCTGACCTCTGTTTAGTATGGTAAAGGAGGAAAATGTATTTTGACTATTAAGTATAACTTTCTTTACAACATCTTTGCTTTTAAGTGATTGCCCAACACTCTATCTTGTCATCACTGGCCAAATCAGTAATGTCCAATTTTTCATTATTAACAGACCACTTTGATATGGAAATTCATAGGCTTTCTTTCTACGTATACCAGGAACTTTCATGGAAATGCTCACCTAATTTCAACAATAACCTGAAATGGGGGCTTTGTTCTCACTTCATAGGCAAGGCTCAGTGAAGTTAAGCAAGTTTTTCAGAATCACAAAATAAGTCAATGGAAGAGCATACATTATTCCTTAGGTTTGTTCAATCCCAAACTTAATGATTCATTTAGTCATGCTTTAACAGTGGTTACTCTATGGTACTTTGCTGGGGACCTAGCAATTTAGAATCTGGTGCTGTAATTAACAAATACCAACATGATTTTTGGAGTGGGTGTCTCACAGAGTGGAAGGGAAGTTAGAGAATAGATGAGACCAGACAAAGAATGAAGACAAGACTTCGAATAGTCTCTGGATATCTAAGCAGCAGGATACTCTGGACTCCATGATAGAAGGAAAAGCTCCAAAAGTTGTTGTCGTCCTCTTAATTCAGTTTGCTTGTAATTCCAAGTCCCAGGAGAGAAATTCCTATTAGACCAGCTGGCATTAGATGCTCTTTTGCTAGGGGAAGGAAGAAATCCTGAACATAATACCAACAAGACTGCTTAAAGCTGGGAGAAATAATTCCTCCAAAGTGCTTTGAGGAAGGGAAAATGGGTGCTAAGATGTCCCCCCTCAAAAAAAGTCAAAAGTTCACATATGGTTGTCCTTGAGAACATTAACCTTACGTAGTACTAAGACTAATCCTGAATTTCACTTCATAATCTATTATGCAGATTTCATACATGGCTTTTCTCAGACCGTTCATAAATTTCTTTTTATATTGAGCCATAACCACTGACTCTGATAAAATTTCTTCCAGTAGTTTCTGCATAACTACTTCATGCAAAAATTAGAATTTATTTAATCTTAATAAACACTTTAAGATTCCAAGAGTGTCTGATTCAGGATATGACAATATGTTTTTTTTTTTTTTTTGGTAGCTCATTGCAGTTTATTTTTTTTTCTTTTTTTAATTTATTTTTATTGGTGTTCAATTTACTAACATACAGAATAACCCCCAGTGCCCATCACCCATTCACTCCCACCCCCCGCCCTCCTCCCCTTCTACCACCCCTAGTTCCTTTCCCAGAGTTAGCAGTCTTTACGTTCTGTCTCCCTTTCTGATATTTCCCACACGTTTCTTCTCCCTTCCCTTATATTCCCTTTCACTATTATTTATATTCCCCACATGAATGAGAACAATATGTTTTATTCACAGCCTTTGTGATTTGTAGAATGTGATAATATTTTCTCCTGTCCCTGGATGTTCCTGTCACATTTCTGGTCTTTAGCACATCTAAGTCAAATGCAACAAGGTAAGGTAGCCTAGTGAGAGCCAGAGTAAGAAAGAGTTCCACACACCCAGGTGGGAACAGGCACAGCGTGCTGTCCAAAGGGGGTGGCTAGTGGTCTTAGGCTTCCAAATGAAATTAATGGAGCCTTGTGATGGAAAATCGAAGAATGGGAGATACTCTTCATTTCTACACAAGTTGAGAATCAATATCAGAAAAGCTTATTGAAAATAGTATGCTTGAAACCGCTAGGCTGTGGTTCAGGGGCAAAATGATAAGTTGCTCATTCATACTCTAAATGCCTTACCAGTCCATAGACAAGACTCCACAGATATGTGCACTCTGTCTCTGGAAAGCCTCCAGACCACCTCCTACTCAATTCACTAGTCACTTTAATTTTGGCCTTCTTAATTCAATGATTTCCTGGATTTGGACTTTATACCTTGACCTCCTTCACCTGAACTGGCTTGCTCCATAACAGGCTCCTGGCTTTGACTTTGGTTATATGTCAGCTCTCCACTCACTGGCTACCAGGTCACTGTGGTCCTGGAAAGGTCACTGAGTGTACTCTGCCTTGGAGCCTGGTTGGGCTGTTCTGTAGCTAGAGAAAAAACAGACAAGGGGGAGTTAGGACAGCTGGAGGGAGATGGGATTCTTGCCCACTGGTCTCCAGGGTTCATCCTAGGGCAGGAAATGTGTGGAGAAGAGAAAGACCCAAGGGCCTGAAATTGGCCTCGGGCCTGACACCAGAAAATGAATGGTCTAAAACCGCAAGGTCATGCTCTTGGGTCAGGACTTCAACCCAACTGATTACTTTATTTGCCTCTCTGACTTTACTGGCTCCATGATGTCTTTCCTGAGGTGTGGCAATCTCCAATTCACATAGTAATCAAGGTACAAATCAGCCATGTGTGTGAACATGGCTGTAATAAACGGTTCACTGGAAGTTTTTCCCACATGCCTCCTAGCCTCAATAATGCAGTGGAATATTTCGGGGGAGGGAGAATAAAATAGATATAATACTTCTTAATTCTTATTTTAAGAATTTCTTATAAGAGAAATTATCTTATAAGAGATTATCTTTTAAGAAAATTTGGATTATATGTCTCTAAAGGTATTTCTTTCTGGCTTTTTAAAAAATAAAAGCCTTTCCAAAGCTTCTGACAAGTTATTTCCAGACATCTAACAATTCCCTCACTCCTACAGGGGGCTGCCAAGTGGTACCAAGACCTCTCTTGGACCACTGGCATGGTCTGTTCTACCATTACTATGTTTTTGACAATGATGTATTTTTCTATATTCAAAATTGCTAAATGGTTCTTCCTCATAATTGTTCCTGCTCTGTGTTCCCAATATCCTCACTTATCTTTATGAAGGTATTTATTATACTTATTTAAATTCCCACTCTGTTCAACTGGCTCTGCTTCTCTTGAATAAGGCATTTTATTTATTGTGTCTGCTTCTTGGCTCTTGTTTTCAGATGTCACATAATTTCCATTCCGAATTTATCTTTATTGCCTCGGGACAACAGCCCCAATCACATTGCAAATTGTTAATTAAAAAAAAAAATGAAAGACTTAGAACAGTGCTGTAAAGAAAGCACCAAATACTTGCTAGCTATGGCGTATTTACTTTCTCTGGGTATGTACTGAATTACCCCCAACAGCTGCTTCAGACAATATCTATTTATTATCTCATAGTCTATATGTTAGAAGTCTGGGTGGGCTCAACTTTTTTTTTTTTTTTTAAGATTTTACTTATTTATTCATGAGAGACACACACAGAGAGAGGCAGAGACACAGGCAGAGGGAGAAGCAGGATCCATGCAGGGAGCCCGACGTGGGACCCGATCCCAGATCTCCAGGATCGCACCCTGGGCTGAAGGCGGTACCAAACTGCTGAGCCACCCGGGCTGCCCTCAACTGATGTATCTTGATAAGAGATTCGAAGGCCAAATTCAAAGTGTTGTCTGGACTTGGCTCTTAAATCTGGAGGCTCCGAGAAATAGTCCACTTCCAGCTTCTTTCAGGTTGTTGACAGAATTTGATTTCTTGTAGGTACTAATCTGAATCCCCCCCCCCTTTTTAAAGAATTTATTTATTTATTCATGAGAGACACAGAAAGAGGCAGAGAAATATGCAGAGGGGGAAGCACAGGCTCGCCTCAGGGAGTCTGATGCAGGACTCGATCCCAGGATCCCAGGGTCGACCCCAGGATCCCAGGATCACGACCTGAACCAGAGGCAGATGCTCAACCACTGAGCCACCCAGGTGTCTTGAATTCCCCCCTTTTAAAGCCTGTTGTCAGCTTGACCACTTTCAGCAACTAGAGATTCCCCTCAGTAGTGTGGCACATGACCCCTCCTTCTCTGAGACTGCCAGGTGCAATCCTCCTCATGCTTGGAATCTCTCTGATTTCCTCTTTTGCTGAAGAAAACTCTGCTTTTAAAGAGCTCATGTGATTAGATTATGTTCACCCTGACAATCTTTTTTAAAATGCAAAGTCAACCGATTAGTGCATTATTTTGCTAAGGCTAACACAGCAAAATACTAGAAACTGGGTGGTTTGCACAACAGAAACATACCAACTCACAGTTCAGAAGGCTAGAAAGGCAAAATCAAGGTGTGGGCAGGTAGCTTTGGATCCTTCTGAGGGCTGGGAGGGAGGATCTGTTGCCTGCCTTTCCCCCCCTGCATTGGTGGTACTACTGAGTCTACTGGTGGTAGACTCGGATTCCTTGCCTTGTGAATGGCTTTCTCTCTGTATCTTCACATCATCTTCCCTCTCTGTGTATCTTCCTCTGTCTAGATTTTCCCCCTTTTATAAGAAAACAAGTCTTATTATTGACCTCATCTTAACTTGGTCATCTTCAAAGACTCTATTTCCAAATGAGGTCACATTCACAGGTACTGTGAGGATTTCAACACCTTTTTAGGTGATAAAATTCAACCCACAACAATGAGGACCCTTAATTATATCTATAAAATCCATTTTGCCATATAGCATGATGTAATCATGAGAGTAACACTAGAGGCAAAGCTCATGGGGCCATCTTAAAATGCTTATCATCATTTTCATTTCTTTTAGTGCCTAACAATTAAAGGCTTCAGACTATGCTCAAAGCAATGCCTTCTAGAGAGTAGAATCTAAAGAATGTCTAGTTCCAATCGTGTAAGGGTCTAAAAGATCTGGGGAATTATCATATATTTAAAGAAACAGCACAAAATGTTGAATCTGCTGAGTCACCTTCAATTTTCTTCAGTTATTGCCTACCTAAAAATATTATAGATTGCCTTAAAAATGTTGTTTTATCTAAAGAAATATGTATTCCAAATATAGAGTAGCAGAGAATTAAGATTTTCAGAGCTATAACTCTCACTAATTCTGTCATTTATTACTAAATTTTTTTACATGGATGCCATTTGCATTTGCTAGAAATTCAGCAATGGGTGATGCCCAAGCAGTCCCTTTGACATTAGTAAAAATACATTTTTAGATTTCATGACCTGGTAACAATATCTCCTGCCAGATGAACTTAATACTGCTTTGTAGAGCAACTAGGTGAATCACTTTTTATTTTAAAGAAAACTATATGGAAAAATCTATAGATTGTAGTGTTAGTTAAATTTGAAATGTGTAGTTATGATATTTTAGTTTTTAGGGTCTTGATGACTCAGTATTTGGTATATCTATCTACGAGGGAATGGAGTATGTAGTTGCAATATTTTGTAAGGCTGCTGTAACAAATGCTACAGACAGGTGGCTTAAACAACGGAAATTAGTTTTCTCACAGTTCTGGAGGCTACAGTCCAAGATCAAGGTGTTGGCAGGATGAGTTTCTCCTGAGGCCTCTCTCCTTGGTTTGCAGGTAGCTGCCTTCTTGCAGATGGTCTTTCCTCTTTATGCCAACATCCCTGGTATGTCTTTGTGTATTTGAATTTCTTCTTGTAAGGATACTAGTCAGTTTGGATTAGGGCACATCCTAATGTCCTCATTTTAACTCCTTTAAAGGCCCTATGTTTTAAATACAGCATATGCTGAGGCTCTAGGAGTTAGAGCTTCAAGGTATGAATTTTGCAGGGGCGGAGGGGAGGTCACAATGCAGTCCATAATAGTGGTCAAGCTTGTGCATTTTGGAATCAGTGAGACCTAATATTGAAAGTCATGCCTTCAGTATTCTATATCCATCAGGATGGGCCAGGTTGGGCTGTAGTGATAACTAACCCCAAGACACACAAAGATTTATTTTTCACACATGCTACATGCCACAGTGGCTGGGGTCCCTAGTCTATGTTGTCCCCACTCTAGAACCCTGGTTGACAGAGCTGACATCAATATCTGAAACATTGATGGCAAGTAGAAAAAGAACTCTGGTGAATTTTATACTGACTCCTTGAACTTCTGCTCAGAACATAAGTCCACATTTCTAAGACCAAGGCAACTTATATGGTTATTGCCCTACTTTAGGAGTGGTGGGGGCATTGGGGAAATAAAATCCAGTGGGTGCTTAGAAGGAGACATAACCTGGAATATTTGTGAATAGCCTCAACATCAATGGAAACCACTTAGTAATGAGTGCCATAAGCAAGCTATTTAATCCCTCTAGGCCTCATTTCCCTTAACTGAAAAGTGGAATAATATTACCATTACTACCTATCATGTGCAGCTCTTGTGAAGATTAGGTGTGATAATGAAAAGAATGCACTTAGCACAGTGTTTAGAAAGGGTAAAATGCTCAAAGCATTCAATGCTCTCCATAAATGTTAGGTATTACTACTATTACTATAAATAACATTTGAACTAGATAATAGAGAATTAGTCAACTCTTTCTTTTTCTTTCTTTCTTTTTTTTTTTTTTGAGGTTTTATTTATTTATTTGAGAGAGAGAGAGAGAAACAGAAAGAGTATGAGTGGGAGCAGGGGCGGGCAGGAGCAGAAATAGAGGGAGAGGGAAAAGCAGACTGTAAGCTGTCACAGAGCTTAACACAGGACCGATCCCAGGACCCTGAGATCATGACCTGAGTGAAAGGCAGACTTAACCAAATGAGCTACCCAGACACCCCCTTCTTTTTCAATAAATAAGGGAACAGAGGTCTACAGTGGATAAGTGACAATCACTACCTGGAATAGAACTCAAGACAGAATTTATTACTTCAGTCCATTGTCCTCTATACTTTGTTGAATTTCATGACCTTTTAAAATATATATATTATGTGTTATTTATTTATAATATATAATAATAAACATAAATAATATATTTTACATTTAATAACTATATTAAAGAATAAATATGTAATATTGTATGTTTATATTTATATATACTATAAATTATATATTATATATAATAGATATAAAAATAATACATATTTATTATTCTTTAAATATATATTAAATATATATTAAAAATATATTTTTAAGCACATGGGCGACTCAGTCAGTTAAGAATCCAACTCGATTTCAGCTCAGGTCGTGATCTCAGGGTCATGAGATCCAGTCCTGAATTGGGTTCCACAATCAGTGGGGGAGTCTGCTTGAGATTTTTTTTCTCTCTCTCCCTCTACCTCTCCCACTGCTCATGCTCTCTCTCTCTCTCTAAAATAAATAAAATCTTTAAAATAGATATATAATTTAATAATATATATAAAATACATATAAATGGACTATAATAAAGGACAAATATGATAGTTTATAGAGTTTGAGAAAATCCAGATCCTGTAATAGTTAAATGGACTAAAGACAAGAAATGTTTTAGGCAAATCCTCTTTATCAAATATGTTAGTGATTTTGAGTTGGGAATAGGAGCCCATAGGGAAGAAACCAAATGAGCTGCTGAAAATGAGAAAGAAATGAGAAGAAAACAAGCTGCTGAAGTGCCAGCTGGCACCACTGCTCAAGAACAAGGAGTCATCTGAGTTTACAGGTGGATAAAATGCATATGGAAAATTTGAGGGACAAAGAGCTGAGTGTCCACTGCAGCCCTCTTTTTTTTTTTTTAAGATTTTATTTATTTATTCACGAGAGACACAGAGAGAGGCAGAGACATAGGCAGGGGGAGAAGCAGGCTCCCCATAAGGAGCCCAATGTGGAGCTCGATCCCAGATGACGGGCTCACACCCTGAGCGCCCTGAGCCAAAGGCAGGTGTTCAGTCACTGAGACACCCGGGCGTCCCTACTGCTGAACTCCTGACATGCACAATCCTTTCACAATATATTTTCTGAACTAATACTCTTTGCAGGGAAGTGGTCTCTCTACCAGGGATAACAAGGCATTCTCAATTGCCCCTTGGGCTCAGTATGGTTGGCCTTGGAGGGTTTGTTCTTTCCTGTATCTTGCAGAATACCTGGGAAGGAGCTCCTCATTCGTTTATGTTTCTTTCAACTACCAGGTAACATTAGCATTGTAATTTAAGAGTAGAGTCTATTGAAAAGATGTGCTGTCATTAAAAAAATGTAAAGGAACTAAAATGTTTATGAAATTGAAAATTTTAAAAATTTAAGGAACAATGCTACAGAAATTGTGAGAGTGCCAGAATTAACTAGGATAGCTTTGGCAGAGGCATACTTCCTCGCTTGACAACAGTTTGGAATTGGGCCAAGTGACCTGGGTTGTAACTCTGGCTCCCACCCCTTTAACTATGTGACCTTGAACAAGGTGCTTAATATCCGTAAGTCTTCATTTCCCTAGCAATAAAAAAGGAGATAAAAATAATCTGTAACTCATAGGCTTGCTATAAAGCTTAAGTGAAATCTATCGTCAAGAAATACTATCTAGAGGGGCACCTGGGTGGCTCAGTCAGTTAAGCAACTACCTTCAGGTCCTGATCCTGGGGTCCTGAGATGGAGCCTTGCATTGGGCTCCCTGCAGCAGGGAGTCCTCTTGTCCCTCAGCCTCTTCCACTTTCTCACTGCCCCTCCCCCCAGCTCATACTCTGTCTCTTGCTCTCTCTCTCTAATACATAAATAGAATCTTTTAAAAAAAGAAATATTATCGAGAATCACTATCCTCCTCATCATTATACTCTCAGAGTCTCTTCAGACCCAAATTGAACATTTTCAGAACTAAATTTCTTTTTTTAAAGATTTTATTTACTTATTGATGAGACACAGAGAGAGAGGCAGAGACACAGGCAGAGGGAGAACCAGCCCCATGTAGGGAGCCCGACGTGGGACTCAATCCTGGGTCCCCAGGATCAGGCCCTGGGCTGATGGCAGCACTAAACCGCTGAGCCACCCGGGCTGCCCTCAGAACTAAATTTTTAAGACAAAATCTATCTTTTCTCTGTAAATCTGGTAGTGAATATAAAGCTTTGTAGTTCAATGCTTACTTTTTGTCAGTTAAATTAACTCTCTTAGCATTTCAAAATTACCCTGATATTCAGGAAAAAAATTGCTTACTGAATTTTCTTTGGTTAGAAATCTTTGTAAGAATGTAATGAAATTTCTTAGTATGAAGGCAGCCTGACTCAGGGAAGAGAATACTAAATCTGACCATCAAGAAACCTAGATTTTGTCCAAGAACATTATCACTGACCAGCTGATGAATGGCTTTACACGAGTCTCTGAATCCTTGGTTTTCTTATGCATCAATTTTGAATCAAATTAATGAGGCATCACTGGGTATTCAATGAAGATTCAAAAAAAGTCTCAATTTGAACTACTGCAAGAATAATAATACTTCTCATCAAAATATGAAAGTGAGAAGATAAAAAACAGTCTGTCATAAAAGAACATAAGTTTTCTTTTAAACATGTTGAGCTCAAGGCTGATGGCAGAAAATCCTGTAGGAAATACCTAGAAATCAATTGGCAATCTACAATTACCGGATTTCAGCAGCAAAGTTAAGGCAGAAAATGTCAATGTTAGGATCATTACTTCGAACACTTGACATTATTAGAATGGATAATAATTTCGATGATGAATATGTAGATACCAAAAGAACTACATGGCTAACAAATTATGTTGAGGAAGGAGAGTGGAATTAGAGACAGGCCAGAGAGGAATCATGACAATGTAGTGCCATGCTGTAGATGTGCATGTCTTTCTGGTCAGGCAGTGATGTGTGAAGGTGCAGGTGAGGATGGTGTGAATTTTGAGTGCCTGAAATGAGCACAACTTTTGTTAAAAAGTTGTATGCTGGTCCTTTCTCCTCCCCCAAACCAAACCAAACCAAACCAAACCAAACCAAAATCAAACTCCAAACCCCAAAAACCCCAAACCAAAAAACTTTGGGTCTAATTAGGCACTGAGTAAGCCACTGGCTTCTAACTCTTGGCATCAAGGGAGGAGAACATCAAGAAAAATCTGGAAACGGAATGTCAGTTATGGCAGATAATCCAAAGCATGAGGCTTGAGAGTAAAAGTCCACTGAATTTCACCCTCAAGAAATTTTTGGTGGCCTTCAACAGTGCTGATTCATCCCTGGATCAGATTTATCAGAAGCCATCTTGTTGGGAATCAACTGGAAATTGTCTGCTGAGGAAATAGAAACTCCAGAAATTTGGGAGTGAAAAGAAGGCAAGATTTTGTCTGACAGTGAAAGGAAATAAGAAAGGTAAGATAGAGAAGCAGGCCATTAATGGAGGTAGAGGGAAGAGAACCCATTTGGAGAAAACGATTGAGATGAGATCCATATAATCAAGTGGAACAAAGTTTTGAAATGTCAATCTAAGGTAGTGATTATTCTTTAAATATTTACTCATTGGGCAGAATGATTAATGTAGAAGAAAAATTCTGTTAAAAGCAACTTCTCTGTTTCAAGAATATGTTTTTATTATTTTAAGTAAAGGCAGATTCTACCTAAACTAATTTACTAGTCTGTTGATGCTAAGGATGTGAGATTATTTTATTAATTTGAATGAATGGCCTCCCCCCAATCCCACCATTTTTCTTTCTCTTTAGTTAGTTCTAACAATCCCCAGGGAGACTTGTTTTTCTCAACAGCTGTCTCTGATTTTGGCACTCAGTGACCCCTTCCCAACCCTCTGCAACCAACCTTTATGAGCAGAGGGGAGCTAACTAATTAGACTGGTAGCTTACAAAAATATAGATTGTGGTACACACCCACGCCAGAAAGGCTTATAAGCACAAAAGTTGAGTGTTTGGGCCTGCCTGAGCTGTCCAAAACTGCTAACCTCAGACTTTCTCTCACACTTGGAAAATTGGTTTTGTTCTACTTTGTTTTACACTTTGGCATACTATATAGAAGTTTTACTCCTGGAATAAAAACTACATTTGAAACGATGAGATCTACTTTGGGAAGATTATATATGAGAGGATTTGGAGATAACGACCCAACCATTTGTCACTAATGATAACATACAGACTGGCAAAATGGCAAAATCTGTTTTAGCTGTAGAAATTTTGAGGACAACTTTAAAGAGGATTCACTTTTATTGTGCCTTATAATGAAAAAAACTCCCACATATATCAATAGTTGGCTTGTGAAATATGGTATTTTCTGCCCAGCTTCTGGTAGAATTGTCTTTGCTGAACCCAACTGTAATGTCAGTGAAGTTGTAGCTAGCTGTCAGTGTCAGAGGAGAGGTCAGAGAAGATGCAATTTTTCTAATCCATTGGCCACCCACATCAGAATTAACTAAGCTTGTTTAAAAAAAAAATGCAGATTCCAAGAATTCACCCTCCATCTACTAAATCTCTATGGGCAAGTTTTGAGCTCCTGGGTGATTCCCACAAAAACTAAAGTCTGAGAACTACGTTTCAAAACCTACAACCACATTTAGATTCAGCACTGCTCAGAGGGAGTGACAATAGGCAGAGCATCTATGATGTGCCAATTTTTTCTTGCAATTTTTTTTACCAGAATTTAAAGTGTGCATATCCTTGGACACAATAATTTTATTTCTAGGAATTTATCTCAAGAAAATTGGACAAATGTGTAAAGACACATGCAAAAATCTATCTCCATTATGAAATTGGCAATATAATAGAAAAGTGGTAATAATTTAAATACCTACCAAGAGATTTTGATTAAATAAATTGTATATACTTATATATGATTATTATGTACACTGTTCTAAGCACTTCAAAAGAAATGTCATTTAATCCTCATAACATTATGTAATATAATACAGTATAAAATGTTAGTATAATATAACGATGTTATTATGTCCATTTTACAGAAGACAAAGCAGAGCAATGACATCCTTGTGCAGGATCACACAGCTAGTCCCCAGCAGAGCCAGGATGCAACACCAGGTAGTGTGTCTGTAGAATCTGTGGGCTTCACCTTCCAGTATCTGCCTCTCTTGACACTCTGCTGCCTTCACATAATCATTGTATGAAAGAAAATATTTTGCAAAAAATTATGTTTAACATGATCATATTTTTGTGAAAATGAATATTTATATTGATATTTTGAAATTAAAGTTTTTTATGAAACAGTAAAGAAAAGAATAGGCATGAGAAGTGGGGGCACTGAATTAAAGATAGTGATGATGTTTTCTATGTTTCTCTTGTTGCTTATCTATGATTACTTTTTCTATTTTTCCTCCTTCTGGCAATGAACATATAATGTTCTCGTAAGAAGATAAGAGCAGGGCAGCCTGGGTGGCTCAGCAGTTTCGTGCCTACCTTTGGCCCCGGGGTGTGATCCTAGGGTCCCAGAATCGGATCCCGCATCGGGCTCCCTGCATGGAGCCTGCTTCTCCCTCTGCCTTTGTTTCTGCCTCTCTCTCTGTCTCTCATGAATGAATAAATAAAATCTTTAAAAAAAAAAAAAGACAAGAGCAATAGGTGATTGTGCTTGATACACAAATGTATTGTAAAGTTTGTGCTTTTGTGAGAGTGGCCTTAAAGGATAAATAGACTAGAGTATAAAGAGAGGGAAGGGAAAATCAACCTATCTGCTCCAACATTCTCCTTTCTCCACACTAGTCAACTGTGTTTCCAGCATGTTCATCTTCTCAGTCAGGCTTCTTTTCTGTGAACACACAGTGTAAGTGCCTTATTTTCTTTATTAGTAATTTTATTTTCTATTTAATGTTTTCTTTCCTCCAACAGAAGGGAATAAGATTTCTCTTTCTGAATAGATAATACTCTTTGCCTCACCTGTAGGCATGAATGTGATTATTTAATTAAGTTATAATGGGTTTTCTAAGGAAGGAAGCTTTATTCTGCTCTCTGAAATATTTATGTTGATAAACCAATTGGCTGTGATTCCATCCAAAGTGAACAAAATTTAAAAGGGCCTCAAGACACATGTCACACCAAACTCCAGGCCAACTCAATGTTTGGTTAACTAAACATAATAATTGTAGTCCTTTTGAACTTATTATGCCTTAGTACAGACAGGTAAAATTGGTATTCATTTTATAAATGTCACTGTTGTCCAAAAAGAATCTGATAAAGCAAAGTCATTTGCTTACTCTCTGAAGGTTTTAATTTTGAATCGTAATATGTTTTGCTGGTAAGTTATTTTAATTGACCATATTGTTTTTATTTTTTATTTAAAAAATATTTTGTTTATTTATTCATGAGAGACACAGAGGAAGAGAGAAGCAGAGACACAGGCAGAGGGAGAAGCAGGCTCCATGCAGGGAGCCCGACGTGGGGCTCAATACTGGGACTCCGGGATCATCCCCTGGGCCAATGGGAGATGCTCAACTGCTGAGCCACCCAGGCATCCCAACCATATTGTTTTTTAATGTGAGACTGTTTTATCTACTCAAAATTTACTGTCAAGTCGTATCATCATTTTAAAAAAATGAAATGAACATTCAAAATAGATTTAGAGTCATCATAACAAAATAAGACACACTTTTGAACAACAATCTGTCACTTCTCTGGAAATTTAAACTGACTTTTCTGTCTCAGCAAACACCTAATTTTGACAGAATTAGAAATTTAAAAATCACATATCCAATCTGAGCCACAATTGCTTATCTGCAAATGTAAGAGCTCTGCCATTTGAAGTAAAACCAGCTTCTTTTTCTTATATTAAGGAGTGCCCTTCACTTTTTCAAAGCTAGTACAAAGAGAATAAATAACCAAAGCCAAACAATAACAACAAAATCGTTGTGGAATTGCCAATTTTCTACAAAAATGTTAAGTGTTAAATCATAAACATTAATTCTCCTTTTGAATAAAATTTTTCTGAAATTCATTGTATTCCTACATATTTTTCTACCACTGTAATTTTATCTGTTCATGTTTTAAGTCAAACACATAAATCAACATCATTGTTCAACATGGAGAACTATTTATGGTATGACTATAATGTTTATAAGTGCACATGTAATTGCACTCTCTAAAATATTCTACATAATTTGCAATGAGCAATAAATCTTTGGCATGCATTTCAGGTCATTGTATTTAGGATCAAAGTCTTCAGCATTTTCATAAAGTCAAGAAGAAGTAGTTATTGGATAATCTCCAATCACTCTCATCACATATTGGTGGGTAATTAAACTGTAACTGAAAAAGTATATGGTTTAGTCATTTATTGTACAATGTCTTTCTTATGTTGAATATATAAGGCCACTTTACCTCAAATTTCAGATATTTAAAAAACTTCTAACTTTGCCATTTCATCCACCATAGAAAAGTACTGATTCTTAGCTGCCGGTAAATATGTGGCATCTCTATGATTGAAGAAAATTTGACTCAAATAGTTTAATCAAATCCAGTAGTTACAGATAGTCTATTTAGTGGGATAACTGAAGGAAAACACAGGCCTTTACTCCGGGCAGAAAAAGCTGCTCTGAAAAATTTGGCTGATAATCAGTGTTCAAATGGGTCTTGAAATTATTTGTGATCACCACAAAGGCAAACACTAATTTGACATACACTAACCATCATAAAGTGGACAATGTACTGCTTTGTGAGGCAGGATATCTGTTTGACTGTCTTCATTCCACATCCTTATGTATAAAATGGGGACAATGACACTGATTTCTTAGGACTATTGGGAGGTAGTAAATAATGCATGGAAAATTGCCTGTCACATAATCAACTCACAATACATGTTACTTTCTTTCCCTTTGAACAATAAACATAAATGGGATATCCACTGATTTTCCACACAATAGAATTATTTTCCATTCATTCTGCAAATATTTATTAAACAAGTTAGTCAGGGTTTGATCATGAAAACAGACACAGCTTAGAATTCCAAGTGTGAGGTTGTGTGTGTGTGTGTGTGTGTGTGTGTGTGTGTGTTTGGTAGGCTCCATGCTTAGTATGGAACTCAACACAGGGTTTGAACTCACCAGCCTGCAATCAAGACCTGAGCTGAGATCAAGAGACACTGTTTTCTATTTCTGTGACTCTCTTCATGCCATTTTCATGCCCCTGAATTCCCTGTTTTTCCATGCTTATTTATACCCCAAACTTTCTGGTTCTTCAAAGCTCAATCTGAAGTCCTTGAAGTCTTCCCTGATATCTCCCTGGCAGCTGGAAACCATCTCTTTCTCTAAACTGCCTGGTATTGGGATGCCTAGGTGGCTCAACGGTGGAACATTTGCCTTTGGCTCAGGGCATGATCTGGGTCCAGGGATTGAGTCCCACATCGGGCTCCCTGCAGGGAGTCTGCTTTGCCCTCTGCCTACGTCTCTGCCTCTTTCTCTCTGTCTCTCATGAATAAATAAAATAAAAATCTTTAAAAACATAAAATAAAATAAATTGCCTGGCATTGTCCCTGTATCTGCCTCCGGCCCAGTCTTCTTCATTGAACCACTGTTTTTATTCACATGTCTTGTCACTTCTACCAGATTGGAAGCAGGATGAGAAGATCCACACATGAATCTTCACTGTGTTCCCCACAGCATTGAGCACTGAACCTTGCACTTAGTAGGTGTGCTGGTTAATCTGGAGTCAACTTGGAATCACTGCTCTACCTCCTACAGTCTACATTGCAGAAGAAACTGAGAACTATATTTCCCAGAATCCTCCTATTGGAATAGAAGACACTAGCAAAAGGTTTGGAAGAGAAAGGGGCCATTTTCTGGAGGCATCTGAAGGCAGATGACCTAGCAGATGTGAGACTCTAAGCAGTTTCCAGGAGGGGTTCCTGAGAATTACCTGCATCAGTTCTGCAGACTGAGAGGTCAGTGGGAACCTTCCAGAGGTTCTGGATATTCTAAGAATCTTGTGTGTCAGCACTTGAGAACCCTGTGGTGCTATAATGATGAGATTATCACTGATTGCCTCCTTGACCTTAATTTTTCCACCTTTCCAACCACTGTGTAAGCCTTTAATTCCTTGCATTAAAAATATTCATACCTGTGGGGCATGTGGGTGGCTTAGTCAGTTGAACACCCAGCTCTTTGTTTTGGCTCTGGTCATGACCTCATGGGTCGTGGGATAGAGCCCTCACTGGGCTCTGTGCTTAGCAGGGAGTCTGTTTGAAGATTCTCTCCCTCTGCTCCTCCCTCATCCTCCCCTTTCCCTCTCTCATATAAATAAATAAACTTTAAAAAACAAAAAAGAAAGAATGCAGTGAGCTTCAGGAACACTGAGTGATTTTATTAAGTGAAAAAAAGGTGTTGCTGAAAAGGAGCAAAATGGGGGAGCCTAGGTGGCTCAGTTGGTTAAGCATCTGCCTTCGGCTCAGGTCATGGTCCCAGGGTCCTGGGATTGAGCCCCATATTGGGCTCCCTGCTCAGCAGGAAGCCTGTTCCCTCTCCTCCCGCTTGTGCTCTCACTCATGATCTCCTTTGCTATCTCTGTCTCTCTATCAAATAAATAAATAAAATCTTAAAAAAAGCAAAATGGAGGGGAAACCCCAGAAGGTAATTTTTGTTTTATCTTTGGATACCATTGCCAAATAGAATTTGAAATATCATTAATAGGAAAAAGGGAGAAATTGAAGATTTTGAGAAAACCATGATTAGATTGCACCAGGAGGATAAGGATGCATCCTCAGGTCCTCTCTGCTCTACAGGCAGGACCTACCATTAGTAGACACCCTGGAGATCCCCCATTTCATAGGTCAATAGAAGAAATTGGGATTCAGGAAGGTTGTAGGACTGCCTAACTCCACAGAATTGATGAAATTTGAGGTTTAAGGATTTTAAAAAATATTTATTTTAGAGAAAGAGAGTGAGCAGGGGGAGAGCCAAAAGGAGAGGAAAAGAGAATGAGAATCTGGAGGAGACTCCGCATTAAGTGCAGAACTCGAACCCACAACGGTGAGATCATGATCTGAACTAAAATCAAGACCTGGTTGCTTAACCGACTGAGCCAGCCAGGTGCCCCAAGGCTTGTGGATCTTGATTGCAGACCTAAAGTTATTTCCATGTAACTTGCCGTACCGCCCTCTCCTGCTGCGGTCCTGCCAACCACCCGGCAAAACAAAACAAAACAAAACAAAAAAACCCAAGACAATGACCTTTAGTTTTCTGCTCCCTTTTTCTAACTATATAGATCTTATTCTGAAACCCTGAGAAATAACCAGAGTACAGTGAAATTTGCTCCAGCTACAATTATACTGACAAGCCAGGTTTTCTCATATACGTTACACACGTATTACAGCATGAATATTGTGCAGTTCTACATAATGAAAGAGGAGATTCTGAAAGTTACTTGTCATTCAATAAAATGCCAAAAAAAACCTTATTCCCCAAGTGCCCGGGTGATGTCAGTACTCTCAAATCCATATGCTTTAGTCTGCTTAGTGGATTACTTAACTAACTTTAAAAATGATTTAGTCTTTACTTATATAAGCATTACAATCCCACCACCAAGTCCAAGATGAGCTTACCTCCTGTTTTGCAGAAGTTTACAGTGTGAAACTGTGACCCAAAACATTTCTGATCTTATTTATCATTATTTCCATCTTCATACTTTGGCTCCTTTGACTCTGGGCCTCCAGATTTCTCACTGCTGTGCTAAGTTTCTCTACCTAAAATGCCCCATCTCTGTGAACTTTAAATTCTACTCATCTTTTTAAGTTCCAACGTAAATTCTGTTTTCCCTGTGAAGTCTTTCTTCATCCAATGCCTACGATCAGCCCTCTGAACCCTCTGACTCTGAACCCTCTGATACTCCCATAGCACTTAAACTAAATCACCCCAAGAGATGTCTATTTATATTTTGGTTATTTACCTATATAGTGTCTCTTACCCACTAGTCTGCAAGGTTCAAGAGGGTTAAATTTATCTTGAATTGCCTTTACATCATTTAGCAGAGTGTCTTCAAGCAGCAAGTGTTCAATAAAGATTCACTGTGCTCTGTAGGATATTTGCTCTTCCAAAGCCCTCTCCACCCTTCTCCACCTGTTCAGTGGCCAAGGATGCTGGTGAGTTAGGTTTGGCCAAAGGGGAGGAGGCAGAGAAAAAAGTGTTTGGGGTGTTCATCCTCCAGCTTTCTCCCAGTGGCTACCAGAAGCTACTAGAAGCTGAGCCTTCTCTTTATCACCTTTTAAGACAGGGCTCTCCCACTGCCATTCTTTTCAGGCTCAGAGATGTAATGAGCCTCTGTTCTAAGAGTCTGAGATACTGCACCATCCCTTGTGGCTTTTCTACACTTGTTAAGAGCTGGGGCACCAGTAGAAATAAAGGAGTTAGTAGTAAGAAATGAAAGCCTTAGGTGTGTAAGAATAAGAGTTTGAACCAGAGTTCTGTAGAATAGAAATTGAACATGGCTACTAGTTTATCAGAACCAAAGCCAAACTCACTAGGGAGTTAGCATATCTGTCTTAAATTTGCTATCTGAGACCATGATTAAAATGTCTCCTATTTCTTTTTTTTTTTTTAAGGTTTTTTATTTATTTGGGTTACCTGGGTGGCTCAGTCAGTTAAGTGTCTCCCTTCAGCTCAGGTCATGATCCCAGAGTCCTAGGATCGAGCCCTGCATTAGGCTCCCTGCTCACTGGGATGTCTGCTTCTCCTTCTCTCTCTCTGCCTCTCCCCCTGGGTTGTGCTCTCTCTCACTCACTCACTCTCTCTAAAAAATGTTTTTTATTTATTTGAGAGAGATTGCACAAGTGTCGGGGAGAGGGAGAAACAGGCTCCCCATTGAGCAGGGAGCCCCGTGGACCCTGGGATCACACCCAAATTGGAGCCAGACATTTAACCAACTGAACCACCCAGGCTCCCCATCCCCTACTTCTTTTATCAGCAGTATGCCATGAGTTCTTGTAAAGAATAACATTATGCTTGCTTCTTTCATTCCAGTCTGTAACTCAAACTCACTCTGTCATGCTGGGCTCGGCTGTAATTGAAATGAATAAATGACAAAATAGTAAATACTTAATATAGCACTGTATTATGAGCTAGTCTCTGGTCTGAGCGCTTGACCTAATGATGCTTTTTTTTTTTTTAAACGATGCTTTTAATACAACAACCTGATAAGGTAGATACTGTTATTATTCTTTTTCACAGATGAGAAACTGAGGCCCAGAGAGGTTAAATAACTGGCTTAACATAACACAGCTAATACTAACTTCGAATCAGGACTTGAAGACAGGCAGTTCAGTTTCAGAATCAGCTTTTCTGATCATATTGGGGAAGTAGGGTTCAAACACAGGAATTTGGGGGGAATGAAAATATTTATCCATAACAACAGGCGAGTCAGATGCACAACCAGAATTAAGAACCACTGCATTCTGTGTAGTGTTTGTACAAATATAGAAACATTTCTTCCCAATTACATTAGTACTACCTGAAATTTTCATCGGAAGATTCAATAGAAGTATACAGAACAGAACAAAATAAATATGGACAAATTTCCATTGCTCTGTTATCATATGCTCTGTTATCCTATTCCAGGTATCTCTAGCACACACTCGTATAGCCACTTATTAAAACAGTTCTGTGATGCGAGACTCGGATTGGTTAAGAGGTAGACGGTAATTCTATCAAGATGGAGTACATGTATCTGTTGGCGGAGGATTTTGTATCTTTGAGAACCCTGTCCCCTCCACATACTTGGTATCATTATCTTCCATATTCAAAAGTTCCTACTGACCCTACCGTGCAGGTGCACAAGCAGGGATATGCAATCTGCCTCATGACTCACAGTAGGTTCCTCATGATTTGCTCCTTGCTTTGTCATTCTTGGCAGGATCTCTCACTGTTTCCAGCTCTGCCTCTTTCTCTCATGGGCTGCCTGGAAACTTGGTTTAAAATAACATACCTTTTCTCTGACTTTGGTAAGATGTATTGATCAGTCTGTCTGAGGGTCTCCCAGCCTTTCCTGCTTAGGAGTTAATTTAGATTTCTCTGAAATTCATGTTCATCACCCTACCCTGAGACTTGGGATAGAGTGTGGGGCACATGACAGAGAAAGTCAGTTTTTACCATAAGGAGACCCTGACTGTACTGTAGCCTAAATCAGGTAGCTGTCTGCTTTATGGTCTTCCTTCCAAGATTTCTCACATACCCAAGGGAGAGGATAGAGCTGATAAGCACAGCTGAGGAAAGCATCAATAACCTTAAGACAGGAAAATGGGAATCATCCAAAATTAAACATAGACAAAAGAGAGTGATAAGAGAGAAGAGAGCATTCAAGGACTGTAAAACTACAATAAACAGTTTACCATAGGTGTAACTACATTTCCAAGGAAGAAGAGAGGGAGAGGGTGAGGGAGGGAGGAAGAGACAAAGGAAGAGAGAGAGGGATATCGAGGAAGACTCATTTAAAGAGATAATGGCTCAAATATTCTGAAGTTGAGAGACAGCAAACTATAACACTGAAAAAACCATAGAGCACCCTGAACTCTGAGCAGGATAAATCCATGCGTGCGTACACACACACTCACACAGAGAGGCACATCATAGTCAAACTGCTTAAAACTAAAAATGAAGAGAAAAAAAATTTTTTAAGGCAACCAGAGGGGGGATATTTTATCACTTAGAGAACAACACAGCGAAGAATGACAGCATAAATTGTGTAATCAAAAGACAGTAGAGTATCATCTTAATAATAGTGCTGAAAGATAAAAACTGTTCATCCAATGGAGAATCTCAAAAATGAAGGTGAATACTATCTACATACCAGAGTTTGCTTTTGGCATTTACATTAAAACACTAAAAATTCACAACACTTGCCACATTGTACAGCCTGATATATACTTATATACTTGTGCTCTATTCTGTATTGTGATCTACTCAAGGATAAGGACCTTTTATTTACTTTTCTCTTTAGTGCCAGATATGGCACCTGGCACCCTGAATGTGTTCAACAAGTGTTTCTGATTGACCAAATCAACTCAAATTTGAGTCATAAGATAGATCATTTCCAGTGCCTGCCATATGCAAATCATCATCTGTTAAATTGGAAGTTAAAACAATTTATTGAGACAGTGTCACACTTTTTCAGTATGAATAATATCGTCCTATATTTACTATCATTACTACTACTACCACCACCACTATAGTATGTTGTGCCCATATTATGCAGAGCATTATACAGTGTGATCTAGGGATAAAGAGAGATATGAAAAGCAGGGTCTCCTTCTGTCAGTTTGAGATAAGAATAGAGGATTTATCTAGGCTGCCTGTACACATTTTGAAGCAATAACTTTTAATTAAATTAGTAAGTTGAGATAAGGTTCAGCATTGTGATAGTAATAGGAATGGTCAGTATTTCCATGTCCCTGTTATTTGTGTATGGTACGTGATATCTGAATTCAACCAATTGTTTATGTTTAAATGTTTCGGAAATTTTGCTATCACTAGTTCTATGTAATGCATGAAAAAGGGGAGAATCACAGAAATAATGAAGTAGCAGAGACATCAAAACTTACATATCGTGGGGCGGCCCAGGTGGCTTGGCAGTTTAGCGCTGCCTTTAGCCCAGGGCGTAATCCTGGAGACCCGGGATAGAGTCCCACCTTAGGCTCCCTGCATGGAGCCTGCTTCTCCCTCTGCCTGTGTCTCTGCTTCTCTTTCTCTCTCTCTCTCTCTGTGTCTCTCATGAATAAATAAACAAAATCTTTAAAAAAAAGAAAAAACTTACATATTGTGATTGTGTTTGCATTTAGGTATACACACATACACATGCAAGCTTAAGTCTCCTTGGTAATAGTCATACATTTTCAGTTTTACTACATAATTTACATAAAATTGAATATAGCTGTACATTCATACTAATGCATGATTACTACTTTAAGTAACTTTCAGGATCATACTTTCATTTGATTATTTACATTCATATAGTTTTTAAATTTTGTACCAAGTGAAGTGCTATGCTAATGTTAGATGTTATTATTAAGCCTAGAAGGTAAATTTTCCATTGGATTAAAAACATACAAAGCAAATGATTTGTATTGTTAAAGTATGTATGTCTATATATATACTGATAAACAATAATAAGCAGAACATAACATCAAAACAAGTTTAAAACCTTTCAAATCTGCAGCACCTGGGTGGCTCAGTTGGCTAAGCGTTCAACTTGGTTTCAGCTAAGGTCATGATCACGGGTCATGATCTCACAGGTTGTAATATTGAGCCCCACATCAGGCTCCACACTCAGTCTCTCCCTCTGCTCCTCCCCCCATTCACATGCTTGCTCTCCCTCCCTCTCAAGTAGATAAATAGATCTTTAAAATAAAACCCTTAAAACCAAATAGGAAGCAGGTTTTATTTTGTATTGAACAATGTCAAAGACCAGTGTAATAAACACCCACATAACCTCACCTAGATTCATCCAGTGGTAATATTTTGCCATACCTGATCTTCCTCTCTCTCTGTTTCCATAGACACACACATGCACACTCCCCCTTTGCTCAACCATCCAAAAATTAGGCTGCATATATGAGGACTCTTCCTCCTTAACTCCAGTTCTCAAGAACAGGAGATTTGGCTATACAGCTAAACCTCCAGTGCCACACCTAAGAAAACCATTATTAGTTTGATAACCACAGCAACATGCAATTAATGCCCAAATATTCTCAGTTGTTCCATCATGTCCTTTTATTCTAGATTTTTTTTTCAATCCAGGATCCAGTCAGGGTTGATATATTGATTTGGTTTTTATGTCTGCTTAGGCTCCCCTAATTTTGATCTGGAACATTGCTTCCTCCCCCTTCAAATCCTTTGAAGAGTTCTGAAGAACCCCTGTATTCTGCATTTGTCTGTTTCCTTGTGTCTAGGCCCAAGTTGAACATTTCTGGCATGAACACACTGTAGGTGATGCTATGTGCCTCCTGCCACATCAGGAGGCAGGACATCAGGCCACCCCACTAGTGGCAGTGCCTAGCTTGATCATTTGATTCATGTGGTGATCTTTTCATTATAAAAGTAAAGTTTGTATTTTGCAATTAATGAGTCACCAGTGGGTGGATACTTTTAAACTGACACTATCTTGTTCCCCAAGAACTTTTCAACTATTGGTTAAATATCTATCCTTGATGATCTGAAATCAGTTTTACATTTGGGATTACAAAATGATGATTTTTCATATTCTATCAGTCCTCTGTATTTACTAGTGGGTGAGGTACGCTTTAAATAAGCACTGAATAAAATGGTAACATTTCATCAACTAAACAAAATGATAAAAATATTATTGCCAAGCCTTAATACCCCTGAAACCTAATCTCAGCTGCTCAACTAGTTTCTCCCAGTTCAAAGATAGATGATGGCAGCCAAAGTTCCCGGGATCCTCAGGACTTCAGTGTATTTCCAGATAGACTCACCCTGAGGTAAGCTGATCATGTACACACATCAGGCTGAGCATTACTAGCTTCAGGGAGCCTTCCTCATTAATCCAACAGGGAAGAGACGCTCTCATTTGTGCCCAAGCTGTGCCCCGTACTAACATTCATCAGAGAGCATCTCTGACACTTCATTGCATATTATTATCATTATGTTTATTTCCTCCTCTGGATAACCTCAGGGAGGATAAGGACTTCATTTTATTGACCTTCTTACCTATAGCACCCAGGACAATACTGAATGCACATTGAATTCACACTGAAGCCACACACATAATCCATATCATCTAACAAAACTCCTGAGAGGTAAGTAGGACATATGTCCCTTATTTGTTTTATAGAGAGAGCAATTTAGAGAAAGTTGCGAGGAAGTGAGAGGGAGGAATGAACAGATGAAGCACAGAGGATTTTTAGGGCAGTGGAGTCTTCTGTATTATACTATAATGGTGGATATTTTTCATTATACATTTACCAAAATCCACAGAATTTATGACACAACGAATGAACTCTAACATAAACTATGGACTTTAGTTAATAATGATATATCAATATTGGCTCCTTCATTATAGCAAATGTGCCACACTAGTATAAAATGTTAGTAATAGGGGAAAATAGGAGAGAATAAAGGGACATATGGAGAATTCTATGTACTTTCTCCTCATTCTTTGGAAACCCAAGACTGCTTAAGAAAATAAAGTGCATTAATTTAATATTAAATTTATTTAACATATTTTCATTTAATTATATAATATTTCAATTAGATATTTATATACTATTCACAACAGAAATGGGGATGTATGGCAAAGAAGAATCAGTATTTGCAACATGTTCAGTGTATTATATGGTGACATGTTCTTAAATTTGGTTTTACTGGGCTCCTCAGTTAACTTCTTGTAAACTTATTCCTAATGAACTGCTCTGCTTCGAGAGAGTTGATGACGGGGGAAATTATATTCCATAGCAAAACTAAACTAGAGGGAGTTTCCTTTTCAGTAAGGAGAAGGGTTGCATTCCCAGCAACGTTCCCATGGTCTATAGTGGCCTCAAATACTTCCTAAGTTAAACAAGGATAAGGTTATACAACAGGAAAACCCGGATTATCTTGCCTTCAGAAGGATTGACACAGGCAAATGGTTCCATTGCTTTAGATAGGGTGAACTTGCTCTTCAAGCAAAGTTTCTTTTTTGGATAGCACGATCTAGCAGCAGGGATAGTACAAGGTGCCCTGCAATGGCAGTCACAAAAATCCACATTGGCCTGGAGCCCAAGGCAGGAGTTGTCATGGACAGAATGAATCATTGTTAGGGCCCCCAGTGTCTCCCACATTAGCTAGTTGTGCACAGCAAAGGTGGCATGCTTGGAAATTAAGGCATTGTTAGGCCATTAGCTTATTTCACTTCTTTTCCTTTCAAATTCAAAGCTTAGTTCAGTCATGAATATTATGAATTAGACTATTAGAGAGAGAGGAGGAAAATGTCCTGGAAGGAGGCTTTGAGTTTCAGTTGAGAAAACACACACACACACACACACACACACAAACACACACACGAACACACACACACACACACACACACACACATACTTGCCTATAGGATTTTGTCTAGAACATAGTTCAAGACCCCTGGAGGGGGCAGCCCCGGTGGCTCGGCGGTTTAGCGCTGCCTTCAGCCCAGGATGTGATCCTGGAGACCCGGGATCGAGTCCCACATCGGGCTCCCTGCATGGAGTCTGCTTCTGCCTCTGCCTGTGTCTCTGCTTCTCTCTCTCCTCTCTGTGTATTCTCATGAATAAATAAATAAAATCTTAAAAAAAAAGACCCCTGGAGGTTAGAATGCATGAGCATGAGGAGGTGTGGTGAGCCAATGGTCCTGAAAAAAGGACTAGAAATACATGGAAGATCCTATTAACAAAGTTTTGTGTTTTGTGTGTGTGTGTGGCAGAAAAGTAGAGAGTGGGGATGGGGATACAGTGAGATTTTAAGATGGAAATAAACCTATTTCTCCCTCCCCTCAGCCCCACATGGACATTTACATGCCTGGAGCATATAAGAGTTTCTCTAGGGTATAATCCTTAGGAATGGAACTGCTAGATCATAGGACATCCAAATCCTCAAATTTACTAAACAAAATCAGGTTGTTTCTAATTTTGTTTCTCCTAGTCTGTAGTGTTCCTCACCATATTATTTGTGGTTTATTTTATTTTATTTTTTTAAGATTTTATTTACTTAGTCATGAGAGACACAGAGATAGAGGCAGTCATAGGCAGAGGGAGAAGCAGGCTCCCTGCAAGGAGCTCGGTGTGGGACTGGATCCCAAATCCCAGGGTCACACCCTGAGCCAAAGGCAGATGCTTGTGGGCATGACCATTATACTTTTGATTACTCCTGGGGGATAGTGATTATTTGTGAAATTCAAACTTAGACACTCCAATTACAGAGAAGTCAAAGGTGTGTTTCTTGTGACCAGAGTTTATCTGCTTGTTTGCTAAAGCATTAATAAGATAAGTACCAAAATTAAACAAGAGCAAATAGTCCTGGAATAGAGGTTTTGAGGAATCCTGCCCAATTTAAACTTCACCTTCAGATTCCATGAGACTTCATGTATTATTTTGCTTTGTTGTGAGTGACAAAGGAGGAAGTTTTTGAGGTCAATATGTAACTCTTACCCAATTCTATACTCCTTCTTTATCTATCACCCCTACTCTGAATGGTTATGGCTAATATACATAATAAATTTATTACGTGCCAGGTACTGTTTTACACATCGATTTAACTCATTACATATAGCTCACTTAAGAAGTCTTAGATCTAGCCTTCTCTGTTCAGAAAAAACACCATAAGAATGTGAAGCACCTCCCGTGAGAAAAAAAATAAGGTATAGTAAAAATAAATTCTGTCTGCACAAGACTTCACTTATGTGGAATTAAAATTACTTACTTGCAGATTTCATGTGATGAAACTGTATTTGTACTGTCTTTTGCAAAACCTTATCATTCAGACACACAGACATGCTTACACTAGAATGTAATGATTGGGACCTATTACACAAAGGTAGTTGTAACTATTTAAAGCCTACGTAAAGCATTAGATCAATAAAAATACTTTCCCTTAAAATGTACATAAAATAAATGAGACTAAGAGGGAGTGGTAGGAAAAGATTGCATTAATTTGAAAGGAACTGCCCATGCATGCAAATCTCAAGAATTCCGACAGTTTGTTATCTTCAGGTAAATCTCTTTCCTTATATGCAGTCTCTTCTGCCATTTTCCCTAATTACGATTTATATTACTGTATGTAGTCCTATAGTCCAAAGCAAAGATGTCAACTGTACTCTCCTTTTATCTGTTTTAAAAAATACCATCCTCCATATTTCTTTTGTCTTCAAAGAGCAGCTTTCTATGGGAGTAATTTTAACAGCATGAGAACTAAAAAGACAATAACTTAACAAATATATTAATGTTTGAGAATTCATGGATCTTGGTTCTTTGTGGATTGTATTTTGAAAAGAAATACCTCTTCAGAGGCACCTGGGTGGCTCAGTTGGTTAAGATTCCGACTTTTGATTTCAGTTCAGGTCACCATCCATTTCAGGGTTGTGAGGTTGAGATTGAGCCCCACGTGGAGCTCCATGCTCAGTATGTAGTCTGCTTAAGATTCTCTCCTTCTCCCTTTGTCCCTCCTTCCATTCCCCCTCCCCCTACACTCTCTTGTTCTCCCTAAAAAGAAAGAAAAGAAAGAAAGAAAGAAAGAAAGAAAGAAAGAAAGAAAGAAAGAAAGAAAGAAAGAAAGAAAGACTTCTTCAGTGGATGATTTTGAATTATTACAGTTTCAAATCAAGTGAGTTTTATTATAAAACAGTGCAGAATTGGAGGTAACTTTTTAAAATATCTTGATTCAAAAAATAAAATTCTCAGGTAATGATATACTTTACCTATTGCTAGTATTTCCAGATGTACACAGATTGTTTTAAAAGTCAGACAATGAGTATTTCAGCTTTAAGGGAAAACTATGTATTCAATTCTCCATGCTTTTCTTATCATTCTCAATAGAATGAGAACCTACTTGCTAGGTGAATTTAATGGGTAAAAATAAATCATGATGTGAGGTATGATTATGCCTTTCGGCCACTTACTAAGATTCAACCCTATTGTGCTAAGAGAAGCTTTCTTTGCCTAGGAAGTGTATGTAATATTAGGGAAAATAAAAATATAAAGCTAAGAGATATTGTTTTGATTCACTCATGGGAATATTATCAAGAAACCAAAACCAAAATCATAATTATACGTGTTAATCCTTGTTACTTTAAAATGTTAATACAACCTATTCCAAGATATTATGCCTTAATGCTCTCGAAAAATAGCATATTGAAAATCATACTGAAGCAGAAAATTGTACTAAACAGACATTTCCCTCTAATCAAGTATTTCAAATTTCAATACCAAGAGAAATTCTTTAGAATACCAAGGTAAAAGTCAGCCCAGGGTTTCTCATGAAAGTTATTCTTTCCCCGGTACATGAAAATATCCTTTATCAGAATGAGAATCACCAGAAAAATATTTTTAAATCCATTGTTATTCATATAATATGATTAGGAGGACTAGTTACATGGGGGTTTGATGCCAGAGTATTGGCTCAGTCTATAAAACCATATCTACTGACCATTGCCAGACACTGATACGTTCTGAAGATATCATTTTTGTGAGGATCTCAGCTTAAATTTAATAGAACTTAAGAAAGCTCTTTAAACTTACCATAATGAGTCAAGAGACTGAGGACTAATGGTACAGACCTACCAACAGTCTACTTACAACTCTTGTCTGTGCTTCAGCTAGTCTTCTGGGGGAGGGGCCGGCTGTGCTGATTCTCAGGTGTCTGCCTGGGCAGAGATGCACCACCCCTTGCCTACTTACACCTCTTGAAGCAAAAGTCATCTTAAGGGAAGAGAGAGCCCTCAAGTATATTCTAGACCAGTGCTCAACATCAAGAGAAGGGTGACTACTGAAGATAGCAGTGTCTGTTGCTTGGCTTAGTTTGCCCCTTGACTTGCCTGAAGCTGGAGTGGTGAGAGAGACCGAGAGGCTCTGCTCAGTCCAGCACTCCCACCAACAGGGTGTGACATGTGCTAGCAACAGAAGATTTTGCCAGCACTGGCATCACTGCCCCTACTAAGTGTATCTGGACTGGTGGCTGTAACTCAGCATGGAGGACCATTGGTAGAAGAGAGCAACAGCAACAGCCAGAGGCTTCCTGAGGTTTGGCCCATTGAGGGGCCATAACCATGGGGAACCAGAACAGAGCAGGAATGTTAGAGAAAATGAGAGATATGATGTATCAGCAAAAAGTGCTATGTGCATAGGTCACACCCTTGTGAATTCCTAGATATAACTAGGGGATTTTGAATGGGCCTGAAGGAACCCAAGCAGTGGGTAGTGGGAGGATCCTGTTTGAAATGTGGCACAGACTGTCTGGGTTTAAATCTTGCCTCCATTGCTTGTCAGCTCTGTCAGCAACTTAATATCTCAGTTTACTCATTAGTAGCATTTACCTACCTTATCAGATTATTATGGGGGAGGATGAAATAGATTCTTTCTGTGCAGGTTCACAATTTTGCCTTATTAGGACTGTGCTATTCTCAACTGGACTGGTGAATCAGGCTATGAAATTTTAGTGACTAATGTCCCACAAAGATGCATTATTTTTTTTCTCAAGCTATTTTACTTAAATATGCTTTAATTTGGACATTGCAAAGACTTTGTAAACTAGATCTAAAATAGAGGTTTTGTTTTCAATGATTTCTTTTATTTCTGTCTCTTCTTTAGCATGCCTTTCACTTCTCACTATGTATTTAGGTGAGGATAAGGAAGTTACAATGAAAAATGTAAAGGTATCCTATGTCTATATCCATATCCATATCTGCATCCATATCCACATCTCTGTCCATCTCTATCTCTATCTCTATCTCTATCTCTATCTCTATCTATCTCTATCTCTATCTTTTCCCACTGTGAAAGATTGCTGGCAAGATGATTGCAACAATTCTACTGCCCCTGTATGCTTGCCATTTAGCATTGCAACTTTGAGGCATGTTTCCCATTAAGAGGTAAAACCTATTTTTCCATTCTCTTAACGTAACTGGTCTTGTGACTTGCATTGACCAATAGAATAGGCAGAAATGATGCTGTGTGGCTTTAAGTGCTATTCAAAGGCCTTGCAGGAGGCAGAACTTCAAGAATGGCCAGAAATAAGACTCTCTCTTCTTCAGAGACAAGCTTAGCCTCAAAGAGTAATGATAACACTGGATACAATTTTTCAAACATACTACTTTCAAGACACAGACATATAACTATTTGAGAAGTATTGATTTAAGGGAAACTACTGATCCACTGTACCAGCAATGGGAGTTTGTGAAGTTTTAGGCTAGGGCTGTATCCATCCTGCATCTCACGCCCCACCAGCTAGCTCCATGACACAGGGCAGAGTGGGCTGTGAAGATGGGCAGCCTCAGTACCTGAACTGAGCAGGCTGAACAGGCTGATTGATTTAAAACAATGCAGAAAAACACATGCCTAGTGGTATTGATGAAGTAATAATGATACCTGGCAAATATGCAGGGAGGCCAACATTGCAGTTAGCCTGAGATTACACTAGTTGGAACAAATAGCAGATGAGCAGATCAGCAAGAAATTTAACAAGAAGATCTGGGAAATGAGCTAACCATAATGGGTCTTGGTAAGCTCCCATGTATTTCTAGGATTCAGGAAGATTGCATTAATGCACAAGGACATGCTTACACACTGGGAAGACTGGAGAAGGCTATCTAATTGTCATTGCCTGAGTATGGGGCCTTGTATATGCAGAAAGTAAAATCTGGGGCAGACTTCTGAACTGCCTGAAGTTTCAAAGCATTCCCCAAGCCACACACAGAGCCAATGGCAAAGAGTAGAAGCTTTCTTGGATCTAAGCAAACTTCTGACCAATCATTGACTGACTACTGAGGTATGCTGATCCAGGGGAAATTCTAGGAAGCCAGGTTTAAAAGCAAAAAGAATTAAAAACAACAACAACTAGACAGAGAAATCAATTCACTAGAGGGGTCCAAAAGCAAATTTGAGCCAGTAGAGAAAAAGAATCAGGATTTGAAGATAGGTCAATAGAAGTGATCTAATCTAAAGAAAAGATAGAAAAAGAATAAAGAAAAATGGCAGAGCCTCTGGGACCTATGGACATATTAAACATATCCACATATGTCCCAGAAGAAGAGAGAAAAAATCCAAAATTTTGAAGGAAATAAAAGCCAAAAATTTCTCAAATTTGATGCAAATCATTACACATCCAAGAAGCCTAAAGAACTCCAAATGGGATAAACAGAAAGACATCCACATCTAGACATAGCATAATCAAATTGTTAAAGCCAAAGGCAAGGAGAAAATCTGTAAAGTGGCAAGAGAAAAACAACTAATTATGTACAAGGAAATGTTAATATTAACAGCTGATTTGTCATTAGAAACAATAATGACCAAAAGGCAGTAACATAACATATTTAAAGTAAAAATCTGGGGATCCCTGGGTGGCGCAGCGGTTTGGCGCCTGCCTTTGGCCCAGGGTGCGATCCTGGAGACCCGGGATCGAATCCCACGTCGGGCTCCCGGTGCATGGAGCCTGCTTCTCCCTCTGCCTGTGTCTCTGCCTCTCTCTCTCTCTCTGTGACTATCATAAATAAATTTAAAAAAAATAAAGTAAAAATCTGTCAGTGAAGAATCTTATACAGAAGTACTGTGACAAGCTATATGGGATCCTGAAGCAAAATGAAAAATCGGTAATACTGAACTTATCTGAAATTTTGACATTTAGCTCATCATGGACTTTATTTTTTTTAATAATAAATTTATTTTTTATTGGTGTTCAATTTGCCAACATACAGAATAACACCCAGTGCTCATCCCGTCAAGTGCCCCCTTCAGTGCCCGTCACCCATTCACCCCACTTTCACCCTCCTCCCCTTCCACCACCCCTAGTTCGTTTCCCAGAGTTAGGAGTCTTCATGTTCTGTCTCCCTTTCTGATATTTCCTACCCATTTCTTCTCCCTTCCCTTCTATTCCCTTTCACTATTATTTATATTCCCCAAATGAATGAGACCATATAATGTTTGTCCTTCTCCGATTGACTTATTTCACTCAGCATAATACCCTCCAGTTCCATCCACGTCGAAGCAAATGGTGGGTATTTGTCATTTCTAATGGCTGAGTAATATTCCATTGTATACATAGACCACATCTTCTTTATCCATTCATCTTTCAATGGACACCGAGGCTCCTTCCACAGTTTGGCTATTGTGGACATTGCTGCTAGAAACATCGGGGTGCAGGTGTCCCGGCGTTTCATTGCATCTGAATCTTTGGGGTAAATCCCCAGCAGTGCAATCGCTGGGTCGTAGGGCAGGTCTATTTTTAACTCTTTGAGGAACCTCCACACAGTTTTCCAGAGTGGCTGCACCAGTTCACATTCCCACCAACAGTGCAAGAGGGTTCCCTTTTCTCCACATCCTCTCCAACATTTGTGGTTTCCTGCCTTGTTAATGTTCCCCATTCTCACTGGTGTGAAGTGGTATCTCATTGTGGTTTTGATTTGTATTTTCCTGATGGCAAGTGATGCAGAGCATTTTCTCATGTGCATGTTGGCCATGTCTATGTCTTCCTCTGTGAGATTTCTCTTCATGTATTTTGCCCATTTCATGATTGGATTGTTTCTTTGGTGTTTAGTTTAATAAGTTCTTTATAGATCTTGGAAACTAGCCCTTTATCTGATATGTCATTTGCATATATCTTCTCCCATTCTGTAGGTTGTCTTTTAGTTTTGTTGACTGTATCCTTTGCTGTGCAAAAGCTTCTTATCTTGATGAAGTCCCAATAGTGCATTTTTGCTTTTGTTTCTTTTGCCTTCGTGGATGTATCTTGCAAGAAGTTACTGTGGCCGAGTTCAAAAAGGGTGTTGCCTGTGTTCTTCTCTAGGATTTTGATGGAATCTTGTCTCACATTTAGATCTTTCATCCATTTTGAGTTTATCTTTGTGTCTGGTGCAAGAGAGTGGTCTAGTTTCATTCTTCTGCATGTGGATGTCCAATTTTCCCAGCACCATTTATTGAAGAGACTGTTTTTTTTTTTCCAGTGGATAGTCTTTCCTGCTTTGTCAAATATTAGTTGACCATAAAGTTGAGGGTCCACTTCTGGATTCTCTATTCTGTTCCATTGATCTATGTGTCTGTTTTTGTGCCAGTACCATGCTGTCTTGATGACCACAGCTTTGTAGTGCAACCTGAAATCTGGCATTGTGATGCCCCCAGCTCTGGTTTTCTTTTTTAAAATTCCCCTGGCTATTCCCCTGGGTCTTTTCTGATTCCAAACAAACCTTAAAATAATTTGTTCTAACTCTCTGAAGAAAGTCCATGGTATTTTGATAGGGATTGCATTAAATGAGTAAATTGCCCTGGGTAACATTGACATTTTCACAATATTAATTCTGCCAATCCATGAGCATGGGATATTTTTCCATCTCTTTGTGTCTTCCTCAATTTCTTTCAGAAGTGTTCTATAGTTTTTAAGGTATAGATCCATGACCAAGTAGGATTTATTCCCGGGACACAAGGCTGGTTCAACACTCGTAAAAAAATCAATGTGATTCATCATATCAGCAAGAGAAAAACCAAGAACCATATGATCCTCTCATTAGATGCAGAGAAAACATTTGACAAAATACAGCATCCATTCCTGATCAAAACTCTTCAGAGTGCAGGGATAGAGGGAACATTCCTCAACATCTTAAAAACATCTATGAAAAACCCACAGCAAATATAATTCTCAATGGGGAAGCACTGGGAGCCTTTCCCCTAAGATCAGGAACAAGACAGGGATGTCCACTCTCACCACTGCTATTCAACATAGTACTAGAAGCCCTAGCCTCGGCAATCAGACAACAAAAAGACATTAAAGGCATTCAAATTGGCAAAGAAGAAGTCAAACTCTCCCTCTTTGCCGATGACATGATACTCTACATAGAAAACCCAAAAGCCTCCACCCCAAGATTGCTAGAACTCATACAGCAATTTGGTAGCGTGGCAGGATACAAAATCAATGCCCAGTAGTCAGTGACATTTCTGTACACTAATAATGAGACTGAAGAAAGAGAAATTAAGGAGTCAATCCCATTTACAATTGCATCATGGACTTTATTGCATTAATTTTAATCCTAAAATATTGCATTAAAATATTTTTCTTGATTATCCAAGATTTTTGGTTTCCCCTAAATTTTGTGCCTAAGGTGAGTGCCTCACTTTCCTCACACTAGTCCCAGTCCTAATCAGCATAACTGTGTTTCAAAAATGGATCAGAAAACTAATGAAAAGTAAAAGCTATACAACTCCTAGAAGAAAATATTCAGGACACACAAAGATTTCTTAGGACACAAAAAATATTAAGTTAAGAGTATTAAAGAAAGAGTTGATCAATTGGACTTTATTAAAAACTTCTGCTCTTTAAAATATACCACAAAGGGGATGCCTGGGTGGCTCCTCCTTGATATGTCCCAGAATGTCTCGGGATGTTTACTTGTTCTGAGAGACCAGCCATGTTTGCTTGTGGCTTGCTGCTGGAACCAGAACTCAGATTGTTTCTCCTCTGAGAGTGAAAAACTCCACAAATGCTAAGACAGGCTGGGTGTCCAGAACATGCTATGTCACTTCTACATGTTAATATAGTTAAAACCTGCATTGTCCAAGGAAATTCTGCATTAATCATAGCCAGCATTGGATCATGTTGCTGGTGCCTTCATGATGAGGATTGCTGCAATCACCAGAGTAGTTCTTTAAGGTACAAAAAAGGACAGTTATCACCAAGCCACAAGTGTTAGTTAGTTAGCATTTAGATTGGTCTGAGTGTCTTCTTCTTTTTTAAAAAGATGAGAGACACACAGAGAGAGGCAGAGACATAGGCAGAGGGAGAAGCAGGCTCTCTGTGGGGAACCTGATGCAGGACTTGATCCCAGGACCCCGGATCATGCCCTGAGCCAAAGGCAGATGCTCAACCACTGAGCCACCCAGGTGCCCCTTTCTCCTTCTCCTTCTCCTTCTCCTTCTCCTTCTCCTTCTCCTCCTCCTCCTTCTTCTTCTTCTCTTTCTCCTCCTTCTTCTTCTCCTCTTCCTCCTCCTCCTCCTTCTCCTTCTCCTCCTCCTCCTTCTTCTTCTCTTCCTCCTCCTCCTCCTTCTCCTTCTCCTCCTCCTCCTTCTTTTTAATATATTTTATTTTAGAGAGAGAGAGAGAAGGGGGGAAGGATCTTAAGCAGATTCTTCGCTGAGCAGGGATCCTTAAGTGGGGCTCCATCCTACAACCCTGAGACCATGACCTGAGCTAAAATCAAGAGTTGATGCTTAGCAGACTGAGCCACCCAGGCACCCTTAGATTGGTCTGAGCTTCTAATATAACAGTTCTTAATGTTACATGGACCATTCTTTAAGTACAGAAGTGTGATACTCCCATACCACAGAGGTGGATGACTAATTTGGGAATGGTAGTAGTGTCTGCCACCCATAAACCCAAACCATTCCCCCCTGACTACACACTCATAGCGAAGATCAGCTCACCAATTCTATTTCTTTCTACCTTCATGGAAACTTTTTTCTCTAGGACCTTTCATGCCCTTTCCTGATCTAGTCAGGGTCCATGCATCCATTAATTTTGGGTAGTTTCTATTGCCATGCCTTCAAATTCACTAATCTTTTTTTTTTTTTTTTTGCAACGTGTAAGTTATCAATTATCCCACTCAGTGTATTTCTCAACCCAAACATTGTAGTTTCATCTCCAGAAGTTCAATTGGCTATTTTTACTACTTCTACATCTTCTTAACTTTTTGAACAAACAAAATATAGTTATAATAATTGTTTTAGGATTTTTGTCTGTTGATTCCAGTATGTGTGTCAGTTCTGGTTTTAATTGAGTGACTTTTCATCTATTTAAGGTTTCTATTTTCCCACTTCTTTGCATCCCTGGTAATCTTTGATTGGATGCTAGACGTAAATTTATCATGTTGAGTGCTGGATATTTCTGTATTCCTATCAATATTCTTGAGCTTTGTTCTGAGATACAGTTAAGAGTGTAGGAAAATACTTTGATCCTTTGAGTCTTGTTTTTTAAGATTTATTAGGTGAGAACAGAGCCATGTTTAGTCTTCGGCTAATTATTTCCCACAGCTATAGCTAAACTCTTCTGAACAATTTATCCAATGCTGAGTGCATGTAGAAATCTCCCATGTGGCTGTTATCTAGGAACTATACCTGGTCTATGTGGGTACTCCTACTGTGCCCTCTAATTCTTTTGATGATTCTTTCCCTTGTCTTTAATAGTTTCATTACCTAAGCATGCACTAATGAGTATTGTGTGACATAATCTTGTGGACACACTCACTGTAGATCTCTGGGTTTCTTTCCCCTCCTCGGTCCTCTACCCATGTCTTGTGGCCTTTGCCTCCCTGGATTCTTAGCTCCATCTTTGCAACTTAAGGAGTCTTCTAGGCTCCTCCTGTATTTCCCTTTTCTGTGCCGCCATCTGGAAACTCACTTTTCCTAGGGCAAAAATAGAGCTCATCTAATTTGTATCCTGTCCTTTGAGGGGAACTGTCCTATGTTGCCCGATATCTGCTGTCCTGAAAACCATGTATTTAATTCCCCCCAATAAATCTGGTGCCTGTTGATCAGTACTGGCTGAATGTGTAAGTCCACCCAAATTTATATATATATTTTATTGGAGTTCAATTTGCCAACATATAGCATAACACCCAGTGCTCATCCCGTCAAGTGCCAATCTCAGTGCCCATCACCCAGACACCCCAACCCCCCGCCCACCTCCCTTTCTACTACCCCTTGTTCTTTTCCCAGAATTAGTTGTCTCTCATGCTTTGTCACCCTCACTGATATTTTCACTCATTTTCTCTCCTTTCCCTATATTCCCTTTCACTAATTTTTATATTCCCCAAATGAATGAGACCATATAATGTTGTCCTTCTCTGATTGACTTATTTCACTCAGCATAATACCCTCCAGTTCCATCCACCTCGAAGCAAATGGTGGGTATTTGTCATTTCTAATGGCTGAGTAATATTCCATTGTATACATAAACCACATCTTCTTTATCCATTCATCTTTCGATGGACACTGAGGCTCCTTCCACAGCTTGGTTATTGTGGACATTGCTGCTATAAACATTGAGGTGCAGGTGTCTCGGTCTTTCACTGCATCTGCATCTTTGGGGTAAATCCCCAGCAGTGCAATTGCAGGGTCTTAGGGTAGTTCTATTTTTAACTGCTTGAGGAACTTCCACACAGTTTTCCAGAGTGGCTGCACCAGTTCCCATTCCTACCAACAGTGCAAGAGGGTTCCCCTTTCTCCACATCCTCTCCAACATTTGTTGTTTCCTGTCTTGTTAATTTTCACCATTCTCATTGGTGTGAGGTGGTATCTCATTGTGGTTTTGATTTGTATTTCCCTGATGGCAAGTGATGCAGAGCATTTTCTCATGTGCGTGTTGGCCATGCCTATGTCTTCCTCCGTGAGATTTCTGTTCATGTCTTTTGCCCACTTCATGATTGGATTGTTTGTTTCTTTGGTGTTGAGTTTAATAAGTTCTTTATAGATCTTAGATACTAGCCCTTTATCTGATACGTCATTTGCAAATATCTTCTCCCATTCTGTAGGTTGTCTTTTAGTTTTGTTGACTGTTTCTTTTGCTGTGCAAAAGCTTTTTATCTTGATTAAGTCCCAGTAGTTCATTTTTGCTTTTGTTTCCCTTGCCTTCATGGATGTATCTTGCAAGAAGGTGCTGTGGCCAAGTTCAAAAAGGGTGTTGCCTGTGTTCTCCTCTAGGATTTTGATAGATTCTTGTCTCACATTTAGATCTTTCATCCATTTTGAGTTTATCTTTGTGTGTTGTGTAAGAGAATGGTCTAATTTCATTCTTCTGCATGTGGATGTCCAATTTTCCCAGCACCATTTATTGAAGAGACTGTTTTTTTTTTTTCCAGTGGATAGTCTTTCCTGCTTTGTCAAACATTAGTTGACCGTAGAAAATCCACTTCTGGATTCTCTATTCTGTTCCATTGATCTATGTGTCTGTTTTTGTGCCAGTACCACGCTGTCTTGAGGACACAGCTTTGTAGTACAACCTGAAATCTGGCATTGTGATGCCTCCGGCTCTGGTTTTCTTTTTTAAAATTCCCCTGGCTATTCGGGGTCTTTTCTGATTCCACACAAATCTTAAGATTATTTGTTCCAACTCTCTGAAGAAAGTCCATGGTATTTTGATAAGGATTGCTTTAAATATGTAAATTGCCCTGGGTAACATTGACATTTTCACAATATTAATTCTGCCAATCTATGAGCATGGGATATTTTTCCATATCTTTGTGTCTTCCTCAATTTCTTTCAGAAGTGTTCTGTAGTTTTTAGGGTATATATCCTTTACCTCTTTGGTTAGGTTTATTCCTAGGTATCTTATGCTTTTCGGTGCATTTGTAAATGGCATTGACTCTTTAATTTCTCTTTCTTTAGTCTCATTGTTAGTGTATAGACGTGCCACTGATTTCTGGGCATTGATTTTGTGTCCTGCCACACTGCCAAATTGCTGTATGAGTTCTAGCAATCTTGGGGTGGAGGCTTTTGGGTTTTCTATGTAGAGTATCATGTCATTGGCGAAGAGGGAGAGTTTGACCTTTTCTTTGCCAATTTGAATGCCTTTTATTTCTTTTTGTTGCCTGATTGCTGAGGCTAGGACTTCTAGTACTATGTTGAATAGCAGTTCCACCCAAATTTTGAACACTAGGCAGATTTCAATAATTTTCCATCTTGGAAGGGAAGATCTGAAGAGGCAGTGTTTTAAGAATGTCTAAATAAGAGAGGTTTAGAGATGGTAATCTTATTCAAAGAAAAGACTTACAGCTGTGTTGGCATATATTTTACATAATATTGAAAAAATACATTATATCAGAGAATGAGGGAGATTATGTGGAGGGAGTTAAACCTGCTCTTGGGGCTGCCATAGGGTTGGGGGTCTCAATCTCTGTTCTACGAATAAGCTCATGGGATTCTTATACAAATCTATTCTAAATCTCAACAGCGGATTCGGACATCATATTTTTACCCACACAAAATTAAAATTGTACCCACCTCCTCTCAACAACTTAATCTACGGAAAGGGGAATGCCTAGTAGAATATAAAGAACCTAGCAGATCTTTCTGCTCTGGAACTTTGCCTCGTCTGGCTTCTTAGTTGTGGATCTGGGATGCCATAGCATGAGGTACTGCAGGAGTGGAATGAAGCTAACAAGCACAACCCTGCTGAAATTATGTGGTCACATTTGCAAGATTTACTATCCATATTTCATGTGGATATAAAGCAGCCCCATGCATTCCTTCATGAAGCCTGGGTGATTCTCCAGAGTCTAGTTGTAGGGACTATGGGAGAAAAAGAGTTTATTCCCCCGTGCATGCACAGGGATATACTGATCTAAGAAATGCCTGCCCTCCACCTGAGTTCTTACGGAGACTATGGTTCCTGGCACCTCTAAAGCAGACATCATATTTTGCAAGAACCTACACTTAACCACATGGAAATAAAGTCATCTTTAAATTTTTTAAAGAACTTCACAAAAAAATGGCTGTTTTAGATGCTGCAGGAAATACAGAAGTGTCTGATATGGAAGTACTCGCGTAACCTAGTAAGGAAATAAGTCATCTGTTTATGAAAAGTAGCATAAGAGGTCAATGTTGAAGGTTACAAATAAATGATAGAGAAAATAGTATTTTTCAGTTTAGAAGGATGAGCAATCACTACCTGGGATGGCTTACAATGGCCTCATGGGAAAAAAATGGGGCTTAAATGCTGAGCTTTAGAGGATGTCAATGAACAGATTTTGAAGCTTTTTTTTCCCCTGCCAGATGCATTCTTACTCATTTCCACAGAACTTACATTTTTCAGGATCACCTTTAGGGGTAAGGGAAACTTTCAAGAAAGGGAAAGTGGCAACACTTATGAAATTCTGCATTTCTCACAGTTGAAACTCTAAAGCATTATGTCCCAGAGGCAACTGAATCCTGACTGCTCCTGGTACTGAAGCTGTGGCAGTCCCACAAAACTGCTTGCAGACTCTTACCTCACCACGGCCAGGAGGGAGAGACATCTTCCATAAGGCGGGTACCATTTCATTCAGTACAAAATAGTGCAAGGAATCACTCATCACTCTGATCATTACCTGAGTCAGTGAACATGACTGATGGACAAGAGACAAGACTGTTTCAATACTGCTGTGTATGTTCATGCAAGATTGGTAGCATCATTTTTCTGCTGTCTGTAGAAATATCTCATAGATGGGATGCCAAGAAAAATGCTGCAGTCAGAACTCTGGCCAATGAAGCGGGAGAGAGTATGCTGCTCACTCCTGTCTACCCACTGGATAGGACAAGCAAACATGTTCCACATATACCAAGAGGAATGCTAAATAGAACTAGCGCGAGTGAAGATTTCATGGAATTGGACAAATAAAGACAAACTGAAGAAGGAAAGGGCAATGTTGTGTGCAAAGGTGAAGTGGGGCAAGTTAGAGAAGGGTGCACGCAGCCAATGAGGAGTCTGTGGTGGGGCAGGGGTTGCATTCTAAATGGAGCAGGATAGAGTTGCTTCCCACTGGATGGCTTCTGAGTGATAGGATTATGAGACTGTGTCTGGACTTGGCTCGATTGTGTCACTCAAGATATAAAGCATAATTTCAAAACATCTTAAATAAAGGTTGGCATTTTATTTCATAAAATTATCACCATTATAATTTCTCTTCAGATTGAAATTTCAAGAACTCTTCTTTATTTAATTTCCTACTTCCTACAACTTACGACATTTAATGTCAAATTGAACTTTTTTTCATCATGCTAAGAATTTGTCATGTAACTTTTCATATATTTTGAGTGCGTGAAGAGAGCATCCAAAGATGTAATGCCAAATTTTTGTTTTTATTATTCCAGTGCCAAATATTTTAAAATAATTTCTACATGAAGAGTACTGATAATTAAATCCAGCATTTCCACCATAATTTATTTTCCTTTTATTTTCTTTTAAAGATTTTATTTATTTATTCATGAGAGACACAGAGAAAGAGAGAGGCAGAGACACAGGCAGAGGGAGAAGCAGGCTCCATGCAGGGAGCCTGATGTGGGACTTGATCCCAGGACTCCATGATCACGCCCTGCGCTGAAGGCAGGCGCTCAACCACTGAGCCACCCAGGCGTTCCTTATTTTCCTTTTAGAAATAACTACCAGTAAGTACATGAAATAGCATTACTATATATCAGAACATTATTCACATCAGAAATGGAATTACATAAATTGCATTATGAATACCAAGATGTATACACATTCTGGGTATGTTCATCATGTAAGCATGTGAGAGTTAGATAATCATATAAATTAATATTGTTTAAATTATTGTGTATACAAATGGTGTTGGGAAAACTAAATAGCCACATTCATAAGAATGGAACTGGACCACTTTCTTACACCATGCACAAAAATTAATTCAGAATGGATGAAAGATCTTAATGTGTGGCAGGAAATCATCAAAATCCTAGAGGAGAACACAGGCAGAAATTTCTTTAACTTCAGCTGTAAAAACTTCTTACTAGACATGTCACCACAGGCAAAGGAAACAAAGGCATAAATGAACTATTGGGACTTCATCAAGATAAAAAGCTTCTGCACAGCAAAGAAACAATCAACAAAACTAAAAAACAGCCTATGGAATGGGCAAAGATATTTACAATGGACGTACCCGATAAAGGGTTAGTATCCAAAATCTACAAAGAACTTATCAGAGTCGCCCAGAAAACAAATAAACCAGTTAAGAAACCCAGAAGACATGAAGACATGAACAGACATTTTTCCAAAGAAAACATCCAGGTGGCTAACAGTCACATGAAAAGATGCTCAATATCACTCATCAGGGAAATACAAATCAAAGCCACAATGCAATACCTTCTTACACCTGTCAGGATGGCTGGAATTAAGAACATAAGAAACAACAGGTATTGGCAAGGATGTAGATAAAAGGGTACTCTCTTGCACTGCTGGTGGGAATGCAAACTCACCCAGCCACTTTGGAGAATAGTATGGAGGTTCTCCAAAAAGTTAAAAATAGAACTATCCTTTGATACAATTGTGCAACTATGTATTTAACCAAAGGATACAAAAACACAGATTTGAAGAGTACATGCTCCCCAACATTTATAGCAGCATTATCAAAAATAGCCAAACTATGGGGAGAGAGCCCAAATGTCCATCAAATGATGGATGGATAAAGAAGATATTACTCAGGCATCAAAAAGAATGAAATCTTGCCATTTATAATGACATGGATGGAGCTAGAGTGTATTATGCTAAGTGAAATAAGTCAAGGGACACCTAGGTGGCTCAGTGGTTGAGCGTCTGCCTTTGGCTCAGGGTGAGATCCTGGGATCTGGGATTGAGTCCCGCATTGGGCTCCCTGCATGGAGCCTGCTTCTCCTTCTGCCTGTGTCTCTGCCTCTCTGTGTGTGTGTCTCTCATGAATAAATAAATAAATATTTAAAAAAAAAGAAATAAGTCAATCAGAGAAAGACAAATACCATATGATCTCACTCACATGTGGAATTTAAAAAAGAAAACAGATGAACATATAGGAAGTATGAAAAGAAAAAAAGGTGAGAGAGAGAGAAACAAGACCTTAAAAACTCTTAACAACAGATAACAAACTGAGGGTTGATGGAGGGGTGGGTTTAGGATGGGCTGGATGGGTGATGAGCATGAAAGAGGGCACTTGTGATGAGCACTGGGTATTATATGTATGTGATGAATCACTGAATTGTACTCCAGAAACTAATATTGCACTTGCATATTAACTACCTAAAATTTCAATTAAAAATAATAAATAGATAAAAAAATAAATGATTGTGTGTAACAGTCCATCTACAGTTTATATCCTCAAAAGACAGAGATAAATGAGAAGCACCAATACATGATAACCACTATTCCAGATTGAAGCCAATTCCTAAACTCAAAAATGTTTTTAAAAACTTCATGTTAACTGTGTATTCATGTATCACCAAACTTATTGATTTCCTTCTATGTGCAAGGCACTGTGACAGGAAAGAAATGATTAAATATCACAAAATAGTCCATCTTATAACTAATAAACACTGGATTTCATGAAATGTAGTGGGAAGAGCCTTGGTCTGGATGTCTAAATGTGGCTCTTCCCTTGTCTGGCTTAGTGACCTTTGGAAGGTTAATCTCACCCTTGGTTTTAGTTTCCTTATCTGCAAGTTATATTATATCTAAAATTGCTTGCAGCTCGAAATTGCCATGTTCTTATGAAAAACAAATATGTGTTTATTTTAAAATAAGATATGATTGAATAAAATTTTAGGACAAATTACAAGAATTGGTTAGGCTTTGATGCTAATGAAACCATTCTCACAATTTCCATTTTGACCTAAGTTCTAAAACAGACTCATACCATGCCCTATTGACCAGTTTTGCAGAAACCTGATTCAAGGTTAGGGAATGGGTGTGATAGATAAGTGGCAATTCAACTGCAATCCCAAACTCTATGAGGATAGCACCATAATATCACCTCTACAAACCAAAGGACAACACTGAGATTCATTGATTCCAGTTGATTTTCCATGATAGAAACTAATAAGAAATTTCTCCAGGAACTCGGTGAAAGGCAGAAAGTGCAAGTGGAGCCAGGACAATTGCCCTTTTGGTGGCTGCCTGAAAAGGCACTGACAGTTTGAGGATGGTGACTTTGAGAAGCTGAAGAAACTGGGAGAAAGGATTTTGTACTTAAAAATGGAAGGTGTGCTCCTTTATCCTAAGTAGCAGATTCTGTAGCCATTTGAGGGAGAAAACAAGGCACAGCTACTGTGTATTATTCAAAGCCAGTTTTTGTTTAGATTCCCAAACAAGAGATCTTTATTTCGGGCCTTCTAGCAATGGGGATACAAGAGCAAGTTCCTGCTTGGTGGAGCTTACAGTCTAGTAAGACAGGCAATGCACATTAATGAGTAACTGAGGGGAGTGAAGTCGGGTGTAGAGAAGGCTATGTATGAAAACTATGCAGCTGTGTAATGGGAGGAGGGAGCAGGGCAGTGATAATGAAGCTAAGGGAACCTGAGGAAGCGACATTTGAGATTAGGCATGAGAGGCAAGAAGAAGGCAACCTTGTGAGGGTGTTGGAAAAATGTGTTTTAAGGAAATAGCCCGGAAAGGGGACTCTGGGGTGTTAAAGGAACAGAAAGCTTGAGAGATTGGACCCCGGGGGATAAAAAGAATAGATAACTTGAAGTACGTGCAGACCATAGGAAAGACTTTCAATGCTGTTTCAATTGCACAGGGAGGCCATTGAGAGGTTTTTTTTTTTATTTTAAGATTTTATTTATTTATTTATTCATGGGAGACACAGAGAGAGAGGCAGAGAGATAGACAGATGGAGAAGCAGGATCCTCGCAGAGAACCTGATGTGGGACTCCATCCCCTGGCCAGGATCAGGAATCCCCTGACCAGGATCACGCCCTGAGCCAAAGGCAGACACTCAGCCACTGAGCCACCCAGGTGTCCCCATTGAGAGTTTTAAGCAAGAAGTAATACTATGACTTTGAAAAGATTACTGATTCCTGTCAGTATAACAAGATTACTGACTTTGAAAAGATTTGAAAAGATTACTGACTCCTGTGTATATTATATTGTGTGGGATTGAGAAGGGAAAAAAGCAAACTTTATATAGAAACTTTTCATAAAGCTTTTCTTTAATAAAAAATAAAATCAGATTTCAAATGTGCAACATTTGCTCTATCTGCACGTATGTCTGCATGTCGCATGTCTTCAATAAAGGCTTACTAGTGTTTATTTGTTATCTGACTCTCCTGTAATCCATGTTGTAAGAACAAACTCCAAGGGAAGGAGTGACAGAGTAATGACCAAAAGAAGGCCCAGGATGGACAGGGTGGGGGCATGTAGGAGAGAAGTTTGGGAGGGAATGGATAGCACATGGAATAGGAATCTCAGCACAAATTAAAGGTCAGCACTCAAAAATATGATTTATGGCTAGATGCAAAAAGAAGGAACTCAGATAAATAATCTTATCCTAATAAACTGTAAATATGGAATGATAACAGGAAATGGATTTGTATTTTCTAGAGACAGGATAATGTCTTTTCTGAGTTTGTTTAACTTAATGGATCAAGATTTGGAAGGGCCAGTTATTACAGTCCAGGGAAGTAAGAGATGCTAATAAACATCTAGGTTTTTCATGAAGGACTAGACCCACTGTACTAATACGCATGTGTTTATTTTTCACTAAATACTAAATAACATATTTTTAGGAAAATGCACAAAACAAAATAAGAATAACACACAAAAAAACTGCAAGATAATTTTCCTGTAATTTTATATGGGAAAACCAAAGAAAATGACTGTTTTTAACACTTTGATTTATGCAATCCAGGCTTTTTTCTATGTGTATATTTTTACAACAGGAACTTCATATTATACATATTGTTCTGTTGTCTGCCTTTATCACTTAATGTATATACACAGAGATTACATTTTGTGCATTTTCTTTTTTTTACAATGTCTATATTTGTTATTAAAACACTTAAACATAACATTACAATAAAACTGGTTAGTATTTTAAAGAGAAATACTGGTAAAATGCTGTTGCATATAATTAGTGCAAGTTAAATTTATAATTTATAATTTAAATTAGTGCAATTAATTCTTTTTTTAGGGGAAAGGAGTAAAGGGAGAAGGAGAGAGAGAGAATCTTAAGCAAGCTCCATGTTCAGCACAGAGCCTGACACTGGGCTCAGTTTCAAAACCCTGAGATCATGACCTGAGCCAAAATCAAGAATCAGACGCTTAACTGACTGAGCCATCCACGTGCCCCTAAATTTATAATTAGTTTTTCCTTCAGCTTAAATTTTACCTGATCATCATTTTATCCACTCATTCTACGTGTGTAGTATCTTCTATGAATTTGGCACCATGCAGTGTAGTTTGGGGAATACAAAGAGATTAGAAAACATAGTGAATGACCCTAACCTCAATATATTGTATGGGGAAAAATTCATAAATATGTCAAGCAAGTAAAAACAACTCAAGCCAGCAAAAAAATAAATTTAAGACAGTGTGCAGCACACATTCTGCAGCACTTTAGAACAAAGAAAAGCCAATTCCGTGAAAGTAAAGTTAGCTTCTTTGGTCAAGCACATTTGTGTGCCAGAGATTGCACCAAATACTATGAACACAAACAAGCAAGAGATAAAATCTTGAAGCTCTAGAGCTATGCTGTCCACTAGAGTAACCACTAGCTAGGTACAGGGCAGCTGAAATGTGTCCAGTCCAAATTGAGATGTGTTGTAAGCACAAAATACACTAGATTTTGATAGTATGAACAAAATGTAAAATATATTATTAAATTTTATATTAGTACATTTAAAAAAATTAAGTACATTAAACGAAAATGTTGGAGGCCTATTATGTTAATAAAATATATTACTAAAATTAGTCTTACCTGTTTATTTTTCATTTCTTACTGTGGCTACTAGAAAATTATAAGTCACAATTATGGGTCACATTATACTTCTGTTAATCAGTACTGCTATGGATTTTTAAAATCTGAGCAAGAAAATGACAAAATAAAGCCACACAAGACAGCCTCTACAATGTGCAGGGAGACAGGAAAGAGAGGCTGAGATGGTCAAGCACTTAACGATCCATCTAGCAGTTTGTGAGGGAGAGAGAGGGAAGAGTCTTGGCTGATGCCAATAAAGAATGGTAATTCATATTTAAAAATCAAACATGGAAAGGAATAAGTAGATACAATGTTTTCATGAGGAATGATGATACTCAGCTTTAGACAAACTTGAATTACAGGTGAGGGTGGGATATGCTAGTGACATAGACTGGCATTATTTTGACTTTGAATCTAAGGAGAAAATTTGGATAAGTGATGAAATTTGGGGGTTTCCAAGTAGATGTAATAGTTGAGTTATCCAAGGAAGAAAGAGAAAGAAGGGAAAATATATGACTTGTCGAAGAACTACGTTTAGGAGAAAAGAGGAGAAGACATTAAGAAGACAGGGGTGAAAAGAACTAAAACAATGGCATGTCATTGAAGCTGAGGGAGAGGATGGTTGAGAGCAAGGAATGTTTCATTCTTTTTTTCTCTGTGCTTTTGTTTGTATTTGTTCAGTCTTAATTCACCACACATTTAATAAATGTGTGCCAGGTATTGTGGGACTTGCTGGAGACATAGCAATAAACTATGGTGGTAGTAAACATGGTAAGGAGGCTGTAGTGGTGAAAAGGCAAATGTTGAGGTTTAAAGTTTTGACAACTACCTGTCTGAAGTAAAAATTTAACAATTAAATACTAAGACGTATGGTAAGGAAAACTAGTTAAAATTACACTGGAAGATAAGTTCTTCAACTTTTTATAGCTTAATGAATAGAATTTAATTTCTTATTCAGATAAGGGTCCATGGGTGGTGTGGAGATGAGAAGGGATGTGTCGTCGTGGGGAAGCTAAAAATCCCTGCAGCTTGTGACTCTTCCATTTTCAGTATATGACTTTCCAGATTTCTGTGGATGTCAACATTTAGCCGGCAGGCCAAGGAAGAGACGATGTGGGATCACACAGGTGGTATTTATGGACCAGATCTGAAGAGAATAGATCACTTCTCTCCACATTCTATTAGCTAAAATAGAATTACATTTCCACAGTTAAAGCCCCATTGTGAACCCAGAAGGAAAAGGAAATGTGCTTCATGAACAGTTAGCCAGTCACTGCCAATAAGCCACAATTACCCTGGACCTCTAATGTCATTTTGTCCTTAATTATCAGATTTGAATATCTACATGAGTCAAATTGATAAAATTGTTGGTTAAGTTTCCATGTGTCTTATTGCCATATGCAGTCTCTGTTGCTTTAGAGTTGACAGTATTTTTGGTTGATAAAGAAAAGCAACAAAACGAATAAAGGTTTCTCTGTGGAATGACCCACACTCATTATGCAAGTAATTTTATAAGCATTTGGGGCAAATGACCAATGCTGGCCTTCAAGGGGATGCAGGATAGAATGTTAGGTGCTAGGACTGAAATGACAGATTGGATGGGAACTTGAACTCATAGCCAAGGTGACCTCAGGAAAGTGACACGGTGACTCTCCGGATATGGGGGTTTGTATACTTACTTCATGTCTGTAATGATGAAGCTGAGACACTCGAACCATCTATCGCCAAGAACCTGAAGTAGCCTTCATTAAAATAATCTGCAATGATAACTTGCTCAGCTCCTCAAATCTACTACAACTTATTTGAAAAATAGAATAACAATCAGTTTGCATTAAACAACATTAGTGCAGGACACTTCTCATGGTTAGTTTTTGGTTCTCTCACTATTCTAATATTTGCCATTTCATTTAACTACTAAGCTAGGTAGTAGTATAACTACGAATCTAATTTCTCAGCATCCCAGGGTGAGAGAAGCACCCTGGGGGCATTGAAGGGGAAAAAGTAATGCGAGAGCCACCTCAGCTCAGTGCATGCTGAGGAGGGGACTCTCCCAACGACCTCATAGGCTTGATGATAAATAGGTATGTCTTATATGTTGGATCTTGTAGTACATTTTTTCTTAGAAACAATATTGTGATTTGTTGCCTAGGCTAGTTGTAAGATCTATACAATCTGTAATGTAACCAAAATATAAAACTATTCATGAAGGAGTTTGGATAAACCCGTAAATAGTATGAAATTCCTTTTGTTAGATTTGGAGGCAGCATGGTGTGGTAAGTAGCAGCTGGGGCTCATAATAAATAACTTATAGAATTGCTGGATGTATGAAAAAGATAGCAAATAAAAGACATCTGGCAGTAAATCTATACCATGAAGGTTAGTTCTGTGTCATTCCATTTTCTTCTTCTTTCCTTTCACCTACATGCAATTACTTTTACTTGCATTTGTTTCTGCAGTATTCTGAAAGGCAGATAAAATGACCTCTGGCAAATAAAATAAAAAGGTATCCCCCTCACAATACAAGTCTGTTCAGAAAAAAAATCAAGTTAAAAATAAATATTCAGAGCAGCAGTGGTAAGAAATAGGCATAAACTATCAGCACGTAGCTGAATAATCTTTACAGGTATGGGAAGCTAGAAGGTACTTTGACTTGGATATGGTTTAGGTCTTAATAATAATGTTAACAGCAATTGGCACAGCATTTTTCTTCCATGTATGGACTTTTTCTTCTTCTGAGTCACTGGGGTGTCCCAAGCAAGATAAGCCCTACGATGAGGGGAGGCCAGCATGAGGCTGACATGGCCAGCTGACCACCAAAGACGTGTCCCCCTCTTCCGAAGGGTAGAGTTGCTGCTGCTTGCCTAACCCAGCCTCTTTGCTTTTAAGAGGAATAACGTGACTAGTTCTGGCCAATGATTGTGAGTGAAAGCAATGCTTGAGACAAAAGCATACTAAAAATGTGATAAACAAAAACTAGAAGAGGTGCCAGAAAAATAGAACACAAACAGTAGAAACAACATTCCTGTTACTCATATGGATGACTTTGATCCTATTAATGCAGTTAAAGTCCTTACTCACAATGAAAACAGCAGCCAAAGACAACTGTATTTGTTAAAATTAATGTGGTAATAAAAAAATTTCAAACCAACAGCCAGTGTTAATAAATAAAATTTGAGATGTTACAGTTCTTTCTTCTGAAAGAAGATGAAGAATAGATCTATTAGAATTTTTGTGGGAGATATAACCTGAATTCATCACTGCTAGTGTAATTCACTTAGACTTTTTATAGAATAAAAGAACATCGGGTGAGATATTTTGCTTACACTAACGTTATTTTTGCAGACTTCTGCAGATGGGAGAGACGAGAGGGAGGGAGGGAGAGAGAGAGAGAGAGAGAGAGAGAGAGAAAATACGAGAAAATATTGCCAAGAATTTTGACACTACAAAGACTGAAAGAAAACGCTGAGTGAATTCAGCATGTTAGGAAGTTTTAAAACTCAGAATCTAGAGCTATTGTTTAGTGTACTGAGAAAATTTATAAAGATTATTTTGAAATTCTGAGAGCAACAGAAATCTAGACTATATTATCACTATTATTTTTCTCCTATTGTTTCTATATCCTGCCACAGTCTCCTAAGTGTATTACTGACATTAGAGAACCCAATATAAAAGCAGTTTAAAATTATAGAAATAATAAATCCTTCTGTTTTATTTTCTTTGCTTTTCTGAGTATTTTCAAAACCTCTGCATTCTAAGAACAAAGCAGGTGTTTACATACATGCTTTTAAGAGAATTTACTAACATTTTTTAAAAAGTCTACATTTTAAAGTTTATCCTAGAATTCCTTGTCCAGTAGGTTTTTGTTAAGAATTAAGTATTTATTGAGTCAATATATATCTGTCGAATGATTGAAAAAAAAAGAATAACTGAATAGTGGCCCACAGACACTTTTTGAAAGGCAAGTAAAGTGAACTGATTTTTTCCGAGGTGATCCAAATGAGTAACAAATATGATTGCTGGGGTGCCTGGGTGACTCAATCAGTTGAATGTCTGACTCTTGATTTCAGCTCAGGTCATGATCGCAGGGTGCTGGGATTGATTGAGCCTTCTGTTGGGCTCTGTGCTCAGTGGGGAGTCTGATTGGGGATTCTCTTCCTGTCGCTCTGTCCCTCCTTCTGCTTCTCTCTGTCTCTGTCTCTCAAATAAATAAATAAATCTTAAAAAAAAAAAAAGAAACATGATTGTTGCTTGTGACTTATGAATCCCTGGTACCTGTTCATCATGTGGGTGTGAGACATCATGAATACAATCTGTGTATCCCAAAAAAGCCTGCAGAAGGACTCTCAAATCAGTCTGCAAATAATAGATAGAGAAGATGTACATCTATGATTTTTATTTTCACTGATTTTTATTTTTTATTTAATTATGTTTAGATGTGTTTTGGAGATTTCTTCTCAACATATTTTTTGAAAATCCTTCTTCTCCCTCTTTTCTTCCTTGCCTCTTGACCTTCATTCTCATTCTATGCTTTCTCATCTTGCCTGCTGTGTAGTTCTCCACATTGTGGCAGTCTTTGGACAAATTCATTATTACCTATCAATAAAAATTAGATGTGGAGCGCTCAACATTTTCTGTCCTAATATCTGCAGCTATTTTCAGCTCTTGGAAAAAGTTAGTTGAGATCACTTAATCTTAAAACCAACTGAACCCTTTAAAAGATTTGCTGAGTCCAAAACAAGATGAAGGCTAGGAAATAACGTGTAATTGACCAAGATCACACTGAACATTGTCAGTATGGATTTAGACTTCCTGGTCCACCAAGCCAAATGCAATGCCTTTTCAATTCTAACTAAATCTTTAAATTTGGAAATACCTGGATTGACCATGGGGTCTATAGAGTTGATATGCTTGATAATAGTGACCCAGCCACAAGGGGAAGACAAGCAGGTTCCCAACCTCCCTGCTCCCTATATTATACAGCCTGAGTTGCAGATTATTCTGCTTCCCCTATTACGACTGCAGCTTGTCATTATGGTTTGTTATTTTGCTGAACCATGGAGTTTGGCTCTGACCAACTAATAGGAGTAAAGAGCCAGTCAAATAGTCACACTGTTGTATTAATTACTGACAACAGTCTTGGAGATGTTCCTAGTTCTCGCGTGAGTTGGCAGCTCCCCATGTCTACAGAAGGCCCAGTTGCCTCTTGGGTACATGTCATTCCTGGGACCTAACAGAAAAGCTTTAAACTGAAGCTCCTAGAGAAAAAGAGAGGTGCACACTGTGTATTCAGTATTATGGTGGGTCTCTTGCATCAATCTACCTGCTGTGGGAAGGAATTAGCCAAGAAATCCCTTACTTTTTCAAGATCAGGTATGATTTCCAGGTCCTAATCTCCATGGAATTTCTTTCCAGTCATTCTTAAAATTTGAACTGACTTTGTTTTATCTCGACATTTCTGGTATATTATACCCATGAACCCTTCTCATTCTGGATTCTTGGTGTTCTTTTCCCTCCTTTCTATTTATCTATTCACTTGTTTTTTCAGTCAGCAATCAATGAACATTTATGCCACATATGGAACAGATATTGAACTTTGTTTCTTGGGTACAAAAGTGATAACACACATTGTCAAAAGCTGTGGGCAAGCAGAGCGTGGTCTAGTATCTATAATGAATGGCTTTGCATCCACTCCACTGGCTTGAACCTACCAAGTGGAAACTGACCAGAGGTAGCCTTTTCATGTTACTTGTATCTAATGTAGGATTAGCCAGTGTAAACTATTTAATCTAGGTGAGCACCTATGATGGTTCATTGGTCTCCTGTTAGGAATAGACTCTCTCTCTCTCTCTCTCTGTCTCTCTCTGTCCTCCATCAGTGACTACCTTGACCTTTGCTGTGGATTAGATTTGGCTTTCAAGATCAAGAGCCTCCTTTCATAGACTCAATATTTCAGTGTCAATGAGAGGAAGGACAGCAAGTACTGCTGCAATGGAGTGCAGTGTTATCAAATTATGAAAGCTAGGGGCTTTATATTTAGTAAATCCTAATATGTTGATCCTAAACATGTTTAATGCACATGCTGGCTCTGCTACACCCACTTATCTGGCTGAATGATTTAGCTCTGTAACATTAGGGGACTTCTAACACCCTGATACTGATAAGATGTAGTGCCCCTCACTGGGTGTAGGCAGCCCTCATGGATTGGTACTAAGATGCTGTGGTTAGAACTGGGACTTAGATTCAAAATTAACACAGACGTGTGCATGTATGTATATACACACACTACATACATGGATTTAAGTTGTTTTATTTCTACTATCAAAAGTATCATGTTTAAATAATGAATCCCTTTTGGTGGAATTTTTGGCAGAAGAGAGGAGGTATTTTATAGCGATTGACCATTCTTAATGCCTTGTAAGTACACTCTATTCCAAGGGTCTTTTATCTATTTTGTTCAGTCTAGCCACAGCATAGGGTCTGGTGGTAACATTGCTGTCTTTCTAGATAAAGTTGAATCTTAGAGTTTCAGGTGTATTTGTCTCAACTGAGATTTTTTAGAAATGCTTCCGGTTTCACACAATTTCATGTACATTCTTCCAAATACTTTTCGTTTTAGTCATTATGTTGAGATAAATGTGATCCACATTTTCCCTTTCATTTAGTGAAATGTCAAGTGATCTTTCCAATAAAAAAGAGGCTTTCTTGAGAGCTCAAACTCAAGAATTTGATTTGTCAAAACTAAGCATACTATGATTTAAAAAGTCTAAGACTGCTTCAGAATGGGAAATTAATAAATGCAAGATGAACCTATAACTGAGAATAGTATATTCCTCCTCCCTTTAATTCCATTTTTCATAGTACTGTTTTATGAGAGAATAGAAATGTACAGAGTAAAATGGATTCTTCTGCCTTTAAAGTCTCCCTTCTGCCTTTAAAGTTTAGTTGGTAATTTGGAACAGTTTAAAGTAGCATTCTGAGTGTTCCATGGAACACAAGTCCCACAAAAGTTACCTCACCAAAAATGTTCTCTCATCGACTCAATGTAGAAATTACTCAATAGTCTATCCTGTCTGGAGATTTACAACGTATGTTACCATCTGGAGGCTCTGAGAGAATGGAGGGTAGTAAAAGAACATTCTTAATTTCATCTAATCCAGCATAGCCTGCTCCACAAGTGTATCAACTAATACCCATGAATTGTACTGTAGGAAACATTGATGAAGTTTTTTAGAGCTATTAACCCTTAAATATTTGTCCTCTTCAGACAATGGAGGCACTTTGGACTCAGACAATATGGGTACAAACTCCAATTTTTTTTAAGATTTTATTTATTTATTTATCCATGAGAGACAGAGAGAGAGAGAGAGAGAGGCAGAGACACAGGCAGAGGGAGAAGCAGGCTCCATGCAGGGAGCCCAACATGGGACTCGATACTGGGTCTCCAGGATCACGCCCTGGACTGAAGGTGGCGCTAAGCCGCTGAGCCACCCTGGCTGCCCCAAACTCCAATTCTTCTATTTGCAGGTTGTGTGACCTTGTCCAAGTGCCTTAACCTCTGCAAAAGTCAGTCTTCCCACCTCTACAATGGGCATCAAAATAGTACCAATCTTCTAGAGTTATTGGGAAGACTTAACTAATACTTCTATAATGTACTTAGCATAGTGCCGGGCTCATAGAGAGCTCTCAAATTTTTGATAATTCTTATTGAATTGTTAGTATGAGAGGTGGCTTGGGGTCTACACCTTAGCTACTCACAAACATTCAGGTCACTGCTGTGATTGCCATTTTGCCCTTGTCATTCAGAGGCAATAGATTTACACAGAAAATGGATCTCCCGACAGGCCAGCTTTCACATCTGGAATCTGCTGCAAACATGATCTACACATACACGTCTACACAAGTCAATCTCACTCAGAGGCCAACTGCAGAGATATGTTTATCTGCCCCAGTTTAGTTATCTAACCTAACAAGTTTATCTATCCTTTCAATCCTTTCCCTTTCTGCCTCTTTCTTCCTCTTCTTCCTCTTCTTCTTCTTCTTCTTCTTCTTCTTCTTCTTCTTCTTCTTCTTCTTCTTCTTCTTCTTCTTCTTCTTCTTTCTTCTTCTTCTTCTCTTTCTTCTTTTTCTCCTTTCTTCTTTCTCTTCATTCAGCTCCAGGACTGCTTTGGCTACTTTCCTGTTTCCCCCCTCTCCCATCCAGCATTTACTGAACTGATTCAGAGTAACTTGGCCATGCTTTGCTAATCCAGCAATCCAACAAATATTTACTAAGTGCTCCTTGAATTTATGTATCCCTTTGCGCATCCAAGCCCAGGGAATGACTTCGGTAAAGGCAGAGTCTGCATGTTTATGTAATAGGAGAGGGGTGTGTGTGTGTGTGTGTGTGTGTGTGTGCGTGTGTGGAAATACCGAAAAGAAAACACTTATCTTTGGCAAGCTACCTGATGAAACAAGCTGAAATCCAAGAAGCCCCTTTCGTTAAGGGAGAGAGATTGTGAGCACAACAGGAAGAAGCCATAGACTCAGTGGCAAAGGTTGAGGTTGGTTTTTTTTTTTTTTTTTTTTTTTTTAATTGCAAGCACACTTCTCTCCCGGAACGCTGTCTCCCTGGGAGCTGCAGACCGGACTTTGGCAGAGGCTCCTCCTCCCGCCCCCCGACCAGCGCAGCCCTGTTTCATATTGAACTCCCTCCTGCGCCGGAGGGGCGGGGTGGGGACGCGTGTTCTTAAGGGGCTGTGGCCGCGTCCCCGCCAGTCCTCCTCCGCCAGCTCGGCCGGGCCGCTCCCGGGCCCTCCGCCCACCCCCGGGGCCCCGCGTCCACCGTGAGAGGCTGGAGCGGGACGTGAGCGGGAGCGGCGGGGACGGCCGCAGGCGCCGGGGGCCGGGGGCCGGGGGCCGGGGGCCGGGGCCGGGGCTGGGGGCGTGGGGGGGTGGGAAACAACGCAGACGGGCTGCCAAGCCCGGGAATTCCTCCCAACTTGAAAAGGAAGTCGGCGGACGTTAGTGAGCTCAATCTAACATTCTCCCACGTGTAATTAGTTGCCTCGGGAAGCAAAAATGAACTTTGCGGAGGGAGAGGACGCCAAGAGGTACTGCATCAGGACGAGACACGTGGCGGTGATCTGCGCGGTGGTGGCGGCGGTGGGACTGATAGTGGGCCTGTCGGTGGGCTTGACCCGGGCCGGCAGCTCCCCGGGGGGCGGCGGCCAGGGCCCCGCGCCCGGCCCCCCCTCGCAGGGCCCTTCGCCCGAGACCCCGCCGCCCGGGGACCAGGGGGTCTGTCCCGCCAGCGAAGATGACAGCGGGGACTGGAAGAACTTCCGGCTGCCGGACTTCATCAGCCCGGTGCACTACGACCTGGAGGTGAAGCCCCTGCTGCAGGAGGACACGTACACGGGCAGCGTGGCCATCGCGGTCAACGTGAGCGCGCCCACCCGGCACCTGTGGCTGCACCTGCGGGAGACCAGGCTCACGCAGCTGCCCGAGCTGAAGGCGCCCTCGGGGGCGCAGGTGCAGGTCCGCCGGTGCTTCGAGTACAAGAAGCAGGAGTACGTGGTGGTGGAGGCGGAGCAAGAGCTCGCCCCCAGCACTGGCCCGGGGACCTACCTCCTGACCCTCAGGTTCGCCGGCTGGCTGAACGGCTCGCTCGTGGGATTTTACAGGACGACCTACGAGGAGAACGGACAGATCAAGTAACTACTAATTTTTGCTTTGTTTGCCCTCAGCTCGCATATTTGTTCTCCATTTCTTTCCCTTTCCTTCTCGCTTTCCACCTTTTCAATCGTCTATGTTGCTCTGATTGTTACCCACACTTGGTTTCCGTTCTGCTCCTTCACCTGCGAAACCCAATTCTTGCCCCGTCGTATTTTCTTTTTTTTTTTTTTTTAATTTATTTATTTATGAGAGACACAGAGAGAGAGAGAGAGAGAGAGAGAGAGAGAGAGAGAGGCAGAGACAGAAGCAGGCTCCAGCCAGAGAGCCTGATGCGGGACTCGATCCTCGGACTCCAGGATCATGCCCTGGGCCCAAGGCAGGCGCTAAACCACTGAGCCACCCAGGGATCCCCCCAGACCCGTAGTATTTTCAAAGCCTATCAAAAAACCTAAAAGTACAGAGTGAGCTGCACGGAGTCCAAAGAATCAATGTAAGTCTTTTACTTCATCAGGAAAAGTCATAAGGTACTGCATCCTGTCAGAAGGCAGAAACTGCCCAGAGAAACTACCTCAGATTCTAAAAATACACGTATTTCGCTGCCATAGTCTTGGGCTACATGACAATGATTTCAAAGTGAACTTTTATACTAAGTTTAAGTGGAATTCAGCAAGTGACAGTTATAATTTTGAGTATTTTATTGGAGAAGAGATGCTGAAAGAGTATGGAAAGTCCGCGAAATTGTCTTGGTGTCACTAGGAAGGGAGGCGCGATTCCGTCTTTATCTTGTGTGGCCAGAACCATGTTTCACACATAAGCTTTCACCAAACAGAGTTCACACGTTCGTGGCAGCACATGGATAACTCTTTGGGCTCATTGTCCATCATGCAACATGCAATGGTAATGCTAAGCCTTTTGCAGTATAAAAGATATATTAAGTAATTAAGGATATAAAGATATGTCAGGTGATGAATATATGCATTTTTTCATTTCTGCGTCTAGCAAAGATGGTTACTTGCCTTGACAATCAGATGCTATTCCTAGAACCACATGAAGGGCATACACTCTCTCAATAAATTAAAAAAAAAAAAAAACCTTCACTCTGTGGGTGTGACCTTTGCATCAGGAAGGAAGGCTATCTTGAGGTATCACTGAACTTGAAACTGCTTTGACCTTTGCTTATGTCGATTCTTGACAGGTAAATGATTAAGAAACCTTAGTGTCATAGTTCAGAAATGTGATGAGTCCAGGGCCAGCCCACTGAATATCCCTTCCCTATGTTGTTTTAAGCATCTTACAGAGCAAAGTAAAGCTTTTGGTCAAAATTCTTCCTATTGTTTGTCAGAGAGACCCAAGGACTAAATGAAATGTTTAAGTATCCCTATATTACTGTGGGATACACTAATAAATTGAGTAGGAATGATAGTTTGAAAAAAACATTTGAAGGGAACATGCTCATATACTGTATCTTAATATCACTAGTGATAAAACAGGCTTCTTTATTGCTGACTTGTTTTTTTTCTGCTTATAAAAATTAAAAATAGTGTAAGCATGTAAAATTATAAAGAAGGAAAATCAAAAGAAACTATAAAGAGAAACTTCACATCGAATGGTAACTTTGGTTACATGTTAATATTTTTTTAGACAATCAGATTGTAATTACATAATGTTTATGTATATATACCTTTTTGCCTTCATATAAGCATTTCCTCTCAGTCTTCCATATTTTCAAGAATCTGACTTTAAAGACCGTGCATGAATGCACTCTTATTTTTTAAGACCTGTTTCCTAATACTGGATATTTAAATTGCTTTCAGTATTTATTACAATAAAAGAGTCAGAAAAGAACATAATTGTAAGTAAATCTTTAAGTATATATCTGTTTATTTCCTTATGTTAGGATATATTCAATAAAATAGAATTGCTGGGTCAAAGAGTATCGAGAAACTTGTGACAGTTATTTTGTTGATTTCATAACACACAGTCACTCTAGAAAACTTGGAAAACAGAGAAAATTCTACCACCGAAGTATAGTCATTGTTAATATTTAGGCAGATACCCTTCCAATATTTTTTCCGAATGCAGGTAAAGATGACATTATGTTGTACATAGTATTGTGTAACATGTTTTTAGAATATATCAACACTTTAACATGGCTTGGTAGAGGATTTATTTAATGGATACATGATAGTCTATTATATGAATATAATGTACCTTATTCCACTTCTTTTCCCCACTTTTTCCGTTAAATTTGGGCGTTTACGTTTCTTCTTTTTTTACCTTTTTAATAAACACCTATAAAAATATAATAACATCCTTATCAAAATATGTATAACATTTTCTAATAATTCTATAGGAAAATTCTTAGGAAATTGGCTCAAACTACCTATGTATGGATGCATGAATCTGTGTGTATGTATACACACATACACATAAATATGTGATATGCATGCATGTGTGTGTGTGTCTCCAAACTGACTTCCAAAAATATATCTCAAATTATGTTTCCACAAATAAGGAATAAAAATGCCTATTTCTCTGAGATTCACTAAGGATTAAGTGAGTTTTTAAAATGTTCTCAATTTGTGGGGGAAAGGCAAGATATTTGGAAGAATATCCACCTCCAAGAGATTCTAAAAATTCATTAATTGAAGTGAAAACAAATCAAAACTTGTAAGTGGTTTATTGCTAAGACTTTAAAATTGTTTCTTGGGTTGAGAAAACAGTAGAAACGTCATCTGAGTAAAGCCACCAAATTATTAAAAATTCCATATACTACAGGAAGGCCAAAAGATATGGAACAAAATTCCATTAATAAATTTCTCTTACGTACTTTATAAATTTAAGAAAGCATTATATACTGAAATATATATTAGTCATTTGACTCTGGATTATTTTATCGTACCAATAAATTTTACCATAAGATATATACTTGAGAGCTGATATCCTGAAACTCGGCTGTCGTAATTATTGGACAACAAATACCACATTACAGCAAGACTGGTGAGAGAGGCGGGCTCTCAGGGACGACTGGTAACCCGGAGCTTGTCTGCTCTCCTTGGTGGCAGTTGAGGCTCTCATATTACCCAGGATGCTTCCAGTTCTGCATCCACATGTGGTTTTGGAACAGTTCTGGCACATACTCAGTAACCTCAGTTAGTCTAAATGGAACACTTTTTGTTTTTCTTGTTATGAAATATTTCAAGCATATGAGGAAAGTCTGTTGTTTTTGGGTTTTTTTTTTTTTTTTCAAGCCTGTGACATTTTGACATGCGGGCCTATGGGGGTGCTCATCCACAGCATCGACATAAGGACGCAGGAGTGGGTTCACTGGGAGCAACACTCTTCTTTCATATTATAGAGTAAGCTGCGTAATACTTGATCCTTACAATTTATTTTTATTTTTTTTAAGAGTTGTAATGAGGCTTAGGAGAAGAAAGTTTGAGAAACTTAAGTCACTTTTACTACAGTGGTCTGTTCCTTATGATCTGAAGAAACCACTTTTAAAATAATTGGAATCTTTAGAGTGTTTTTCTGCCCTTACCACCAATACCCTCCACACTCTCACTGTGTTATGTAGCATTTCCAGTTGCTCTCTTCCCAGAGTTCCCCTCCATTCAACATCTCCAAAGTATATACTATTTTCTTCTCTCTGAGGGTCAGCATTTCCTTCTCAGCATTTGAACTACTCTTACACAGCATTTTCCAACTTGCTGTTCCACAGAGTTCTAGTTGCATAGGATATTAATAGCTATTGCCTGAAAAAAAAGCAGGGGAGGGATTCTGTGGCCAAGTTAGCTTGGACAATAACACTAAATACAAAAGTGATGTGTGTGTGTGTGTGTGTTTAAATGATGCGTCTTCTGAGAGACTTTTATATAAGAACATCCATTATGAACCTCTAGAGACTACCATGAATCTCTGGAGTATGGAGTTTCCCAACTGTACAAGACTGTGGAATCTTCCATAGTTGGGAGTTGGTCTGTCCCTCTCTTTTTCACTAGCTAGCACAAGGAGTACTTAATATTACTAAATAAATATATAGAAACATTTTCACATAGACTCTCACATGATTAATGTCCTATGGTACATGCTGGGATGTACTGCAGAGCCACAGCCCTTTCCCATTAAGGAGTCTAATATTAGTCCACTAACAACTTCTCTATTTTTCCACTCACTCAGGATGGACATGTTTCTTTGGTTCCCTTTCTCCCCATCTCACTGAAAAGATGAGAAATTGATAAAATCTTTTTTTTTTAACTTGGGAATGCAGTCTTCATATTTTAAGGACTGAGAATCATTGCTTAACAAGAATCACATCAAAAATTTACAAGAGGGACAGATGGTTTCTAGTTTGTGTTTTCTGGATGTCTACAGGATTGCTAGGATTGAAGGTGAATTCTGATATAATGGTGGGATTGCAAGAGGCAAGTGAGAACATAAAAGCAGGTTAAAAAAAAAAAAGCAGGTAAAAAGGGAAAGGTGCTAGGTCAGAAAAGCAGAGTGAGGGGGAGGAATTAGTTTGTAGGAGAGGTTTATATGAAGAGGCCAGCTAGAGACAACTCTGGGAAGCCTGTCAGAGAAAAGAAAGGAAGGACAGCTAATGGCAGGCATGTAGGAAAAATTAACTGGTGACTATTTAGGTGGATGGTGAAGGAAAGAGCTAAATTCATGTGTGGGTATATGGGAGATATTGGAGGGATCCTAGAAAGAGAAGATGAGGATCAGTAGGACAGGAAATAGACACTGGAAATAGAAGAGAAGAACCAGGTTTGGGAGAGAAGGTCATGGGTTTGTTGTCAGATGCCTGTCAAGCATCTAGGAAGACAGGTCCAGTAGGCATTTGGATAAATAAATCTGAAGCACAAGCTTAGGGCTTAGGAGAAAGATTAAGAGTTAGATGGAAACACGGCAGGAGAGACGCCAGTGTGATGGTCTCAGTTAAGTCTATGGTGGTACACTCTCACATGAATGGATATATATGTTCTTTTGTGGATTTGATCTTGAAATTTTAGTTGTGTGTCAGTTTATTGATCATTCATTAGATGGATATGTTGAGCTATCAATGTACCCATGATCAATAAAGAATAGATTCTTTTTGGTCTTATTACTTGTTACAGGAGGCAGGGTAATTTGTTTTATTTTGGAAGCAAGGAAGCAAAAAGCAACGTTAAGTGACCTTGAATGTCTTCTACATAGAAAAAAAGCAATTGGACAATGAATTTAAATAATCAACTGGTTTATTCAAACCACCATAGAAATATGTTGGAGTCTGGGGGCGCCTAGGTGGTTCAGTAAGTTTAGCGTCCAACATCAGCTCATGTCATGATCCCAGCGTCCTAAGATCCAGGCCCTTGTAGGGCTCCCTGCTCAGTGGGGGGTCTGCTTCTCCCTCTTCCTCTCCCCCTCCCCTCACTCACAAGCACATGCTTTCTTTCTCTCTCAAATAAATAAATCCTTAAAAAAAATATGTTGGACTCTGAATAATCTAGATGGGTTGTCTTGTACTAATCAGCTCCCGTACTTAATTCTGGAACCCTTCACTTAGTCTGCACAGACTCTTAGCAATTGTGGCTCCCTCCCCTGCATCAGATGGCCTTTGTTTAAGGTTTTCACCCAGACCTTGCCCTTTATTTTGCTGGTTTGAGTGACTAAATTGCTGAACATACCCGAGAGTCTTTGTTGGAAACAGTGTGCCGGATGATTTATGAGGTAATGAAGAATTTTTTTTTAAGTTGATTGGGAGTGAACTGGTATGTGACTTGCATCCTCACCTCCTCTTTCTCTAAAATCACCTTGATCTGAGGTACTCAGAGAAGTCAGAGGGATTTTTTCCCTTTTGTGAATTAATAAGCTACACAGAATTGTATTTTTAATGTGCTGGGTCTAGTAAGTGACTTATTAACATGACACAGAGAGGCCCCTATGGAAAAATGGTTTAACTCAGCACATTTGCTTGGCATTATAATTATTCAGGACATTCTCAGGAATCACTCCTGAACATACTGTGCTCTTAGCCTTAGGCTGTGTCCATTAATTTGCAGTACAACACATTTGATTATAAAAAAAAAGTTTTAATCACCGAATAAAATCTCCCCAAAGAAGTTATGATCTAAAATTGCTTTGCATCTTATACACCTTGTTTTAAAATTTGCAAATATTTAGAAAACTTCAATAACTTTGGATGGAATTTAGCATATATAAATAGGGGCTTTTGAGTTATACAGGAGTTGATGAGAAAAAATAACAAGTTACCATTGAAAGTCTTCATTATATTGCCCATAGCATTTACACACTAAGTACTTTTATTCCAGTACAGATATTCCTGTTTAATGGATGAACTTTGAAGTCTGTTCATTGTGAAAAGTGCATTAGTGGAAAGCATAGTCAGCCTTCTAGAGATAAAGAAAATAGATGAGGTGTATCCTAATACTATCATGTAAATGTGAAGGGAATTTCAAATACATTACTGCATGTGAGTTATCCCTTGTCACCCCCACATAACCCTGTGAAGAGGCCAGATGTGCTTTGGTAACCAGGTTTGATAGCTCAGGACACTAAGAATCAGTATGCTTTGTGACTAGCACAAGATCACACTTTAGGGGGCTGAAGCAGGATTGGAATCTAGGAATTTTTACTCTTAGAAGAGGTTTTCCCCTGGGGCGCCTCAGTGGTTCAGTCAGTTGGGCATTTGCATTCAGCTCAAGCCGTGATCTCAGGGTCCTGGGATGGCACCCCATATCTCGGAGGTGGGCTCCCTGCTCAGTGAGGAGTCTGCTTCTCCCTCTGCCCCTCCCTTCCACTTGTGTTCTCTCTTTCTCTCTCTCTTTCAGATAAATGAATAAAATCTTAAAAAAAAAAAAAAGGTTTTCCCCATGAAATCATGTCAGCTCTGTACTCTAAAAAAGAAAATAGTACATATTTGATATTTGGTAGCCCTTCCGGTAGATGAATGCCACTTTACATCGCTTTACCTACATCAATCACTGTAATTGAACTGGACTTGGTATGATTAACATTCACTGACAGGACCACCGAGGTAGACCAAACACATGATGCAGAAACACCACCAACACTGTTCTGTTCCATTTCCAAAGGCAGGTTCTGAGATCCTCTAAGTCAGGGAGGCAACTTTTTGTGTACAACCGAGTGTGATCTCTTTTAAAGAGAGAAGGTGAGAATGACCAAAAGTTCTCTCTATTGGGCACTTGGGGGTATGGACTTTAGCATGGAGGACAGACTGAAACAGATTTGAAAACCTACCAATGGCTATTGCTTAGGAAAGTGGAATCTCATTCCCTTCTCACCCTGACCCTCACCCCACCTTCTCTCTCTCTCCCTCTCTGGTGCACGTGTGTATACACACACACACACACACACACACACACACACACATTCTCTTCTCTTCTCTCTCTCTCTCTCTCTCCTATTCCCAAATTAGTTAGCTGGCTTATTTCCGAAGTGTGACTAAGCTGAAACATTCTTGCAGAGAGTGATTTTTCCTTTTCTTCTGCCTCTGGAAGAAATCAGAAGCCAGAAGAATTCAGAAGAAAAGGCAGCTGACTAAACATGGGGCTAGAGCTTGGTGGAGTTTATTGCAAAACCTTAGTACCCTGGGAAAGTGTGCAGGTTTCATTATATCCTGATGTGTTTGCAATTCTCTACTGTCTGCCCAATGTTAGAAACTTCAGTTGATTAAGCTGTTATCATTACAAAAGCTAATCAGTAATTATTCTACTGAAGAATAAATTCTTGAGGCTTTTTTTGGGATAGGTTATCTTGAAAGAATTTCAAACTTGCAGAAAAATTACAAGAATAGTACAAAAAAACTCCTAGAAACATTTTACTCAGACTCACCAATTATCAACATTTTGTCCTGTTCCCCCTCCCATCCCATGCCTCTGTCTCTTTGTCTCTCTCTCGCTTTACAGTATTTGACATATCATTTCCCTTTACATCTTAACATTCAGTATATATTTCTTAAGCGTAGGGACATTCTCCCACATAAGCCCAGTGCAGTTATCAAAATCAGAAAATTTAATATTGATACCGAACAATGATCTAATCCAGTCATAATTATTAACCCCAAAATGTCTTTCTGAGCTATTTTTTCTCACTCCCGTATCCAGTCTGGATTCACGCATTGCATTTAAGGTTATGCCTTTTTAGATTCCTTCAAACTGGAACAGTCCCTTAGCCTTTCTTTGCCTTTCACAACCTTGATAGTTTTGAAGAGCACAGGCCAGTTATTTTGAGAATGTCCCTCAATTTTAGTTTATCTGACTTTCCTTATATTTAAAAATGCAAACTAAGCAGTTTTTGTCAGGAATTTCACCGAAGTGGTGCTGTGCCCCTCTCAGGAAGTCATGTCAGGAGACAGATTACGTTGATTTGTCCAATGATTAGTGATGTTGTCATTAATCACTTCGCTTAAAGTAGTACCCTCTCCTTGTAAGTAACTTTTGAGAGATTCTTTGAAACCTCAGATACCCTTTCATCAAACTCTCACTCACTTGTTTTGGTATCCACTGATGATTTTCTAAAGCCATCATTCCTCCTAAAATCACTAATAGGCAATCTGTTAACAAACTAACAACAACAACAACAACAACAAAACAGCTTCCCTTCTCTTCCCCTCCATATATATATCAGAGTAAGGATTCAAGGATTCTTATTTTAATCAGTGGGTTATAATTTCACTATTTATTTTGACATTCTAATCTGGGGGACCAGATTTGACCGGTGATACTCCATTCAAGTGAGCTTCTGTGTCCTTTGACTTGTTCCCATGGTTCTTTGAGAACTTCCTTACTTTTGGGCAAAGCAAGATGTTGTTCCAGGATCATCTCGGACTTTTCCTGACCCATTTCTGGAATTGACCATTTCTCTAAGGAGTCTGGTTCCTCTATGTGGAGAGTGGTATTTAGAAATCATCATCTAGGAACTAGCTGTGCTCATTTGCTGCAACCTTGTCAATGCTTCTAGTTCTGGCTCAGCAGACAGAATTAAGAAATATATGTCTCAGTTTGGAATTTTTTTCCATCTACCTATACAAATAAAAGTTGAATTTACACCAAATCCTCAATTACAATTCAATATCAAGGATACATTCTAGTCTTTCCCTTTTACAGATTTGTAACTCTCTTCCCCAACAATGAGAAGCCTGCCTTCCATTATCCTCATTTTTATTTTTTATTTGCTCAAGCCTAGAATACAGAGAAGGTTATTTCTGAATTGCTAACCTATACCACCGCAAAATACAACTTACTAGAAATTAATATTCATTTACAAGTATTTTTTTGTAAAATTTATATATGGTAAACACACAAATCTATTGGACACAATTCAATGAATTTTGACAAGTGCATACATCTTTGTTACTCACATCCCTTATAAGATACAGATATATCATCCCAGAAAGTTCTGTCCCTCAGTCAATCATCTGCCAGAAGACAGCCACCTTTCAGGTTTTAATTTTTACAGATTAGTTTTTTTGGTTGAGCTTTAACAAGTAAGTTTTATATGTGGAGTTTTTTTAATTCAAAAATATTTTAATTTCTTATAGACGGATGTTGACCTATGGCATATTATTTCTTAGATGTCAATGTATATAATACATTCTTGAACCAAAATGAAATGCAGACTCTTACCATGGTCCTTACTGACTAGCCAAACTCTTTTTCTTGGCACAGTCCCTCTGGTTCAGTAGACTTCAGCTACACTGGACACCTTTTAGGTCCTCAGCCACATTAAGTTCTTTTCCACCCTAGTGACTGTATACTTGCTGTTCCCTCTGCTAGAATATATTTTTCTTATGCTTACCCTGTCTGGTTTTTTTCTCATCATTTAGATCTCAGCAAACCATTACTTATTCCAAGAGATTGTCCCTGACTATTTTACCTAACGGTACTCACAATTTTTCTAGGTTATTCTCTGTCACTTCCTCTATTTTATTTTCCATATGCCTCTTATCAATCTCCTGATGTTTTACTTAGGCTTTGTTATTCCCTTAGCCCCTAGAATAATGACTGGCAAGTGTGTGTGTGTGTGTGGTGTGGGGGAGGGGGAAGGGTATAGAAGGAAAGGGTTCAATAAATATTGGATGAGGGAAATATCTAATAATTTAACTTGGTATTCTTTATGTTATACCTAAGGGACAAAATATTTTCCTTACCCAAGTTGTTAACAGATAGGTCAACATTGCTTTACTCCTCCTTTCTTTTAAACCTTTTTATTTTGCTTACTCTTCTAATGAGCAAATATACGATATCTTTCCATGATATAACTATGTGTAAAAATATATATTTTGGGTTTTTGAGCAGTTACTCAGAAAAAATATTATTTCCACTTTGAAATGATGGAAACACTAAAAATTAACACAGGCATTTGCCTAGTTAGAGCCATAAAAAAAAAAAAAAAAAAAGTGCTGTCTCTTTTCAGAAGCAGGCTTTCAGCCTGGCCAAAGGTTGTTTCACCTGGGAAATTACTCAGAGCATTCACTGCCTTTGCATGGAAATGAAATTGGAGTTTGTCCCTGGTGCAACATAAATAAGAAAGAATGTGCTATGAGGGATAGGATCTGGGGATTCTGGAAGATACTCCTCCACTCCATGACAGGACACAGCTGTTCCCTCTCACAAGGACAATTAGAAACAAGTCCTTGAGTTTGGCTTTGTGTTTATCTACTTGCTGCTCGATAGTTTTCGGGTGGAAAGAGTGATAGCTCATAATTGGATTTATTTTTGCTTATCTATGATTCACAGATTTTTCATTATGGCACCAAACTATCAAACTATTCATATAAAGTATCTGAAGTAGTTTCCAGATTTTCATTTATTTGTTAACCTGAAAATTCCAGGAAACAGAACTATTTGATAGTTTTCTGGACTGAAAATCATCTTAAGAATGTAATATAATTACATAGTAGTTATAATTATATGCCGTTGTAATCACACAATTGACTTTTTCTATATGAATAGAAACACGGGCTGTCAGAAGAAGTGACATGTATTTTGTTTGTGTGTTTGTTTTTAAGGAGCATAGCAGCCACTGATCACGAACCAACAGATGCCAGGAAATCCTTCCCTTGTTTTGATGAGCCCAACAAAAAGGCAACTTATAATATATCCATCATCCACCCCAAAGAATACAAAGCAGTTTCAAATATGCCAGTGGAGGTAAGTACTTTAAAATTTTTTTATTTATGCAGATCGTCTATTTATAATATCAGGTAAGTTATCTTCTTTGCAGTGAGAAAAGCCACTGAATTCTAAAATTCTAAACTATGCTCTCATAGTTCATTTAGAGGCTTGAAAATGCATTTTGGCAATCTCTTTTCTCTGAGTCGTGATAGTCTTTAACCCAACATATCATGGTCTAGTCAGAAAGCCATGGTTGGGTTCCAAACATGAGTGAATATAGTAGACACTCATCAGCTGGGCTCTACTTAACTAAAGAACCTCCTAGTCATGACAGAGTAATGGCAAACTCATGGAATTAGAGACTCAAAAATATTCCTGGGCCCGGTCACTGTTCTTGGTTTTCAGTTGAATATAAGCATAGTATTTAAGATAGAGCTAGATAGAGTAAAAAGATAGAGTAAAAAAACATCACTCCACTATTGGAGTATAGAAGCCAACTTCAGAGAAACCTGTGCCCATAGATTTTTCTAGTAAACAAGTAGTACTTATGAAATGCTAACAAAGAATAGGCTCCAGTAAGTTCTTTGTAATGATTGGCATAAGATTGTTTCCTCTGTTACTGCTCCTCAACCACAGAGTGGGTAATGCAGCTAACTAAAGTGTCATTAGCTAAAGTTGAGGGTTATTATACCTTATACATATAATAAATACACATATATTGACATGTTAAAAGGTCAGACTCATCCTTAGATATAATTGTCATTCTCCTTAACACTAGAAAAACACCCTGCCTAAATTATATCTCCCATCTTTCTTTTTTTTTTTTATCTCCCATCTTTCTGATCCACTATCTGAAATGTCATCATTGAAATTCATCCCTTTTAATGATAAATATTCCTCAAAAAAGCAAGAACAAAATAAAGCAAACAAAAGCTTTAAGAGGGTTAAAAAGTAAATTGTTAGTCATTTGCACCTTGTGATGTGAATTAGTTTATCAATTTGTTTTCTTCTGATGTTGGTCACTTGGCCAATTGAGCTTCGACTGGAGAAGATAAACAAGTCTGACACACTAATCTAGAAGAGTGGGTCAGGGTAAAAGGCCCTTTGAATTTTCCATCTGGAAGGAGGAGTGCCGACGGGAGAAGAGAGGATGCAAACCTTCCCAACCTCTGCTGTAGACCTCTCAGATGACCTTTTCATTTTGTGGCGTATATTTCCTCACTTGTTACTTGTTCCAGACAATAGTACCAGAAGAAAGAGAATATCCTGGATCCTTAGGAGTACAAAACTGATACTGTTCTTATTGTAGAGTAACTTTGCTGGCACTCGGACACTTCTCTACAAGCACTTGCACAAGCAGGCTTGCTTGTCAATGAGGCATCGATTCTAGTCCAGCCTTCCTCGCTGAATCACCTTTGAAAGCTTTCCACAGTAGTGACTTACTGCATGGCTGCAAGGCACATGGAAGTATTTAAACAATGATAGTGGGAGCCAGGCAAGTATTCATGGATGAAGTATTAGGGCTGGTGATTGGCAGTGAGGAAGGCAAAGCTGACATGGACAGGCAACCAGACAGGTGGAGTCATCAGTGACATCAAGTAATGAAATCCTTCTTTCTGTCCGTGGTAACCAAGGCAGTAACTTTAGTGATGATACCTTGGATCTCTGATGTAGACACTGGAGATAGAAAAGAGAACCCAACATCCTGCTATGCCTGGTACAGCCATTGCCCTTCTGTGTAAATATCTGCTCCATTCTTCCTGTGTACAAGGCACCAAGCACAAGCATTTTCTTCATTGATGGATCCGGTATCCCCTCAAATATTATGGTCAGGATTGTGTATTTAATGTAGAAAGACAAACTCCTATATCATAGTCAAAGTTGTATTTTTCCCTGGGAAACCTCATACAGTGCATAGTTCAATCACGCTTTCACAGAACTAAAACTAAATGCCTTTCCCTCAGTCTTCTTCAATATCACCATTGAGCAGGAAAAACAAATTTTATCCCTAAGCTTTGACAAAGGAGCTCTGACTGAAAAGGCAGGTTTAGAGAAATCATTTGTCTTGTACATGATTGATCTTTTGGTAAATAAAAGATTATCTTTTGTTTTCAATAGAAAGAAGAATCGATGGATGATAAATGGAATAGAACAACTTTCCAGAAGTCTGTCCCTATGAGCACCTACCTGGTGTGCTTTGCTGTACATCAATTTGACTATGTTCAGAGAACATCAAAAAAGGGAATACCTGTGAGTCTCATTATATTTTTAAAAATTTCCTACCTATGCATCTGTGATTAATTTTCCATGTTTTTTGAATAGTTTTTCTCCTCACATGCAGACAAGGAGAGCCCATTAGTTCCCAGGGGCTGTGCACTTGATGATAGATACTCTGAGCAATATAGAAGATCATAAGCAGAAAGGACACATGAAGAATAAGCAAATATAATTGACATAGGAATAACTAGTTTTGAATTATTTTAAAAGGAAAATTCACTCTAAAAACAAAGCACACTCCTAATTATATCAGCACACATATATTAAAAGAGTTGAGCATGCCCAGTTTAGCAAAGTGGTTGAGTATATGTATTTGGGTGGAGTCCTGGATGAAGACCAGGGTGAGAGGAGACCACAGGAAGATGAGTATTCTTTAAAGTTTGGGATGCAGTTCCTTCACGTAATTCAAAATAAGACAACAAAAAAGTGTCAAAAAGCATTTTTAAAAAGTGTAAGAGATGAATAAGCTTTTAAAAATCAAGACAACTAATTCAGTAATTTCCTTTTGAAAACACAAATACTTTGACCTAATCAGTCTTCTCATTTTGAGGCCCCCATTTTGTTTATGTCCTAAACACTTGCTTAATCTGCCTTTTGGTTAGTCTGCCTCTCTGCTACATATCATATATATAAAACTTCATAATCTTTGCAGTATAACTTTCTAGGGAAAAAAAATCATCACTTCTATTTTACAGATGAGAGAATTGACACTTAATGTGTTCAGGTCATTTGCTCGAGATCACCTGCCTGGCAAATGGTGGAGACTCAAATTCTTTTTTTAAATTTTTAAAATTTTTTTGAATTTTTTATTATTATTATTTTTATTGGCGTTCAATTTGCCAACATATAGCATATCACCCATTGCTCATCCCGTCAGGGGACTCAAATTCTTTCCAAATACTGTACTCTGCTGCACCTTCTGAAATATAATATTCTAAAAATATCTTTACCTCTTCACCAATCACTGGAAGGAAGGGATGAATTCTTCTATTTCCCATGCAACTACCTGCCAAGGGAATTTACCTTTGTGTCGGATAGTAGGAGTCGAGCGTGGTTATCAGCATGCTGCCTGTACTGTATCCAGGTTAGAGGGGATAGGGGAATGTCCTGAGACCTTTTCAAAGAGGCTGTACATCGTGATGACTTCTGTCATCCCTTATCGCATGTGTTGCTTTGATGTGACCTTCAGTCATGGTGAAGAGCACTGCCAGGGGCTAATAGATAATATTCAGTGTAAAAAGGAAATGCCATTGGAAAGAGGAAATTTTTTTTTCTGTGCTGTGCCAAATGTCATCGCTGGGGCTCCTCCTTCGTCATATGGAGGGAAAAGCATTCATCCAGCTGCTTTTCTCTTCCTATATCATAGCAGTCATAGGATTTTCATCCAAGGATGCTTTCTTCTTCCTCTGCGGTTCAGTTGCATGAATGTCTCATCATGTGCAGGTGTTTTCTACACCACATTTTAAACATGATGATTAGATTTGGGGCAAGTTTTTAAATTTTGAGTAGAAATGCCAAGGCATGGGATGCCGGGGTGGCTCAGTGGTTGAGCACCTGCCTTTTGCTCAGGGCATGATCCCAGAGTCCCGGGATCGAATCCCACATCAGGCTCCCTGCATGGAGCCTGCTTCTCCCTCTGTCTGTGTCTCTGACTCTCTCTCTCTCTCTCTCTCTCTCTCTGTGTCTCTCATGAATAAATGAAAAAAAAACTAAAAAAAAAAAAAAGAAATGCCAAGGCAAAGCAGAAAGCTTAAACAATTCACTAATGATGATGTAATTCCCTAAATAAGGACAACGCAACCAACCAATCAGCAAAACGACAGTGTACTTGGAGCCATTTTCCAGAGTGACAAGGAGTTTGCATTTCCAATGGGACTCTATCACCTGGTCCTCTGACCAAGGACACTTATTTGTAAGGTGGTGACACTGGCTGGTTGAGTCATTAAAGCCTGTCCCGGTTAGTTAGCTGCATTCTATTGATGGATTTTATATCAAGGATTTGGGTGACATAATGAAAAATATAATTTGGCAAAAGATCCCAATGCCTTTTAAGTGGTAAATATTTCTTAAGTATCAGAGCTGAGCTCATAACATTCTGTTGTAAATTTGGTGAAGTTTTCACCATTTGAGTAGGAAATGAATATTGTCATAATGTATTTACTTTCTGACCATCTATTTGATAAGAGAGGAACAGAAAGCCATAATCTCTTTGGATACTTACTGGAGATCTGGGTCAGGAGAATTCAGTGAAAGTGAAGCATGGAGCTAAGCAAAGTAGGTACCCTTCCCTCCACCCCATCTACAGGAGACAGGCAACCACATTTTTCCCTCCTGCAAAACCTGGTAGGGCTGTTTTCTGCAAAATGTGAACAGAACATTATAAGAAAACTTTTAAGCCATCTAATGTGAATGTCAGTTTATGGTAAATTCCACCTCATTGGCATTTGAGAGTCTCCCTGCCTGGCTTTTCCTACCCACTCCCTCTAAATTGACATCTAGCAGTTAACACTCAAGCACAAATTCCCCAGTACAATTTGCCATTCCAGAAAAAATTACAGGGAAACCAACCTAGTTAGATCTGCTTAGATGAGACATCAACGAGAATGCAAACCAGCCTCAGTACTACATTTTTAGAGCTGAACAGACAACTTACAATAAACAGGCATGTGAGGAAAATAACAACATAAAAGAGAAAATCCAAGGCAAAGAAACAAAAAACATAGTGGGGGCAAATAATAATAATTGGGGAAAGTAAAGAGAAATCCAAAAAATCCATAACAAATTAAACTTCCTCACACATACAACCTTTAATTATTGCTCTCATAGATTCAAGAATATGATCACCATAAACTAGAACAGAAAGCAATGAGAAAACAATAAGAAATCAGCAGTCAGAGTTTAAAAACATGATTTCCAAAGCATAACTTGGCTCTGACCTCCAGGAACCTGCTACCAATTACCAATAAGCTTATGGCTTCAGTCCTGCCCACTGATTTGTATTTTTATCAAGTCCTGGAGATATTGTTTAAAGTCCTAATATGTTTTGTGGGTTTTCCATTTTTACATTGCATCTGTCATTTCTGTATGTGGAAATGCATCAAATCTTCAAGTTATTATGCCATCTTAACCCAAAGTCCCCATATTTCTATTTCAGTTTTAAAAAAATGGAACTAAGTAGTTTTAGTGCTATATCATACTTTTAGTAGAAATTTCATGAACCAAAAGACCATTCTCTTTTTAAAAATATTTTATTTATGGGACACCTGAGTGGCTCAGTGATTGAGCATCTGCCTTCGGCTCAGGGCATGATCCCAGGGTCCGAGGATCGAGTACCATATTGGGCTCCCTGTGACTTCTCCCTCTGTCTATGTCTCTGCCTCTCTCTCTGTGTCTCTCATAAATAAATAAATAAAACCTTAGAAAAATATATTTTATTTATTTATTTGTGAGAGAGAATGAGAGAGAGAGCATGAGTAAGGGGAGGGGCAGAAGGAGAGAGAGAGGGAGAAGTAGGCTCCCTGCCTAGTGGGAGATCCACCTCAGGGCTTCATCCCAGAACCCTGAGATCATCACCTGAGCCCAAGGCAGACGCTTAACTGACGGAGCCACCCTCATACCCCCAAAAGACCATTCTTAGCCACTTTGCTTCTGACAGTATTATTCTGGTACATTAATCATTTGCTATTCATAGTCAGATTATATTGTACAATCAAGAATCAATAGCACCCTGATTAAGCTCTCTTGGGTATGTTTGCCATTCTGGCAATAGATTCTTTATATAAGTAAACATGGAATCCAGACCTATGTTCTTCTTGTTTACTGGAGATTACATAGCAGATATTAGTAGTTGAACCATTCATTATGCTTAAAATGTCCTTGTTGCTCTTGAGAAAAAATTAGATTCAAGGACTCATCCCAAAAATTATTAGGAAGAAAGGTAACCAAGTTTGGAAGGTAGTTGAAGAGACTTTTAAGTTTAATTCTGTATATTTTCTTTTTCAAATACTATTTGCATTACATTTTGATTCGGTCCTGAAAAAACAGAATAACTTGAAGAGTTACTCCAAGTAATTTAGCAACAATTAGGACCAGCCATTGGTGGAAAGACTTTTTAAACTCTGTTGGTAAGAAATCACCTGAGGCCTTTTTCAGGTTTAGTTGATTGTTTAAGGGTTTTAAAGTAAATCAAGTTTTTAGGTATTTATCCAAAGAAAATGAAAACACTAACTTGAAAAGATATATGCACCCCTATGTTCATTGCAGCATTATTTACAATAGCCAAGATGTGAAAACAACTTAAGTGTCCATTGATGGATAGGTGGATAAATACACACACCTATATACACACAGAGGAATATTATCCATCCATTAAAGAATAAAATCTTGACATTTGTAACAACATAGGTGATCTTAAGAGCATTGTGCTAAGTGAAATAAGACAGACAAATACTGTAAGATTTCACTTACATGTGGAAACTTAAAAACAAACAAAACAAAAATAAAAATAAACCAAAAAAACAGGCTCATAGATTCAGTACATACTGGAGGTTGCCAGAAGCAGGGAGTGGAGGGTGAGTATAATAGGTGAATGGGGTCAGAAGATGCAAACTTCCAGTTATAAAATAAACAAGTTGTGGGAGTAAAAAAATAAAATAAACAAAATCACTGAATTCTACTTTAGAAAAACAAAAATTAAAAAGATCTGACAAGTACAAAATGTGGAGACTCTATGACTTTCCAGTTAAGTGAATTAACTCCTAAATTATCAATAAAATGCACTTTTTAAAAATAGGAGTCAAGTTATGGGATACAATGTCCTTGATAAATATGTCATTAACCTGATAGGTTAGTTCAAAGTTTTCCATTGGGCTATATTGTATTCCATTTTCAAATCCAGGACATGGATTATGAATATATTTCTAAGTTTTAAAATTTAGAGGTTTAGGGATCCCTGGGTGGCGCAGCGGTTTGGCGCCTGCCTTTGACCCAGGGCGCGATCCTGGAGACCCGGGATCGAATCCCACGTCGGGCTCCTAGTGCATGGAGCCTGCTTCTCCCTCTGCCTGTGTCTCTGCCTCTCTCTCTCTCTGTGTGACTATCATAAATAAAAAAAATAAAAATAAAATAAAATAAGATAAAATAAAATAAAATTTAGAGGTTTAATACACATACATTACTAGAAGTTTGGATGGAAAAAAGCAGGTAAAAAAAGGAAAATCACCCATATCTAATAGCTTTGTGAAGTATATTTGACCTATGACCTCAGTAACTTTGCCAGAATTTTTAGCTTTGCCCAGTTTTCCAGAAACCAAATTCAGGACAAGTTAAGTGGAAAGGATAATCCTATTCCTGAGAAACAGTAAATTCTAATTAGGGCTTGAGTTTCTTTGGGCATTTGACCTCTGTCTTTTGTAAAGGAGGATATGCAGAAAGGAGGAGTTACCTTGCGGAGATTATTTCAACTCTAGTTAAATTCTCCTTGGCTTTCGTGATCAGAGGGAAGAAGTTGAGGGGGACTAAGAGAGTGCTGGTATTACCCATGGAATTAGGTTTATGCTATAACCATACTAATTGATTAATTCAGTAAAAGAGATTATATTGTGCCTGCTTCCAAAAAGTTACAGGATGATTCCTGAATAGGTGCACTGGATTTATATCTTTGAATGAATCCTTCCTACTTGCCCATGTCTTCTTACTTTTGGCTTTAGCCCATTATTTGTCTGTAGTGGAAAGATTGGTTGAGGGCAACAAATACATGTATTGTTGGGGTTTTTAAAAATAAACTTTATTTTTTAGAGCAGTTTTAGATTTTATGCCATGGATTTTAATTTATGCATTCCCCTACATAGAAATAGTCTTAAAAAAAAGAAATAGTCTTATTAGAAATAAGTTTCATTGTTTTAATACTCAGATATGTTCTTAAACTTCTTATTTTGAAATAATTTTAGATTTACAGGGATTACAAAGATACAACAATGTATGTGACATTCGCTCAGCTTCTGCCAAAGTTAACATCTTACAAAATTGGTTATCATCAAAACTAAGAAATTAGTATTTGTACAAAACTATTAACTATGTTACAGACTTTATTTGAATTTCACCAGTTTTTTCACTACTGTACTTTTTCTGTTCCAGGACCCAATAGATAATACCACATTGTATTTAGTCATGATATCTCCTCAATTTTGTCCAGTCTGTGTCATTTTCTCAGTCTTTCCTTGTTTTTAATGATATGGATACTTTTGAAGAGTACTGGTCAGATATTTTGTACCATATCCTTCAATTTGAGTTTGTCTGATGCTTTCTCATGATTAGAGTGGCGTTTTGGATTTGGAAGAAAAATACCATAGAGATAAGGTACCCCTCTCATTAGATCATTTCAGGGTATATGCTATCAACACAACTTATTACTGGTGAGGCTAACGTTGATCACTTGGTTAAGGTGATGTCTGTTAGGTTTCCATAGTATAAATTACTACAACCCATTCCCAAAAGGAAAGGAATTAATCCCCACTTCCTGGAGGGAGGACTATCAGAGAATTTATGGAGATATATTTTACCTACCTCAGTGATGAATAAATACTTATAGGAAGAGATAACTAAAGGTTATGTACTGGGGGGCAGCCCCGGTGGCACAGCGGTTTGGCGCCGCCTGCAGCCTGGGGTGTGATCCTGGAGACCCAGGATCGAGTCCCACATCGGGCTCCCTGCATGGAGCCTGCTTCTCCCTCTGCCTGCGTCTCTGCCTCTCTCTCTCTCTCTCTCTCTCTCTCTCTCTGAATAAATAAATAAAATCTTAAAAAAAATAAATGTTATGTACTGGGGCACCTGCCTGGCTCAGTCAGTTAAGAGTCTGCCTTTGGGGGATCCCTGGGTGGCGCAGCGCTTTGGCGCCTGCCTTTGGCCCAGGGAGCGATCCTGGAGACCCAGGATCGAATCCCACATCGGGCTCCGGGTGCATGGAGCCTGCTTCTCCCTCTGCCTGTGTCTCTGCCTCTCTCTCTCTCTCTCTCTCTCTCTGACTATCATAAATAAAAAAATAAAAAAATAATTTAAAAAAAAGAGTCTGCCTTTGGCTCAGGTCATGATCCTGGGGTCCTGGGATCGACCCCCACAGTGAGCTCCCTGCTCAGCAGAAAGTCTGCTTCTTCCTCTCCCTCTGCTGCTCCCTCTGCTTGTGAGCTCTCTCTCTCTCTCTCTCTCTCTCTCTCTGTATAAATAATAAATAAATAAATAATCTTAAAAAAAAAAAGCTTATGTACCTATTCGATTTCTCCTTAAAGCTTTGACCATTCATTGTCACATTGCTCAGTGTGCACAAGGAGGAGGCTAAACCCCGAAGGGAATGAAAGATGCTAAGAAAACTTCAGTTGAGACGTGAAACAGGTGGTCACCACCGTCCAGCATCACCCAAGTGTGTTTTCAGGTCTTGGCTGGTCATACCATCTCTTTCAATGCCAAACATAGCACCCTCTGTTACAGGGGCCTTGCAAAGGTCCTGGGCTCTATACAGGGGAGTGCCTACTTGGAACAGTTCAGATAAAACTACAAAATCTCAAGAGATGAACAGGTGCTAAATCTGCTAAACAATCAACAATGGAAAGGCAGGGTGTTACATATTTATAAAATGTAAATATTAGGGAAAGTGTTATTAATGCTGGGACAAGAGGAGTACACAGATAAGCAATAGACTTACATTCTTGGGACATTCCTGGGCAAACCTGGCTGATGTGGTTACCTTTATCGATAGAAAACACTTAACAGACAAGGACAATAGGACATGGATCCAGGGCACAGCTGATCTGCAGTGCTCTCAGGTGGCAGTGGGAAACTTGCAGGCACTGGCTTGGCTTCTGACCAGGGCGGTGGTGACAGTTGTGGCTGGCCTTCTGTTCAGGCTGATGCCTCTCTGTTCATAGGGTCATTCTATGTTCAGTGCCTTCACCTCAGACCCTAACGTGCTCTTCAAGAACCCCAACCCGTCCACTTCACTATCCCTCTCCTGGTGCAGGCAAGTCTCATGTAGTTTTTTGAGGGAGAGCTGGATCTTCCTCTGTTCTCTTTCCAATCTATTGATGTAGTATAAATTCTGCTGTTTGTTTTTTTCTTGGCTTTCTGCTTTTATTTCCAAAAGCCTTCTAGCTACCCTTTTGCAAATTGAAAGGTTTTGGCTTTCAGATGTATTGTGTGGGCATGAAAAGCCTATTTTGGCAGTCAAAAATGTTTTACTTTTTTTCCCCTCTGTGTTGTCCTACTGTCCCTGAGGGTTATGTAGCGATCACTCACATATAAGAAAATGTAGACAAAGAAAATCACAGAGATTAATAATTCAATGTATTATCTATAACGACACCAGTGTTCTCGATGGGACACATAAAACTCTTACACGTCAAGCACTGCTTTATGACTAGTTTATTTAATGCTCCCAATTACTCTATGAGCTAAGGGCTCTTGTTATCTCAAATTTGCAGCTGGGAAAAATCAGGTTCCACTCTTAGAGTAGAGAGAAGAGGCAGCATGATACAGTAAAACCCCAACATTGGACTGAAGACTATGTCATCATTTTTCTCATGTACACAATGAGGAAGTTTATTTTAAAAACCCTTCAAATTCTAAAATATGAAATAGGGATCTACAGTTCTTATCTAAAACCGGGGGGCTAGTTGTAAGTTAATATTCAGAAATGTTCACACTCGTACAGGTAATATGGTACCACTACTGCATATGTTTGAGTAACTGCAGCAGGATCTGGGGCAGTGCCTTACAATCAGTCATATTTCTGCAGCAATGTTTTTGTGGTGAGATAAAGATTATAAAAAAACTACTGTTTGTTCAGGTTGAACAAGACTTCCCAATTAGTTTGCTCTGAACAATAAAAAGCTTTTTTATTTTCAGGACTCTTTGGATTCTATAATTGTGCAAACTGGAATAGTGGAACTTATCAGTGAGGCGACATATTATATTCTAGTATTGTCAGTAGTGCCAGATTCATAGAATTAATGTGTAGAATGAGACAGTGCATGGAAAGGGCTTATCACATTACCTGGAAATTTTAAGCACTCAGTAGGTCTAATGATTAATCATAATGATGACATATAAAGGAAGCAGCAGTAACCAGGCAGGTTCTTAATTCTTGTTGACATAAGTTCCATCTCTCAATTTCCTGGAGACACTTAAATGAAAGGGACAATAGTAAGAACTATGAAAGCCTTCCCATATGATGAGAAAAGTAACAACAACAACGATAAAATAGATATATCACACCTCCTCAAAGAGTAATCAGCTGAATATACACATTGGAAAGCACAGACTTTAGATCTGATACCAGCTCCATAGATTCAGTACTTTCAGGTATGACTAATGGTATCCAACAGTGGTATATCTAGGTAATTTAATTACTTAAGGCACTTATTACCTCTAAAAACTAAATATATGAATGCAAATTAGGTTCTTGAAGGCTTACACACTTTATATTTTATATAAGATTATAAAGTTTAAATATAAACTTGATATTTGACCTTTAACAGAGTCCTGGCATAATAAAGGATATATGACTCTTCTAGAAGGCAAGAAAGAAGAAAGAATATACATGCATATCCCCCTCCTAGCTCTGTGCTGTTTCAGTATTGCCAGTCAGATGCTTAAAAAAGTCATCTCAGTGAAGCAAGCTTATGAACTAGAAAGATGACAATTATTACAAAGTGATGACAATTCAGGGGTAATTTCCTAACTTTGTCACAGACAGAAGCACTGTGGCTTAGCTGACGATGGAGGAAGGCTAGCCATCTTTGCTAAAGCCCACAGAAAGGAGAGGGAGGTGCAGATGGAATGTAAGCTGAAGATGACGTTGGAGAGCAGGAAAGGCTGAGCAGAGGACAAGTGCAGGCAGCAGCAGAGAGAAGGATGTTTAAGTCACCAAATCCGAACATTGCAGATGATCTATTAAATGGATGCCACATAAAGGATCTTGAAGCTTCCAATAGCACACAATATTGGCATGATGGTAGAGTCTTTAAAGTCAGAATGTATTTGTTACATATCATAGATAGGACACACTCTAGATAAACTTTGGATGATTATGTTACAAGATTAATGGCTAAATCTACATATTCTGTGATTGGTTTGCTTAGGCGATCAGAGCAATAGTCATAAAATATGACTGATGACAGATCACAGGTGATCTTCAGACTGGCCAGACTGTGAAGACAGAACATTATGCCGTGGTGTTGGTTTTCTCAGAAACAAAAGAGGAAGGGGCTACTTTCATTCTGATTCAATTTAGATTAACATCAATCCAACAAGAGAAATATGGAGAGTGAGGAAAACCAGATTATGTTGTCTCAGAAGCATTCTGTGTGAAGGGAGTCAACCTACAAGTATGAGAGGGAAGATTGGGTACAAAGAGCAGAGTCTTTCTCCTCCTCGTTGTTCCACCTGGGGCTCCCACTGTTATCTGTTCTTCCTCTTTCTCCCTTTTTCTAAACCCTCTTTCATTCTTCAAACATCATGTGTGGAACAAAAGTAGTGTGTGGACAACAGTGGAGTAAGTCAAGAGGAACTACCCTTTCTGAAGTTTTTAATGGTAGAGAACAGATATGGTAGAGATTCTGAGGGAGCTTTGACAGTCTAATTCACAGCTGAAAAGTTCTGAGAATCTCAGTACAATATGGCAATCCTGTCTGAACATGATGGTTTTGATTTCATAGGGGGCAATTACCTTTGCTCTGTACAGTGGCCACCAGCTGGATCCTTAGTTTCACTTAACTTCTTGGAAAATGCATGGTCACTGTTCATAAAGAGAATGAGAACAGTAAGAAAATGTATCAATTCTCCTGGTTACTGAAAAAAAAAAACAAAAACAAAACCAAGCCCAAGACAAATCTCAAAGAATGCTGGGATGGTTGTTGAGTAAGTTGTGTTGCCTTTGGAGATGAAGATGAACACATCTTTACTTTTGCAAATAAAGCAAGAATGTCAACTACCCAGGGGATGTGCGAAGAGTGAGCCAGCTCTGGTAATTTCAGGGATGCTCTTTCAGTACTTGTCCTTTAAATTCTTGGATCTTTTTTCTGTTTTTCACATCTAAGAAAAGATGGCCTGAAATGTGTGCCTAAGAGAACACCAAAACTGGCAATACTTTTGGAATAATAAAGGAAGAAAGTAGACATAATTTCTCTTTCTGTTTTCTGTTTTTAAAATGATGAGTCACCTGTTCCATTTGGGTAGATGGGCTTGAATTTACCAAATAACTGCATATTTTGCTTTACTTGAGGGTTTTGAATCAGGTCTTAATTTTAGCAAATATGCTTCATTTGAATTCCTCACAAACTTTTTTTAAAAAAGTTTTATTTTTTAGAGAAGTTTTAGGTTTACAATTAAATTGAAGGAAAGGTACAAAGATTTTACATATACCCTTTTCCCCCACATATGCAGAGTCTCCCCCATTATCACGATCACTCCCTCAAATAGTACATTTTTTCTTTTTTCTTTTTCTCTTCTTTTTTTTTTAGGGTATAAAAATTTATTACAGGTACAGAATATGACCATTAACGAATGCAGACAGGCTAGGACACAATGATACTGGATGGAAGATGGCTAGCTCTTTGGAAAGTGAACAGGTTTGGGTGGCTCGGAGCCTCATGCCACATGGAATGGTCAGTCAGAAGGGAGAGCGCATGTCAGACACTGCAGGAGGTCAGGGCACCGAGTGACTGCTCTGTGTGTCCAATGCCTTCCCCATCTGATCTGGGGCTTCAAAGGATGCCACACCCAGAAGCAAGCAACTGAAGCAGAGAGGATTCCTAAGGTGGCCCAGGCTTGTCTCTGAAGTCACGGCAGCACCATTTTAAGCAATATGTTTAATTGGATGATTTCCACAAACTATACACGAAGTTTCTAACCATCACAATTCAGTGAAGTACAAAACATTAAGTTACAGGCTGTGGGAAGAGAAGGCAACACCAGTGGTGGCACCTTCCAATCCTGGTTGGTCTAAGAGTAGGGGGTGGGGAAGGTATCGTTTTAAACTGAGCCCCTCATTTCAATGTACAAAAGAATTACTCTGATCGATATTAAATTGTATTGAAAACAAAATGGACTAAAAAGCAACTACTACTCTATGTTGGGGTGGAAATGGGAGGAAAGAATGAGTCCTTCAAAGCAGGAGGGGAGACAGTTGGAAAAAGGTTCTGTGGCTGTGACCCCAGGTGGTCACTCACGCTGCTCCATTTTTACTTTGGGTGGTCTCAGGAAGGTCCAATTTTTCTTCTCTTTCTTCCCCTTTGTATTTGCTTGGAAGTGTCACCAGCTGTCCACACGGCCATCTCGACTTTCCTCGGAGTTTTTCTGCCTCTCCCTTTCCCGTTTGGCTTTTTCTTGAGCTTCAATTTCTTCTTCCCTTTGTCGCTTCCTTTCGTGCATCTCTTTGGCTTCTCTCTCTTTCCTTTTAATTTCCAGCTCAGCAAAGAGTTTCATGGTCTGTTTATATACTGCTTGTTTGAACAGCTCAGGGTCATCCTCCTCCACATTTGTAGGTTTTCCTTCCTTCTTTAATTGCTTTTCTCTCTCTTTCACAGTGTGTTCCACGTATTCTTTTCCTGCCTGAATGACATCCAGGGCCCTCTTCTTTTGTTCCTGATCCAGTAGCAACTTGTAAGCTTTGTCCACAGCTTCAAAAGCCTTTTGTGCTCTGTCAGCATCATCTTGATTTTTGTCGGGGTGTGCCAATATGGGTAACTGTCGAAACCCCTTTTTTATTTCTTCATCTGTCACTTCAGGATCTATCTGAAGAACCTCAAATGGGTTCAAATTGAAGTAGGAAGAACCAGGACGGGTCAATCTTTCAATCTGATTTTTGGATGTTAGAACGAATCTCTCTTCTCTGTTTCACCTCACTGTAACAGGTCATAAATGCTTCCTCGGTGCTCCCTCCGCCAGCCGAAGCCCCGCTCTCTCCTGGAGCCGCCGTTTCCCCGGCCCAGCAACCACGTGACTCCTCTTTTTCCTTTTTCCTTTTTTTTAACCAAAAATGAACCTACATTGACACATCATAGTGTTCAAAGTCCATAACTTACCTTTGGGATCACTCTTGGTGTTGTATGTTCTATATCATCAAATGTTTGATGACATATAACTATCATTATTATATCATACAGAGTATTTTCACTGACCTAAAAGTCTTCTGTGCTCCATTTATTCATATTTCCTTCTTCCTCTGCCTCCCAGCCCCTAGCAATTACTGATCTCTTTATTGTCTCCATAGGTTTTCCTCTTCCAAAATTAATATAGTTGGAATGAAACAGTATGAAGCCTTTTCATAATGGCTCTTTCAGTTAGTAATATGTATTTAAGGTTTCTCCCTGTCTTTTCATGGCTTTGTAGCTCATTTCTTTTTAGCAGTGTATAATATTCCATTGTCTGGATGGACCACAATTTATCCATTACCTGCTTCAGGACATCTTGGCTTCTCTCAAGCATTGGGAATTGCGAGTAAAGCTGCTATAAATATCTATGTGCAGGTATTTGTTGTACGTGTTGTAAAGTCTTTTAGTTAAATACAAAGGAGCACAATTCTGGATCACATAGTAAGAGCATATTCAGTTTTGTAAGAAACTGCCAAATTGTTTTCCAAAGAGGCTATACCATTTTGCATTCCCACCAGCAGCATACGGGAGTTCCTATCACTCGTGTCCTCACTAGCATTTGGTGTTGTCTGTGTTCCTGATTTTGGCATTCAAGTAGGTGTGTAGTGGCATCTTATTGTTGTTTTAATTTCTATCTTCTTGATGACATCTGATGTGGAGCATCCTTTTGTATATGGATTTACAATCTCTGTATCTTCATTGATGAAGTGTTTGTTAAGGTCTTTGGCCCATATTTTAATCAGGTTGTTTTCTTCTTGTGGAGTTGTAAGAGTTCTTTGTGTATTTTGGCTAATAGTCCTTTATCAGGTGTGTCTCTTGCAAATTTTTTACCCCAGTCTTTGGCTTGTCTTCTCCTTCTCTTGACATTGTCTTCCACAAAGTAGAAGTTTTAAATGAAGTCAATTATCAGTTATTTCTTTCATAGATCAAGCCTTGGGTTACATTTAAGAAGTCATCTTCATATCAAAGGACATCCAGGTTTTCTCCTATGTTATTTTCTAGGAGTTTTATAGCTTTGCATTTTACATTTAGGTCTGATCCATCTTGAGTTCATTTTTGTGAAGTGTTTTGAGTCTGTATCTAAATTCATTTTTTTTTGCATGTGGATGGATATTCAATTGTTCTAGCACCATTTGTTAAAAAGACTATCTTTGTTTCATTGTATTGCTTTTGCTTCTTTATCAAAGAACAATTGACTGTATGTGTTGGTCTATTTCTAGACCCTCCATTGTGTTGTATTGATCTATTTGTATATTCTTTTGCTAATACTGCACTGTCTTGATTAGTGTAGCTTTATAGTAAGTCTTTAAGTCAGGTAGTATTAGTCCTCCAACTTTGTTTTTATCCTTCAATATCAGGTTAGCTATTCTGGGTCATATGTGTTGAAATTGGGGGATAAAAAGTCTATGCTTGGATTTGATTTATAAATCATGTCATAGGGACATGAAATAACATCTTAGAGAATTAGAGAATTGATGCTTCCCTCTCAGAATACTTTGAATCACTGTATTTTAGACTCTCAGAGCAAAATAGTTACAATATTAAAAGGGTAATTTGGACAGTAATGGATAGAAGAGTACAAGTGGAAAAAATGTATCCAGGGGCTCTTTAGATGAGAAAAATCATATGATTCATTTCCTCAGAAACAAACTACTCAGAAGTAAGCAAGTAGGTATGTAGGTAGATAGATAGATAGATAGGTAGATAGATAGATAGATAGATATTGATAGAAAGATAGGTAGACACATAGATTTTAAGAATATATATTATAAATAGAAAAAAGTAATGTTTAAAAATACATTGGACAATATGCCAACCATTGTGTCTTACATTATTTTTAGTTACTGAAATCACTCAGAGAGTTATCAGTATTGTTTTCCTTTACACTTAAGTCTCAGAGATGTGAAGTGATTTGTCCAAAACCAGGATCCAAATAAGTCTTTACCTGACTCCAAAGCTCACCTTCTTTCCACTATGTTATATGTCATAGATTTTGTGTTCTTTCAAATAAAGAATAATTTTCACTAAATTTTTGTGTTTTGTTTAATAGCTCACTATATATGTCCAGCCACAGCAAAAGCACACAGCTGAATATGCTGCAAACATAACTAAGATCGCATTTGACTATTTTGAAGAATACTTTGCTATGGATTATGCTCTTCCTAAATTAGGTGAGATTCATTTTTTATTTTCTTATTTTTAATAGTGCCTTTGCTTTTATTTAAGTTAAATCATTTCCTCAAATCTTAGTATTCTTAGTTAATAGTCTCCCCTTAGGCTTTTTATTATATGCCTAAAATATGTGTCTCATATTTATTAGATGCTGAAAGATGCACTTTAGATTCCTCCAAGAATAATGTCCATAGTTACTCTGTTCTTACCTGATAAATGCATAGACTTTTATTTCCAAATAAAGATTAAAGTATTTAAAGTGCAAAACTGCAGGTATTGATAATAATCAAGCCAGAAATAGCAACCTATATTAGTTGATTTCAAAATCATTACCATTCCAATAGTTTACATTGCCTCCCTACCATCAAGGAAGTGATAATTCATAGGGATAAGTGATGCTATCAGAGTCCTATGTGTAGTCTTTCCATTGTACAGGATTAACTCTAGATTCCCCAGCAGTTAAAATGAAATACTGATGCTCCTTCCATAAATATTTTTTTTCTAATGGGGGGGGCATGTTTTCTTTTTAAAATAAAAATAGGGCTATAATCAAGATGGTGCAGATATGATACTTCTACCAATAGCAGAGGTGCTTTATTAATAAGCTTAAGTGGTGTTAACAAAAACTGTAAATGAAACAATCATATAGATGTCTGCAGGGATAAAATGATGACAATAAGGAAACCGACCAACCCAAAACTGATTTCTCTATTTCTTTTTATGCTTCTCCTTTAATAAACTATTAGTGCAAAGTGACTGAGGCACCAAATTCTCTACATGGGAATGGCTGTGGCTCTGGGCAACTTTGTAGATGCTCCATTTTCTCTTCAAGGGCATCAGCTCCCAACTATTAGAGAAAGAGACAGGAACAGAAACAACTTTTAATCAACATCAGAATAATATTTAATAAAATGTTAAGCACATTGTTTTAAAAGTCTCTTTTCTCTTTATTTCACTTGAAACACCTGGGAAAAAGTGGGCAGTGGAGCTCTTACAAATTTATATCGCTCTTCTTTTCTCTTCCTCTTTCTCCTATATGCCTTCTTTATACTTTTAAATGTATTTTCAGTCCTTTCCGAGTTGACTCACTCTTAGACTTTCTGTACAATTGAAATCTGCATTTATTTCACTCCCCATTCATTAAATACACTGGAGTTAATTAATTATAATGTCAATACTCGCTAGAGAAGTGAGGTTACAAAAAAGTCCTCTCATTCAAGGATTAGGTACAAATTACACTCCATAGTATTATAGAAAATAATGGCTCTTGGGGGGAATACTTCTCCACCCTTTAAATGGTATTCTTGTGACAAAACAACCAAGCCTATGAATGAAGATGACATAAAAAGGAAACTACTGTTGTAATCTTGACTTTTATTTAAAATATATCCATTTTTCATTCTCTTATAAAAAGCTTTTTTAAAAAATTTTAAAAAATAATGATAAAAATAAAAAAAGATTTTATTTAACTATTTGACAGAGAGAGAGAGTGAGTACAAGCAGAGGGAGCAGAAGGGAGAGAGGGAGAAACAGGCCCCTTGCTGAGCAGGGACAACTCCCCCAATACACACACCAGGGGCTTGACCCCAGGACCCTGGGATCATGATCTGAACCAAAGGCAGACGATTAACCAACTGAGCCATCCAGGTGCCCCTATAAAAAGCTTTAAGAATCTTTATGTTAACCAGAAAGGACCTTTGCTTATACGTCAGATAAAAATTTATTTTTATTTATGTGCCTCATTTAAATTATATATAATAACATGGGGTCCCTGCATGGCTCAGTTGGTTAAGCATTCAACTCATGATCTTATTCGGGTCTTGATATCAGGGTTGTGAGTTCTAACCTCACGTTGGGCTCCATGCTGGGCATAAAGCCTACTGTAAAAAAATTGTATGTAATAACAAAGTAATTACTATTTTATTATAGTTCATTAGCTGAAGAATCTGTATTCTGTCCACTAATCAAGCTCAACATTTTCTGTTTGGGATTTAACATAGAACTGATAGATACTGCTTCTTCCTGTCAGATGTTGTATCGAAGATTATAGGCCCAAACAAAAATAAGGAATAGAAATTCCTGAGGTGCTTGGGTGACTCAGTTGATTAAGCATCTCCCTTTGGCTCAGGTCATGATCCCAGGGTCCTAGAATCAAGTTCTGCATCGGGCTCCCTGCTCTGCAGGAAGTCTGCTTCTCCCTATCCCTCTCCCCCTCCCCCCTGCTCATGATCTTTCTCTCAAATAAATAAATAAATAAAATATTTTAAAAGAAAAGAATAGAAATTCCTGGTAGAATCCAACATTTTAGGTCTGGAAGATAATTTAGAAAGAATATATTCTATTTTATGTTGATCCAACTTATTTAACACATGGAAATGGATGGAAACCTATTCAGTTATTAGGGAATTGGGTACAATCTTAAGTTGTACAGAAGTAGGGAAAAAGCAGAATTTCATATTCTCTAATATTCTGCATCCTTATATAGACATATATTCCTGTGTACTTGGAAGCTGTGTACTTCTAAGTCTTCATTTGAAAACTTCACTCCTTATTCCTCACAGCTTATCCTTGAAAATAGACTTTCTGTTACCTAAGTGAAAATCTTAAAAAAAAAAAAAAAAAAAAAGCTAACAAAAATGAAGTATAGAGAGAAACAAAAGCCATAAAATTATAGAGGACTGAAAAGAGCAATGCCATTAGTATCCTTGAAAACTAAAAGACACATTGATATCTGGAGTCAACAGGAAAAGTTCCATGGAAAGTTTGAATGCATGAAGGCTGAAAAGTTTGCACAAATAAATGATTGTCTTCTACTCCAAGAAATTATTTTTAGTCCTTTTAAAAAACATTCATCCAAAGAACTTAATTTAGTAAGAAATGTTATAAACAAATGCAAAGAAGTATTTCTCATGGGACCATTTCTTTTTCCTTAGATGAAATCGCTATTCCAGACTTTGGCACTGGGGCTATGGAGAACTGGGGACTCATCACTTACAGAGAAACAAACTTGCTTTATGACCCTCAGGAATCAGCCTCTTCAAACCAGCAGAGGGTGGCCAGTGTGGTTGCCCATGAACTTGTGCATCAGGTATAGAATCTTAGTATCAAATTAGCTTGTTTTTAAAAGTGGCTTAAGACCCATAGGAATTATGAAAATTAACAATAACGTAGCAAATAAAAAACAGCCAATCAGAAAATCCTGCTCAAAGTCTTTCTTAGTGATAATAAACATGTTACCATACAAACCTGTTAAGACACATTGTTTTGCCTTTAGTAAATGCACAGGAGACCTCACTCTGACTTTAAATAGGCCCAATAATACCTAAATAAAGGCAATAAACTAAAGAGAATTTAAGATCATTTAAAAATCAGGAGAAATTGAAAAAAAAAACAAGAAATAAATGTTATTTAAGTACAATGTCTGCCACTTCTGTGTCAAGTGGCAATATTTATATGGACAAATAAATGTATTGAAAATTTCTAGGTTTCTGTACCACAAGCATAAGAATTTAACTCTCTTTATTGCTTATCATTTCAGTGGTTTGGAAATACCGTGACCATGGAATGGTGGGAAGACTTGTGGCTAAATGAAGGATTTGCTTCCTTCTTTGAGTTCCTGGGAGTAAACCAAGCAGAAAAAGACTGGCAAATGGTGAGCCACAAAACACATAGCTCTAAATGTCTATTTGTCTCCTGCAAAGCACAGAAACCTTTATACCATGACAGTGTCCCTGAATCAGGGGCCTGGTCCGATGGTGAATTCGGAATTTTGTTGTCAGTATGGAGCAGAGTCAATTCATTCTACTGACTTATACCTTGCTTAGGCCAATGCCCAGGCCTTGGAGGGCAACTGACCACCCCAATCTGAGGATGTCCTCGATAGAGTCACTCAATAACACATGTCAAGGCAGGAAAACAAATAGTGAGCTTAGACAACGAGGCTCTGTACTGAAGTGTCTATAGTGTTAATCCTTTGAAAAATCTAAGTCTAATTTTGCAAATGACTTACCTAATGCAGGTTGCTGAAATAGTGTGTAAAGAGAGAAGGGCATAAACTGGGTGTTACAGGGGATGTGACCTTGAGCAAGTGACATATCCTGAGTGAGTTCTCTGCTCTATGAAAGAAGAGAGAGAGTTGTTCTCTCCTTGTAAGCTTAAAAGCTCCTAAACAATACATTTAATTACCATTATCCTACCTCCTGTCCGTGAGGGGCCTGAAAAGAGGAACCTATGAACCCTAAAGATATTTTTTCTGAAAAGCTAAATCTGTTTTTATCGATACTTAAGTGGTATAAGTACTCTTGCCTGGATTTATGAAAGAGTCAGTGTGTAGATGTATAAAAATAGAGAATTACATGTTGTGTACTATAGAGACTACTGCCCTCTACTGGAAAAAATAAAAAGACAACCTTAAAGGCCTGAAGCCCTTGGTAGTTTCCATAACCTACTTTAAAGAGTGAGAAAGTTAATTTCCAACAATTCCTGCTTTAAGGTTTTCAACCATGAAACTATTGACATTTTGGACCAGATAATTTGAAAGTGGTTGACATTTGTGGGGGTTGTTCTGTGTATTTTAGGATACTTAGGAGCACCCTTGGCTTATATTACTAGATGCAGGTCACCTCCCCCCAAGTTGTAAAACCAAAAATGTGTCCCCATATTTCCAAGTGTCCCCTGGGGGACAAAATTTTCCCTAGTTGAGAATCACTCGTATATGTTGAAAATTTGATTTTGTATTGTTGAAATTAAACTATAAATATGAAAAATTATATTTTCCTTTATTTTCTATAAAGTAAACTGAGGCCTTTCTTATTGCAAGATATTGTAAGAAATTATAACATTTTAATATTGTTGTATTATGTATAATACATTTAACATTTTAATATTCCAATTTGGTACTTCAAAACACCAAATAAATTTCAGAAGAATTTGGTATGCAGGTTCTTTAGTTTTTTAAGATTTATTTATTTATTAGAGAGAGAGAGAGAGAGAGTGAGAGAGAATGAGTGGTGGGGTGGAGCAGAGCAAAAAGGAGAAAGAGAATCCCAAGCAACTCCCTGCTGAGTGCAGAGCCCAATGTGGGGCTCAATTCCATGACCCTGAGATCATGACCTGAACTGAAATCCAGAGTTGGGTGCTTAACTAAATGACCTATCCAGGTGCCCCTAGTATGTAGTTCTTAAATGAAATGTAATTACATGGTCCAACCCATCCATCCATCCATCCATCCATCCATCCATCCATCCATCCATTCTTTATCCATTCATTCAGTCTTCTGTGCTCAGTGAATACTACAGAGGATACAAAATAGAATAAAACATATTTCTTGCCCTCAAGGAGTTCCCAACTAAGAGTTGGTGGATGGAGGGGAACAGATATAAATAAAGGTAAATTGTAAGAGAGCCTGGTAAGTAACACAACAGTGGAGCCTTATTTCACAGGTGAAAAAGCTGATGGCCAGAAATATAACTCTCCAATCTCATGCAGACAATTGTGTAATACAACCAAAACTAGAGTCAAATTTCCTGACACTGAGAACTGAATTCTTTCTACTTACTTAAGCCTTTCAGGTATACAGAATTTAAAATCCAAGTCAAAATTACCTTAATTGGCAGTCATCACTTGACAATAGTACCTTGCCTATTATAATGGAAATCACAAAATTGGAAAATCTGAAAGTAGTATGCTCTTCTTTGAGGAATATTTTTAATTAAGTAAGACTAATAAGACTTGATTTTTTTAGTAGTGATTTAACAGAATGAGATTTCAGAATCTAATTGATAAAGAATCAAAATAATAATAGCAGTTAAAGTGTTAGGTTTCACTCTGCCAGGTACTATGCCAAATGCATATCATGCATTATCATTGAATTCTCTAATTCCAAAAAGCATATGCCATTATTATCCTTATTTGAAATTAAACTATAAATATGAAATTTGATGGATTAGGGAGCTTAAATTTACAAATCTAGAAAGTGGAATAATTGAGCTATGAGCCATGAATGTCTGACTATAGGTCTAGACCTCTCAACCACTCTATTTTGCTGAAAAAACATAGGATTGGAATGAGAAGATGATCATTAGAGTTAAAGCAAAAACAAATATTTTCTTTAATTATGAATCATCCAAATTCTAATGATTCACCGACCAAAAAAAAATCCTAAACATCAATTTTTGATCAACATGCAGTCTCACTTAATTCTGTGAACAAATCTGTAAGGTGATATTATTCCCATTGCACAGATATGGAAATAGGGCTTGAAGAGTTTGACACATGTCTGAAAGTCACACATGAAGTAGCATAAACAGAATTTACAGATGCTTGTGTCTTCATGGCCTGTCATATAGGGGTAAAATCAAAGGAATTATAACAGAAGAAGGGCATGGAACCTGTATAGATCAATCAATGCAAAATATGATTAATTTGAATACCTAGTCCTTGTCTTAAGTAATTTGAGTCATTTATATTTATTTCCCCCCTCCAGGGTTATATAAATGATATTCTGAAATATGAACTGGTATAAAGGAAGTGCTGTCTTTTTTTGGTTCCTCCTGTCATTTCAGAGAGACCAGATGTTACTTGAAGATGTATTACCTGTACAAGAAGATGATTCTTTGATATCTTCACACCCAATTGTTGTCACTGTGGCAACTCCTGCTGAAATAACATCTGTTTTTGATGGAATATCCTATAGCAAGGTAGGGAAAATATGACATTGTTGTGAACATCTTCCTGCTTAATGAGTTTCAGTAAATACTAAAAATGGGAAGACTGGTGAGACTATGCTAATGGACTTTAGGAAACAGTGTAGAGCTTATTCTGGGTGCTGAATATTCAATAGTTTGTACTTTTTAGTCAAACTGATCAATGCTGGTCATTGTCACAGGATTTTGAATCAGATTTTAAAAAATTTCTCCTTTCGCTTTTGTTTATAGCCTCTATCATTCTACTGGAACATTTATACTTTAAGCTTCAAATTCAAAATTATTTTATTTGATTTTTTTTAAAAGACAGCATATCTTTTTTTTTCCTGCTATGTGGTGTTTGAGAAATGCCATATATGTGGATATCTTTCCTAATGGAATCTTTTAGAGAAGCCAGGAAGAATTTAAACCCAACTCAGTTTGAAGGAATGACTTTTATGCATTTTTATACAAGATATAAAGATGACTTTATTAACATGTAGTAGATGGGGGATTTTTGTCCATTAACATGTTTTGCAAAGCTACTATAAATCTACAGTGACCCATTTCTCCTACAGTGTTTCCTATAGATCCTCCTCCAAACATATTCATGACTGCATGCAGTATAATTTAGTCATTTCCTTTTTGCTGCTCATGGTTTACCCACTATGCTAAATTGCTCAAAAGCCACTGCAAACAAATGCATTTTTTTATTCTGATAAAACAATATATTATAACTATTAAAATGAATACTAGATAAAATGGCTTGAGTGAAAAAAGCCTTCTATATATTACTATTTCAAAGTTATAGTGTCATAGTTTTGGCTTTCCCTGTCATTATCCATGGCATCTTTTTAGGCTTCCTTTATTCATTTTTCTTTCACATCACCAATGATCCTTTTTTTTTTTTTAAATGGACATCTTAACATTTCTAATCTACTTATAGTATGTTCTAATATCTCATGTGGAGATATTTATATTTTATTAAACCAGTTTCTGAGTCCTGAATATTCTATGGATTTAAGACATTATGTCAGAAATAAATGAATGTTCTAAGCCTTAAGTCTTCTACTAAGTACAAAAATAATTTGTATTTAAATGACAGTAAAAATTGCTAACTTAAATGAGAAGATACATGTTTTCTGGAAAGTCACCTGAAAATTGATTTAAAAATACATAAATAGTGAATTTTAGTATTAATCTTATAACATGTGCAGAGAAAGTAGAGAGCAGAGGTATTCATCAGATCCTTCAGACAAAATAAAACCAAATGAGATAAACTACTTTCGAAGATGATTGTATGCCTAAGTGATACATCTAACTATATTAAACTATTTGACCAGATAACTCCTCAACTATCTATTTCCACTAAATATAATCTTTTTAGAGTATTGAAATATATTTTAGAAGTAAGCAGAATTTTATCATGGAATTACTTTCCTTATATCTCCCAAAAATAGTTTTTTAAAAGTATTTCTAACCTTCTTCTTTCATTAGAAAAGCCCCATCTGCTGGTTCATTTGGTGAAGTGCAATAATTATTTAAACCCCAAATCAATAAAATGATGGCCACTTTATCAATTTTTTCTCTTTACTCTTTAATTCCTTTAGAAGCAGATACAGGGGCTGTGCCAAATGGCATTTTTATCCTAAGACTGTAAAGCTAAAGCCAGGTAATTTAGTGGAGTCATCTAGAAGACATAATCTCACAAATATGATCATGAAATACTCTTCACAATAGTGATCACTGGTGTGTGTTTCCTGCCTGTCCTTTACTAGTTCAATTTGTCATTCTTTCCCACCACAGGGAGTTTCCATTCTGAGGATGCTTGAAGACTGGATAACACCAGACAAATTTCGGAAAGGATGCCAGGTATGATTTATTACTTTTTAATAGTATTAAACATAAGCTACACTGATATGCGGCTGATGAATGTCAATATGTGATTGATTAAGGACGGCTCCCTTTTTACTTTTTCTCTCCTTACTCAGGAATAGATTAAATACCAAAACAGAAAGAGGTGACTTCACGTCCAACTAAGTGCCTATACTGTATCTGTAATTACCATTTAACAGAAATCTCATGAAGAAGTTGAATGGCATCCTTAATTATTTTGGATACCATTTATATGTGAATTAGCTCACTCTGCTATAATAAATACAATCAACCAGGTCATTTAAACAATGGAAATTTATTTTCTCACAGTTCTGGGAACTGAGAAGTTTATGACCAAGGAGCCACAGATTTGTGTCTTAAAGAGGGCTGTCTCCCTGGCTTGTAGATGGTTGTCTCTTTGCTGTATCCTCGCGTGGCAGAGCAAGAGAAAGAGCTCTCTGGTGCCTCTTATCAGATGGACATTGGTCCTGTCATGAGGGTCTGACCCTCCTGACTTCATCTAAACCTAAATACCTCCCAGAGGCCTCATCTGCAAACACCATCACATCAGAGATTAGAGCTTCAATGTATGAATTTCAGGGAATGCAATTCAGTCCATAGCAACATGATATAAAAATGTATATGTATCTCTAAGTCTTCCCTTACAGTTAAAAAAGGACTTTTTCCTTGTTTTTAAAAATGGCATAAATACACATTCCTATTATGATGGAGTCACTGAATAAAGAGGGCCTGCTTCCTTTTGGAAACAGAAATGACAATAAATTTTCGAAAGCATTTCACACATCCCACTTAAGCTTTTTACGCCAGTAGATATTTCAGTTTCATTTGTATTTTTCTAGCAAAACCTAAGCCAATCCTCTTAAGATTTTATATTATCAGTTTTGCTACAATCTGTCCCTGCAACTGTCCTGTGTGCAGGTTGCCCCTATTCCAGCCTAGAGATGGAGTTGTCTTCCTACTTTTTCCCGTTCATTTCCATCCTCCCTACTGCAATGCCCAGGTAGTTCGGCAGAGTGGCGGTGCTGGTGGCCAGTCCAGAAAGCAGACAGCAGATCAGAGCTGCACCCTGCTAGCTTTCCCAAAGAGTGCCAGTACTTCTTCTGGATGTAATTCCCCAGGACAATGCCTGCTCACCATGCCTTCAGCTATCACTACCACCAGGTCTTCTTATGTGCCATGTAGTGCTTTCTATGCTTTCCCAAAAGGAGATCGTCCGCTTATACACAGTGCTAAAACTCCTAAGTGACTACTAAAGAAATAGGACCAGAACTTGGGGAATATTCAGGTAGTACATCAGTACATTTTACTCCTTTGGCCCATTAAAAAAAATATTCTGTGTGGACACTTAATAGAACGGGAAAAGCTATGTGCATGTTCTTATGTGTACATGAGAACATCTTGTAACTTTCCCGTCAGCTTCAAACTCACATTTCATCCTGTCTTCTCTCACTGTGAGCACCTCTAGGGAGGAATGCTGTCTTCTATATCTTTGTGTCTCCTCTGGTACCTAGTAGAATGCATCCACATGTTAGGCAATCCAAAAAATGCTTCTTGAGTGAATCAACAGTCTATAATAAGTAGTATGAAATATAGAAAAAAGCAAAGACAATTCCTTTTTAAAAATTAAGTTAAAATTCCATTTGCATAGTTTTTATCTAAATTAAACTGATCAGTAATGCATTCTTGGAATCTTCAAAGCTGACTTCAGATTAAGTGATTTTTATAGAAACTACTAGAGCTGTACCAAAAGAATCTTTAAAAGTAAATAGCTAATCTAATAATTCAGTAATACTCTTCATATTTCCTTTAACCCAAATATCTATGGTATAATTAATTAAAAAGCCTGTCTTGTCTAAAACTAATATTTCTCAGGTGAAAACTGTCTTCATCCACCCTGTGACTATAGATGGAGCTAGAAACTGAACTAGAATGAATAGGTATTAATTTTTTCATGCCTCATCATAGTGCTATAGAATAAATTTACAAAAAAAAAACCCTACTAAAACATTCACTTTTCCCTACAATCTTCAAACACTAGCTAATATCTGAAAATAGTATATGATCAGTATAGGCGACACTCAATAGCTCTCCAACAAATTGGAACATTCCTTTATTTCACTCAAGTATCCAAATAGTATCTCTTCTTGAGTTATCACGCTATGATTGCTGCCCCTAAATCCCACAATCTGATACTGTTCAGAATTTTTCCTTGCAAATAATAATTTTCTGTCCAAAGTTACTCTTCATTAGCTAACCTGGTGTGGCATGAAATCTGGGGGTGGTCAGCTGTCTGTTCTCTTTCATGCTCATCACACTCCTCCAAACCCCATCCCAGATAACAAAGTAGGTGCACAGTGTGGGAAAATAAGAGCAAAGTCATCACCTGGAAAATCTTTAAGGATATGCTTGTGCATAAGAAAAAATCATTATAGATAATGGGGCGTTTGTAACAGTATATGGTCATGAAATCAAGCTGAGCAACATATCCATCCTTTCTTTTTCTCCTAGTATCAGCAGTATCACTAATAGGACAGGAACGGCTCAGCTGGAACATGGCCTTTCCCTTCTTGGGATACTAGTCACAGAAACAGTGCTCTTTTCCTTTTATTCTTACCACACCAATACCAGCTAATGAACTATTATTGGGGCACCTAGCTCATCATAAAATTTTGAGTGGAATGACTGCATTGTGATTATTCAAGGTGAAGAAAGAAATTTCTTCATATAGACTATTCAGAAGTGCACTAATCTAGACAAAATAAAATTTATGTCGTTTAATATACTGTTTATATAAATGACTATATAGCCTGCAGTTCAGGAGAAGCAAGAAACTGCAGTTTAAGAAACAATAATACCAACACCACTGAAACCCACACAAACTGGTCCAGGAGTCAGAATTCTTTCAAGGTCACTGCAGGAAACTCTCTTCACCTATCTTCACCTCTCTAGGCACCGGTTTCCTATACCCCTAAAAGTGTGAGAGTTGTGTTAGATAGTGTTTAAAATCACTTCTAGTTCTGAGATTGCACATTCTAAACTCAAGGCATTGTGAGTATACAAATAAACTCCTCTAAATTAATTTTAAGAAGCTATGACTCACTAGAAATTGTCATTAACAGGTAGCTATAGTTACAATTAATTATTACTATTCCAAATATCTCATTATTTTATTTAGAATGAATGATTTGTGCAAAGCTCTGGAACAAATACCTAAAATTGATGATCAAATACTTGCCTTTCATTTCTTCTCCCTTCCTCTGCCTGCCCTCCAGTGGTAGTGCTGAGCAGTGAACTCATCAAAAGAACAAAAATGAAGGCAGCATTCCAAACTGGTCTCAATCCTCATTCAGACTTCTTGGGACAGTAGTGATAATATTGTTTTATCTCTCTATGCCTGAGAAGAAAGGAATTTAGAAGATAACGTGACTTAGGCACAGTGCCTCCTGAAAATTATAGCAACTTAGAGCAAAAATGTCAAGTGCAAAGTCAACTACTGGTTATTTTCTTTGAAATTCAAGGAACACTGAAGAAGGTTCTGTTTCTATTAAAGATGTCCATATTTTGAATGGAACAACTCTTGACAGCAGCAGAGGCATGATACAGCAGGAACTTCAGATGGTTTCCTGGAGAATCACAATTATGAGAGTAGGAGAAAACTCGGAATTTTGTGAACAGAATTGCCAAAAGAGAGAGGCTTCTAGTTAAAAAATTCATATCTTAAAAATAACTGAAGAGTGAAGACACTCTTTAAAGTGAATAATTTGGGACACCTGGGTGGCTCAGTGGTTGAGTGTCTGCCTTCGGCTCAGGGCATGTTCCCAGGTCTGGAGATCAAGCCCCGCATTGATCCCCCTGTGTGAAGTCTGCTTCTCCCTCTGTCTGTCTATGCCTCTGCCTCTCTCTGTGTGTCTCTCATGAATAAATAAAATCTTAAAAAATATAAAGTGAATAATCTACCCAATTTATCCATGATCATGACCATTATCATCATTCTTATTATTCAAAAAACATCATATACCCATTGCTTTAAAACAGGTGTCTACTAACTGCTACCTGCAGGCTAAATCTGGACCACTGCCCATTTTTGTAAGGTCCCCAAACAAAATCACTTTTTACAATTTTGAATGGTTTAAAATCTAAAGAAGATTTCATGACAATGAGAGTTACGTGAAATTCAAATATCAGAGTGCATAAATAATGTTTTATTAGAAAACCGCCATGGTCATTCATTTACATGTTATCTATGGATACTTTTGTGCTACAGAGGCAGAGTTCAGTAGATGCTACAGGCAATACATAACCCACAAAACTTAAAATCTCTACAATATAGCCTTTTATAGAAAAAGTTTGCTGAGCCCTGTCTTAGAGCCAAACTCACCTGTTCTATCTTTGGATATTGTCTCTATCACTCATGTGTGATGGGGTCATCTAGTGTCTGAAATGAGAAAATAGCACTATAAATGAAAGTAGGGGATGTAGCAATAGTGATAAATTAACACCACTAAGTAAAGATCAGAGAATTATGGATCTCTCCTTATATTGGATCACAAATGTTACAGACTATTGATGGCTGAACACCTGACTGCCCTTAAATATCTTATATTTCTAGTCCTGAAAAAATTGAACTTTTCCTCTCCTGTCCACAATTCCATTAGACTATTAAAAAGAACAAGTTATATCACTAATAAGGAAAATATTTTTGTGCTTTATAAATAATTTGTACAATGTTTTTATAGGTTACAGAATGTTTTACATGTGGTATATAATTTTATTTTATTATAGGTACATTTGCCATATTATACATTAGAATGATGTTGTGGAAGTATGAGAAAAGCAAATGTTGACTTCTAAAATGATTGTTATCTTTCACATACAGATTTACTTGGAAAGATACAAATTTGGGAATGCAAAAACTGAAGATTTTTGGAGAGCACTTGAAGAGGTAATGAGTATATCCTGAAGTATTTCTTTGTCTGATTAACAAATGATTTGTCATTTCTTTATCTGACTGTTCTACCCTTTTATTCCCCTAATTTATTAATTACTGTTAATGTTTTTTAAATATCAGGCAAGTAAGTTTCCAGTGAAAGAAGTAATGGATACGTGGACCAAACAGATGGGTTATCCTGTACTTAATGTGAAAGATAGAAAGAATATCACACAGAAACGTTTTCTATTGGACTCAAGAGCTAATCTTTCTGAGCCACATTCACCTCTTGGGTAAGCATCTATAATGCATTTCAAGAGAAAGGCAGAAATTTGTTGGAAATACTGGCCATTTGCTTGGATCTTGCTCTTCAGTACCTGACTGATGGGTGAAAATATAAAAACACAGTATCTTTAGGGAAACAAAAGCATTCAAAGATAGCTCCATGGTCTCCAGGTTCAAAATGGTGGACTGACCACATGCATCCAAGTCCTGTTCTTCCCAGAAATCACTGAATAAAAGAATAAAAGTGCTAAAAGGAATAAACTCATAAAGGAAAGAAAACAAAGAGGAGGGCTATATGCATCATAGAATTCTAGGATAAAAGCCAGAGGAGAAATATTGGTAGAAAACAAAGAAACTGAGAAAGATGCAGCCAGATAAAAAAGGGACTTGCTGTAGAGGTGGAAACATCTTCCCTATACCTAGGCAAGCTCTGGGCTTACTGTCAGCATGAAGAATGGAGTGCAGGAATGAGAAGTGAGGCTGAAAATTGGGCAATTAATTTGAAGTCCGGACTCAGGACAATTGTGCCAGTCAGCCACACCTCCATTCCATTTTCCCTTCATCTGCTGCCATCCTTTCCTCTGTTCAGAGCTCTCAGAATCTGCCAGAAGTCTGGCAATGACCCAAGGCAAGAATCCAAGCCTCTCCCTCCCCTCCCCCCACCAAATAAATTGACTGAAACGGTAGAGGAGAGCTAAGGATTTCCATTTGGTTAGGATGCCCAGAGTAAAGCTTTCCTCCTTATGGCATTTGCGGGATGGATGGGCTAGAGGTGCCAGCTCCCCGTATACATACACAGAGCTCCCAGTCAGACTTCCTGGTCAGAGGAAAAGCCTGTTTCAAAAATATGCCTCCCTCTCAACAGCAGAGGGATTACATACAAGATACCAAAAATAATATAGTCCTTCTTTCTGAAATATGGGTGGACCATTAAGATCACCAGACATATAAAAAAGTCTAAAAGCATAGAAGATAAAATCCCACTTGAACAAACAAAAAGGCTGTCTCTATAAGAAACATAGTTGAGGAAATAGAAAATAAATTTATGAAATACATTCAGAGATCAAAGAAGCTTTTAACACCCGTTAATTAAAAGCAGAATGTCTTTGAAAAGACAAACTTAGGATATAGCATTGCTCCGGAAGATTAAATTTTTGGTTGTCAAAGAATTATTAGACCAAGTAGAAATAAATTTGGGGCATTATCTCAAGTTATAAGGCAAACACACAGAGATGACAAATATGAAAGGGAAGACAAATACGGAACATCCAGCACCCAACTAATAGATGTCTCTCAAAAAAGAAAACAGAAACTTGAGGGGTAAGTTATATCAAAGAAATAATAAAGGACACAAGGATTCTGATTTAAAAGCCCCACCGAGTACACAGTACCAAAAAGGAAAAAAGATATATACCTAGCTATATCCTCATGAATGAAACAGTCATCTAAAAATGGTTGAAGCAGAAAAATATTTTCAACCTCCAGTTCTCTACCTGAACTGAACCAAATGCAAAAGAACAGAGACATTTTCAGATATGCAGCCTAGAAAATGCTTTCCACATGTACTTCTTAGAAAGTTACTAGGGGCGGGGAGCCTGGGTGGCTCAGTGGTTGAGCAGCTGCCTTTGGCTCAGGGCGTGATCCCAGAGTCCTGGGAGCAAGTCTTGCATTGGGCTCCCCGCAGGGAGCCTGCTTCTCCTTCTGCCTATGTCTCTGCCTCCCTGTGTCTCTCATGAATAAATAAATAAAATCTTAAAAAAAAAAAAAGAAAGTTACTAGGGAGAAAAAATATGAATAATAATAATAAAAAAAAGATGTGGATCTTGGAAACAGTGCATCCAACAAGGAAAGCCATCAAAGGAAAGGCTGGCCATTCGGGACCCAGGGGGCTCATGATCCCTGCCTAAGGGCAGGAAAACTGCCTCGGCTAGGTGATGGCCAGGAAAAAGCAAGTATGATTTAGAGAATGGAGAAACTTGAGGAGCTGATGAAGGCACATCAGTTAGGTCAACTCTAAAGAGGAAAATTAGACAAAATCAAGGCTGTATGTAAAAATTGTGATCCAAAAATATAAACAGGTAGTATAATTTTATGCCATTGATAAACACAAGAAAAAGGAATGCATTTGACCCTTATGTTAGAGTGTTAGGGTAAATTTTTATTTAAGTGACTCGGGGGCCATGAAATCGGCCTATAGAGAAGGAAATGTAACTCTAACACACTTCTTAGCCAACAATATGTATACAACAGTATGATTTCATAAATGTTACTTATATTGACTTTTAACTTTTATAACCAAGGATAAATAATAGCATAAAAATTTTGTTACAGTAGCAGAGAAGGTTGCAACTATAAGTGGTCTTAACATTGTAACAGGAAAATAAAAAAGCTGGCAAAAGAAAGGAGGTGGGAGAGGGAGGAGAGCTAGAAGAGCGCTGGGCTACTAATTCAGTGATGTGCTGGTGCTGACCCTAATCCCAGCTCAGTGCCATCATGCTGGTAGCTTGAAATTGATTATATTGTGAGTTAATGGAAACCAGCAAATACTGTATTCTGTTCCACCACCCCCAAGAGCAGTTATTTACCAGCACTCCCTAGGATATCCTACAGTTTCTCCTCACTGTAAAATAGGGATAAAATCTCCTATTTTACAGTTAGGAGAGAGTAGCAATACTAAAATTTATGAAACAGGAAATGGCAGCATGAGTATAGATTGAAAAGAACAATTATAACCTATAGAAATCCAATAATAATTTTACTTTCTTAAATTTTGACTGTTAATGGGGAAATGGAAGAGAAAGTAGTATAAATAAACTCAATCACCCTCTCTCATTTATGAGTTAACAAATACTATCTGAAAAAAAAAAAAGGAACTATTTAGAGCTACAGAATTAGCCATCAGAAGTATTAAACCCAGAAGCATTTTTTAAAAGGGGATGCTTCCAAAAGAGGGGCGGAAAGGGTGGAAAAGGAGACTGGCTTTTCAATGGCAGTCCTTCTGGTTTTTGATGAAGAGGTGTCTTTGTATAAATTACACAAATAAAAATTTCCTGAATATTTAAACAGCAATTATAAATTTGATCAATAAAATTCTATCACTAGTATCTCTTATAAGAAACTTCTGGACATCACTATTTAAAATTTTATTAAACCCCATTTATAATTTTAGCTTTACAAACAGCTAAAGAAATAGATTTATAAATTGAATTTAAAAAAACTTCCTATATGTTTTTATGAATTTAACAAATTAAAATTCATAGAGCATATCAGAATTCTTGGGCATTTTCAGCATACTGAGAATCAAACCTTTAACTTAACAAACTCATACTTTTCTAGGCAATTTAAACATGACTACTGGGTTATGATATCCTTAGAATTTCAGTTAAAATTATAAATATGTCACTTCCCTCTAATGTGCCAGATTTTTTAAAACATTTGAAATATTATAAAAGCTGATGAAATGTCACACTTATCACACTTGTATGAATACAACTTATACAAAAAAATCTTTATTTTTATTTTTCTGTTTTATTATTATTATTATTATTATTATTATTATTATTATTATTATTATTTTTACAAACCCTTGTGTCGAGGGCTTTCAATAGATCGTAGCGAGGGAGCTGCTCTGCTACGTACAAAACCCCAACCCAGAAGCAGGTCGTCTACGAATGGTTTAGCACCAGGCTCCCCACGAACATGTGTTGAGTGATGGAAAAAATTCTTAATATTATATCCATTTCTGTATGACTAGTTATTTTTGTATACATTTCTGGGGTGCCAATGGCTGCCAAGAGAAGAGAAAGAAATCAGGATCTCAGGACCTCTGGTATAGGGCTGGCCACATACCACTTTGGGGATATCGTCTCAGTCCCGATTACCCAGATGTGTCCCCTCCTAGACAGGATCCTGGGTAAATGCAAACAACATAGTGTGTACAGAACTGGTTGTCGAGATTTCCTTTCATTTTCACCCTTGCCAATTTTTTTCCAGTTTCATTGAAAAATAATTGACAAATGTCATATATAAGTTTAAGGCATACAACATGATGTTTTGATTTATGTCTATCGTGAAATGGCCACCACAATAGATTCAACTATCACCCATGCCCATTTGTATTGTCTCTTCTTTCAACTTCTGAATAGTTGGTTTGGTAGAGAGACATTTGCACCCACTGCCACTTGGTCTCTAATCTCTACTCTAATGATCTCTAATCTCCACTGCCCAATTTTCACTGAAAAGGTCCTTTGACCTCTTTATCTCCTTTTTAATAGTCTCAATGATCTTATTTTATAGTTACTTATGTATATATCATTACAAGATCAATTATTCGATAGCAATTAAGGTAACATGAGGAAGGAGAATTATAGGGTGTGACAAAGGTGTCCCAGAATAACTATAACATGGATCTTTTATAGTTATTGTTTTATGTTTTGGCAAATTAAGATTGGCCAAATTTAATACTGCTATTTAATAGATATTAAAACTTTAAAAGTATTTCTCTCTTGTAAAACAAGCTTTCACTGGGGAGTTTCACAATAATTACTCTCTCCTGTCATATGTGCCCATTGGTACACTGAGTCTGGATTAACAGGTGAGTCAGCAGGTGTGCTTGAGTAGGGAGGGCCACGGAACATTTTCCTAAGGAAGTGATATTTAACCTGAGTAGATTGATATGGGGGGATGTTTAAAACAGAAACTACAACATATATGAAGGCCCCAGTGTTTAAAAAGTAGCATTACTCATATCATATGCAACACTTATTGAGCATTTACTAAGTAGCTGGTGCTACTTTTAGCACTTTAGAGCATTTTTTATAACAGGTGGGAAAACAGAAATAACTGAAGATGACTAAATAACTTATTCAAGGTTACACAGAGTATATGTGATGGAACTTTGATTTGAATACAGGAAGTCTGGCTCAGAGAAAATGAACAGCAGAGAGAGGCACCAGGCACAGTGGTGAGAGAGGAGGCAGGTGCCAGGCATGAACACCGTGTTAAAGATTTTGAACAACAGTATAAAATTCGAGGACTTCAAGGAGAGAGAATTGGCAGGTCACCTTTACATTTTTCAAAGTTTCCCTCTGGCTACATTATAAGAATGTAGAATAAGTCAGAACAGAGGGCAGTGTGGAAGCAGGAGGACCAGTTAGTATGATAATTGCAGTGAGTGACTCATGTGAGAGATGATGCAGAGGATGGGGTCTGCCCTAGGAGAGTGGCCATGGGCCAGAGGGGGTGGCAGATGTTGACAAAGATTGGGTTGAGCTAAAATTTATCATTAAATAAATGAGATGCAGGGAATTGGACTGGATGAATTTGGAGATAACAGTCTCATTTTAGAATATTGTTCTCATCTTGTTCTATAGTGGTCATAGCCGAAAGATCTTTAGAGACCCACTTATACATATTCTATACAGTGAGTAACAGAACCTGTTCTCCGGTTTCTGATTCAGGGCTTCAAAAATTAAATCACAGTAAGAGCACACTTGGGGGTTTCCAAACATCCAAATTGCCAAATTTCAAATTAGACTTTCCATCCAGGCATCAGAGAATGATGAGAACTCAGAATTATTAAATTAGCTACTTTCAAGATACTGGTTGGCTCCTGAACAGGAACAACATCAAGAAAGCCAAGGGTGCTCACTTTGTTAAGGCCTGTGATCAGCCTCTTCTCCTGGAAGCATCAGACACTTGGCTCTATCACAATGAATGAAATTCAGAGGAAATGGGTATCTTGCTGGATAGGAATTTTGAAAACTAATAGTTCATGCCAAAACAAAGGAAGTCTGAATTCCTCGATCAAATGAGATCAATCAGGGAGTGTCTGTATATACTTCTTTATCTTTTTTTCTATTTTGGAAAGGAAAGATCATTATAGAAGAGTTTTGTTTTCACTCTTTCCTCTTCATAATATATGAATGAATTGAAACCTAGATCTGACTAAGTGATAATTCAATTACAAAAATCAATATAAGTGTAATCATTCTGTTAACTATAAACTGTTTATTTTATAGTTACTGTTTTATGTTCTAGCAAATTAGATTGGCTATATTTAATACTGCTATCTAATAGCCTTTGGATATTAAAATTAAAAATATTTCTCTCTGGAGAAACAAACTTCCACTAGAAAAGCTTCATAGTAATTGTTGCTTTCTATAATATGTATCCCCTGATTTGTTAAGCCAAAGACATACCCAGCACTGTTTTTAAACTGTGGGATTGCATTTTTTAAATTACTCTTTAGTTATGCATTCCACTCCACACAAATAAAAAAAATTATTACTCAGCAAATGACATATATTATCAGGTTTTCACTTTTTAAGTTATATCAAATCTTTAAATTGAATTCATCTAGATTTAGAACTATATTAACATACGTTTCTCTAATATTTTCTTTAGTTTTTACCTTCAGATACAGTTTTTATTTTATTTAGATTCATAGATACATGACTTTTAGTGATCACTTATTAAGTCAATCTACTTGCTCCATTTTTGTAAAAAAAAAAAAAAAAGTTATATGTATACAGGAAAATAAACCCAGAAAACATGTGCTATCCTGTTGAGAACATTTGTTAAAAATCTATAGTAGCACCTGAACAAGTAAGAGAGAAAGTGACATAATATCAAAAGTGACCCCTCATTATTTTTTACCTGATTGAGAAGCTAGATCATAATATGTGCCCTCATGCCCTCAGAAAGGAATCAGTCTTTTCTCCAATGTTAGTGTCCAGATATATTCCTGTCTGGTGGGAAATGTGGTTGATTAAACTGTACTATAAACTCTATGGGCCCCTCCCTTTTCTCATTGTTTAAATATTTCAAGATTAGGGAATTCTTACCAGAAACTTTTTACAACCCAAATGACCCACACATGTGTAAGTTATTGTTTTAACACTATGGCCTCAACTTTCTCTTAGAAACAAACTAGTTTTATGTCTCCATCAGGGGAAATTCTCTATCAGGGACATGTCTTTGGCAGTCCACCTCAATGTAAACAGGGGAAAAGGGGAGTAGGCGTATTATTTTGGGGCAATCAAAGTGAATTTCTTTAGTGAAAATTAGGTTGGTCATGTTTAATACTACCAGAATTTGTTATAGTGTTAGATATAAAAAAGTGAATCATATCTTTAAAAATGAAATTTGATCCTCCTGGATTTTGGGTAACATACAGAAGACTTTCTCATTCCATTTATGTAATTTCCATTTCTTGACACTTTGTACTCAAATCTATTACTTTACTCAGGTTAGATTTGATCCTATAAAGGATTTTAAAACTGTAAAATTCTATAGCCTCAACCCTCTATCCTTTTAGTCTTATGATCCCCTCAGACTTAAAAGCAATATTTTTTACATAACTTCATAGTGTATCATATGTCCATGTTTAGGCACAGTGTGGTCCCAGAGACCACATTTTATAGGGGATAGTCAAAATATGAGATCTTGATTGTGCACACAGGGCATCCAGATACTTGCATGCTTCATCCTTTCAGTCAGGTTGGCATTGGGGAAATATAGTAAAGGAAAGAAATGTTAGTTTATGTGGCAACACCAAAACAGAAGAGTAGTAAAAGAGTGAAATACGTAGATAGGATGTGACCTTTAAAAATGCTCGTTTGTGGGATCCCTGAGTGGCTCAGTGGGTTTAGCACCTGCCTTCGGCCCGGGCCATGATCCTGGAGTCCCAGGATTGGGTCCCATGTCAGGCTCCCTGCATGGAGCCTGCTTCTCTCTCTGCCTCTCTCGCTCTCTCTCTGTGTCTCTCATGAATAAATAAATAAATAAAATCTTAAAATAAATAAATAACATAAAAATGCTTGTTTGTCTATCTCTTGAGAAACTGCAAAGGATCACTCTTTGGTTGGCTTCCCTAAAAGCAGATCCTGAGTTGATGATTCAAGTGAAAGCTACTCACCTGGAAATGATTCTAAGAAAGGCTGAAAGGGTAGTGGGAAGTGGGATGTCAAGCAGCAAAGTGCAATTATCAAGCGGGTGCTATAGAGGGTACCTACGCAGCAGGGAAACTCTGGAGATAGTGCTTTAGCATGGTCCTTACAGATGGGGCAAGGAAGGTTCTCATACCCATTCATCATTGGCTAAGGGCTGTGTCTAAGAATGTAAATTCCAATGAACTTTTGGCTTTCCTTGCTCAGGCAGCTAGAGGGCAGTCCTCTGACAGAGACACCCAGGTGCTTGGCTATTGGCAAGGAGAGCATGCACATTGGGATCTGGGGTGTACAAAAATGACAAAGAGATTCAAGGGGATAAAGGTGGAGCACTGGCAATGCTTGCAACATGACCTAAGAAACAATTTATGTATTGGTCCTGTGGAGCTTATAGCCAAAAACATTCCACAGCAACAAAATCCTCAAAGAACACTACTTAACTCAATCCCATAAAATATTTCAACAGTTATGAAACAAAGGATTACTTCTTCCATGTAGATGGCAAAATGTATTCTCCCCATGGGGTGCCTGTGTGGCTTAGTCAGTTGAGCCTCCAATTCTTGATTTTGGTTCAGGTCCTGATCTCAGGGTCCTGGGATTGAGCAGGGTAGCAGGCTCCCTGCTCAGTGGGGAGTCTGCTTGTCTTCCTCTCCCTCTGCCCCTCTCCCCTGTCACACACACTATCTTTCTGAAATAAAATAAATAAATAAATAAATAAATAAATAAATAAATAAATAAATAAATAAATAAATAATAAAATAGTTAAAAAATGTATTCTCCCTGAATTACATAAATTTTATTATATCTTGAAGGAGAAATATCATTCTCCATTCTCTGGCCGGGACTTACATGATCACAGATGAAGAAAAACAAGGCGAACTTTGAGTCAGAACCCAAAACCCAAACCCAAGACAAACACAGATTTGTCTTCTTTCTAGGTCTCTTGAATTTTCTGATTGATAATACATGATATGAGAACAATCAAAAAAAGTTAAGACCTCTTTTGTGAGATTTCAAGACTAAAATATTAAGTATATATCATACCTAAGTATGAAGCTAACCTCCACCCCCTGCTCCACAAGAAAATACTGAGAACACTAAAAACCTCCCAAACATGCTTGTCTGATGATATTTCCTTTGCAGTACACCTGATTCACATGATGCAAAATAGGAGATATTGAAAGAACATGAGACTCTTTAAGGGACGGATGGTAGTGGTATAATTTAAATTTCAACATAATCTCTAAAATGTGTTATTTCCTGCATGGTGTTTTAAGATTGTCTTCTGAATTTGAAAATGCTTTGTGTTCCTTGACAGAAACTAAGCATATTAGAATATGTGCAAGTATGTGTGTAAAAGCTCAATGTTATCATATAATGTATTATATTTACACAGTATCTTTATTTCAAACCCTCAAAGCATTTTATTGAAATAATCTTCATGCTTAGCTAATTTGTTGATACAAAGTTCCAAATTTTAGAGATTTATAGAAATTTAAAGCAGTTATATGCCTATCTTCATCACTAAAGAGTGTTATATTAACGGCATTAACCATATCCTATTCATTGGATGATGATTTATGAGGAAAACATGCTTGTCTATTGGCTTTTTAATTTTTTTTTAATTTGGGGAATGTTTTTATTTTTTAGTAATAAAAGTTACATTTTTCTTTTTAAAAAACTTTAGTTACACATGGAATATTCCAGTTAAATGGACTGAAGATAATGTATCAAGTATTACATTCTACAACAGGTCAGAAACAGGAGGTAAATATCATCAATTGATTTGTTTCTTCTTTCGAATTAATGTGCCCCATTAAACTAATGTAAGTGTAAAGAAACCACAATAAATTTGGAATTTATGATGTAAATTTCAGCTAAAAGAGACCTCTTAAGTAACTTACCAATGAATTCAAGCCCTTATCTACAATAATGAGAAATTTCCTACCGAGGAGATATTCTTTTTAAGATTTACGATGACTGAAACAGTAACAAATACCCATATCCAAGTAAGGGTCACACACCAACCATTGGATGGTCAATGTGTAAGTTTTCTTTCTTTCTCCTTTGCTCATTTCTTCCCTCCTTTCCTTCCTTCCTTCTTCCTTTACTCTTTTCCCTTTATATCAGAGAAGTAAGTCATAAAATTTCTTAAAAGGTTATGTGACAAGCCTGGTTTCTTAAAATGCTATCATTAAATTGGATTTACCATTTTTCCAATTCAGTATGACTTTAGAATCTTTAATAACTCAAAATTATCTTTTCTAAGTTATATATTGTCACCAGTAGCTCAAGGCACTACCTATATCTGTTTCCTTCCTTCCATTCTCCCATCTATCCATCCATCTCCCTAAATGAATTACTTGGCATGTGCCTGTGTTAAAATTCAGATGTGACTACTCTGCTCACTTAAATCAACTAGAAATATATTTGTGTATTCTATCTCTCTTGGTTTATCTCTTCCTTTGTTGAAAAAATTTAGTTATATAAAAACAAGGAGGCCTTTTATCACACAGGTTCTCTCCTCCAAATTGTTGAAAAAAAATAACAGAGCCAGTTTTAACAACCATCCCAGAGATTCCTGATTTTTATACTTTTACCATTGTACTTGTTTTATGTTTCCAAATTGTTTCTTTCCTAAGACGAATGATACTCTTCTTCACCTCCTCCCATGCAGTGTTGGTTTCAGAAAAGCATTTGGCATGGGCTTTCACCTGTAGCCTCTTAGAAATAAAAGTAAGGGATCCCTGGGTGGCGCAGCGGTTTGGCGCCTGCCTTTGGCCCAGGGCGCGATCCTGGAGACCCGGGATCGAATCCCACATCGGGCTCCCGGTGCATGGAGCCTGCTTCTCCCTCGGCCTGTATCTCTGCCTCTCTCTCTCTCTCTCTCTCTCTCTGTGACTATCATAAATAAATAAAAATTGAAAAAAAAAAAGAAATAAAAGTAAAGTAAATCATTTATCCTTTATTTACATATGCCTATTTGCTCCTGCAAAATATTATAAAATATTAATGAGGTCTGAGTTCCCCTAGCAAGAAAATTTTTACCCCATTTCAAGGAGATTGATTTTTTAAACAGCTTTATTGAGATAAAATTCACATATTATACAGTTCCTCCCATTTAAAGTATATAATCCAGTGGCTTTTTTTATTATATTTGCAGATATGTGTTATCATCATCAAAGTCAAATTTAGAGCATTTTAATCACCTCAAAAATGACATTCTGTACCCTTTAGCTGCCCATCCCTCTCCCCTCACAGACCCCCAGCCCTAAGCAACTGCTAATCTACCTCTGGTCTGCATAGTTTTGCCTATTTGGAACATTTCATATAAATAGAATGATATGTGCAGTATTTCATGACTGCCTTCTTTCACTTAGAATAATGTTTTCAAGGTTCATCCATGTTGTAAGCATATATCAATACTTCATTCCTTTTTATTGACAAATTATATTCATATCATATCATTATACCACTTCCCATTTATTTATCAGTTAATGGGCATTTGCATTATTTCTACTTTTTGGCTGTTAATACTGCTATAGACATTTGTGTACAAATTTTTCTGCAAATCCAGGTTTTTTTTTCATCGTTGGATTTTTTTTACTTTTATTATAAATTCTTTTGTGTGTGTGTGTATTTATTTTTACTATAAACTCTACCAGCTTTGCTACTGTTGAGACAAGAATGCTTTCTGTTGCTTTATTGCAAAACTTTCTCTTGACCATTTATACTAACAATTACTTTGATTGTCATGGTCAACATTTCTCCCAAATTCTTCTAGAGTTCCCAGATCAATGCCATTTCATCTAACTCTTTTACATATGATTATGTTGTTTTGAATACTGAGCTCTATCTTTCAAGATCTGCCTTCTGACCATTCTCTTACTCATAAGAATGCTTGCCAATGGAAAGTGGAGAAGACCAAAAAAAAAAAAAAAAAGACTTTTTAAAATGTGCAATACCACTTGGGTGTTTGGGTGGCTCAGTCAGTTAAGTGTCCAATTTATGAGTTTGGCTCAGGTGATGATCTCAGGATTGTGAGATTGAGCTCCAAGTAAAGCTCCACGACCAGCTTGGAGCCTGCTTAAGATTCTCTCTCTCTCTTGCTCTCCCTCTGCCTCTGTCTCACCACCTCCTTAAAAAATGTCAAATACCACTGATAAAAGGCATAATAAGCTACCATTCCATTGGAAAGTTTTCAGTGAATTTGGTTTAAAATTAGAATATGTACAAGTATATGTGTTGCACACACATTGGTTACTATTGGTTAACTGAGGGTTAGAGGAATTTTGGCAGTTGCTTGATTTGCTGCTAACAAATTTCAGAGCATGAATAATTTGTCTTTGCTAACAGCATTTTCATGGAATGAAGTTTCTAAAAAAGTGAATTTTCCAGATATCTAAAGCTTACTCAAGTGTTTTGTAAAATAAAGTTGAAGAGTTAACAATAAACATTTTTTCTTATATGGATTATATACTTATTAGAATATTTGAATAATAAATTTATTCCATGTTAATCAATCATCAATCGATCAATTAATTCGTTCTTCAAGGAAGTTTTTACTGAGAACTAACTGTGTGCCAGACACAGAGGTAGGCATGGAGATAATGCTGAGGGGAAAAAACTCTTCGCCTCTTGGCACTTACTGTCTAGGGAGGGTGCACACAAGTCAGCAGGCAAAGATGTGTCGTGAGTGGCTGATGTGGTAATAGCCAATGGGACTCACTGAAGAAATACCAGCCCAGATTTGGGGGTTTGGGAGAAGTTACTAAAGAAAAGAACTTCTAGGCTGAGAGCTAGGGGGATAGAATTGACCAAGTGTAGATACGAACTATGCTCTGGGCAGAGAATGCTAGTAGGAAAGTTAGGGCAGAAGGCTCTGCCAGCAACTGTAACCCTCTTTTTACATTGAACACAACTATAACTATTGACTTAGTGGTCTTTCTCCTCCCCATACAATATTTCTTGAAGAAATGGAGCTTATTTATTTTGCTTGTGGTTGTTCTATATCCTTATCAGCTACCCAGTAATTGTTTATTGAATGAATGAGTACAAGAATGAATGAAGAGGCTCTAATGTTCACAGAGCTTTGATGACAAACCTGCCTTTATCTGAAATTTCAGAATCATGACTGCTTACTTAGCTAGAAGCAAACTAGAAATCTCTTCCTACTTCAAAGTGTCTGCTCCATTTTTAGGCTATGCAATAAGTTCCTGTTTCCTGTTTGGGGACATCTTCAGCTCTCAGCTTAGAGCCCAGATGACAAACATGTCCCAAGTGCACTGGATGGGCAGTCAGCTCAGGTTACCAGCCCTACCTCCCTCCTCTTGGCTTCTTTGATGATTCATCAGTTAGAAATTTCCCAGGCAATGTTGGGACTTCCCCCAAGGTCTTTTATTTACATTTGTGTTGTACATGATATTTTAAACATTAGAAAAATGAAACATGTAATTTATAACAAAAGAATAGGACCTTCTCAGGCTGTTCCAACCTGCCCTGTGTAATCTCTCTTCTCATTGTTTATAGTATGTTTTATCTATCAGTTTAATCAATCCTTCCTTATAACTAGTATTACTACTTTATATTTTAAATATCATCATTGTAATTTAATCTCCGTATGCTTTGTATTTCCTTTTTTAAGTAAATGATAAAGTCCTTGGAGATGCAACCTCTACATCACACTCCTTGATAGCAGGTCAGGAATACCCTATTCTCAGCAAGGTTCTCTGCACATTTTAAGACTTACTAAGAGTTTAGTGAGTCCTTGCTGAATAGATGCTTGTTTGCTCTCAGACTGCTGTGATTTTAGAGGATATCTGTATATACTTTAGTCATGCCTCTATCTTTAGTACCAGCTACTATTTTGTCAGTGTACCTACATTTAGTAGTATACATTTAGTAGTTAGTTACTACTACATTTAGTAGTATATCACCTTTTTGCTTTTTATCTTCTGCTTTCTAATATTTAGAAGACTTGAAGATTATCACATGATGTCAGAAAATTAATCTTACTGAAACATAATATTTTAAAATAGGTATTTCTAAGTACATAGGGTCCAAAAGAGGGTCTAGGCAATAGGAAATTGTATAGACTTTGTGATGACCATTTTCATAATTCTTGTAGATTTGAGGATACATTCTGAATGGTTTAGATAACCAAACCCTGACTACATATAAATAGAATATTACTAGAAGTTGATGGTAGTTATATTTAAATATTTCATGTCAAAATAATTATGGGCGTATATTTTTAAATTTAATAACAATGAGAAAGAGAGACTTTCTTCATTCTTTCAAGCTGAGCTTCATGGAATGTTTGAATTTTGATTGGATCATTATGAATTCAGTTTTGCAGATTCAAGAGCTCAGTTTCATCAATTCAGCCCTGGTCAACCAAGTCTTGGTAGATTTATTCACACAAAGCAAACACATAAGAATGCTAATTTGTTAATTTATACAAATAAAAATACACTGGCCAAGGTGAACCAGAATACTCTTGTCAGCTAATTAGGTATCTCTTTCCAGGAAGAAAGTTTACTTAATAAGAGTAAAGAGAGAGTTAAGGTAGATCAATTATTTTAGAGATTTCATCACGCTGTGATAGCCTCATATATTGCATTAACCAGGGGAGTCTAATTATTGCATTTAGAGGCTATTTTGATGCAATGAAAGTTTCTTATTCATGCATCAGTCCAATGGAGATATTCCTGAAATGTTATTTCTCCTAGGTGGCCCACTCTCAAATAATAACTTAGAAATCCTCTTGTCCTTCCTCTTATGGCTCCACTGCCCCTTGGACCTCTGATTCCTCTGCTGGATCTTTGCATCTGACCAGGAGACAGAGGAAGATAATGAAGGGACCAGGTCTAGAAGTGCATTTATTACTTCTCCCCACAGTTTGTGTCTAGTTGTCAATCCCATTTTGCTACCTAACTGCAAGAGAGACTAATAAATAAAGTCAGGAGAAAAAAGAATAGTGTGGTAAATAACTAACATATCTCTGTCACATATACTGTTCTCAATAAGAGGAAATCTGTTGAAAGATCTGGAGTCCATGTACCAGCTCAACTGTGCACCTACTTCCCTGGGTAGACTGACACACCCTGAGAGATCTTCATTATCCAACTCTTCTTTGTAATTATTTCTTCCCATTATCCAACTTTTCTTTGTAGTCACCAAAACATCACCAGTGATCATTCTTCATCATAGTAGCCAGGATGCATTTTTTCCAGATTCCTGCTAATTATATTATACTTTTCTTTTTAGGGAGATTTTCTAGGCCACTTGCATTTAATTTAAGAGGGACCCTATAATTATTACTAATAACATAATCACTAATACTTTCTTAAATAAATGATTTGTTAAAATATTACCACAAATGTATACCCTATCCATTTTACAACAGATGATGTTAATTTTAGCTTCAGAGATTAAAATTTTCCTCCTTGACCCTAAATTCTGATAGTGCATCCTAGTAGAAAATTTTAAGTATAAATAGTGTGTCATTAGTCAAAAAGTACTACTCATGTATCTTTCAGCTGTCTTACTAATATGTGATACAGAAAATGTAATATCAACTGTCATTTTATACCAAAAAATAATTTGCTTAAAGGATCAATGCAAGAAAGCATTTACATCACTAAAGAAAAATGTTTCTTTCTTTGTAATTATCAAGCTATCACAAACTATCTAGTTGTCTAAACTTTGTTATAATTATTTATATAAAATAGTATACAGGCATACCTCAGAGACATTGCAGGTTGGGTTCTAGACTACCACAACAGAACGAATATTGCAATAAAGCATGTCAAATGAATTTTTTGGCTTCCTAGTGCATAACATAAAAGTTATATTTACATTATACTGTAATCTGTTAAATGTGCAATAGCATTATATCTAAAGAACAATGGACATACTTAATTCAAAAATGCTTTATTGCTAAAAATGCTAACCATCACCTGAGCTTTCAGTGAGTCATAATCACTGAGCACAGATCACCATAACAAATATAATAATAATGAAAAAGTTTGAAATGTAAGAATTACCAAATTGTGACACAGAGACACAAAGTGAGGAAATGCTGTTGGGAAAAACAATGCTAATGGACTTGCTCCATACGGGGTTGCCACAGACCTTCAATCTGTAAAAAAATGCAGTATCTACAAAGTGCAATAAGCAAAGTATAATAGAGTGAGGTATGCATGGATTAAAGAACTGTTATGAGAACTCTATGGCAGAAATCTATCTGTGTGGACCTTAAATAGCCCCTGGATGAAATTTTGAAAAGGTAATTATCCATCCTCACCATCTAGACAAATAAAAGAAAAAGAGAAGTTTTCTAGAAAGAACTCCTACCCCCAAAAAAATTCACTCAACCCTTTTATGCATAAAAATAGCAAGAAACAGAACAAGATGACCTATTAATTGAATGATAGGGTGTTATGTGGCCATTAGATTCACATTTTCACACACAGATATCCCCCACTTTCTGAATATTCATGTTCTACCATTCATTTTTACAAAAGACCTACCTTAGTATGGTAATGGGTTTTTCCATAAAAATGAAGATGCTCTTTGGATTTCTTTCCATTAGCAAAAGCAGGTACTAATGTAGGTCTTTTGTGAAAACACAGTGGAATTATTACAGACTTTTAGAAAATGAGAGTCCTCTCTTTATGCCATTTCAGGTTATGAAAGGTTTCACAGGAATGCTCCACTTTCAGATGGGGGGCGCTCTGTATAGAAGACAAAGTTGCAAGATATTTACAATGTACTTTCAAATGAAAAGGATTATGAATCTTAAAAACAGGAAAGTCCCATTATGTGTATTGTGTGCACATCTATGCACATATATGGAGGGAACACATGCAGAAGACAAAAACATTATGTTAACTAGTGGTGGGTAATTTTTATATTCATTAAACATTTTTTGTATTTTCCAAATACATATTTGGAACTGTAAGGAACACACAGGACCGTGACAATCAGAAAAACAGTTAAAAGTAAGTGGAGAAACAAGAGGAAACATACGCCCCGACTGCCATGTGATGCCAGGAATGGGCACCAGTATTTTAGTCCTATCTTACTTCACTATGTAACTAAACAATCCAACAGTATTTTGCTGTTGACAACTGTTTTGAAAGTAGCATGAACTTGGAAAGTCCATAACTACTGACTTCCTGGATCTCAGCTTCCTCATCTATAAAGTGAGAAAAATCACAGTAACTCTAGACAGGCTTAACTAGGTATATATAAAGCACACTGAAATACTGCAGTATTTAGATGGATTGCCAGGAACTTCTCAATGTTATTTATATTCGCCTTGCTATTTATAGAACTGCGGCATATCCCCTTTCATAATAATGAGGATAGCTACCATCTGTTGAACAAATAACTGTGTGACCAACACTTTACCAATGTTATCTTATTTAATCTTCACAACAGCCCTGTGAGGGATTTTTATCCCGATTTCCCTATGGTGAATGGGGACACAGAGAGGTCAAGTGATTTGGCCAAGATCACACAGCTTGTTAGTCACAGAGCAACGGTTTTATCCTAGATCTGTCAGACTCAAAAGTTCATGGTCTTTTTCCTAAAACATATGGCTCTGCGCTTAGCAAGAGGCTCTCCTCCAGATACAAACATTCAAAGTGTACGGTTGCCAAAAGATTAGCTTCCTTTCAACAACTTGTCCATGGGAAAATGACAAAGAAAGATAAATACTACATGAGTGAGGTAAAAGTTTATAATTTGTCAAGTACCTACTCTGAACATTCCTAAAAAAAATGTATTGTCTTGTTGAAGAGCTTACTCATATTATGAAAAACTACTGTGTCCTGGATATCTTCCAAACCATGTGAACACTTTCAAAATTTAAATCTTCTTTCCTCCCAAACTAACTCACCTTCCTCTATTCTGCAATGGCAACATCATTATTCATCCCATCATGCAAGCCATTTCCCCTCCTCTGACCGTCCACATCTAGTAAGAAAACTGACTGCTGATTTGACCTGAGATGTGTCATGAAAACATCACCTTCTTTCTTTTTCATTACCTCCACATTAGAGTAGGGTCTCATTCCCTCTTGCCATAGGTTATTATAAGAGACTCTAAAACCTCTTTCCAATATCTCTCTCATACCACCATCAAAATTGTCTTTCTAGACAGCAGATCTGAGCATGCTATTGCCCTGCTTAAAAATCCTCTCTATTTAACCATGTATCAGAAGATGGATTCCTTTACATGGCACGTGGCTCTTGCACTCCAAAGCCCTGGACTTTCTTTACAGCCTCATCTTCCATCTTCCAGTATCACATCCTATGTTGCACTACATTAAACTATTTGAAATTTCTAAACAATACAAAGCATTCCCACAGCTCCTGGGAGGGGCTGGCTGAGCTGGTGCAGCAAGCCAACCCCGAGGAGATTGAGCTGGGCAAGGATGAGGATGAGGACGAGATGGACCTGGAGCCCAACGAGGTGCGGCTGAAGCAGCAGAGTGTGCTGGCCGCCCTGTTCGGGAGCCTGAAAGAGGACTGACATGGCCCCTGATGGCCCTTGTGCCCCTCCCCCCAGCATCCTCCAATATAGCCTGTATTTGTAAAAAAAAAAAAAAAAAAAAAAAAAAGGATTTTATTATCACCCTCCTGCACCACCACCATCACTCTTGCAGTGATGCTGCTGCTCACTTATTATTTAAATTGTATGTTGTCCTTGCAGACAAAAGACTGTATGAATTAAAAATATAAAAGCAATGCCAACAAATGAATACTGGTCATGTCAGAGCACAGCTATTATTTTAAGTGAATATTTTTTTACCTCAAACATAAGTCTCTGTTTCTTTAATTGAATTTCTAAAAATCTATATACTAGAGCCCTATGTAAATACTGGATGCTACTTTAGAAAGAGATTTAATTTGGCAAATCCATTGATGAAAAGCATTGATGTAATCAATTGAAATAAGGAAACAGAAGACTTTACAAAGATAAATAAAATTAGAAGAGCAAGTATGACATGAATTACAAAATCAAGAATGTTGTATTTGGATTTCAGTTCTATTGCAAACCTTCTTGACATTTTAAAAGCATTACTGATTCTTAAATCATTATTTTGATAGGCAATAGCCATTTCCATCCATTTAAATGTTGATTTTAAAAAATGAAGCATTCTTTTAAATGTTTACATTTTTATCCTCTCCCTAGGCTGCCCAATGAATATTCTTTGTGTAATTAATCCATCATGATTAAAAATATATGGACTACCCCCAACAGCATGGACCTTTCTGTCTTTTGGCATTGTTTTCTTTTATTGGAGGATTGACAAGCACAGCATTATTTCACTCATTTGGCAAGCTTCTACCAGTAAAAAGTATAAGTCACAAACCATAGGACACTTATTTACATTGGTTATTCTTTTTCAGCTCACGCACTACAGTGACATTCTAAACTTAGGCAACTAAAGAAGAATTAGGCTTTGGGGTTTTGAATCCAATCAAACTTGACTCCTTGAGCTGATATTTCTTTTCTTTTCTTTTCTTCTGACCCTCTGGGCCTAATTTCTCTGTGTTTACAGCATATGCAAACATGTTTCTCATTAGTGTTTATTTACTACCACAGGAATCACTTTGAATTCTTCTAATCCTGCTGGAAATTTTTTTCTCAAAATAAACCCAGATCATATTGGGTTTTATCGTGTAAATTATGAAATACCAACTTGGGAATGGATAGCTACCAATCTTTTCTTAAACCACAAGGTAAGAGTAAAAATTGGTTGTGGTTGTGAATTGTTTTACTATTGCTCTAAGAACAGCATCTTGATGATATTAATTTTTTCAACATGCTTTGCTTTAGTAATTGTGCTACTTACCTCTTTTTCTTTTTGTTTTCAGAACTTTTCTTCTGCTGACCGTGCAAGTCTTATAGATGATGCTTTTGCCTTGGCAAGGTGAGTTTTGGAAGGAGAGTGGACTATTTAAAGAACAGTGGATTTTGTCATGAATCTCTTTTTTTGATGAATTGCAGCCAAGTTTAAGTATTAGTGGTAGTTTAAAATATCCAAAGTCACTATTTATAACATTATTGTTTTCCTTAACTCTTTTTTAAAACTCATATAAGCCTCATAGCTGAAATACTCATATTCACTCTTAACAGACACAGAAAAACTCACCTACCCTACTGACTTTGAGTAAGGTTCATTTATATCAGAGCCTTTGAGCTAATTTGAGTGACATTTGCAAATGCTCAGAAGTGCACCTTCATAATTTGATTTAATAAAATGATAATGTGTTTCATTAACTTACTTCTATGAGCCTAAGCCCACTGTATGAGTTTATGGCTAGAGTTGTCAACTCTTGTTCAGGTCATGAGGGTAAGAAGAATGAGACCGGGTGCTCTAGGATTGATCAGAATTAAGGTACCGCTTAAGAAATTCGACTTTTTTTGTTTTCATGACCTGAAGGTAACCTACACTTAGAAAAAAAAAATCAGCATAGATTGGGAAAATGCAGGAGTAGTAACTACAGTATCTTTGGGATTTTTTGTTTTGTTTTGTTTTCAAGTAGTCTGACACCACTATTTCAACAGGTGTTTGTTGAATTTCTGGGATTACTGTAGGAGCCAGGGACACAACCAACTGGTTTTGCTGGCTTTGTAGTGGCTTCATCCTAGATACAAGCAGTGTACTGAGAAGGAGATGCTACTTTCTCAAAAAGTCTTCACTAGCCCCTTTGTCTGGGTTAGGTGTCCCTTTCATGGGCCCTGTGTGTCACCACAATACTATACTATCATTTCTTATTAACTGTCCATCTCACTTACCAAATTGTAAGTTACGTGAGGGGAGGCACCCAGATTATGTTCCTGTTTATTTTATTCCTGGCTCTTAACTGTGACTGGCCCATGGCAGAAGCTCATTAAATATGACCCCCACATGTCTGAAGGATAGTATACCATCACCAAAGGCATGGGAGAACTATTTTACACAGACTTCCTAGATGATACACTGGAAGTCAGAAAACCTTCTTGACATCTTTTAAGGAGGAAATGGATAGGGTTATAAAACAGGTTCTGGGACAATTAAAATCTTGATTCTGTATTACCTTGAGTAAATTTTTTTTAAGATTTTATTTTATTTTATTATTTATTAGAGACACAGAGAGAGAGAGAGAGAGAGGCAGAGACATAGGAAGAGAGAGAAGCAGGCTCCATGCAGGGAGCCCGATGGGGGAATCGATCCCGGGTCTCCAGGATCACACCCTGAGCATGAACGCAGACACTTAACTGTGCGTCCTACCTTGAGTAAATTTCTTAACTTCTCACTGACTTCATTTCCTTATGAGTAAAATGGAGATGATCTTATAAGACTCATTTGAGAAATAAATGAAATAATGCTCATAAAACACCCCAAACAATGTCTGGCCCATAGCAAGTGCTTAATAAAGTGTATCACTTGACTGTACCAGACACTGCATAGGCCTTGGAAATTAAATGGTAAAGGAAGATAATCAGTATATGAAAACACAATAGAACTATTAAGAATTCTTTTGGGGGGAAACTCTCCTAGGAATGCATCATGACCTTTTCCAAAGCTTGGCATCTTGGCTGTTAGAGATTACACAGAACTGCAATATCTTTATGGTTAAATTCCCATCATAATACAATGCAGACAGTTCTTTTTTGCTTTAAGAAGTAAAAGCTTCTTGAACAGGTCACTCTGGGGAACTGTGTATAAAGCAATTAATTCACACAATTGAAAGACTTTCTTGCATTTGCCCAGTTCCTTGGCCACAGCCCAGTAAAATTTTGGAGAGATACGGAAAGGAAGAAAGTAAAAGAAATTTGAAAACCAAAAAATACGTAAAATCACACAGCAACTGATCTGGAAAATAGTTGAGCAATCACCTGAGCTATAACCTGAGCTATTTAGTTATCATCCAATTTCCTTCTGTAATGCATGAGGAAAACAGGACTCAGGGAAGTAGAGTCCATCAATATTGGCTATAGCCAGGTGTGGTTCACTCTGAAACTTTAGGGAGAAAAAAAGGAGAAACATGTAGTTAAACAGGTTAGTACCTGTGATAAGATAAGAATTTATACAGTTCTACTTGGGTGTTTAAAAAGAAATGTTAACTATCGTGTTTCATAAGCAGGGGTAAAAGAGCACATCTAAATATAAATGTATTCTTGATTCTCCTATCCCCAAAATAGAGGAGCTAGTACTGTTACTGTCCTGGATGAATATCCAGATGGGCACATTTGTTCAAGACAAGGAATAAAAATTCTCCCAGCTACTTCAAGTCCCCCCGTCTTTGAATTTGAGTCAAGTCCAGTAAAACCACCAAAGTTACCAACTTCGTTTAAAGTTCTTCCCTGCCCCCAACTCAGGCTGGTTTCAGGCCAGCCACCTACAGTGGGAACAAGGTGCTTAATGTCTTCTCCATTTTGCTGCATGGAACTTCTACTTCTCCTTACTCACTAGACTGCCTCTGATTCCTCCAGAACTAAGGTGAGGAGAGCAGGGAGGGAGAGCAGGTGAAGGGAAGAAAGATCCTCATATGCTATCTACGTTTGGTCCTCTGTGAACTTCGTAGATGTTTAATACTAGCTCATTTTCTTGTGTACTGTGTTCATGGGGTATTTGCCATCTGCACCCATTTTTACTGCTAAGAGTCTTTCTCTTGTAGTTCCTTGAGATGGGTAAGTGAAAACCTCTGAACCATATCTGGTCCAAAGGAAGTATGAATATATTTTTCCCCCAACAAAGTCTGGAAGAATGGGCGACTTCATACAGTCTTAACTCCTTCACTCTGAGATTAGAGCAGTAGTCAACCGTAGTCTCTTATCTATTAGATTTCTCAGAGTATCAAACACTAGGCCACTGTGCCCTCAAACTTTAGGATACGCAGGTACAACTCTTCAAGTGGTTTCATTGAAGCCCCTTTTCCTAGGCTTCATGTGAGAGGAAAAGCCTCCTGCATCCTCCTCTTCTCTGTGGGAGGAGAATATTCACAATACCCTGACAGTGCTCCCCCAAAGCCCTCTTTTAACATGTCTCATTCTGCCCCTAGCCTCTCCAGTGCTTTTAATAGCTGGTGATAGGTTATCAGCTAAGGTCACAAAAAGGGTCACCACGTTAGTTCCAACTTGGTGGGCCTGTATCTTATTTTGGGGTTTAGGCCAAAGGGCCTGGTTTGGGGGTTAGGCAAGGGGTCTTGCCAGAACAGAGGCAGAAAGAATCCTTTTTTGTCCACCTGTTACATTAGGGTTTTCTTTTTCAATAGCTTATTGTGCTATGTAACCACTGTTTGCTAAAGCCAGGAAAGGGATGAGGAATAACAAGGGAAAGCAGAGAGCACTGCCTAACAAGCCTGTGAGTGGAAGCAGGAGTCTCTAGGTGAGGAAACAATGGCAAAGGATGGTTTAAAAGGCCATCTAAGCTAATCATCCAAACAGAATTTTAGCCACACATGCTTCACACAGCAGTGGCTCTCATGATATCCAAGGTGAGGAGCAAATTACCAAATAAAGACCACCAAATGAGCATAAGCCACACCAAGTTATAGACCTCTAGGGTCACTGGGTCTTACCATTTTACAGGTGTTTGCAGAGGTAACCAGAGCACAACGCAGGACTGGATAAGCAACTTCACCCTCCTACTCCCTGCCCCCCCATACACACACACTTTCATGCTGCCTTTTAAACATAGGAGAAATAGGGTAATCAGGAAGATACCAAAAAAGACCTAATTGTTTGCAAAGAGACTGTGTTAAGCCAGAAATCTGAATTTAATTGGCAAGTAAACACTGGGAGAGCAGACACAAACGGGGATTTGTTGAAATTCTCCACATCACCAAAGGCTTTGCTGGGGGACATGAGCACATGGGATTAGTTGCATCTACCTAGGCACCTTTCGGGACCATTTCTAATGTCTCAGTGAAGAGAGATGTTGGACAAAACACTGCTTAACTCAGCTTCTCTGAGGACTATACTGTATTTCCAGGTCATATCTAGTGAAGCAAAAACAAACCCTTTTGTCTGTTTGTTTGTTTTTTTAATAAATTTATTTTTTATTGGTGTTCAGTTTGCCAACATATAGAATAACACCCAGTGCTCATCCCATCAAGTGCCCCCCTCAGTGCCCATCACCCAGTCACCTCCACCCCCTGCCCACCTCCCCTTCCAACACTCCTAGTTTGTTTCCCAGAAACAAACCTTTTTTTATAGGATTCCCCGAACTTCCTGGGTACCTCAGCCCAAAATAGGAGGGCAAGATTTCTCTCATCGGACCCATTTGTCCTCTTTTCCATCAAATTTGGTGGGAACTTTAAGTTATAGCCTCCATCTTCTCCAGGTGATAGGATAGTTATATAGTTTAAGTCCATCAGGCTGGGCTTTTTCTAGATGATGGAAGATTTTTTAAAAATTTGTGGGAGGCCATTTGCTTCAACGTAGATGGAACTGGAGGGTATTATGCTGGGTGAAGTAAGTCAATCAGAGAAGGACAAACATTATATGTTCTCATTCATTTGGGGAATATAAATAATAGTGAAAGGGAATATAAGGGAAGGGAGAAGAAATGTGTGGGAAATATCAGAAAGGGAGACAGAACATAAAGACTCCTAACTCTGGGAAACGAACTAGGGGTGGTGGAAGGGGAGGAGGGCGGGGGGTGGGGGGGAATGGGTGACGGGCACTGAGGGGGGCACTTGACGGGATGAGCACTGGGTGTTATTCTGTATGTAGGTAAATTGAACACCATTAAAAATAAATTTATTATTAAAAAAAAAAAATTGTGGGAGGGCAGACCTGGTGGCTCAGTGGTTTAGCGCCACCTTCAGCCCAGGGCCTGATCCTGGAGACTCAGGATCAAGTCTCACATCAGGCTCCCTGCATGGAGCCTGCTTCTCCCTCTGCTTGTGTCTCTGTCTCTCTCTCTCTCTCTCTCTCTCTCTCTCTCTGTGTGTGTGTGTGTGTGTGTGTCTCATGAATAAATAAATAAAATCTTTAAAAAATATTTGTGAGACACCTGGGTGGCTCAGTCAGTTAAGCATCTGACTTTGCCTCAGGTCATGATCATGGGGTCCCGGGATTGAGGCCCCTGTCTGGTTCCCTAGTCAGTAGGGAGTTTGCTTCTCCCTCTCCTTCTGTCCCTCTCCCCTGCTTTGCTCTTTTTCTCAAATAAATAAATAAAATCTTTTAAAAAATTAAATAAAATGCTTAACCATATCTGACTTTCAGAACTACTATGTGCCTATGGATTTTACAAATGGAGTTTGAGACTCAAAGTTGCATAAGAATGCTGCCTTAGGTTGAGATCCCTAGAAGCAGAGTATGAAACGCAGGTTCATGTACATTTAGTTTATTAAGAGAGTACTCTAATGAGATAAGGAGTATGAAAACCAGGTTAGGGCAGGGATTAAAAGCTCAGCCCTGATATGGTCTCAGATGGAGTCTAGCTTTGCCAGATTCTACTAGGAAGCTATAAATTGTGCTGTAGAGTGGGTCCAACTTGAGGGAAGCAGGCTGGCTTGTTGCATTCCTGAATCAGAGAATTAATGGCAAGGGATGGAGATTGCCTAACCTCTTAGGCAAGATGGATATATTTGGCCAAGCGCTATTCTTTGAAGAAGGTGGCAGCTGTGAGCCAACAGAGCACTGTAAGGGGATCTGAGAAGGGCATATAGATGCCTTTGTTCTCAGAACCAGGTCTTCTCATGTGGTCCCACCAGTATCAACTCTGGCTAGAAGCCTGTGAGAAATGCAGATTCTTATGCTCCACTCCAAACCTGCTAAATCAGAAACTCTGGGGCGGTGGGAGTGAAGAGTATGTGATATAATGAACTTTCCAGGTGTTGCTGATAGATGCTCAAATTTGAGAATCATAGTTCTAAATGATACTGCTCTTCATCAGGAGTATCAAATACACTTGTATTTGAAGCTACAGAGTAACATAATTTGTGGGAAATGAAAATTCCATCAACTAAATTCTCAAAATGTTATGCCTATAATAACCAGCAAAAATTCACTCCCAGTCCAATGTTCTGACCATATGACTCAAGACTTAAAGAAAACAAGTGAGGGATCCCTGGGTGGCGCAGCGGTTTGGCGCCTGCCTTTGGCCCAGGGTGCGATCCTGGAGACCCCGGATCGAATCCCACGTCAGGCTCCTGGTGCATGGAGCCTGCTTCTCCCTCTGCCTATGTCTCTGCCTCTCTCTCTCTCTCTCTATGTGACTATCATAAATAAATAAAATTAAAAAAAAAAAAAAAAAAAAGAAAACAAGTGATACCAAAATGGACTTATTGCATAGTTATCAAGCATGTTGGAAAAATAAGGCAATAGGATAAGATATCGATTTTCAACATTTGAATACATAGTATTTCCTCAGAACCTCTAACCTTTGGATAATTGGATTCCCTTCTTACTTCTACTTATGCTACCTAATTAGCCAATTTTTCTGGCTCTGGTAACTGAAATCCACTCCTTCTAATTTTTTCACCTACCTAAAATGTAGGTGACCACTTGGTTTCTGACCAAACTGTCGTTCTTCCTAACCTTTCATTATTCTCTTCACTAAATTGATCCTCAGAGCAACAACTATTCTTTATGAACACCTTTAAAAATTACCAACTGAACATAGTTGTTGCTGTAACCCCTAGGAAAAATAGAGAATCGTCAAAATTAGAAAATTCTCAAGTTTCAAATATCAACACAAAATTCTAAAATTTTTCTTACTTAAAAAAATATTCTCAGTAAAACACTCCATTTCTCAATATTTTTTAAAGATTTATTTATTTATTCCTAAGAGACACAGAGAGAAAGAGAGGTAGAGACACAGGCAGAGGGAGAAGCAAGCTCCCCACAGGGAGCCCGATGCAGAACTCGATCCTGGATCCCAGAATCACGACCCGAGCGGAAGGCAGATGCCCCACTGCTGGCCACCCAGGCGTCCCTCCATTTCTTCATATTATTTGAACTTTTATTAAGGGAGGTTGCATGCTCCAAAATGTAATTCTTTCTAACTAAGATCAGGACCTGAGAAAATAGGGGAAATTAGCACTCTGAACTGAAAAAAAACTCTATCATATCTCACTAGTACAAATCAAATGATGCCAAAGATTTCCGTTCTTTTTTTTTAAAAGATTTTATTTATTTATTCATGAGAGACACAGAGAGAGAGAGAGGCAGAGAGACAGGCAGAGGGAGAAGCAGGCTCCATGCAGGGAGCCCGACGTGGGACTCGATCCTGCGTCTCAAGGATCACGCCCTGGGCTAAAGGCAGCACTAAACTGCTGAGCCACCCAGGCTGCCCAAGATTTCCATTCTTATTTATGTCCAAAACTACTAGTTCATCCTCTAATCAAACTCTTGGGGAGAAATCAAGATATAATTACATTCTTCATTCACAAAATACTATCAAACCTAATAGCATTCAATGCATCAGTACTACTAATTCAATAATTCAAGATTTATTATTCAGTTTAAACTTTCAAAATATAATTTGAAAAGACAGAATTCCCATCTAAGGCTGTTTTAAAAATCTAGGGTAAAATTTGAGGCATAACAGATTTTTGAGAAAAGTATTTCACAAAGTTCTAGAATCCCTTTTAAGGAGGAAGAAATTGGATTCTTTAAACTTTGAAATGTTGATAGAAACTTCAAATTTAGTGGAGAAACAAAATCCATTTTTATTTATCAATATTGTTGAAAATGTATAAAAAAGGAGATTTTTTAAATAATAAATTTATTTTTTATTGGTGTTCAATTTCCCAACATACAGTGTAACACCCAGTGCTCATCCCGTCAAGTGCCCACCTCAGTGCCTGCCACCCAGCCACCCCCACCCTCCACCCTCCTCCCCTTCCACCACCCCTAGTTCATTTCCCAGAGTTAGGAGTCTTCCATGTTCTGTCTCCCTTAAAAAGGAGTTATTTTAATGGGAAAAATAAGTTCAATTAGAATTTTTAAGCATTCATAATTCATGAGTATTGTTATGTTTCCTCTTCATATCAAATGTAATTTCAATAAGATATATTTATCAGGGTATATTATTATATTATTATTATATTATAATAAGATATATGTGTCATTTGTATATTATTTTCTTATAGATGATTTTTAAAGAGGTATTTATTTATATATTTAGAGAGAGTGCAGGAGGAGAGGGTAGAAGGAGAAGCAGAGGGAGAGAGAGAATCTCAAGCAGACTCCTTGCTCAGCATGGAGCCTGACACACGGGGCTTGATACCTCAACCCTGAGATCACAACCGGAGTAGAAATCAAGAGATGCCTAACTAATTGAGCCACCCAGGTGCCCTGCATCTGTAAATTATAATCAGCTTGTGTCTATTCATCAATATTAACTATAGCTAAAGGGCTTTTGTTGTATTCAGAATTTGGCCTCAGTGATTTTTCAAATGTACTTTTTAATGTTCTATTTTCCTCTTTCCTATCGAATATATGAAAGCGTTAACACATCATTGTGAATAAACCTCTTTGATTGAACCCCCCAAAATAAATGCATTTTCTTAATTGCTTAATAGAAGGATTCTCATTAACACTAAATTCTGTGATTTCCATATGAGTACTTTCAGTCAAATGTGTACTAGTCTATGGTTGGGGTTTTTTGTTTTGTTTTGTTTGTAGTCTATGGTTTTTAATTAAGGGGCATTTTTTTTTTCTCTTCTTTAGAGCTCAACTTCTAGATTATAAAATGGCTCTAAACTTGACCAAGTATCTCAAAATGGAAGAAGAGTTTTTACCATGGCAGAGAGTAATTTCAGCTGTAACCTATATCATTAGCATGTTCGAAGATGATACAGAACTCTACCCTGTGATTGAGGTGATGTTAATGATATATCTTATGCAAGTAAATGTGCAGCATGAGCAGAATAGGGAGGTTTCTGAGGGAAGGAGCTTCTGAAAGACACAAAAGCACATCCGCCGGCCAAGTGAAATTAAAGGAAAGTATAATGACATGACTAGTCAAACCAAAGAGATGCTATCTCTATTTTTTTTCAACTTGAGATGTATCAGTGTTTTTGGTTTGGCGTACCACTTAATGTATTTTAGTGTTAGAATACAAGAATTAATATTTTAGTTGCAATAGACAGGATACTAACTAGATCCTATTTTTAATGGATTTATCTATGTTAAAATGAATTTATTCTTGCTAAAATATACCATTATATTTCCTTATCCCTACTGCTGTTATTTCCACATTGAGATTTTATTATAGGATAGTTATTCTAAATACTTTGCTCTGTGTTTTCTGCAGCACATTGGTAGGACACTTGCAATTTTAAGGAAATTCTGGATTCAAATCTCTAGCTCTTCTACTTACTAACTTGGACTGATGATTTTATTTATGAGTCTTCATTTCCTTTGTACAATAGGAATGTCAGCACCTCCCTGCCTGTGGCAATGGGATAGGTATAGATCATATAAAATAAACATCCTTTGTAAATCCAAAGGCAATATATGTATATTGGTTATCACTATTTTTATTTCATCAATATTTGATTAATCTTTTCAGTGCAGTATGTCCAGTGTTACTCTATTTCTTACAAATGTTAACTAAAAAGTAGAGGTTAAAAGGGACTTACCCAAAGTTTTATAAAACATTATAGAATGATCCAGGATGTTCTGTTCTTCAGGATTAAAGCAAATTTGCAATGGGATAAGAACTGAAAATGTTCCTTCCCTAAGGAGAGGCCCAAAGTTCTCTGAACTAGTAGGAGAGAAGAGTACAATGGGGGGAAACTGTAAATTATAACAAATGAGTAACTGCTGAATAGTAAATTATTACTCATTGTACATGGTTCTTTTATTTCAGGAATACTTCCAAAGTCGAGTGAAGCCCATTGCAGATCTTCTAGGATGGAATGACGTCGGAGACCACCTTACAAAGTTATTTCTTACATTTTTAAAATTAAATTTCATTTAATATTTGTTTGTGTATGTTAAAAAAGTTAAGTGCTCATTGGCCCAGCTTTGTGTGTGTTTGTTTTTTTAAGGTTGCTCCGTGCCTCCGTATTAGGGCTTGCATGCAAAATGGGAGATCAAGAAGCCTTGAACAATGCTACACAATTATTTCAGCAGTGGCTAAGTGGGACTGTAAGGTGACTGTTCACTGTGTGTTCATTTCTAGAGGACTTCAAACTTAGAAATGAAGAAATAAAATCTCTGAAGCACAATTTCTTCTTCTAGGCTTCCTGTAAATCTGAGGCTTCTGGTATATCGGTATGGAATGCAGAACTCTGGCAATGAGACTTCATGGAACTACACTCTTGATCAATACCAGAAAACTTCATTAGCTCAGGAAAAAGAAAAACTGCTGTATGGATTAGCATCAGTGAAGAACGTTACTCTCTTGTCAAGGTAAGTTTTTTTTTTTTTCACTCATATGAATGGCATTTGATGATTTATGCATCACGGTCACTTTAAGATGCTAATTAAAGTATGATACATTTCCAAGAAAATCTATTAAAATGTATTTTCCCGACAAGAAACAAAATATCCGTGTACGAGTGTAATAAGGAAATGTAATCTCCTATGAAAACATTCTGGGAGTAGGCAGGTTCTAGTGGTGAGCAGTGGTTCAACATTTTCATCCAGGGCCTGGGGTGTTTCTCTTTCTGTTCTTCCATCCTCAACATACTGGATGTCTCATAACCTCTAGAGCTCCAAATATTTTGTCTTCACACAAATACATTCAGTGAAAGAAGAACAAGAGCAAAAGAGTTCCTCCTCACAAGGCTTTGTCTTTTATGCTAAAGGTGAGTTATCTTTGCTTCCCCTCATAACCAGAACTGGATCATACTTGATCATTCTGAGTTAAATCTTTTTTTATTTTTTTAAATTTATGATAGTCACAGAGAGAGAGAGAGAGAGAGGCAGAGACATAGGCAGAGGGAGAAGCAGGCTCCATGCACCGGGAGCCCGACGTGGGATTCGATCCCGGGTCTCCAGGATCGCACCCTGGGCCAAAGGCAGGCGCCAAACCGCTGCGCCACCCAGGGATCCCGATCATTCTGAGTTAAACTCTAGATCTACCACTTGATCATTTGCCAGCTAGGAGGAACTTGAATTCTTTTGACTGATTTGGGCCATCATCATAGTCTGAGGCTAGGGTAGGCGCCTACCTACTTTCCTAGGATCAGGGATACATTGATCCAAGCCCAGAACAAAGTTGGTTTCTGTCAGCGGAGAAAGAGTCTGTGCCACAATATGCACAGAAAACACAAAATACATTTATATTCCACTTGGAAAGTCGCTTGAAGTGCAGCTATGAATCCTCAACCACTTCACCGATGCTCCAAATCAACTAGCATCTGCCTTAATTCAGTTCTGGTTTCTGAGTTACTTACTGCATTCCCTTAACTAACACTTATGATGTCCTGTCTATGTGTAGGTATATAAATTGTGAGAATAAAACTGAATAAGTCATGATATCTATCCTTGAGAAATGTAGAGCTCATGAGAGGCAGAATTTAAATTAGGAAATTACAATGCAATAGCCAGTTTGTAAGGACTACTGGAAGCAGTTTGTATTCACCCGGCAAAGCCAACAATACTCCTTTATCATCTTGCGTCAAGGTAGATGTCAGTTCTCCTGCTCTCTGCCTTAAAATAGTCTACCAAGAACTTGATCATTTTGCCATTCCATAAAACATCGTATTGATCTATTATTTTGATGGCAGCGTGCTGATTATCGGATGAGAAAATTAGCAAATGCTTACTTGTCTTACTAAGACTCTTGGGAATTAGAGAATGAATGATAAGTTACACAAAAATTCAGGACTATCACTAAAGTGCAGTTTCTGGAAGTTCAATGGTCTAGAGTACGTTGAGATATTTCTGTAGGTACAGACACAGCATAGAGTTAATAAAAATCTATTGACTTGGTCACTTAATTTATCTTTGACTTCTTTGTATTAGACTATAATTATAGCTAACTAATCTAACCATATAGTTTACATTAGAAGTTTATTTCTTATAATCTGGGGGAAGAACAAATAAGATGTAATTGTTATCTTTTAGAAAATAAAAGTATAAGTACTTTCCCTTAATTTAATCTTTTTTTTTTAGTTAAGTGGGATAAAGGTGAGTGAAGTGCTTCTATTCAATAAATTCAATTAATTTTTTAAAGTTAATAGTTAACGTTTTGAATTGTTTTTCTATTTGTCTTTTCTTAGATATTTAGATTTGCTCAAGGACCCAAACCTTATTAAAAGTCAGGATGTGTTTACAGTCATCCGATATATCTCATATAACAGCTATGGAAAGACTATGGCCTGGAATTGGATTCAGCTCAACTGGGAATATCTAGTTAACAGGTAGGATAATTAGACAATGGTTTTTTTGTTCTCTTTGTTTGATATCATCTACAGGTTCTTTCTTTTTTCTCTCTGCTGTACTTTCTCTGCCATCTATACAATATCTGGAATGGCATATTATTAGAAGTAAAGGATCATGGTATTTTACTGCTCAGGAAGCAATTTACTAGTTAATTTTAGGCCTAATTCCTTCTCTGGAAATTATTGTTTCCATCTGATCTACAGAGTCTTGAAATCTGGAAAGATGCCTAAATTGCATTATTTTTAGTTTGGTTAAAACAAGTTAATATGATTCTTCCTGTTGTGTTAGCACCTGGTATAATGCCAGGCACTTATTTAATTTCAATATTTAATGAAAACTAAGTAAGTTTCTGGACTTGGGTTCAAACTAGAGCCTTATATCTTACTGAGTTTATATGGATGATAACTTTTATTTCCCTTGACCAGATAATTATACTTTAGGTATTATAGGGACCTATATTTCCCAGGCAATAGAGACAAGAGAGGAGCAAATCAAACTAAACAGATGGTTTCCCAAATTCCTTATTTCTTCACCCTCATTTAGAAGAAATGTTGCTATTCTTGGTCCCAATCCTCCAAATTTAGTGCTTAGTCTCATTAAAAATTTTTTGACAGAATATCAAATAGAATATAGATTATATATCCCAAATAGATGTGTAAATATTGACCAAAAGACCTTTACTGTCTGTAATCCCCACAATGGGTAATAGCCCCTGTCATCCCTTCCTAATCTCTCCTGTTTTCCCATCAGCACTGCCTCATTGATAATGGCTGCCTTATCAGAAGTACTAACCATGAAGATAACTTTTATTTCTGTTTTCTTTTCTACCCCACAATTCACCAGGCTGCCATTAGGTTCTTTCACATTTCTCATCCTTCTGATATCCAGATTATATCTGTAGCTTTCAACTAAAATACCCAACATTTTGCTTATTTGTGATAAATTTTTGCCTTTTCTGTTCTTGCAGTGATTGAATGTAACTGCTTATCCATCTCTATGAAAATTGACTGGCACGTGTGTATGTGAGTGTGTGTGTGCACATGTGATACTTTGTCCATCTCTTTTTAACTGTTTCAGTGAAATTCATGACTTAGAATTATAAATCTACTTATTAGAATTAGAATTATAAATCTACTTATTGAAAACACGTTATCTGGAGGTAACACTTCATGTTATGAAAGCTAGTACCTTTCATTTGCTTAATATATGCCTAGTGACATGTACTGAGTATTTTGTTTTAATCAAAAAGACTATAAGTCTTTCATTTTTTTTTGGTACATGCTACAGGGAACCTATGCAGATGAAGAAGAATGCTTACTTTTGAATTATTGAAAAAAGATAAGTAAATAATGTTCCATTTTGTAGAATAAAATGGCCATTCCCTTATTGTTTATTAAATAAAGTACTTTTCAAGGCCTTTTTTTAATAGTTCTGGTATGATTTATTTCAAATAATACATTTTTCATTTTAAAAAATTAGTTCATTTATCATACCTGTTAAAAATTAAGAATTCGAAAAAACAGGTGTTACTTTGTAATAAAAGTCATAAACACCTGGCCTTAAAATAAATTTATTAGACCTAATCCTGAATTTTTTTCAAAAAAATAATAAATTGATAAACCATTTCCAGTGCTAGTTCTAAAACCCTTGCCCAAGGCTTTTAATATTTCTTCATAGTCTAATGACCTAATTCTCTTGAGGTATTATTTTACATAGCCTCAAACATAAAATTATATTACAACCACATGTGGCACACAAAAATAATGCTCAATATTAATTATGGTTAGTTTGAATAACTAGAATTTCCCCACTAAAATTGGATAGGATGAATTAAACAAAAATGAGCAAGCTTTGTACAAAAATTTCCAAACTCTTGAATATTTCCCAGAACTCAGAATGAGTGATTTTCCTGCCTATGTTCCTGAACAATTTATTGTCATCCTAAAATAAGTAAGCTGCTTTTTTATAAAGGGTTTTGTCATGTCATTTTTATGACAACTGATGGCCACACTACTATTGCCCTTTCTAGTTCGAGATTTACTCAAAAAATTCCAAAGATACTTCTGCAATTAGTCTTTGCTTTTGTTTATTCCGCTAAAGTCTTAGATGAAACTGTGAAGGTAAATGAACTCAAGTCAGTTGTGTTGTGTGCTATTTTTTAAATATTTAAGATAAATTTTTTTTAATTTTATTTATTCATAAGAGAGACAGAGAGAGACAGGCAGAGACACAAGCAGAGGGAGAAGCAGGTTCCATGTTTTGGAGCCTGATGTGGGACTTGATCCAGGGACTTCAGGATCACACCCTGGGCCAAAGGAAAGCACTAAACCTCTGAGCCACCCAGAGATCCCTTAAGATAAATTCTTATTTTAAAAGTAATTAATATGATAAATTTACAGCATGTTTCCCTCTAAATGCTATACTTCATATGATACTGGTTTATTGGGATAAACATATTTTGTTCTTACATTTTTAGTATTTATACAAGTAGTTTCAGTCTTAATTCAATCTGTTCATTGCTAGTTCCCCAAAATATCCTTTAATTTGTAATCACTAAGAACAAAACAGAAGAGGAATATTATAATTATAGAAGGTCACTGAGAAAAATTGTTTTCTTACCTCTAATTAACAGACTTTCTTTGAATCTACAGAATATCAATATAGCAACTTAATGTGATTTCCTTTTTTAAATCCCTATTTTCATATTATAAAATAGGTAAGTATTTCTTGCACAAAATACAGATAAGCAAAAATAAGGACACAAAAATCACCTGTAATTCTACCACCTAGAAATAACCCTTGTCATACTACTGTTTTCTTGAGACATTTTTCTATGGCTGTTTATTTATAGAAATGGAATCATATAATACACATGGTTTTATAACCTGATTTTCTCCCTATATCATCCTCTATTGTGGATGTCTTTTCAAGTCTTTAAGTATGCTTCTTCAATTTATCTTTAATGTTCAATCATATTTCAGTGTGGAGATACATTAGTTTATTTAGCCAATCTCTATCTGTTGGATAATAAAACTGTTCCAGATCTTCTGATGAATGTTGTAGAATGGTCACCCAGAAAAAGATTTACTGTTAACTTTGCCCATTTTTCCAATCCTTGCTAATATTTAGGGCTGTCCTTAGAAATATTCTTGCTGACAAAAGACCTATATGTGTGTGAGACAGGAAACTATCAAAATTCTAGGGAAGGACACAAGCAGCAAGCTCTTTGACCTTGGTCGCAGCAATTTCTTACTAGACACATCGTCAGGGGCAAGGGAAACAAAAGCAAAAATGAACTATTGGGACTTTATCAAGATAAAAAGCTTTTCTGCACAATGAAGGAAACAATCAACAAAACTAAAAGGCAGCCTACTGAATGAGAGAGGATATTTTCAAATAATATCTGATAAAGAGCTAGTATCCAAATTCTATAAAGAACTTATCAAACTCAACACCCAAAAAAACAAATAATCCAGTTAAGAAATGGCCAAAAGACATGAATAGACATTTTTCCAAAGAAGACATACAAACAGCCAACAGACACATGAAAAGGTGATCAGCATTACTCAACATCAGGGAAATACAAATCAAAACCATGATGAGATACCACCTCACACCTGTCAGAATGGCAAAAATTAACAACACAGGAGAAAACAGGTGTTGGTGAGGATGCGGTGAAAGGGGAACCCTCTTGCACTGTTGGCAGGAATGCAAACTGGTGCAGCCAATCTGGAGAATAGTATGGCAGTTCCTCAGAAAGCTAAAAATAGAACTACCCTATGACCCAGGAATTCTATCACTAGGTATTTACCCAAAGGATACAAAAATACACATTCGAAGGAGTACATGCACCCCAATGTATAGAAGCATTATCAATAAAAACCAAACTATGGAGAGAGCCCAAATGTCTATCAACTGATGAATGGATAAAGAAGAGGTGGTGTGTGTATATACGGATGGACGGATGAACATTCAAGAGGGGAAAAAGAGAGAGAGGGAAACAAATCATGAGAGACTCTTAATTATAGAGAAGCAATCAAGGGCTGATGGAGGTGGGAGGCGGATGGAATAGACGGTTGATGGGTATTAAGGAGAGCACTTGTTATGATGAGCACTGGATATTATATATAAATGATGAACCACTGAACTCTTTTCCTGAAGTAATACTGAACTTTGTCAATTGACTAGAATTTAAATTATGGAAAAATAGAAAATTCCTTGGTAATTGAGTATATAAAAACTGATATCTCATTTTAAATTATAATCCTTTCATCCAGTAAATATTGTGTAACATCTACTATGAGCTAAACACTGTGCTTGGCATTGAAGATATGATAGTAGAAATAGACCTGGCTCTCTGTCCTCTTGGAGCTTAGGGTCTGGTAATGGAGACTGATATTAATAAAAGAATCACACAAATACATGTACACTTAAAACTGTAATAACTATAAATAGAAGAGGTTCTGGTCACACTGAAAGAGTGTAAAAGGGAAACTGACCAAGTCAAGAGAATTTGGACATTAAGGGCTTGTTGAGCTGAATTCTAAAGGAAGAGCAGGAGAGAATTAGGTGAACAGGAGGTGAAGCATTCCTGATACCTTCTATCAGAAAAGAGAAAAGTAAGGGCCAACATCTGCAGGGTCAGGTTAAGATTTGGGCTATTGTATTAAGAGCAATGCTAAGTCACTAAAGGGTTTTAATTAAGAAAGTAAAATGATTGATTTTACTTTGAAAAGAAAGCTGTGGTGGTAAAGCATAGATGTAGATGGGGGCCAAAGTGAATTTGAGAAAAGCAGTTAGAGAACTATTGGAGCAGTCTGAGCAGAAGATAGTGGTAGATTGGACTCTGGATAGAATAATGATGTTAGAGAGATAAGGACAACATTTAGAGCTTGGTGAATTAGAAATAGGACAGAGGTGAGGTAATAAGGATAATGCCTAGATTTCTGAAAAGATAAGGAGAAGAAGAACAATGGGTTTAGTTTGCTATTTATGATGCCTTTGAGTCTCTTTTTGAGATATTGAAGTGGAGATTGTTTCAAGGAAGTTATTATCCCTTGTCAAATGCTAATTAAGATTTGAGTAAATCCAAGACCGAAAAATGCCCATTAGATTTATCGGCACAAAAGCTATTGGTAACTCTAGAAAGAGCTTTTCAGTGGAGTGAAAGTGGCCGAACCTAAATTGAAGCAAATTAATAAATCAATCAATGAAGAAGATATGAAATATACAGAAATCTCTTGAAAAGTTTGACTATGATTGTGAAGGTGAAAGAAAGGATATCGAGATGCCAGATCAAGGAAGATTTTTTTCTTCTTTTATGTGGAAGATAGTTTATATATGTTTAATATGTTTTACAGCTGAAGAGAAAGACCCAGAAATTTAATACGTAAGACATAAAAGGTTCTTTTAAAAGTAGAATTTTTAAGAATGGGAGAAACTGGAGCAATGCACAGATGATAGAAGAAAAACAGGCATCTTTGTATGTTTGTAAACTAAAAGATGTAGGAGTTACTATGTGTTTTCTCTGTGAATTAGAAGATAAGGTCATCTTTGTTGCAGAGGGAGGGAAGTAGAAGAATGTCTGGAGGTTGGAAGAGAGTGAAAACACTTGAAAAAAGTAATTCAAAGAATGAGAGAATGAATTGACTAGGGTAATGTAAGAGGACTGTCAACGTTTAAGACGGATGTTCATGAATTTATAGTGAAACATTTTAGAAAAAGTTGAGAGACCTCCCTTGGCAGATATAGTGGAAATGGGCAGTTGATTTCATCACAAGCTGGAGTTTTGCTAGAAACAAACTATTAAACTATCAGGGAGTTTAGGACCTAGAAAAAAATGTTATTGAAAGTGGTAAACCATGGACTATAAATTACAGAAGGAAATAAGTGCAAGAAAAGGAAGAGCTGATGGTCCAGGAGAAAGTAGAGATAGGCATGGTCAATGGTCCAGTAATCCAGTCAGAGAATAGTCATAGTGAAAACTAAAGGTAAATTTTATCATGGAGGATGCATAAATGAATAGTGTACCTATGGATGACCACAAGATATGATCATAGAAAATTGTTGGCCAAGGTAAAGAAAAATCATTGGGAATGAGAATGTCAAGAAACTAAGGAGCTATGATGTTATATTTATCATCGATGTGGACCTTGAAATCACAGCTTGAGTAGAGAGGAAGACTAGAAGTCAGGTGTCAAAGTGTATCATAAATTAGGTGAGGGGAAGGAGTAACTAGAAAGAACAGACATCTTTTTAAAAAGTGGAGAAATAAAGGTCTGGAATCCACAGTGGGGAGCGTGAGCATACAACTTCTTTTCTGATCTGGTTCTATGAAGGATGTGGGAAAATAAACGTTCTCCAAATGAGAAGTAATATTTCCTGGAAAAGGATAGTTCCAGAAGGCTAGGTGGAAGGGATCAAGAGATTGGGAAATCTCAGAGTCTGTCAGGAGCAAGGAAGTACAGCATATACATTATCGGGACAATGTTGAGAATAGATGGCTCAGTCTTATTTTGGGATGACTGATAACATTAAGGGAAATTGCTTACCTTAGACTTCTGTGACATGAAAGATGAAAGATATAGTGGAATAAAATTCAGTGGTATCTGTGATAAGAGTGAACACTGGACCTAGTCCACTGAAAATCAGTGTTAATTATTAGATACATTTCATGTTTTGTTCCCATTGGTATATTTTCTCTTTATGTTTCTTCTGCAAACTGCTGATTCATTTCTTTCATAATTTCACATTGGCATATTTTTCCCTTTTACCAATTTGTAAGTGTTCTTTGTATAGTGAAAATATTTCCTCTTTTCACAACAAAAAAAATTTTGCCTTAATTTTATGAGTTTTTAGTATAAAAAATGTAAAGATATGTACAACAAACTTTATTAGCTTTTATCTCCATGGCGTCTGTGATTGTTACGTGATAATTTTTTTTAAAGATTTTATTTCTCTGAGAGAGAGAGCAGGAGAGGGTGAGGGGCAGGAGGAGGAACAGGCTCCCTGCTAAGCAGGCAGCCCAATATGGGGCTCCATCCGGGAACTCCGAGATCATGACCAGAGGCAGATGCTTAATGGACTGAGCCACCCAGGCCCCCCTGTTATGTGATAATTACTAAATGTAGAATTTCTTCTATTGTTTGCTTACCTGTCTGTATAGCGATACATTTTCTTTTATTCTTCACCAGTATTCCACTGATTCAAAGTTAATACATAATTCTTGTGGTTTTTCTCACACAGTGATTGATTGCGATGAGATGTTTATCTGTATCACAATTTTTTTGTATTACGGTCTGTAAGGAAATTTCTGATTCTTGCTCTTTAAGAAAAAAAAGTACAACAGAGACAGGAATAGAGTATCATCTCTAAAATCCTATATTTGCACTTAGCTTCAAGTGTCTGCGTAGCCTGAGTAATACAGATCATATAAGCTATTTATTCTTTTTTCAAAAAGCTTTATTAGCTACTTGCCTATTCTATTAGTCTGTATCAGCCTATATGACTGAGCTTCTCAGCTGTATGGGAAACACAGAAATGCAGCAGCTTAAAGGACATACATAATTATTTCTCACTCATGTTAGGCTCCTGAAGTGAGCACTCTAAGTTGTTAAAAGGTTCTGCCCCAGGAGGCCTACCTTATCTTGTCGGTGTGATTGAAGCTTGGAAGAAGGGGGAAAAAATCCAAGAAGTCCAAGGCAAACAATTTTCCTTGACTTAAGCAAGGAGCCAGAGGTTGAACGTGGTGGAGCTTCTGCTCCTGTTCCACTGATAAGAACTGAGCTGCCGGTCTGCACTTACCTGTGAGGGAGGCTGAGAGATGTTATCTCTGTCTGGGTTCTCACATGTGCAGGATAAAAGAACAGATCATTGGATGGGAATCCAACCAGCAGTTGACCACATCTGGGATGATGTTGTGGCCCTGTCTACAAAAAGACTGAAAGATGTGCTAAGAAATGTTCTTGAATAGGAATTTTAAATGAGGGGACATCTGGGTGATTCAGTGGTTGAGCGTCAGCCTTTGGCTCAGGTCCTGATCCCGGGGGTCCTGGGATCGAGGCCCATAGAGGCCCACATCCGGCTCCCTGCATGGAGCCTGCTTCTCCCTCTGCCTGTGTCTCTGCCTCTCTCTTTCTCTCTGTGTCTCTTATGAATAAATAAATAAAATCTTTAAAACTAAAAAAAGAAATTTTAAATGAAATGTGTTTACTTACTGTGTTTTGCTTACTTTGAAAATGACTTTTATTAAAAATCCACAAAATCCAAGATTTAAAGTTCTAGGCACTTATATTCCCTTTTACTTCCTTAAATTTTTCTTCAGATACACAATCAATGACAGAAATCTTGGCAGGATTGTCACAGTAGCAGAACCATTCAACACTGAACTACAGCTGTGGCAGGTATGAAGTTAAATTCCTCTATACTCATCTAGGAAGAACAGGATTACAATTTTTTTTTCTTTTTTTAAATAGAAATGGCATTTTCTCTATTTAGTTCTCAGACAAGGAGAAAGAAATAATTCTTATATCAAATTAAATGTATACCTATTTTTTTCTAAACTGAAAAAATTCAATTAACTAAGAAACAAAGTGTAAAAGTTGAGAAAGCTGAGGCCTTGAGAGGCTTAGAAGGCTACATGAGACCTTTTGACTTTACCAAAGCATGGATAGTAAATGTGACCTGAAATAGGATGGTCAAGATTTGATTCCTTCCAAAATTCACTGTTTTGGAATTTAAAGACTTTTCAGTTTCAAATATCTCAGTTCCCAGAGGGGAAAATGTTTATGGATGTTGGAAAATTGAGATTGTATGAATTTTCAATATCTGTATATTATATATTGGAATGTTAACATTCTGTGTGTTAAGAACCAAAAAAAACTTTTATTTGTGTAAGTAGCAAACAATACTATGATTGGGGGAGGATTTTGGAAGGAAGACAAATGATAGAACCAAGGTAACAGAGAGGTTATTGTGAGTCCTTAATAAGGGAACTGAAAGTATATTAAAATGTTCTGGACTCCTGAAGTGAAAGATAAGCCAAGCCAGCATTTGACAGACTGGGTTTTCCAGGGAACACCCCGGGGAACGCACAAAGTAGAGAAGCAGCAGAATCACAGAGGGGCACACCAGCCACCGATGTGCTGCTCTCCTTCCCCAGGATGGGAGAGCCTCTTTTGACCTGACGTGCTGCCAACAGTCCAAAAGCCATGGGTAATGATTGCCAATCGAAGAGACAGGCTCAGTCCAAATGATGCACCAAGACATGTGCAATGATAGTGAATTTCCAGGGAAGAAGGAAACAAATCCAGCCTGTAAATAAAAGCCTTGAAAACTAATGGGGCTTAAAATGACTTTCTTAATTATTTCCCTCTCTTTTCTAGATGGAGAGCTTTTTCAAAAGATATCCAGATGCTGGAGCAGGAGAAAAACCCAGGGAACAAGTGCTGGAAACAGTGAAGAACAATATCGAGTGGTTAAGACAAAATAGGAACACGATAAGACAGTGGTTTTTGGATTTACCTAAGAATGGCTAATGTGTCCAAATGTCATATTTTGGTTTTGTGAATCTGTTATATTTGGTGGCCAAATTTACAAGTACTATGGAGGGAGTCTTATACACAGATACTGCTTTTGCTAAGTAGTGTGTTTATATGGTTTGCAAAGCTTTTAAATTGTTCTTTGTTTATGAAGGAAGATACTAATAGAGTAGTTAATGTACTCAGGGATTTTTTTCTAAGTGTACTTCATTGGAGATTCTTCGCAAACTGAAGAGAATTTAATAGCCATTTTAATGTCTTTAAATATCATTCTTTATATCTTAAATCTGTGAAAATAGAACAATTTGGTCTTAGCTTTACATTTTTAGTACCAAAGAAACACTACTTAATCTTCTCTCTTGATTGATTTTTAAAGTTTAAATACCAGTACTTGAGGGACCTAAATTACCATCTTAATCTTTATTTTATTATTCAGAATTACACATACCTAATATCATTGTATTCACATGTGTCCTATTCCTTTAAATCCTACCACAGTAACCCAGGTTTAAATTTTACTCAAATAAATTAGCCAAAGAAATGGCTATTGCCTTCACTATAAAATCAACAAGAGAACTCTCCTCTCCTTTTTAAAATAAATCTGAATGATTAACTTGAAAAAAAAAATGTTGTGTTCCAGTGTCACTTGACTCTCGAATAATAATGACTGCAGCATTCCCTAAATAATTTAGCATGAGGCAAATACAATTCAAGAACCTAGCTTTTTTCATGCTTGGGACTCTGTCGTCCTGCTCCATTCCCTACAAAGCTCCTTCAAACATGCTATGAAATTAGAGGGAAGACGGTGCTTAACTTTGCTCCATGGATTTTAGAGAAAAAAAGCTAAATAATTGGAAACTGGTCAGGAAAGAGAGAAGGCTGATTATTCCATAAAACTAAATGGAATTAGAATTTAGCTTTGATCTAACCTAGCAATCTAAGTGTGAAAATGAGGAAACCCATGTATATCTCCAGCATGACTCTGCATATCTGAGGCTATATCTTCTCATAGATAACTTTTATGTACAAACCCTTAGATCCTAATCCATACAAAATAGCACTGATCAAATTCATATTCGTGACTTGATTAAAGGTATCAATTTTGTAACAGCCAGCGGCAAGAATATGTTTACTATGGCACTTGATGCCTAGTAGATCCACAATGTAAGTCCAATTGAAAAGAAGGTAAATGACTGTATTTGAGTCTGCTATATCTAGAAAATCTAAATTTATCTAGAATCTTCAGAAGTATAAAATAAGATTGATTTAATGATAATTAAAGCACACGAAAACAATCAAAATCTTAGCTTTGACTTTATTTACATAATAATGGGCCTTAATTAAACTACTGCTATTTCTTAATTATTGCTTCTCAATCTACACAGCTAAACTGACAAATTCAAAGGTGGGGGGTGGGGTAGAGAAGATTTAAAAAAAAAAGGAATTTCCATACCAGAACTTTAAAAATATTATTTTAAATTGCTTCGGAAGAAAAAATACATTAACAATATAAATCATCAGGAAAGCCCCACTATCCTCATGGTTGATCCTCCTGCTTTATGTAATAATTTTTTTAAAGAAAAATATAAGTTTAAGGAATAAATCCATTCCAACTTGCCTACAAGTCATTCTGTTTCATTCCCTTTTAAGCCTAAAATGGAGAATGAATTGTTTAGTTCTCTTTACTCCACGTGAAAAGGAGCTATGCCCACTCTGTCATAATAACTTCAGTAGCCCATCAGGCCCTTCTCAAACAGCATCTGGTTTTTAAAAGGCTGAAGACCGAAAGACAGATCTATGCCAAGAACAATTTACTACTCTGCTTGCTTGGTTTGTCCTGATTTTCACAAGGGAGGAAAATTAGTATGTTGTTTCCAAAATTAAACCGCAGTAAACCATCAACTTAAAAAAATTAACTGGAAGAAATGATCAGCAAGGTCATGTAGCAAGGAGCAGGGTCTGTGTTATTGCCTTGGACCTAGGAAGTCTACTCCTGTATTCCAGATCATTGTTATGCACCCACATAAATATAAAGTAGCAGTTCAAATAATAAACCATGAACGTAAAAGTGACAGGTGGGGAAAGTCTGGGAAGCAGAGATATACAACTGAGTTGAAGGCACTGGTATTCCTATAGTTTACCCTCCATGTTAGTAAAGAATTAGTCCAAAAAAAGATAAATATAATGTGGGAACAAAAATTTAGAATAGTAATTCTCAAAGGAAATTGAGAATAAGGAGGGACCAGACGGCAGGGGCTTTCTGAAACATTAGCAAATAATAACAATAATAATAGCAAACTTTTTTATTTAACCAAGCACTGTTCTAAACACTAGCACTCCACATATGTTAATTTCTATATTTACATTTACAAAAACCCTATGAGGTAGGTACTGTTAATATCCTATTTTACAGATGGAGAAACTGAAACAGAGAGGTTACAAAACTTGCTCAAGCCATAAAGTAGTGTCTGGCACCAGCCAGGATTTTGAACCTAGGCAGTTTATCACTAGATCTGTGTTCTTAACCACAGTGTTAGAATAGAAACGTGCTTTAAAATTGGAGTGATTGATCTGATGGAGTAAGTGGGTGATGGGCAGTAAGGAGGGCACGTGATATAATGAGTACTGGAGTTATATGCATCTGGTGAATCACTGAACTCTACCTCTGAAACAAATAATACACCATATGTTAATTAATTGAATTTAAATAAATTTAAAAAATTAAAAATTAAAAAATTAGACTGGAGTGATCTGGATTGAATCTCAACTACTTGTTAGCCAAGTACCTTTAATCTCTGTTGCTCAGTTTTCTCATCTATAAAGGGGGGACAAAAATAATAACTACCTCAATGGGTTGCTGTGAAAATGAAATGCAAGAATGCAGGTCAAGTCTCAATGGATGGGAAATAATAATCATCGAATAAACATTAGATGCTTTTATTGTCATAATTATGGTTTCTCCTAGTCCCCACTATTACATTAGTTTGGACAACACTGTAAACGTGGGTTCAAGAAAAACCAAACCTAAGCAAGTGAAGGCACTAAGGGGAGGTGATGTGTCAGACTAGGGTATTGTTCACAAATAGCTCCTGCCCCTCCCTGGGGAGGGTCCCATTATCTCGCCCCACTGAAGTGTAGCAGGGGCATGTGACTGACTTTGGCTGGTGAAATATGAGTAAAAGTGATGTATGCTGATTTGAGTCAGAAATGTCCAAAGTCAGCATGTTTGCCATGCCTTCTGTTTTTCTTCTGCCACTAGATCCAGCAATGTTCCAGATAAAGGTGGCTCTGTGGGTCTGAATTCCAGAATGAAAACAACATGGAGTAGAATGTAGCCTGCACACAGTGCACCTGCACTGTGAGTGAGAAACACCCTCTGTTACAGTGAACCACTGAGATTTTGAGGTTGTCTGTACCTCAGCATATTCTAGCCTAATCTGTCTTGTACCAAACTAATGTGGTACTCTAGCAGAGTTATTTTTCCAGTTCTCTTGCCTTAAATTATATGGAATTTAAATAAGTCAGTGCCCTTAAATGAGGTTTTATTGAAACATGAGTACAGGCACTCATTTACATATTAATTATGGCTGTGCTGAGTGGTTGCCAGCAGAGATCTTATGGTCCTCAAAGCCTAAAATAGTTACCTCTTGGATCCTTTACAGAAAAAGTTTGCAGACCCCTGCTAGATCTTATCTTTACTTCTTACCTCACTTTTCATTCAATGCTTTCCCCTTCCTCCCCCTTCTTCCATACTCCAACCCAAGGTTTCTCAACATCGGCACTTTTTGACTTTTGGAGTCTGTTAATCCTTTGCTGTGGAGGGCAATCCTCCACACGGTAGAATGTTTAGCAGCATCCCTGGTCTTTATCCTCTATCTTTTATCCTTTATCCTCTTTATCTTGCCAGTAGTGTCTCCCCCCAACCCCAGATGTCTCTAGACATGGCCAAGTGTCCTGGAGGAGGCCAAATCTCCCCAGTTGAGGATCACTGCCTATTAAACTTGTGAAGAGATACCATGGACATTATTTAGCCAATGTAAGTGACAGGTGAGGAGAGTATAGAAATCCAAAGACCCTTGAAAGGAAAAAGAAGTTTGAGGTAAGGAATGATAATGAAAAGAAGGCTGAACAAAGTACTCATTCATTCATATATTTGTTCAGATAACTAATATTTAAAAAATATCTATTATATGGCTGCCTGGATGGCTTACTCAGTTAAGTGTCCAACTCTTGATTTTGGCTCAGGTCATGATCTCTGCCCCTCATGGGGCTCTGTGCTGGGTGTGGAACATGCTTAAGATTCTCTCTCCCTCTTCCTCTGCCCCTCCCCTCTCTCTCTCTCTCCTCCTCTCTTTCTCTCTAAAAAAGGAGAAGAAATGAAGGAAAGAAGGAAGGAAAGAAAAGAAAGAAGAAAAAAAGAAAAAGAAAGAAAGAAAAAGAGAGAGAGAAAGAGAGAGAAAGAAAGATAGAAAGAAAGAAGAAAAGAAAAGGAAAGAAAGAAATCTATTATATGACAAACCTGTTGACCTAGATTTGGGAATGGATTTAGAACATAGGTGAGGGGCACCTGGGCAGCTCAGTCAGATAAACTGGCCCTTGATCTCAATTTCAGGTCTTGATCTCAGGGTTGTGAAATCAAGCCCCCCACGTTTGGTGCCTTGCTGGGCATGGAATCTACTTTAAAAAAAAAAAAAAAAAAAAGACAGGGACACCTTAGTGGCTCAGCAGTTGAGAATCTGCCTTCAGCTCAGGGTGTGATCCTGTGGTCCCCGCATGGAGCCTGCTTTTCCCCCTCTGTCTCTGCCTCTCTCTCTCTCTCTGTCTTTGATGAATAAATAAATAAAATCCTTTTTTAAAAAAAATAAAAAGAAGACAACTGGAAGAAATAATAGAGCAGGGTGAAAAACATGGGGCAAGGAGAATGTGGGAAGTGACTGACTAACTTCAGCAAATGATAATACTTTGACCTGATACTCCAGTGGAAAGCATTTAAATACTATTTTCCACTTACATGAATAAAACATGTATTTCCTAATGGTAATTTAGATCGTCGGATCTAGATTGTATTTGACAATGTGCTAGACGTTGTCCATTGTCACCGTGCCTCCATTTCTTCCATCTTCTCTGTCCCCATCCTCCTGTATTGCCAAGCTGGGATGCCAAAAATTGCACTTCCCTGGCTTCCAGATTATTTAAGTTCTGCCAATGATAAGCACTTCTATGAGACTTGAAAGGAAAAGAGAGAAGAGAGGCTGTTCTTCCTTTCCAGGAGAACACAGGGGAAAGCAGTTTCTGGGGTAGATGTCATGTCCCTGTGTATTTGCCATCTCTGAAGTGCAGGGAAGCTCTGAAGAGACAGTCATTGTTTCCTCACTTCTGGGTGATACTAGCAGCTTTGATCTCTGGATCAGAAAGGTGATGACATGCAAACCTGAAACTTCTGCAGAAGACTGGCACTAACCAGGCAGCCCCGGTGGCACAGTGGTTTAGCACTGCCGGCAGCCCGGGGCGTGATCCTGGAGACCTGGGATCGAGTCCCACATCAGGCTCCCTGCATGGAGCCTGCTTCTCCCTCTGCCTGTGTCTCTGCCTCTCTCTCTCTCTCTGCCTCTGAATAAGTTAAAAAAAAAAAAAAAAGACTGGCACTAACCCTCTCACTTTATTCCTCCTCGCCTTTTAATGATGTATAAGTGCCTAATTTCATGTATTTGATATTTTTTCTGCTTGGAATATCTACAGTCTTTTCTGAACTGACCCTTGAGTGATACAAAGTGTAACTACAGATTTTGTTTGGGTTTATATTTCCATTGTACTCACTGCTCCTTTTCCTGCCATTGTCCTTAGCATATAAAAAGCTCCAAGCTGGGTCCTTTGCTTGGCACAGACTGGATTGACCCTCAGAGAGTCTACTTTCAGCCTTATGAGTTTTACAGTATAGGAGAAATCATGATAGGGAGCATTTGAGTCAGATTCGTATCTGTAATAAAGGAGAAAAAAAAGCTGGAGTGGTGTGTTTCCCTTTTGTGTTGGGATACATAAGCACACTAGAATGCATCACTGATAAACCATCAAACTTGACTTCCTCAATTCCTCAAATGTTAAACAAGAGTTACCAAATGATATAGCAGTTCCACTATCAACAATATACCCAAGAGAATTGAAAATATAAGTCCACACAAAAACTGATACATGAATATTCAAAGAATCATTCATAATAACCAAAAAGTGGAAATAATCTAAATGTCCATCAACTGATGAATGGGTAAACAAAAAGTAGTATAACCATACTTTATTTTTTATTCATTTATTTTTTTTAATTTTATTTATTTATTCATGAGAGACACAGAGAGAGAGAGAGGCAGAGCCACAGGTAGAGGGAGAAGTGGGCTCCATGCAGGGAGCCTGATGTGGGGACCCGATCCCGGGACTCCAAGATCATGCCCTGGGCCAAAGGCAGGTGCTAAACCACTGAGCCATCCAGGGATCCCAAAACCATACTTTAAAGGGAAATGAAATAATATGACATGTACCTTAACATGGATGAGACTTGAAAACACTGTGCTGAGAGAAGCTAGTCACAAAAAGCCTCACATTGTACAACCCTATTTTCATGAAATGTCCTAATTAGGCAAATCTGTAGAGACAGAGAGTAGATAAGTGGTTGCCAGGGGCTCAGGAAGAGGATATGGGGACTTCTTGCTAATGCTTTCTTTTGAGATGATGAGAATGTTCTAAAATTAGACAATGCTGAGGTACCTAGCTGGCTCATTCAGTAGAGCATATGTGACTTACTTTCAGGGTCATGAGTTCAAGCCCCATGTCGGGTGTGGTTCCTACTCAAAATGAAAAAATAAAATAAAACAAAATAATGATTATGGTCGCACAAGTCTGAATATACTGAAAACCACGGAATTTTTTTTTTTTTAAAACCACGGAATTGTAATAGTACTTTAAAAAGTTGAATTTTATGATCTATGACATATCTCAATAAACCTATTACAAAAAATTTGTGTTTCCTTTTTGGAGTCTCACTAAACCAAATCACAGAATAGTACTGGTTCATGAGAAAGCCTTATATTCTCTGCAATAGAGAGTGGAAATTTAGTGGCATAAGCACTAAGTGCTTAAGAAGTTGTTCTCCTTAAATTTTTTCTACTTCCAGATTCAATAATTTGCATTATTAATTCCACGAGATCCTTATATTTTTATTCAAAGATTGTTTCGTAAGTTGCATTTTTCATCATCAGAATTCCATGTGATCTTGACAGAACTAAAAATCATAGTGCCTCATTTCCTGTACCTCCCACCCTTCCTACCATGGTGTCCCACCCCCATGATGCTCAGGAGTGATCACTTGACCCAAGCAGAGCAAATTAACACGTTCTGGGGTTATGATACATGAATATTAGAGAAGTCCTCTTTCTGCTGGGGTTGCTGAGATAGAAGATTCCTGGGCCATTCTTGGCCATCTTACTACCACATAAAGAGAAGCCAAGCAGAAATAGCAGAGCTACTAGGAGAAAGACAGAATCCTGACATTATTTGAGCCGCTGATTCTGTCTGTATGGAGGCATCCCTTAGATCTTTTGGGAAAAAAATAAATCTATATATTTTCTCTGCATTTAAACTAGTTTAGGGCAGCCCAGGTGGCTCAGTGGTTTAGCGCTGCCTTCAGCCCAGGGCGTGATCCTGGAGTCCCGAGATTGAGTTCCACATCAGGCTCCCTGCGTGGAGCCTGCTTCTCCCTCTGCCTGTGTCTCTGCCTCTCTCTCTCTCTCTCTCTCTGTGTGTGTGTGTCTCATGAATAAATAAATAAAATCTTTAAAAAAAAAAAACTAGTTTAAATTGAGTTTCTGTCACTTTCAATGAAAAGAACCTCAATACTTTGTTCCCTCACATTCTCCCAAGGAAAATTATATAGCTAGAGGAGAATGTTACGGAAAATACATTTTTAAAACTAAAGAAAGGGTCAACAATTGTTGCTGGGTGAAAGCAAGGGACAAAAGAAAGAAGGGAGGGAGAAAAGAGAAAAGAAGAAGCGAGGGATAGAGAGAGGAAGGGAGCACTTTAGTTGAAAAGGAAGGAAAAATAAGAAAATTGTGATAATTATCATCACATATCAGCATGTAAATGGAAGAACCCTTCTAATTTGTTTTCTAATATTACCATAGCATTTTTTTTCTCCATTTAAAAACTATGAAGTAGGGCAGCCCGGTTGGCTCAGCAGTTTAGCGCCGCCTTCAGCCCAGGGCCTGATCCTGGAGACCCGGGATCGAGTCCCACATCAGGCTCCCTGCATGAAGCCTGCTTTTCCCTCTGCCTGTGTCTCTGCCTCTCTGTCTCTCTCCGTGTCTCTCATGAATGAATAAATAAAATCTTAAAACAAAACAAAACAAAAAACAATAAGAAGTAGAAAAATTAAATAATAACCCTAGTAAGTGAGACCAATGTTATATTCATTATCATGAAAACAAAAGCAATCAATCATTAAATCTCTAAGGCTATAGGAAAAACAAGTAAAAGAACCACCTTCCCGGGATCCCTGGGTGGCGCAGCGGTTTAGCGCCTGCCTTTGGCCCAGGGCGTGATCCTGGAGACCCGGGATCGAATCCCACATCGGGCCCGGTGCATGGAGCCTGCTTCTCCCTCTGCCTGTGTCTCTGCCTCTCTCTCTCTCTCTCTCTGTGTGACTATCATAAAAAAAATAAAATAAAATTTAAGAGTCTCTTAAAAAAAAAAAAAAAAAAAAAAGAACCACCTTCCCTCCCTGCAAATAAACCAAGAAGAGATACTGAGGGAAGAAGCTAAACCATATGAAGAAGAAAAAAAATTATTTAATGAAGCAGGATAAAGCACATAGCCTATAAGATATGTTTGTTAATTCAAGCATGTGTCATATTGTATTATGTGTTTTAAAATGCCTAGGAAGGGACGCCTGGGTGGCTCAGGAGTTGAGCGCCTGCCTTTGGCCCAGGGTGTGATCCTGGAGACAGCATCGAGTCCCACATCGGGCTCCCTGCATGGAGCCTGTTTCTCTCTCTCTGCCTGTGTCTCTGCCTCTTTCTTGCTGTATCTCTCATGAATAAATAAATAAAATATTTAAAAAAATAAAAAAGTAAAAATAAAAAAATAAAATGCCTAGGAAGAATTTTAATTTTTATCACAGATATCAATTTATTTTTTAAAATTTTATAGTGTGTTACTTTTCTAAGCAATAAGTAAAAGTGTGGTCAGTTGCAAACCTTGTTCTGTATCTTTGAATCTTTGCCTTTTTCTGTAATGATACATACTTGTCTAATTAGAAGAATGTGATCTTATAATCTAAGAAGGGATAAAGTCCAGAAGTGGAAATGAGGGCAACATATTTTTAGAGAATAACTCATAATGCTTTTTTGAATTTTTCTATACATGAAACTTACATAGTGTTCCTCTCAAAGAGCTGCTGTCTTTATTTTTCTCAGTCTAAAACTTATTTTTCTACATCAAAGATGATAATTATTAAAAGAGAATGCCCCTAACAGACATGCTTAGAACGCTGTACCTAACAACTATTTAATACACATTTTTCATAAGTGCACAGGCAACATTCTCCAAGACTGACCATGTGTTAGGACAGAAAACAAGCTTCAGTAAATTTAAAAGAATTGAAATAAAGGGTACCTGGGTACCTGGGTGGCTCAGTCAGTTGAGCAGCTGCCTTTGCAACTTGATCTCAGGGTTCTGAGATAGAACTTTTTGTTGGGGGGATCCCTGGGTGGCACAGCAGTTTAGCGTCTGCCTTTGGCCCAGGGCACGATCCTGGAGACCCGGGATCGAATCCCACATTGTGCTTCCGGTGCATGGAGCCTGCTTCTGCCTCTCTCTCTCTCTCTCCTCTGTGTGACTATCATAAATAAATAAAAAATTTTAAAAAAAAAGAACCATTTGTTGGGCTCCTTGGTCAGTGGGGAGCCTGATTCTCCCTCTGTTTCTCACTGCCACTCCTCTACTCCACTTGTATACTTTCTCTCTGTGTGTCACATAAATAAATAAAACCCTAAAAAAAAAACAAAAAAAACCTGAAATCATATAAAGTGTGTTTTCCAACAAGAAATCAAAAACAAAAGGAAATTTGGAAAATTCACAAGCATACAGAAATTAAACAGCACAATTCTCAATAACCAATGGATCAAAGGAGAAATCACAAAAGAAATTAAGAGATAGCTTGAGATGAATGAAAACAAGAATACAATACACTAAAACTTGTGGGATGAAGCATAAGCAATTCTCAGAGAGAAATTCATACCTGTGAACATGTATATTAAAGACAAAAAAGTTTTCAAATCAATAACCTAAGTTTCTACTTGCAGAAACTAGAAAAAGAAGAGTAAACTAATGCCACTAGAGGAAAGGAAATAGTAAAAATTATGGTATTGATAAATGAAACTGTTTTAAAAAAATTAGAAAAATGAAGACCAGCCTTAAAAATTCCCTGAGCAAACAAAACCAGTTTTGCAAAGCTTAGGTTAGTTTATTTTGCCAGACTAACTTGACCTGTCATTTCTTACCTATGCCTCTGAAAATCATGAAAAGCAAAATTTCAGTTACTTCTCAAAGTTGATATGAGGTAACCACTGACCAATTCCCTATCACTTAAGAAAATTCTAATATAATCAACGACAATAAAGAATCAACAGTCACTGCTTTATAACACTATACTGAATCTCATCCCATGTTTTGGTTTGAGTGTTTCTGGTTTGCAAACTGTCTTTTAGACGTGTCCACACTAAACTTTTACTAATGATTACTTTGGTAATTCATTGGTTTTATTTCTGCTATTTATGAATTTTGGACATTTCATGGCATCAGAAGTGGGATCCAAAGGAGATCTTAAATGACTCCAAGGGCAGTAAGCAAACAGAAGCTGGTATCCACAGAGCCCACTGAGCTTTGATGCTTTCTCACCAACCCTGGGATTTGAGGATCTCTCTTGGTTCTGAGCTCTGTTATCTCTGCATTTTGAGCTTTCTAACTTTATTGTGCATACCTTTATTTTGTTTGTTGAAGCTTCTTGGTATGCCACCCGTGGCAGAGTTAGAATTTATTTTATTTATTGTAGAAAGGGTTCTTTTGTAATTAAATAAATTGATTCTGAGTTACTTTCCACTGCAATTTCATTAATGACTTTTTTTTAATTTATTTTTTATTGGTGTTCAATTTACTAACATACAGAATAACCCCCAGTTCCCGTCACCCATTCACTCCCACCCCCCGCCCTCCTCCCCTTCTACCACCCCTAGTTCGTTTCCCAGAGTTAGCAGTCTTTACGTTCTGTCTCCCTTTCTGATATTTCCCACACATTTCTTCTCCCTTCTCTTATATTCCCTTTCACTATTATTTATATTCCCCAAATGAATGAGAACATATAATGTTTGTCCTTCTCTGACTGACTTACTTCACTCAGCCATTAATGACTTTTGAAAGGTTATCTAACGTCGTTGACATGAGTATTGATTTAGACCAACTATTTTGTTTAAAAGAGTGTTTGAAACATGTGATTCCATGTGTTTTAGAGCAGTTGTTGGAAAACAAAGCCACTCTTAGTTAAAAGGTCTTAGGGAATCCAAAGGCAAAGTTCGGTTCCACCTAGTTTAAAGACCAGAATCTTGTGCCTTTTTAGAAAATGGGTGAACTTTTGGAATTGTAGAGGCCACTTTGGGGAATCTTTAACTTATGTAAGTCCACCTTAAGGGACAGTCTTAAAAGGGAGGATTCCAAACCTCTCAGAGACAATGAAATGATTGTCTTTGATTGGTATGCAAAAACTTCTCAAAAACAAAGTGATTTTTTTTGTATATTTTTTTGTATTGGAGTTCGATCTGCTAATGTATAGCATAACACCCAGTGCTCATCTCGTCAAGTGCCCCCCTCAGTGCCTGTCACCCAGTCTCCCCAACCCCCCACCCACCTCCCCTTCCACTACTCCTTGTCATTTCCCAGAGTTAGGAGTCTCTCATGTTCTGTCACCCTCACTGATATTTCCCACTCATTTTCTCTCCTTTCCCTTTAATCCCTTTCACTATTTTTTATATTCCCCAAATGAATGAGACCATATAATGTTTGTCCTTCTCCGACTGACTTACTTCCCTCAGCATAATACCCTCCAGTTCCATCCAGGTCGAAGCAAATGGTGGGTATTTGTCATTTCTAATGGCTGAGTAATATTCCATTGTATACATAGACCACATCTTCTTTATCCATTCATCTTTTGCTGGACACTGAGGCTTCTTCCACAGTTTGGCTATTGTGGACAATGCTGCTATAAATATTGGGGTGCAGGTGTCCAAGCGTTTCATTGCATCTGTATCTTTGGGGCAAAACCCCTGCAATTGCTGGGTTGTAGGGTAAGATAAACTCAAAGATAAATTCAAAATGGATAAAAGATCTAAATGTGAGACAAGAATCCATCAAAATCCTAGAGGACAACACCCTTTTTGAACTTGGCCACAGTAACTTCTTGCAAGATACATCTATGAAGGCAAGGGAAACAAAAGCAAAAATGAACTACTGGGACTTAATCAAGATAAAAAGCTTCTGCACAGCAAAACAGTCAACAAAACTAAAAGACAACCTACAGAATGGGAGAAGATATTTGCAAATGACCTATCAGATAAAGGGCTAATATCCAAGATCTATAAAGAACTTACTAAACTCAACAGCAAAGAAACGAACAATGCAATCATGAAATGGGCAGAAGACATGAACAGAAATTTCACTAAAGAAGACATAGACATGGCCAACAAGCACATGAGAAAATACTCTGCATCATTGGCCATCAGAGAAATACAAATCAAAACTACAATGAGATACCACCTCACACCAATGAGAATGGTGAAAATTAACAAGACAGGAAACAACAAATGTTGGAGAGGATGTGGAGAAGGGGAACCCTCTTGCACTGTTGGTGGGAATGTGAACTGGTACAGCCACTCTGGAAAACTGTGTGGAGGTTCCTCAAAGAGTTGAAAACAAAGTGATTCCAAAAAACAGCTCTAAAAGGATCTTTATAGCATACAAATAAAAAATCTTTAGTAAAAACTCTTTGGCCATAGGAGCATAACTTTAATTTAGTCCATTTGCCAGATGGACAATTTGGATCCAATTGAGTTTTGTATGTGAGACATGGCTAAAATTTTTCAAACCAAAGCTATAAGGTATCTTTGTCCACCTCTATGTTTATATATGTCTATGTATGTATGTTACAGATATGTGATATTTTTCTACTTCTGAATAGTATTGCCAAAATTAATGTTTTTTTAAAAGATTTTATTTATTTATTCATGAGAGAGAAAGGCAGAGACATAGGCAGCCAAAATTAATTTGTAAAGAGCTCTATTTAATTGGCTTAAAGAAAATTAAGGCTTTATATAAATCAAATATATTCTCAGAAACATAGAAACTAACCCAAATGTTTTTCAAGTTCACATGATCTGGGATAATCTTTGATAAATAAAAGCTAGTTTAAGTTTGTCAGTTTAATAAAAAAGGCATGTGTTCAGCATTGTCAATATTAAAATGTAATGCAAACACACAACTTTTTCTGCCTGGGTTTATGAATCAAATCATCCTATTTCTATACCTTCAAAATTTGTCAACAAGAAAAATAACTTAAGATAATAATTAGCTGTTTTATGTCTAATCCAAGCATAATTGTTAAAAGCAAGTAATTTAAATAAATATAAATATGATAAAAGTTTTTTAAGGTAAACTAAATAATGGATATTTATTGCATATCCAAATCATCTCCAAATAAGCTAAACATTAAATGTCAAATATAAGTTTATCTACTTCTGGCTTTTAAATTTTTCAGGGAGACAAAAGATATTCAGGTCTATAAATATATTTTGTACCACACTGAAAACTATACTGTGAGGAAGACTATACATTTAGAAATTATGAAATGTATATATAAATTTGCCAGTTCACAGCTGCCTACCCACTTTTCTTATATACTTACTTTCTTTCACCTTAATTATTTCTAGTAGCTTCCTTACCCACTTGGTATAATGTTATCAGTCATAATTCTAATTAATAAAGCATTGTATGTCACAAAAATAACCACATTTATCAATTGCATCATTTTTTTGTGTGTATGTGTATGTGAACTCTTACCAGATCTTTAACTGTGGCCATTTTTAAGTCTTTTGTCATTTACAGGTAGCTATTGTTTTGCACTGTTTATGCAAAAGTGTTCCTGAAAAAGTGCTTTATCTTCAAAGAGATTCATGGAAAAAACCCTGACAGGTACTCTAAAGCAGTTTTCTGATAACTTTAAGACTGTAGGGACGCCTGGGTGGCTCAGTGGTTGAGCATCTCCTTTCGGCTCAGGGCATGATCCCGGGGCTGGGGAGGGTCTGAGGATCCAGTCCCCCATCAGGCTCCCTGGCAGGAGCCTGCTTCTCCTTCTGCCTATGTCTCTGCTTCTCTCTCTGTGTCTCTCAAGAATAAATAAAATCTTAAAAAAAAAAAAAAAAATATATATATATATATATATACTTAAAAAGCTTTAAGATTGTAACACTGAAACTGGGTAAGAATTTCTAAAACTTTAATGGAAAATTAATTGATTCATAAAACTGCTAACCCAAGATCAAGCAAAACAATACGACTGAATGAACTGATAATTTTAATTTTTATTACAATATTTAAAACATTACTAATTCTTTAATGTTTTGTTTTCCTGATTTAAAGGATTCCCTTTCTCCTCTCTTTCAAGCTATACATAACTTACAGCCATTTGGTAAAGTGGATCTTTGCAACAAAGGTTGAAATATTTATCCTTTTCTCCCTACCCAATCCCTCCAGTATTAAGAAACTCTTATTAAATACTCTTATTTTTCATGACAATACATGTATTTGTATAAGTTCAATAGAAATTTGTTCTCCTTGTAACTGGACACAATTGGACAGGCCCTTGGCTTGACTTCCTAGCCTCAGAAGGCTTTTGAAAGTTGAATCTGAAATTCCAGCAAAGCAGATTTAAAAGAGCTATATAGTCAATCACTCTTCTTGCTGAAACTATGTAAATAATAAGAGCAAGTTTATTGAAACCAGACTTAATTTGCAAATAGATCAATCTTACTATAATTTGAACTGTACTTTAAGCACAAAGTATTCTGTCTTTGACAGAAATGGGAATTATTATAGAAAAATTATGTTTTAGTCATATACCTTTGTTGATATCAGATTCTAGGGCTGTTAATTATCTTTGAGGGTTTGTTTTCTACATGGAAGGCTGGACTGGATCCTGAATTCTTCTGGTTCCCCCCAATATTAGGTTGGCCCTCTCCAAACTAACATTTCCAACTTTCTCCCACTCTTTCCACTTGGAATCACCAGGAAACTGAAACTGCTCTTTTCTCAAAGCCATGCAAGCCAATGCTGGACAACTTGATATAACCTTCAGAGAAATAATCACAATAGCTCATGTGTGGACAAACTTCATGCCTGTTGCTAATAGCATTCAGAAGGATCACCAGGGTTTCAAGCTGAAAACCAGGAAAATCTGTCAGATTGCCACCTTACTCCATCTGAAGAAGCTTGGAGAAACTGACACCTAGAGATTTTCTCAATTGACTGCTCTCTAAACTTAGAAACTATGAATTTATAATTTGCTCAAACTATTAACTTTTTCTTTTGTTTCCACAGAAATGCCAACTTTAAAAAATTATAACACATTTCAGTTATTTCATTGGTTAAATCTTGGCTCCTGGGAATCTATGCTCCAGGAAAATTTTCAATCCTTGGCTACTGTTCTCTGTGTACTCATCATATTGACTTCTGTAGTGTGTTCTATACTTTTGAGGGTTTAAAAAGTCTGTCAGTGGCCCCTCACTTGCCAAATGGTATCCATTAGAATCAAACAACTGGATGAAATCAACAGCAAACACATAAAAAATAATCACATGACCCTCTAGTCTAACGACTCAACTAATTGAAACAGTGGATATGTGATTCTTCGACCTGACCACATCAACAGTAGTAACTGAGAATAACACTACACTGCTTGGTCATTCTCTTAACTTGCTGATAGAATGACCAAAAGAGGGCAGCCCCGGTGGCGCAGAGGTTTAGCGCCACCTGCAGCCCAGGGCGTGATCCTGGAGACCCTGGATGGAGTCCCACGTCGGGCTCTCTGCATGGAGCCTGCTTCTCCCTCTGCCTGTGTCTCTGCCTCTCTCTCTCTGTGTCTCTATGAATAAATAAATACAACCTTAAAAAAAAAAAAAGAATGACCAAAAGAATATACCCTGAGCAGACAAAACCAGTTAAGTTGTACAAAGATTAATTTAGCTCATTTTAAAAGACTACCTTGACCTGCGCTATTTCTTGCCTATGCCTCTGAAAATCATAAGCAAAATTTAAACTATTTTCTGGGGCACCTGGGTTGGTCAAGTGTCTGCCTTCAGCTCAGGTCATGATCTCTGGGTTGTGAGATCAAGCCCCACATTGGGCTCCCTGTTCGGTAGGGAGTCTACTTCTCCTTCTCTGTCTGCATCTACCCCCAGCTCATGCTGTGTGTGTGTGTCTCTCTCTCAAATAAATAAATAAAACCTTTTAAAAAGGTTCATAGGGCAACCTGGGTGGCTCAGCAGTTTAGTGCCGCCTTCAGCCCAGGGCGTGATCCTGGGGATCCAGGATCAAGTCCCACGCTGGGCTCCCTGCATGGAGCCTGCTTCTCCCTCTGCCTGTGTCTCTGCCTCTATCTCTGTCTCTCATGAAAAAATAAATAAAATCTTTTTTAAAAAAGTTTATAAACTGTTTCCCAAGGCTGATATGAAGTAACAACTAAACAACTCCCTATCATCTGAAAAAAAATCTTATAACCAAATCACTGTGAATAACAAACAGCTACTTTTGTCTCACTATATAAGCTGCTTTATGATAATATACCCCTGAGCCTCATTCCATGCTTTGGTTTGAGTGCTCCCAGTTTGCAAATTGTTTTTTGGTGGGGGCATAATAAATTTTAATTAATTAGTACTTTGGTGATTCACCTGTTTTACTTCAGCTATTTATGAACTTGTGACAAAACAAAGAAAGAAAATAATAGAAGGAATCAATGAAACAAAGAGTTGGTTATTTGAAAAAAGCAACAAAGTTGACAAACCTTTAGCTAGACCAACCAAGAAAAAAGTAAGAACATTCATATTACCAAAATCAGGAATGAAAGAGGGACCACCACTACCAACTTTAGAGAGATAAAAAGGATTAAAGAGAACACTATACACAATTGCTTGTCAACATATTAGATAAATTAGGTGAAATGAGCAAATTCCCAGAAAAGAACAAACTATGAAACTGAGTCAAGAAGAAATAGATAACCTGAATAGACCTATAACAGGTAAAGAGATTGATTTAGTAATAATAAAACACTTTCCACCTGTGTGGCACAGTGGGTTGAGCCTTGAAATCCAGAGGTTTCAGATGATGTCATGATCTCAGAGTTGTGAGATCAACACCATGAGGGCTCTGCTCAGTGCAGAGTCTGCTTGAGATCCTCTCTCCTTTGTCCTCTGCCCCTCCCCCTTCTCATGCTTTTTTTCTCTCTGTCTCTCAAATAAATAAATCTTTAAAAGAAATGCAGATTCTGATTCTATGGGTCTGGAGTGGGGCCTGAGAATCTGTATCGAAGGGGAAAAACCACTTTCCACATATACATATACAAAAGCCTAGGATAAGATGGCTTCCCAGTGAATTCTACAAAACACTTAAAGAAAGATTAGTACCAATCCTTCACAAACTCTTGCAAAAATATAGAACAGGAGGGAACACTTCTCAACTCATTCTTTGAGATCATTATTACTCTGATACTAAAACCAGGCAAAGAACTCAGAAGAATAAAACTACAGACCAATATCACTTTTGAATCACTTTTTGAATCCACAAAAAATCCTTGACTAACTACAAGTGAACCAAATCTAGCAACATAAAAAAAAAAATTAAAGACCCTGACCATGTATATGACAATTGGAGTTTTTCCAGGAAAATAAAGTTGTTCTGAATTATGAAAACCAATCAATGTAATATACCATGTTGACAGAAGAGACAAAATACACGTGATCATCCACATAAATGCAGATGAAACATTTGACAAAATGCAGCACGCTTCATGATAAAATATTCAACAAATTAGGAATTAAAAGGAACTTCCTCAACCTGATAAAGGGCATCTATGAAACACCAACAGCTAACATCACACTTATAATAAAAGAACTGAATGTTTTTCCCGAAGGTCATTAAAAGGACCAGAATGTTCTCTCTTATCACTTAACATTGTAGTGGAGGTTCTAGCAGAGATAATTATGAAAGAAAAAGGAAAGCATCCATATTGAAAAAGTAAAATGATGTCCATTAGCACATCACATGATCTTATATGTAGAAACTTGTAACACACACACACATACAGAACACAAACACACAAGTGCTACTAAATGAGTTCAGGAAGATTGCAGGATACAAGGTCAATGTATAAAAGTTAACTGTATTTTTATATACTAGCAATAAAAATCTGAAAATGAGGGACCCCTGGGTGGCTCAGTGGTTGAGCATTTATCTGCCTTTAGCTCAGGGCATGATCCTGGTCTGGGGATCAAGTCCTGCATTGGGCTTCAGTGAGGAGCCTGCTTCTCCCTCTGTCTACCTCTCTGCCTGTCTCTCTTTCATGAATAAATAAAATATTTTTTTAAAAGTCTGAAAATGGGGATCCCTGGGTGGCTCAGCAGTTTGGCGCCTGCCTTTGGCCTGGGGCGTGATCCTGGGGTCCCAGGATCCAGTCCCACATTGGGTTCCCTGCATGGAGCCTGCTTTTCCCTCTGCTTATGTCTCTGCCTCTCTCTGTGTGTGTCTCTCATGAATAAATAAATTAAATCTTTTTAAAAAGTCTGAAAATGAAATTAAAATCAATTTCAATCTAAGATCATCTAAAAGAATAAAATACTTAGGAATAAATTTAATAACAAGTCTAAGACTTATACACCTAAAACTATAAAACATTGTTGAAAAAATTAGAGATTTAAATAAATTGTAAGATACCTCAGGCTCATAAACTGGAAGACTTAATTGTTAAAATGGCAATACTCTCCTAATCGATCTACAGATTCAATATGATCTCTATGAAATCCCAGCTTACTTTATTGTAGAAATTGACAATATGATCATAAATTTCAAATGGAAATGCAAAGGACACAAAATAACCAAAAGAATCTTCAAAAATAAGAACAAAGTTGAAGAACTTATTTCTCAATTTTAAATCTTACAACACAGCTACAGTATCAATACAATGTGGTACTTCCATAAGGATAGAAATACATCAACAGAATAGAATCGACGGTTCAGAAATAAATCATTTACAGTCATTTGATTTTTGAGAAGGGTGTCAAGACACCTCAATGAGGAAAAATAGTCTTCTAAATAAATAGTATTGGGATAACTGAATATACATATGTAAAAAAAAAAAAGAAGTTGGACTTCTTCCACCATACACAAAAACGAGCCCAAAAAGCATCACAGATCTAAGCACTGAAACTACAAAATTGCTAGAGAACACAAGAGTAAATCATTGTGATTTGGGGTTAGACAATGTTTTGTTAGATGTGACATTAAAAGCACAAGCAACAAAATAAATAGACTATATCAAAATTCAAAAATTTTCTGCTGCAAATGATACTATCAAGAAAGTGAAAAAAACAACCTAAAATATAGAAGAAAATATCTGCAAATTATACATCTGATTGTGGACAGGCATACAGAATATATAAAGAATTCTTACAACTCAATAATAAGACAAATAACTCAATAAAAATGGGAAAAAGATTTGAACAGATGTTTCTCTAAAGATATACAAATATCCAATAAGCACATGAAAAGATAAAGTGAAATGCAATTTAAAACCACAAGGAGATGCCACTTCACACCCACTAGAATGGCAATAATAAAAAAGACAGACAATAACAACTGTTGGCAAGTATACGGGGAAATTGGAACCTTCATACATTGCTAGTGAGAATGTAAAATGTTGCAGCTGCTTTGGAAAGCAGTTTGGCAGTTCTTCAAAATATTAAACATAGAGTTATTATATGACCCAGCAATTTTACTCCTAGGTATAGATCCAAGAGAAAACATGTGCCCACACAAAAACTTGTATACAAATGTTGATAGCAGTATTATTCATAATGCTAAAAAAGTGGAAAACACCCAAATGATGAATGGATTTAAAACATAGTATATCTGTGGGTTAAGTAGTTGATGGGGATTAAGGAATGGGCTTGTGAGGAGCACCAAGTGTGATATGGAAGTGCTGAATCACTATATTATAAACCTGAAACTAATACTATACCTGTAACACTATATGTTAACTAACTGTAATTAAAATAAAAACCTCAAAAAATAAGCCAAAAAAAATATAAATATGGTATATCTGCATAGTGGAATATTACTGAAAAGAAATGAAGTTCTCCCTCTCTCTCTCTTGCTTACTTTTCTTTCAACTTTTTTTGTTAACATACAGTGTAATATTGGTTTCTAGAGTAGAGTTCAGTGACTCATCACTTACATACAGCACCAAGTACTCATCATGACAAGTGCCCTCTATAATACCCATCTAGCCATCTACTTCCCTCCATCAGCCCTCAGTTTGTTCTCTATCATTAAGAGTCACTTATGGCTTGTTTCCTTCTCTCCGTTTTTCCTTTTCCCCCTTCCCATATGTTCGTCTGTTTTATTAAATTCTACATATGAGTGATATCATATGGTATTTATCTTTCTCTGACTGACTTATTTCATTTATCATAATACCTCTAGTTCCATCCATGTCATTGCAAATGACAATATTTCATTCTTTTTGATGACTGAGTAGCATTCCGTTGTATACATATACCACATCTTTATCCATTCAGCAGTTGGATGGACATTTGGACTCTCTCTATAGTTTGGCTATTGAGGATAATGATGCTATAAATGTCAGGGTGTATGTATCCCTTTGAATCTGTATGTTTGTATTCTTTGGGTAAATATCTAGTAGTGCAATTGTTGGATCATAGGATAGTTCTATTTTTAACATCCTGAAGAACCTCCAAACTGTTCTCCAGAGTGGCTGCACCAGTTTGCATTCCCACCAACGGTGCAAGAGGATTCCTGTTTCTTCACATCCTCACCAACACCTGTTTTCTCCTGTGTTGTTAATTTTAGCCATTCTGACAGGTGTGAGGTGGTATCTCATCATGGTTTTGATTTGCATTTCCCTGATGATGAGTGATGTTGAGCATCTTTTCATGTGTTTGTTAGACAACTGGATGTCATCTTTGGAAAAAGTGTCTATTCATGTCTTCTTCCAATTTCTTAACAGGATTATCTGTTTTTTGGGTGTTGAGTTTATAAATTCTTTATAGATTCTGGATACGAGCCCTTTATCAGTTATGTCATTTGCAAATATCTTCTCTCATTCGGTAGGCTTCCTTTTAGTTTGGTTAATTGTTTCCTTCATTGTACAGAAGCTTTTTATCTTGATGAAGTCCCACCAGTTCATTTTTGCTTTTGTTTCCCTTGCCTCTAGCCACGTGTCTAATAAGAAGTTGCTATAGCTGAGGTCAGAGGTTTCTGCCTCTGTTTTCCTCTAGGATTTTGATAGTTTCCTGTCCCACATTTAGATCTTTCATCTATTTTGAATTTATTTTTGTGTAGGATGTAAGAAAGTGGTCCAGCTTCATTCTTTTGCATGTTGATGTCCAGTTTTCCCAACACCATTTGTTGAAGAGGCTATCTTTTTCCCATTGGATATTCTTTTCTGCTTTTCATAGATTATTAGTTGGCTATATGGTTGTGGGTCCATTTTTCGGTTCTCTATTCTGTTCCATTGATTTATGTGTTTGTTTTTATGCAGTACCATACTGTCTTGATGACTACAGCTTTGTAATATAGCTTGAAGTCTGGAACCATGGTGCCTCCAGTTTTATTTTTATTTTTCAGAATTGATTTGACTACTTGGGATCTTTTGTGGAGTCATACAAATTTTAGGACAATTTGTTCTAGCTCTGTGAAAAGTGCTGGTGGTATATTGACAGAGATTGCATTAAATGTGTAGGTTGCTTTGGGTAGTACAGACATTTTAACAATGTTTATTCCTCAATCCATAAGTATGTAATACTTTTCCATTTCTTTGCGTCCTCTTTAATTTCTTTCATGAGTGTCTATAGTTTTCAGAGTACAGATCTTTTACCTCTAAAGGTTCGGTTTATTCACAGATACCTTACTGGTTTTGGCACAATTGCAAATGGGACCAATTCCTTTATTTCTTTTTCTGATGCCCCAATGAAGCAGATTTGAGGCACCTAGGTGGCCTACTCTCGGTTTTTGGCTCAGGTCATGATCTCAGGGTCTTGGGATTCAGCTCTGCATTGGGCTCAGAGTTCAGTGGGGAGTCGGCTTAAGGATTTCCTCTCTCTCTTCCTCTGCTCCAACCCCACTCATGTGCATGCACTCTGCCTCTCCCGAAAATAAAATCTTAAGAAAAAAAAGAAATGCAACAGATTTCTGCACATTGATTTTGTATCCTGCAACTTTGCTGAATTTATGGATGAGTTCTAGCAATTTTTTGCTACATACTTTTTCTACACAGAGTATCATATCATATGCAAATAATTAAAGTTTGATTTCTTCCTCAACAATTTGGATGCCTTTTATTTCTTTTTGTTGTTTGATTGCTGCAGCTAGGACTTTCAGTTCAATGTTAAATAGCAACAGTGAGGGTGGACATCTTTGTCCTGTTCTTGACTGTAGGGGAAAGGCTCTCAGTTTTTCCCCATTGAGGATGATATTTGTTGTTGGTCTTTTGAATATGGCCTTTATGATGCTGAGGTAAGTTCCATCTATCCCTACTTTGTTTAGGGTTTTTACTAGATAGGATGCTGTATTTTATCGGATGCTTTTTCTGCATCGATTGACAGGATCAGATGGTTCTTATCCTTTCTCTTATTAATGTGGTATGTCATGTTGATGGATTTGTGAATGTTGAACCACCTCTGTAGTCCAGGAGTAAACCCCACTTGATCATGGTGAATTATTCTTTCAATGTACTGTTGAATTTGATTTGCGAGGATTTTATTGAGAATTTTTGCATTCATGTTTATCAGGGATATAAGCCTATAATGCTCTTTTTTAGTGGGGTCTTTGCCTGGTTTTGGAATCAAGGGAATGCTGGTCTCATAGAACAAGTTTGGAAGTTTTCCTTCCATTTCTTTTTTTTTTTTTTTTTTTTTTTTGGAACAGTTTGAGGAGAATATATATTAACTCCTCTTTAAATGTCTGGTACAATTCCTCTGAGAATTTATCCAGCCATGGATTTTTTTTTTTGAAGTAGCAATACAAGTATATTTTATTTCACATTTTATTAGTAGACAGATGGGCAGAAAAAGACAAGATAAACCACTAAAGGGGAAGTTCAACACAAAAATGCATCAGATAATCTTTTCTCATAAGTTAAACTGAAGAAAAACATCTACAATTTCAGCTAAGAAAACTATTAAAGTCAGGTATGTCCTGCTGGTTTCAGAATAGTTGAAGATTGCATCTGAATCTTTTTGTAAATGTGAACCATTTTTATCAATGGGAGGGGAGGCGAGTTAACTTTCAGTGGAGAACTACACACTTTCCCCTACAATCTCTTACTGTATGTGTCCCAAACATAGGAAACCAGCAACTAAAGAAGCTAGTAATTTCCAGGGAAGAGGCAAGAAGGGACTACAAAAAAAGTCTGGCTAATAGAAAAGAACTCCGGAATGATATGAAATAGGGTGGGAAGACTTCGAGAAGCAACAACGGAATCCTGATATTACTTTCTCCACCCAGCCTCTCTTTTCGTTGGGAGATTTTGATTACCGATTCAATTTTTTTGCTTGTTATAGGTCTCTTCAAATTTTCTATTTCTTCAGTTTTGGTAGTTTGACGGTTTCTAGGAATTTGTCCATTTCTTCCAGGCTGCCCAGTTTGTTAGCTTATAATTTTTCCTAGTATTCTCTTATAATTATATTTCTGTGGTGTTGGTTGTGATCTCCCCTCTTTCATTTGTAATCCTATCTATTTGAATCCTTTCTGTTTTCTTTTTGTTAAGTCTGGCTAGGTGTATATCCATTTTATTAATTCTTTTGAAGAACTGGCTCTTCGTTTCATGAATCTGTTGTAATGTTTTTTTTTCTTTTTTATATAATCTATTTCTGCTCTAATATTTATTATTTCCCTTCTTCTGCTGGCTTTAGGTTTGTGTTTCTTTTCTAGCTCCTTTAAATGTAGGGTTAGATTGTGAATTTGAGACTTTTGCTTCTTGAGATGGGCTGATGTTGCAGTATACTTCCTTCTTAAGACTGCACCTCAAAGGTTTTGGACTTTCATGTTTTCATTTTCACTTACCTCCATGTATTTTATTTCTTCAATTTCCTGACTAACCCACTCATTTTTTAGTAAGATGTCCTTTAAGCTCCATGTATTTGTAGGGTTTCCAATTTTTTTCTTATGGTTGACTTCAAGTTTCACAGCATTGTGGTCTGAAAATATGCATGGTATTTCAATCTTTTTGTACTTGTTGGGGGTGGATTTGTGACCCAGTATGTGATCTATTCTGGAGAACGTTCCATGTGCACTGGAGAAGAATGTATATTTCCACTCTTTAGGATGAAATGTTCTGAATATATCTGTTAAGTACAACTGGTCCAGTGTGTCATTCAAAGCCATTGTTTCCATGCGGATTTTCTGCTTAGATGATCTGTCCATTTCTATAAGTTGGGGTGTTAAAGTCCCCTATTATTATAAATAAGTTTCTTTATGTTTATTATTAATTGATTTATAGATTTCGGTGCTCCCAAGTTGGGGGCATAAATATTTACAATTGTTAGATCTTCTTGGTGGAGAGACCCCTTAATTATGATATAATGCCCTTCTTCATGACTTGTTACAGTTTTTTTTTAAATCTAGTTTTTCTACATATGCCCACTCTAGCTTTCTTTTGACATCCATTAGCATGATAGATGGTTCTCCATCCCCTCACTTTCAATCTGCAGGTGTCTTTAGGTCTAAAATGAGTCTCTTGTAGGCAGCATATATAGATGGATCTTGTTTTTTTAAAATCCATTCTGACACCCTATGCTTTTTGATTGGAGAATTTAGTCCATTTACATTCAGAATGATTACTGAAAGCTATGAATTTACTGCCACCATGTTACCTGTAGAGTTGGCTTTTCTGGTGATATTCTCTGGTCCTTTCTAGTCTTTGTTGCTTTTTTTTTCCCTCTCCACTCAGAGAATCCCCCTTAAAATTTCTTGCAGGTCTAGTTTAGTCGTCATGAACTCCTTTAGTTTTTGTTGGTCTAGGAAATTCTTTATTTCTCCTTCTATTCTAAATGACAGCCTTGCTGAATAAAGAATTCTTGGTTGTATATTTTCCCCATTCAACACTTTGAATATTTCTTTCCACTGTTTTCTGACCTGCCAGGTTTCAGTAGACAGATCTGCTGTGAACCTGATCTGTCTGGTCTTGTAGGTTAGGGACTTTCTTTCCCTGCTCCTTTCAGGATTCTGTGTATTTTGTGAATTTGACAATGATATACCATGGTGATGGCTAGCTTTTGTTGACTTTAATGGGAGTTCTCTGCACTTCTCGGATTTTGATGTCTATGTCCTTCCCCAGATTAGGGAAGTTTTCAGCTATAATTTGTTTGAATAAACCTTCTGCCCCTTTTTCTTTCTTTTCATCTTCTGGCACTCCTATGATATAAATGTTACATTGTAATAAGTTGCTAAGTTCCCTAAGTCTACCTTCGTGGTCCATTGCCTTTCTTTCCCTCTTCTTTTCAGCTTCATTATTTTCCATAATTTTATCTTTTGTAGCTCCTCTGATTCATTCATCCTCATTTATATGGCCTCCATTTGGGACTGCATCTCAGTCATAGCATTTTTAACTTTGGCTGGACTAGATTTTGGTTCTTTTATCTCTGCAGTGAGGGATTTTCTAGGGTCTTCTATGTTTTCAAGCCCAGCTAGTATTCTTATAATCATTATTTTAAGTTCTATTTCAGACATCTTACTTATAGCTATATTAATTTAACTCCTGGCTGTGAGTAGTACTTCCTGTTCTTTCTTTTGGGGTGAATTTCTCCATCTCATCATTTTGCCTGGAAAAAGAAGAAAGAAAAAGAAAAAATACTCCCCCAATAATAAAAAAAATTAAAAAAAAACAAAGAAACTAGATCCTGGGTGTGTTTGGTGAGCTTATTAAAAGAATCTAGAGCCCAAAATAAGAAAGAAAAAAATACAATGAAAGTAAACAAATATATATATTAAAATTAGTTAAAAACAATTAAATAAAATAAATGAAAAAATAATAAAACAATAAAAAATAAGTACAAAAGAGGCTAGATACTGTTTTTCCCTAGAGCTGAAACTTTGCAGTCCTCTATGATCAGTAAACTGTGCAAAGGAATTGTATGTGCTGGTCTTTTGGGGAAGGTTCCCAGGTGAACTTGCCCTAGTGGAATTGTGCCTCTAGGCTGCAGGGAGGAGAGGCTTGGCGTAAGCAGTTCCAGACTCCACTAGGTGGTGCTGTTTTGCTCCCTGCAGACTGTCTGCTCTGATGGGCTGGATGAATATGGCTGCAACCAGCTCTCTAGCACCAGAGCTGAAAATGTGCAAACCAGCCCCTCAACTTTTCAGTGAGTCCTCACTGAAGAGTAATCACTTGTTTCCCTGGTTTCTGTCAGAACCCTGTGTTCACTCTGCCTGTGTCTGAACTTTTTTATCTCAGGCACATGACTACATTTTAAAACTCCAAATTTTAGGGACTCCCATGGCACAGAACCATACTGTTCCTCCTACGGAGGGTCTCCTCATGCTTCTTCCATTTGCCAGACTCATCCCAGGAAAGCAGTCAGATGACCATGTAGTGGTTTGCAGTTTATGGCAACACAGAGCAGAAAGCCAACATCTAGACTCACTGTTCTCAGCCATCGTCCACATTCTGATGCCTGGGAACAGAAGAGCACTTAGGCACGATCCATTCTTCTTGTGACCCAGGAGATCCTCAGACCATGGTATCACACCTGGGATTCTGCTTTGCTTCTCTACTCGGGCACCTCTAAGCCAGGCACATCTGCTACTGTAGGAGACTTCTAAAAGTTCTGACTTTGCACTCCATGGCTTATATAGTACCTTACTGTAGCCTCTGTAAGTAGGCTCCCTCCCCACTACGTTATCCACAGCTATATCTCCCCCAAATTCAAGTCTCCACACCTCCTACCTTCCAAAAGGTGGTCATTTTTCTAGTTGTAGGCCTCCAGTTTTTGTTCTCTCAGACCTCCAATTGATTTCTTGGGTGTTCAGAATGATTTGATAACTATCTAGCTGTTTTGGAGGAAGGAGACAAGCTTGGGTACCCCTAATCATCTGCCATCTTAACTCCTCCCTCAGAAATGAAGTTCTGACACATGCTACAACATAGATCTTGAAAATCATTTAATTGTACTCTTCAAATAGGTGAATTTTACAGTATGTGAATTATGTCTAAATAAAGATGTTTTTAATACAGTATGTGAATTATGTCTAAATAAAAATGTTTTTAATCACCTAAAAATTTAAAAGGGAGAGAAAGAATATCCCCAAATAAACAAAATCAAGATAAAGAGACACCATTTTTTTATCTATCAGGTCAACCAAAGTTAGAGATTCGTAGAATTCACTGTTGGTAAGGGGGTAGAAAAATGGCTGGTAGCAGTGTGGATTAGAATAGTCTTTTGAATGGGAATTTGTAAACGCATTTTACAATTTTAAGTATGCTTTTCCTTTGACCCAGCAATCCAATTTTTAGAGATTTATCCTGTAGATCCTGCACAAAGACATTCTTAGTATACAAGGATGAAAGGATTTTCACTGCTTAGCTCCTGAAAGTAAAAACATGCCAGTCACTAAACATGTTAAATAAATTATGATGTTTCCATATACTGGAATAAGATACCTGCATTCATACCCACCCAAATGTTCTATCTTCTCTCCTATTGTAGATAAGCTCCTAGCTAAGGCCAATGTACTAGGTCTCATCTTTATTCAACTCCACAAAGCATTGCACTAGTAAATCTCCATTCTCTTTCTCACATCATGTTTTCTTCTCTAATGTTCTTTACCTTAGTAGAGAAACATGTTATTATTTCCCAAAAAGTTAAAATATGTACCTATTCACCTCATTTCTTTTTCCAGATAGCTCCTATTTTCAGCAAAATTTCTCTAAAGAGTTGTCTCTGCCTGCCGTTTTAGAGAATTTAGCAGAAACTATTGGATTTTAAGTGATTATGCCATTAGACCTAGCAATTCTATTAAATTCCCTTTTAGAAAAATCCATATATATGTCTACCTAAAGAAATTCTTTTATTTGTTCAACCAATATTATAGAACACTTGTTATGTCCAAGGTCTATGCTAAAAATTGACACAGTTTCTTTTATCAGAGAATGAAAGACAAAAACAAAACAAAGAGTTATCTAGGCTCATCTAAAATTTCTCCCTTGAGGGTGCCTGGGTGGCACAGTCAGTAAGCATCTGCCTTTGGCTCAGGTCATGATCTGTCCCAGGATCCTGGGATGGAGTCCCACATCAGGTTCCCTGCTCAGTGAGGAGTCTGTTTTCCCCTCTGCCTCTCCTTCCTGCTCATGTTCTCTCTCTCTCTTGCTCTAATAAAATATTTTAAAAATAAAAAATAAATAAAATTTCTCCCTTGAGCCCATTCTAGTAGGGCTTTCATCCCCATTATTACACTGAAACTACACTTGCTGAAGTCACTTTGCTAAATTCAAGTCAATTCTCAATTAAAACAATTCTACAGAAAGCAGAAATAATAGTGTCCAAGTATACATTTAATTGATACCTGGCTTACTCTGAAAAATTTTAGAATTTTTAGACAAATGAAATGGACCATATTGTTCAGATAATCTAAAGAAACCGTATTCTCAGTAGAGTTTTGGTGTTTTATCAAAATTGTAGTGAGTCTGAGTACAGATTTTTCTCTTTCGCTACTTTAAGAGCCAGATGAATTGAGACAAATGTTAATATATTCTTATAAAATTTGAGAAGCAGTTATCTGAATGGAATCTACACTAAAAGTAGCACCATTGAGCAAAGAAGACTTTTCCTGATAAATGATTTTGAACCTATCTACTCTATACATAGACTGATATTAAGGTCCCAAAATTACAGGATGTAGAATATAGCTCCAGTTGTTTAAGCCTGTAAAAGATTTAAAGAAAACATTGGCAATCTTCTTCCTCAGCCATTTCCTTTTAGGAAGAAAAAAATAAAATAACTCTTCATAAAGTATATCATAAAATCAATTATTTTAATCAATATATATTTGCAAATAACACTTTAAGGTAAATTGCAGATGTATTATAATTGGGAAGGATAGATGTCACCATTATAATGAAGATTATCCCTGAGCAGTGTAACTGATTCCTATCTAAGGAATTAAAGGTCTAAGTCTAAGGATCAATAGAAGCCCAAATAAATGTATACTCTTCCTAAAAGATTTATCAACATAAGAATAAAGAGAACCTATGCTCTGATTTTTCAGAAGAGGCCTAATGTGAAGTTTATCAAAGAGAAAACTATGAAAAAATTGAACAGGGATCCCTGGGTGGCTCAGCGGTTTAGCGTCTGCCTTTGGCCCTGGACATGATCCTGGAGATCCGGGATCGAGTTCCGCATCGGGCTCCCGGCATGCAGCCTGCTTCTCCCTCTGCCTGTGTCTCTGCCCCCGCCCCCTGTGTGTATCACAAATAAATAAATAAATACTTTAAAAAATAAATAAATAAATACTTTAAAAAATTTGAACAAAATGCCTGCTAAACAAACAGATGCTTAATCTGGGGTAAGTAAAGAGCTGTGCTTTTTCCCCTATTTCTTTTAAATATAAGGTGATAGATTATACTCTGGATCCAGTTAGCATTAGTCAATGGCTGTACATAAAAATATCGTGTTTAAACTTTTAAATCAACTATGCAGTCATAAAATGAGAGCAACACAAAATGTAGATTTAGAGCAGTTGGCCTTTACTACAAAGCTGAGAAGAGTCTCAGTAGTCAACTCGTATCTGATCTAACTCATGCTTCTAAAAGTAGGCCCCAGAATCTACCCTAAATTTTAGTTCTGCCATACTTAGATTTTTCTTACATGAATATTTTTATTTTCATATTTCATGTTGGTATTGGGGAAGCGAAGGTCTTTATTTCAAGGCAATAGGGAATAAGATTTAACCATACAAGGTCCAATGTGGATGTTTTGATTTCACATGATATCTAACAGATAATGGCCATAGGTTTAGTTGTGCCTTGTTTTATTAACCACCAGTCCTTTTCAAATGAGACACTGTCAATAACAGGAAATTATGAATACTAAGTCAAGGGTGTAGATAAACACATAGTAAACTCAAGAATTTGAGTTATTTCAGAGAGGACGAAGACTCTTTCTTGAAGTTTTCCAAAATACTGATGCAAGTACTATAAGTGTCTAGGATTCTCTTGCAAGGATCTTTCTTTGTCTTCCTTACTAAATGTTAGGAGTGAATTTCTTTCCGATTCTAATGTGTCCTTCACTGAGGAAGTACCTTCTAAGAGAGCAAAAGTACTGGCCTTTCTCTGCTCCTTATTCATTTCTCTCCTTATATTTAGGAGCAAGAATGTATCAACCCTCCCCTTCTTTTCTCTTCCAGGAGTCTACTTCTTCAGAAAGCATACTTTCCGATCTATTTTTATCAATAAAGCAAATTTAACAATAAAGGTTCCCTGTGAGGTAGGGAAAGTGGTATGAAATTACCCAGGGTACTGGGACAGAGTGATGAGTATACTTAATTCTTTGGGTTCATTATTATTACTGCACACCTGAACTATGTCCCTCAGTCACATCTCTATCTGTAATAACTATTTATCTCTCAGTTGGCTGAAAATTCAGGTAGGAAGAAGGAGACATATAAATTACTGATGCACTGAAACTTAACATCAATATAGAGTTCCTCTCAGAGCTCTAAAAAGCTGTATTTGCTCAGCCACATCAGTTAACTAGCATTATTCAGAAATACTCCCAATTTTCCACTATTTGCTTCTGAAATTCCATCTTTAAATGTATATTGGTAAATAAAAATAAATTGCTAGCTTTGAGCTGATAATGTAATAACAGAGGTTGGCCTTAAACAGTAATTGAAGAGTTGGCCAAGTCCTACTTGGGGCCTAAAGTTTATCTTGAAGAATGAGGAACACATAGCTAGAAGGGCACAACAAAGTTGAGGAGAGGTTTAGAGGTTTTTTGTTTTTTTTTTTTTACAAACTTGATATATGTGGGAGAGATAGTGAGAGACTAGCATCACAATGCAGGATCACAGTGGTGAAAAGCAAACCTGAATTGATGTAGTAGGGTCCAGAATATGTGAAATCTTGAAAGTCAACCTGGGGCCTTATCCTACAGACAATTAAGGAACCTGTCAAAAGTTTAGTGAAGCTGTGCTCGCCTCGGCAGCACATATACTAAAAAAGTTCAGTGAAGCTATTCCATGGTATTGCTGCCTCAGCATCCATTTTGTTTGGCCAGGGGTCTGTAGTGACCTTAAACTGACACAAACCTCTCATGGAGTGCATGCCCTAGATAACAGCCTACAGAGTCACATGCAAATATAAGTTCCCAATATGACTTTCCCAGCTGCCCTTGTGATTAAAAGTCCCTCCTTCCTGCAGGACCCTTCCCCTTGTGCGTTCCCTAGAGAAGACACCTATAAAGCTTACCAAAACTCTGCTCTTTTTGTTTCAATCAACCAATTAGGCTTTAGCACAGGGAACCCAAAAGCACTCCACCATGGACACTAATGAAAGCATATTTCCCGGGTATGTTGTTGAGTCACAACTCACCATTTAGCATCCTGTGCCCCACTTAAGGTTAACTTAACAAAGTCATAACAGAATCACTAAAAATGTTTGAGCAGGGAAAAAATATACTGAAAATAAAGAATTAGAAATGGTAATTTGATTTTTTTTTTAAAGAAGGTGGACAGAATTAGCAAGAGAATCAAGTACAATTTAGCAGGAAGTTTGAAATGACTAGAACCTTGGGACACCTGGGTGGCTCAGTGGTTGAGCATCTACCTCAGCTCAGGCCGTGATCCTGGGATCAGGTCCTGCATCAGGCTCCCTGCAGGGAACCTGCTTCTCCCTCTGCCTGTGTCTCTGCCTCTGTGTGTGTGTCTCTCATGAATAAGTAAATAAAATCTTAAAAAAAGAAGAAGAAATGACCAGAACCTCAATAAATTTTCTTCCTTCTCTGAATCACTAATTTTATTTAAAGCAAAACCTATTAGTCTCTCCTTGGTCATCCACTATTTACTCCTCAACCCACCACAATATGCTTTCTGCATTGGAAATGGTTCTTGCTAAAGTACCATCAATGTATCAATTGCTAAATCCCTGGGCAGTATTTCATTTATCTTACCTGAGCAAGCACCAACAAGCAAGATAACTGACCATTCCTTCCATATTAGTTTTCTAAAGCTGTCATAACAAAACAAAAACAAAAATATGTCAAAACATTCAAACTAGGTGCCTTAAACAATAGAAATTTATTGTCTCACAGTTCTGAAGGCTGGAAATCTGAAATCAAAGTGTCTGCAGGGTTGTTTACTTCTGAGGGCTATGGAGGAAGGCTGTGTTCCAAGCCTCTCTCCATGGCTTAGATGGATATCTTCATGTTCACACAGTACTCTCCCTGTATGTGTGTCTTTGTGTCCAAATTTCCCCTTTTTATAAGGGCACTAGTATTGGATTAAGGCCCACCCTAATTATATCATTTTAACTTGTTTATACCACTATGAAGACCCTATCTCCAAATATGGTTACCTACTGAGGTACTAGGGATTAGGACTTCAACCCTTAACATCCTCCTTCTTGACATTTTCCTCCTTTGGCTTCCTTATCATCTCTCTCATACATCTCTGAGCACTCTTCTTTCTTTTCTAGTTTTTCTTCCACCAGTTTCCCCTTATACGTTGGTATTTCCCAGCATTCTGTACTCCTTCGTCTTGCTTTTTATTCCACATGCTACCCCCTAAGGCTCCATGCTTACATGGCTTTTACTGTCATGTGCATAGGGATGTCTCCAAAGTCTCTATCTGAAGTCCAATCTCTTACATTTGTCAAAACCCATAAAATTGTACAGCACAAAGAATAAACATTAATGTGTTCAAATTAGAAAAAAATCATGTATGAGGGTAGAGGATTCAAGATCAAGTACAGAATGTGACCAAAACACCTAACTTATTACAAATGTATTTATAATCTTACTGAATGGGGTAGAGGGAAAGGTGCTAGTCTCTGTAACTGTGAAAATGAGTGAAGCCTGTAAGACTAAGGGCAGAAGAAACTATATACAAACACTGTGCTTTGTTGATAAAGTTGTTTCCCATAGGAGCTCTGGCTAACAATCCTGATACCACTACGCACACATATATAGTATAAATGAACAAGTAACTGGAAGGCAGATGGTAGGGGCCAGGTTTTGCACCATTGGAATGGGAATTACACACAAGCAAAGGAATGACCCATATGGTAATCGATTAGAGTTTGAAACATCAGTATGAACTCATGTTTAGCTTAATAGGTTACAGATAGAGATATTTATAGATATATGTATATAAGAAGTCAATAAACACACATTCTTTCCTTGGTCTGTCAGCTGCCAAAGACTAGAAGCAATGACACCTCAGTAGTACTTGGGTACTAACATCCATATCTTGGCTTCTAATACTATTAATGCTATTAACATCCATATCTTGGCTTCTGATACTATTCTCCAATAAAAGAAACGAAGGGTCCTTGGAAAAAACGGCTGATTTTAGGACGAAGGCAGGAAATATTCAAGATTAGCCTAGAGCAACTTATAGTTCCAGAAAGCAAGGAAATGCTCAAAAACAAAACAAAACAACCTTAAGATCATCGAGGAATGTTGGAGGGACACAGGAACCAACTGGAAGAGTTCCCAGTGGCCAAAGATGGACTAATTTGATAAGTGAAGACAATGGATTATAACCCAAAGTATAAAAGAAATATCCACAAGTCCACACTGATATGAATAAAAGATTAAATAAATTGACAAAGGGGGAAATGTAAACAAATATCCTGTGCAGAAGTCCACATAATTGATGTTGATATTATGCCCACAAGGAAGTGGTGCATAGCTCCCTACCCCTCCTTAAGTGCAGGCTATGCACAATAACTTCCTCCAAAGAGTAGGGAAAGGGAGATAAAAGTCAACTTTAAAATGGAGAACTTGTGAAAACAGAGCTACTCTATGATCCAGCAATTGCACTACTAGGTATTTACCCCAAAGATACAAATGTAGTGATCTGAAGGGGCACTTGTTCATAGCAGCAATGTCCACAATAACCAAACTGTGGAAAGGCCCAGATGTCCAACAACAGATAAATGGATAAAGATGTGGTATATATATGCAATGGAATACTACTCAGCCATCAGAAAGGAGGAATACTTACTCTATGCTTTGACGTGGATGCAACTGGAGGGTATTATGCTGAGCAAATGAGTCAATCAGAAAAAGACAATTACATGGCTTCATTCATATGTGGAATATAAGAAACAGTGCAGAGGATCATAGGGAAGGGAGAGAAAACTGAATGGGAAGTCATCAATGAGGGAGAAAAATCATGAGACTCTTAACTAAAGGAAAAAAACTGAGGGTTGCTGGAAGGGAGGTAGATGTGGGTGGGGTGGGATAATTGGGTGATGGGCATTAAGGAGGGCATGTGATGTGATAAGCACTGGATGTTATACACAACTGTTATACACAACTGATAAATTGTTGAATATTCCATCTGAGACTAAGTATGTTGGCTAACTGAATTTAAAATAAAAAAAATCGGGATCCCTGGGTGGCGCAGCGGTTTGGCGCCTGCCTTTGGCCCAGGGCGTGATCCTGGAGACCTGGGATCGAATCCCATGTCGGGCTCCCGGTGCATGGAGCCTGCTTCTCCCTCTGCCTGTGTCTCTGCCTCTCTCTCTCTCTCTCTGTGTGTGACTATCATAAATAAAAAAAATAAAAATAAAAATAAAATAAAATAAAATAAAATAAAATAAATCAAGTGGAGAACTTGACAAACACTATCTCAGCAAGCTGTTCCAAGTCAACGTCAGTGGTAAGTCATATGGACAGTATGTACCATTCATATGATGTGATGCGAGCACTTCACCTCTGTGGTCATCCTCCCAAAACCCATAATCCCAGCATAATCATGAAAAAAACATCAAACTTTAATAGAAGAATATTCTACAAAATACCTGACCATGACTCAGAACTGTCAAAAATAATGACATAAACACGAATTTTAAAATTCAAAAATAAGGACACTTGGGTGGCTCAGCAGTTAAGTAAGCATCTACCTTTGGCTAAGGGCATGATCCTGGAGTCCCAGGATCAAGTCCCACATCAGGCTCCCTGCATGAAGCCTGCTTCTCCCTCTGTCTATGTCTCTGCCTCTCCCTCTGCCTATGTCTCTGCCTCTCTCTCTGTGTCTCTCACGAATAAATAAATAAAATCTTAAAAAATAATAAAATAAATAAAATAAAAATTCAAAAATGGGGGGGGCAAGATGCCAGAAGAATAGGGGTCCTCAACTCACTTGGCCCCACCAACTTACCTAGATAACTTTCAAAACATCCTGAACACCTACGAATTTGACCTGAGATTTAAAGAGAGAACAGCTGGAATGCTACAAAGAGAAAAGTTTTCACTTCTAACAAGGGTGTATTTTACTTAGGTCATGGTTTATATTTTTGACTCAGCCTGCTCATACAACCACTCTGCACTGGACAAAATGACTAGAAGGAAGAATTCACCACAAAAGAAAGAACTGGAAACAGTACTCTCTGCCACAGAGTTACAGAATTTGGATTTCAATACGATGTCAGAAATTCAATTCAGAATACAATTATAAAGCTACTGGTGGCTCTGGAAAAAAGCATAAAGGACTCTAGAGACTTCATTACTGCAAAATTGAGATCTAATCAGGCCGAAAGTAAAAATAGATTAAATGAGATGCAATCCAAACTGGATGTCCTCATTGCTAGGGTTAATGAGGTGGAAGAGAGAGTGAATGACACAGAAGATAAGTTGATGGTAAGGAACGAAGCTGAGGAAAAAAGAGAAAACAATTAAGAGCCCATGAGGAAAGATTAGGGAAATAAATGATAGCCTGAGAAGGAAGAATATACGTCTAATTGGGATTCCAGAGGAGGCTGAGAGAGAGAGAGAGATAGGGCCACAAAGCATACTTGAACAAATCATAGCTGAAACTTCCCAAATCTGGGGAAGGAAACAGGCACTCAGATCCAAGAGATAGAGAGGACCCCCCAAAAAAATCAATAAAAACCATTCAACAGCTCAATATTTAATAGAGAAACTTGCAAATTTCAAAGATAAAGAGAAAATCCTTAAAGCAGTGTGAGACAAGAGATTCTTAACTTATATGGGGAGAAATATCAGATTAACAGCAGACCTCTCCACAGACACCTGGCAGGCCAGAAAGGGCTGGCAGGATATATTCAGGGTCTTAAATGAGAAGAACATGCAACCAAGAATACTTTATCCAGCAAGGCTGTCATTCAGAATAGAAGGAGAGATAAAGAGCTTCCAAGATGGGAAGAAACTGAAAGAATACGTGACCACCAAACCAGCTCTGCAAGAATTATTAAGGCAGACCCTGTAAAAGAAAGAGGGAGTCCAAAGAAACAATCCATAAAAACAGGGACTGAATAGGTAACATAATGACATTAAATTCATTTCTTTCAATAGTTACTCTGCACGTGAATGGGCTAAAAGATCCCAATCAAAAGACGCAGGGTATTGGACTGGATAAAAAAGCAAGACCCATCTATTTGCTGTCTACAAGAGACTCATTTTAGACCTAAGGACACTTCCAGCCTGAAAATGAAGGAGTGGAGAACCATTTACCATTCAAATGGTCCTCAAAAGAAAGCTGGGGTAGCAATCCTCATATAAGATAAATTAAAGTTTATCCCAAAGACTGTAGTAAGAGATGAAGAGGGACACTGTATCATACTTAAAGGGTCTATCCAACAAGAGGACCTAATGATCATGAATATTTGTGCCCTTAATGTGGGAGCTGCCAAGTATATCAAGCAATTAATAACCAAAGTAAATACATACGTAGATAATAATACACTAAAAGTAGGAGACTTCAACATGGCACTTTCAGCAAATGACAGATATTCAAAGCAGAACATCACCAAAGAAACAAGGGCTTTAAATGATACACTGGACCAGATGGATTTCACAGATATATACAGAACTTTGCATCTGAACACAACTGAATACACATTCTTCTCAAATGCACATGGAACTTTCTCCAGAATAGACCACATACTGGGACACAAATCAGGTCTCAACCGATACCAAAAGATTGGGATTGTCCCCTCCATATTTTTAGACCACAATGCTTTGAAACTAGAACTCAATCACAAGAAGAAATTTGGAGGAAACTCAAAACACATGAAGATTAAAGAGCATCTTACTAAAAGATGAATGGGTCAACCAGGAAATTAGAGAAGAATTAAAAATATTCATGGAAACTCATGAAAATGAAGATACAATTGTTCAAAATCTTTGGGATACAGCAAAAGAGGTCCTAAGATGGAAATACATCAGAATACCAGCCTCCCACAAAAAAATTGGAAAAAACTCAAATATACAGGCTAACCTCACACCTAAAGGAATTGGAGAAAGAACAGCAAGTAAAACCTACACTAAACAGAAGAAGAGAGATAATAAAGTTTCAAGCATAACTCAATGAAATAGAGACTAGAAGAACTGTAGAACAGATCAACAAAACCAGGAGTTGGTTCTTTGAAAGAATTAATAAGATAGATAAACCCCTAGCCAACCTTATTAAAAAGAAAAAAGACTCAAATTAATAAAATCACAAATCAAAGAGGAAAGATCACAACCAATACCAAGGAAATATAAATGATTTTAAAAATGTATTATGAGCAGCTATATGCCAACAAATTAGGCAATCTAGAAGCTAGAAAACCACAAATTACCAAAACTGGAACAGGAAGAAATACAAAACCTGAACAGGCCAATAACCAGTGAGAAAATTGAAGCAGTCATCAAAAACCTCCCAAGACACAAAAGTCCAGGGCCAGATGGTTTCCCAGGGGAATTCTATCAAACATTTAAAGAAGAAATAATATCTATTCTCCTAAAGCTGTTTTGGAGGACAGAAAGGAATAGAATACTTCCAAACTCATTTTATGATGCCAGCCCAGCATTACCTTGATTCCAAACCAGACAAAAAGGAGAATTATAGGCCAATATCCCTGATGAACATGGATGCAAAAATTCTCAATAAGATACTAGCCAATAGGATCCAGCAATACCTTAAGAAGATTATTCACCATGACCAAGTGGGATTTATCCCCCAGGATGCAAGGTCGGTTCCATACTCATAAAACAATCAACGTGATAGATCACATCAACAAGAGAAAAAACAAGAACCATATGATCCTCTCAATAGATACAGAGAAAGCATTTGATAAAATACAGCATCCATTCCTGATTGAAACTCTTCAAAGTGTAGGGATAGGGATTAGGGATGCCTGGGTAGCTCAGTTATGGAACACCTGCCTTTGACTCAGGGCGTGATCCTGGAGTCCTAGGATTGAGTCCCACATCGAGCTCCCTGCATGGAGCCTGCTTCTCCCTCTGCCTGTGTCTCTGCCCCCCCCCCTCTGTCTCTGTCTCTCTCTCTCTCTCATGAATAAGTAAGTAAAATCTTTAAAAAACAAAAACAAAGTGTAGGAATAGAGGGAACATTCCTCAATCTCTTAAAAGCCATCTATGAAAAGCCCACAGCAAATATCATTCTCGATGGGGGAAAACTAAGAGCTTTTCCCCTAAGATCAGGAACATGATAGGGATGCCCACTCCCACCACTGTTATTCAACATAGTACTAGAAGTCCTAGCCTCAACAATCAGACAACAAAAAGAAATAAAAGGCATTCATTTTTTTTTAATAAAAGGCATTCAAATTGGCAAAGAAGAAATCGAACTCTCTCTCTTTGCAGATGACATGATACTGTACATAGAAAACCCAAAAGACTCCACTCCAAGATTGCTAGAGCTCATACAGCAATTTACCAATGTGGCAGGATACAAAATCAATGCACAGAAATTGGTGGCATTTCTATATAGTAACAATGAGATTGAAGAAAGAGAAATTAAGGAATCAATCCCATTTACAATTGCACCCAAAAGCATAAGATACCTAGGAATAAATCTAACCAAAGAGGTATAGGTTCTATACCCTAAAAACTACAGAGCATTTCTGAAAAAAATTGAGGAAGACACAAAGAGATGGAAAAACACTCCATGCTCATGGATTGGAAGAATATTGTGAAAATGTTTATGCTACCTAGGGCAATTTATACACTCAATACAATCCCTTTCAAACTACTGTGGACTTTCTTGACAGAGTTGGAACAAATAATCTTATGATTTGTGTGGAATCAGAAAAGACTTCGAATAGCCAGAGGAATACTGAAAAAGAAAACCAATGCCAGGGGCATCACAATGCCAGATTTCAAGTTGTATTACAAAGCTGTGATCATCAAGACAGTGTGGTACTGGCACAAAAACAGACACATAGATCAACGGAATAGAATAGAGAACCCAGAAATGGGCCCTCAACTCCATGGTCAACTTATCTTCAACAAAGCAGGAAAGAATATCCACTGGAAAAAGGACAGTCTACTCAATAAATGGTGTTGGGAAAATTGGACAGCCACATGCAGAATGAAACTAGACCATTCTCTTACACCATACACAAAGATAAATTCAAAATGGTTGAAAGATCTAAATGTGAGACAAGAATCCATCAAAATCCTAGAGAACACAGGCAACAACTTTTTTGAACTTGGCCACAGTAAGAAGAAATAATACCAGCCTCCCTCAAAAGAATTGGAAAAAACTCAAATACACAAGCTAACCTCACACCTTCTTGCAAGATACATCTAAGGCAAAGGAAACGAAAGCAAAAATGAACTATTGGGACTTAATCAGGATAAAAAGTTTCTGCATAGCAAAAGAAACAGTCAACAAAACTAAAAGACAATCTACAGGGACGCCCGGGTGGCTCAGCAGTTAAGCTCTGCCTTTGGCTCAGGATGTGATCCTGCAGACCCAAGATTGAGTCCCACATCGGGCTTCCTGCAAGGAGCCTGCTTCTCCTTCTGCGTATGTCTCCACCTGTCTCTCTGTGTGTCTGTCATGAATAAATAAATAAAATCTTAAAAAAAAAAAAAAGACAACCTACAGAATGGGAGAAGATATTTGCAAATGACGTATCAGATAAAGGGCTAGTATCCAAGATCTATAAAGAACTTATTAAACTCAGCAGCAAAGAAACAAACAATCCAATCCTGAAATGGGCAAAAGACATGAACAGAAATCTCACAGAGGAAGACACAGACATGGCCAACACGCACATGAGAAAATGCTCCACATCACTTGCCATCAGGGAAATACAAATCAAAACTGCAATGAGACACCACCTCACACCAGTGAGAATGGCAAAAATTAAAAACACAGGAAACAAATGTTGGAGAGGATGTGGAGAAGGGGGAACCCTCTTGCACTGTTGGTGGGAATGTGAACTGGTGCAGCCACTCTGGAAAACTGTGTGGAGGTTCCTCAGAGTTAAAAATAGAACTACCTTATGACCCAGCAATTGCACTACTGGGTATCTACCCCCAAGATAAAGATGTAGTGAAATACCGGGACACCTGCACCTCAATGTTCATAGCAGCAATGTCCACAATAGCCAAACTGTGGAAGGAGCCTCAGTGTCCATCGACAGATGAATGGATAAAGAAGATGTGGTCTATATACACAGTGGAATATTACTCAGTCATTAGAAAGGACGGATACCCACCATTTGCTTCAATGTGGATGGAACCGGAGGGTATTATGCTGAGTGAAGCAAGTCATTTGGAGAAGGACAATCATCATATGGTTTCACTCATACGGGGAATATAAGAAATAGTGAAAGGAATTATAAGGGAAAGGAGGGGAACTGAGTGGGGAAAAAATTAGAGAGGGAGACAAACCATGAGAGACTCCTAACTCTGGGAAATGAACAAAGGGTTGTGGAAGGGAAAGTGGGTGGGGGATTGGGGTAACTAGGTGATGGGCACTGAGGAGGGCACTTGATGGGATGAGCACTGGATGTTATACTATATGTTGGCAAATCTAACTTCAATAAAAACAAATGAAAACATTTTAATATCAAGTTAAAAAAGAAAAAAAAGTGGTGTCTTTGGTTTCCTAAAAATAAAAAAATAAAAATTCAAAAATAATGAAAGTCTGAGAAATTGTTACATCCAAGAAGAGCCTAAGGACATATAACAATTAAATGTAATATCATTTCCTGGATGGGATGTGGGAAGGAAAAAAGCACATTTGATAAGAACTAAGGAAATCGGAATAAAGTATTTAAAAATAAATTTTTATAACTACTTATCAAATGTATGAGTGATTTTTTATTAGTAACCTTGTTCTTGCCACACTTTCTCGATTGTGATAAGTTGAAAGAGGATGAGCTTTGGCATCAACCAGACCAGATATGATCTCACCTTTACCACTCAATAGCTGTTGAATCCTAAACAAGTTACTTTTCATAAAGCCTGTTTCCTCATTTTAAAAAGGTGCTAATGTCTCTTCATAAGACTGCTGTAAGGATAAAAATGAGATAACTATACATAAAACACCTAGCACCATAATTGGCACATAGCAAGAGCTCAATAAGTACTAAAATTTGTCCCTTTTGCAAATTACAATGAAATCTGGAAGTCAAAATGGGCAGGTCTTATACATTATGTAGAAGGCTGACTGTTTAAGTCTCATGTTGCAGATTAATATTTTGCTATCCGACACTTACTGGGTTGGTATCACTCGTCAGAAATTAAAATATTTTGAATGCAATATGCCTTTGATGAGGGATAAACCCTGTATCAGCTGTTAGAATTTTTCATAAATCTTCACCTTGTATTTGCTTGAAATCTAATTATGTCTTGCCTATTTGAAAAGTCCTTTCTGAATATCCCTTATTTTTAAAAAGAGAGTAGTAAAAGAGAACAACCATTTAATTCACTATAACAGTTAATAAGAAAAGCAACAGACACAATGCATTTTAGTCATGAATTGGGCCTTAATAAAAGTGACTTTTCTGATCGCAAGAAGGAAATTCATAACAGTGACCAAAAGCATCCCAGGACCGCATACTGTGCTGAAATACAAAAGCATAAGCCAAAGTAAGAGTACCTTTATCTTCTATTTGGATACCGAAAATAAACCATCAAACAGAACTGATAAGAACCAAAACTAATAATATCAGTAATAAATTTTTAAAAAGAACTGTCAAGGAAAAAAAGACATGAAAATATTAGTAGCAAAACAATGCAATTTCCAAAGCAATTTCCAGTTCCTTACTGGCTATGGGGAAAAAAAGCTCTTTTCACTAGATTAGTCCTCACATAATAAGAATTAAGAGCAGCCTCTAGTGGCAGGTTAAGGATTTTACAAAGTGACCTTGCAGAAACCAAACTGCCTTTATTTCTTTTACTATTTGCTATGAGCAGAAAAGACATTTTATCCAAGGAACCTGAGGAAGCTCAGAGCCAAGTCTGTTAGTAAATTTTAGCAATTATACATAATTTCATCCCACCTTGAGTGCTCTTAATAATAGTTCTATTTTGTTTTCTTCTCTATATACGTAATTTAAAAAACCACCTCAAATTCTTTTTAGACAGAGATAGGCTATTAACTGAATGAGCTATTATCTGAACCCCGGGATGGGGGTAGGGGGAGTATTTTATTGTTAAGGAATGAAATCACTGACAAAAACCTGAATGAAGACAAATAGGTTTGATGAACTGAAGTGCAACTCTTCCTCTTCTCTTTTTATAAAGATTTTATTTATTTACTTGAGAGAGAGACAAACAGAGGGGCAGAGGGAGAGGAAGAAGCAGATTCCCCACCGAGCAGAGAGCCCAACGCAGGACTCGATCCCAGGACCCTGAGATCATGACCTGAGCTGAAGGCAGACACAACCAATTGAGCCACCCAGTCTGTCTCTCTAAATCAGGAGTGACCCAAAGTAGAAATACTACAGAGGAAAATAGAAATATCTCTTCCAAACAGAAACAATGAACTTCCCTGAATCTCAGGGCATCTTTTCAAAGCGGGGGGGCCCCTCTCTCCAACAGTGCAAGAGTTAAGGCTGGGAAGTACCAAATGTTTTCTTCCCTGCACTTCTCTTTCCTCAGAATTGGAATCTACGTAAAGTCTTGATTTCTCAGCACTCACGAAATTGAAAATGAAGGAATCAAGAGACTGTTGTTACTGCTACAAAGACACGGATGTTACCTCTGGCTGAAACTCCATCGGAGGGAGGTGCTGGGACGCGAGGCCGGCCCGGCCTGCACGGGGAGCTCTACCGCTATGGGGTTAGCAACGCTGTCTTTAGGAACCTCCAGGAAGCCTGTGAACACCCAGGACGGTGGTTGTTGTTTGTTTGTTTGTTTGTTTTTTAACTTCGCAGGAAGGACAGCGCCAGGGAGGTGGGAACATCCACGCCCTGGGCACCGCATGTAGGACACCAACCGCCGCGCGGGGGAGGCCAAGCAGCAGCTTCACGGCGCATCGCCCCCCTCCCGCCAAGATCGTCGGGCTCCACCCTCTGGGAACGTGGGAAACGACAAAGGCCGCAAACCTCGCCGGTCCTCAGGGTGTGTGGCTCCGCCTCCCGGTTCTCAGGGGCCTCCGGGGGCGGCCTTGCCCGCTCCCTCCTCCGCCCGGCCCCGCTGGGGTCGCCACGCGCCGCCAGGTTAGCGCCGGCGAGGTGCCCCCCGCGGGCTCCGCCCCCCGCGCCCCGGCCCCCGCCCCCGCCCCCGCCGCAGGACCGGCCCCTCCTTCCCCGGCTCGCAGCGCCGCCCCTCCCCGCAGCGAGCCTCCCGCGTGTGGCGCATCCTCCCCCCGGGGCCGGGCGGCCGGGGAAGTGCGCGCGGAGAGGCCCCGGGCTCGAGCGCGAAGCTCCAGGCTCCTCAAAATAAACGGCTCGCTGGGGCGTGGAGAGGAAGGAGGGAAGCTTCGGGAAAGGCGCGGAGGTGACCGCAAGCCCTGCCTCCCCGACCAGGCCTGCGGCGCAGCGGGGCCGAAGGCGCGAGCCCGGCGTCCGGGGCGGGGCTTCTGCGCTTTGGGGCCCAGGACCCCGGGGCGGGGCGGGGCGGGGGCGGGGCGCTGCGGGAGACCAGGGCTGCGCCTTGCCTGGGTCCAGTCACGTCCCCCGGGGAGGTATTGCTAATTGTTCCCTCACTGGGGAAAGAGGAGTGCAGACAAAATGTTTTAAACCTTGGCAAGCCCCTAATTCCCATGAGTTCCTCCTGAAATTACTTCCAGGGAGAGTGAATCATAAACCAATATTACCTTCTTTCATGTAATTAATATAATCATTTAATTTTTTAGAGTTACTCTGCTTGCCTTTCACAGGTGCTTTCAAGTAAATTAATCTAGAGTATATTTTATTATATTTTATTTATTAAAAATTCCCACCTCCTCATAGGAGTGCTGCAAGGATGAATTAATATTTGCTAAGCACCTGGAAGGTGAAAACTACATAAAACTTGATGGAGTTACTGTGATTGATACAGAAAAACAGTAAAAACAGTAACTCGGTAGGATTGGTAATCCGTGCCATCTGCTATCTAAACTGAAAGTACAATGTAGAAAGACTTTGCCTAGCCAGGCAGAGTGGTCCAATGCAGAAATGATTAACCAGATAATTCAAATTCCCCAGAAAATGGAATTCTGCTTTTGAAGAAAAAGTGAGTCTTGATCCATGTCGTTTGTTTTGTTTAATTATTATTGTCACTTTTAATCCGTTGAATCAATGTAGCCACCTGAACAACCTCTTGATTTTAATTTCTCCTTAAAATGAAGTATTTTAAGCAAAGTCTGCATTAACAGATTGGGAATTAAATAATGCTCTTCCTTTCATAAGAGCCCCACTAAGCTACTTTTATTTCACGTGCTATAATAGAAATTGAAATAAAACTCCAGAAAGTTTCAAATATGTGTATATCTGTATCATTAGTTGCACAGCATTTCTGACTAGTAGAGACGAATAAGGTTAATAATGTATAATTTTTCTGAAGTATATGGTAACCAAAGCAAAGACGAGCATTGTGTCTAGAATTACATTTCCAGTTAAACTCATTTCCACCAGGACACACTTTTAATTATTAGGACAATTACTTTAATTCCCCCTCTTTACTTCGCTAATGTCAATAGGGCCATAGCCATCAAAAAAACATGGTACCAAATGTGTTTCAAAAGTAATCTGAAGAATTTGAGAAGTAAATTTTTTTTTAATGTAGGGTTTTTAAATGTGGTGTTCTACAATATCTAGCAAGCAGCTCTAATCAATCATTACAAAACTTCCCTATATTCAAGTACAGAAAACATTAAAATGTAAGATCACAAAAGTAGGCCAGACCACTATCATCAGCCTAATAGTCATCATCATTTATATCATTTATTAAGTTACTCAATGCAGCAGTGCCAGAAAGTGAAGTAATATTGTGAATTCACTAGAGGGAGCAATTCTTTTTAGCCAACTAGTATCACTTAGCTCTATGTATTCAGTGGTCCTAGAGTGGATCTGGATCTTTAAAATAATTTGAGAATAAAAATATGCATAATTCATGAGAGGGATCCCAGTAAAGATGTACTATCCTTTCAAGGGTTATTTGGAGGTTCTCTTAGAATGCCTGAGGAGGGGGACCTCTGAGTGGCTCAGTGGTTGAGCGTTTGCCTTTGACTCAGGGCATGATCCTGGGGTCCTGGGATCAAGTCCCACACTAGGCTCCTTGAGGGGAGCCTGCTTCTCCCTCTTCCTCTGTGTCTGTGCCTCTATTCCTGTGTCTTTCATGAATAAATAAATAAAATCTTTAAAAAAAACTTGAGGGGAAAAAAGAATTTGAAAACAGACTAAGGCCAAGGTAGTAATACTCAAGTTGAACATCTATCAGCATTCCCATTTTGTTTTAATTTTCACGCGTTCATACTTTTAGACAAGAAATTACTGCCTACCAAAATTGGCACAGCATTATCAACCATCATAGTAACAAGAGCTAGTTTAAAAGTATCTGGTATAAATGCAAATAAACTCCAGATTCAATGAAATAAAGATAACTTCTTCTAGTTAGCAACATAAGTGACAGATACTCAGACCAACTCACATTTTTGCTATACATTTTATATTTTGGCTGTTTGTGACTTAACCTCAATTCATTTCGATTTGCATACTATTTGACAAATTTAATACTTGGGATTTTAGCCAGAAAAACATTTTTAAGCAAATTTTAATGTGGAATTAATAAATAGTATTTATACAGTTGTGCCTAATTATATTAAGTTTTGATTGCCTGTTAAATGTTAACGTTTAATGATACAAATTTGGCCATTGGGGATAAAATAAACTTTAGCTGTTATGAAATCAATGTCATATTTTAATAATATCAAAGATGCTAAATTTTTTAAATGAAAATTTTTTGTGTGTGTGAAACATTTCATGCAATGCATATTTAGTGAATTTCTACCTGGTACTGAATACTGTTAAGATCTGGAAATACAAAGATAAATAAGATCCAAGTTAGCTCACAATTTAGTGATCCTTTTAAAATAAAAATTTCCACAATAATTTAATTATCTTCACTTTTTAAAAAAAAACTATATATTTAAGAAACCAAAGTCTTTTACTGAAAGGAGTGGCATGCCTTTTTTTTTTTTAATTTCTGGAAAACCATCACAAAAACTCAAAGTTTTTAAACGAAAAGCTTTAGTCTTCCAATATATAAGGCATGTTTAGAATATAAATCGTCAACTCTGGCAGCTCCAAGTCAAGTATTTACTACTATTTATTTGTATGTGGATGGGCCAGATGTTCTCCGAACTGCATTCCCTGAACTGTTTTCCTTAAAACACTTCTTCAAAAAATGCAACCTGAACATTTGTGCTATTGAATTGATGGTTTTAATCTTTTTTCTACTTAAGAATGAAGAAAAAGGATAGGTGTCCAATGAACCCCTGGTAATGGTCAATGTTTTCTACATTGAATCTCTCTTCTTTCCCATTGCACCATCTAAAATAGTATATATTTCTACAATGTTATAATGTACTGGGTTAACTATAGGCTTTTATGAATGATAATAGTGTATCAAAGTGTCTATAAAATTATATTCTAGGGACGCCTGGGTGGCTCAGTGGTTGTCTACCTTTGGCTCAGGGCATAATCCTGGGGTCCAGGATCAAACCCCACATCAGGCTCTCCTTCTGCCTATGTTTCTGTCTCTGTCTCTGTGTCTCTCATGAATAAATAAATAAAATCTTTACAAAAATTATATTCTAAAATATGAAGATGTATATTTTTGTTGTACTGATAGCATCATTTCAAATATCATGCTATAAGGTATAAATATCAGAGTCACTAAGGAAGATAGGGCTAATGATTACACACATTGAGAATGGATTAATTTTCTTTGAAGTCAAATACTGAAAACTCAGTTTAAGCTATGACGTAAAGAAAGGGAATATTGGGGCAGCCTGGCGGCTCAGCGGTTTAGCGCCGCCTTCGGCCCAGGGCATGAGCTGGAGACCCGGGATCGAGTCCCATGTTGGGCTCCCTGCATGGAGCCTGTTTCTCCCTCTGCCTGTGTCTCCGCCTCTGTGTGTGTGTGTGTCTCTCATGAATAAATAAATAAAATCTTTAAAAAAAAAAAAAAAGGAATATTGAACTTTCATAAATATCGTGTATCCCAATAACAATGAGATATTTTGTTATTGGCATATAATTTATAGAGATAGTTGAGAAAATAAGAATCCATTCATTCTACATTTTAAAATTAATTTTTCTTTTAAAATTATGTGAGGTTAGCCCTCCTAGAAAATAAATACATAGCAATAAAAAATTATGCTCCATATTCCAAGACATTCTGATCATGTTTTACTTAGTTTAGGCTATAATGTCCTTAAAATAAATCTTCAAAAATAGTTTAACAGTGGCTTTAGAATTAAAAAGCCATTAGCCTTTCCAAGAAGGAAACTAAATATATTAATTTTTCAGTATTTTAAATATTTAATATTGACACACATAAATAGCCAATGTTAAAAGTGGATTCCCCTATCATTTTCAGAAATATACTTTCTTATAAATTTTCCAAATTCTAAACTCAGACCAATTCAGTTTTTCAAGAAACTGAATTTAATCGCAATATGTGTTGAAAATGAGTGTTCTCTCTTCTCCTCAATAGTAACTAAAATCACCTCATTTTACCAATGCAAGGAAAACAAATTTATTACTATTTGGAAAGCCTTGGCCCTTCACTTTTTGTGTATCTTCAGCTTGTAAATGTTAATCCCAGAGGATCCCAGGGACTGGTGTAGGCTTATAGACTACGGACATATTCTGTAAGAAGTGAAAAGAGCAGCCATTCCCCCTCAGTTGTAAAGCAAAGAACTGAAGAACTTTGAACTACAATCTAAAAATCTTGGCATGCTAACTAACATTTTGAAAGGCAAGTATCCATATATGAATGTTGATGTATTTATGAATACTTTGCCTTATATATTTTTCTCCTTAATCTAACTGGTAATATAAAATAAAAATAATGATGATGGAAAAATAACTTAGGAGGCTTAGCCTGGAGGAGCAGTGATAAGAAAAGACCTTGAACATAAAAATTTTTCTAAGACAGCAACTTACAAATGGGCTTTTACATTCTTGGGGAAGAGCTCAGAACACTGAGCCTGTGTAACATCAAAAAAAAAATGTTTACTTCAGACTTAAGTTTGGCATTTTAATATGCATTATTCTAGAAGAAATATGATTCATGTCTTAATAAATTTGAGAAATGAAACTGTCCTTTAAAAATATTTCAAAATTATCAGGATAGTCATCTTCAAAGCCCAAAAGATAAATCAATGTCTGCATAACATTCTTATATGTTGTACATAAATATTAATCCCGATTTATAGACGGTAAAACTGAAAAAGCATTCTCTAATAACTTCAGAGCCAATTGGTAATGTGGTATGGTTTTGTTTTTCACATTTATGTTTTAAAAATTATTACATTATACACAATTATCTAATAAGTAAAGTATTACAGACATATTGTTGTTTTTATCATTATATTGTTGTAGTAATGATTCCTAAGTTATTTTTAAGGATAAGGATATAAACTCATCTTTCTTCCATGTAATTTATGGTTATCATTCAAGAAAAAATAATATAGCTCTTAGGAGACCCCAAAATTGTGAATTTAGAATTAAGACTTATGTATCCTCCATTCTTTCCACAACTCTGTCATCAGCAATTATAGGATTTTGATTAGCTGATTAAAAGCTTAACCCTTACATGCGTGGCATGTAACGGACCCTCTAGATGAACCTCCAACAATATGTAATGACATGACTCCCAGTGGAGAAAATGATTTATGCTTACCTTCTTTGTATTTTGTGATATGTAAGTTGACTTTAAATCTTAGAAAATCTACGACGTTCTGCTTTAAAATGAGGCCAAAGCTGAGTCTGAATCTTAGCTTCAGAAAATATGTTTATCCCAGAAAAGTCTTTTTTTTTAAATCTTCACATAAAATAAGGAGAACATGGGCAGCCCTGGTGGCTTAGCAGTTTCACCCTACCTTCAGCCCAGGGTGTGATCCTGGAGACCCGGGATCGAGTCCCTCATCAGGCTCCCAGCATGGAGCCTGCTTCTCTCTCTCTCTCTCTCTCTCTGTATCTCTAATAAATAAATTTTTAAAAATATTTTTAAAAAATAAGGAGAACAAGAGGTTTCTTCCTCTGTAGTTGTCTTTCTGCTTTGTTTCTAGATAGCCATGTAATTGGGAAAACACTAATGATATTCCATGGATCTGCAACATGTCCACTGTGTTATCTATGATGAAACTTCTGTAAGACTTTAGAGGTTTGTATAAGGGAATTCCTAAAAATCTGCTATTTATTTCAGGTAACTGAACAAATATATTTTAGATCATATGGGAAAGCAGCCTTAGAGACATTTTTCAGTTTATCCAACATCTTAGTCCAGGATTTTTCTGTACTGCATTTTTTTTATAGGTGATAATCTAGCCTGTGTTTCAACTCTTCCAATGATGAAACCATTATTATTTTTTTTAGAGAATTGGAAGCATCAAAAAATGCTTTAATACGCTATTTAAAATCTGCCATTCTATAACTTTTAGCTTTTTGTTCTTTTTCTCCCCTTTGAAGGAACAGAGTATATGCAGTATATACATATTACATGTTTCCTATGTTACTGCTTTAAATTATGTACAGGTGCTATGTCACCTCTAAGTCTACTCAGGGTATCACCAGTTGTTCTCATACCCTCTTTATGTTATATTGTATTGTTTTCATTATCCTGATTGGCCTTTAGTATTCTCAGTGACTTTGCCAATGTCTTTCAAAGTATGTGACTCAGATTATATATAGTTTCTTAAATGATGTAAGTCTAGAAATGGACTATTATCATAGTTGATATGGAAACTGTATGTAATTGATGCAGTTGAAAGACACATAACATTTTTAAGCAGTCATTTCATATTACTGTCTCATGATAAGATTGTAGTTCACTGTATTGGTTATCTCTTGCTGCATAAAAATTACCTCAAACTTTAGCAGCTGAATGGGGCTTCTGGCTGGCTTAGTCAGTGGAGCATGTGACTCTTGATCTCAGGGTTGCAAATCTGAGCCCTACATTGGGTGTAGAGATTCCTTAAAAATAAAATCTTAAAAGGGGCACTTGGGAGGCTCAGCCAGTTGAGTGTCCAACTTTTGATTTCAGCTCAGGTCATGATCTCAGGGTCATGAGTTTGAGCCCTGTGTTAGGCTCTGCACTCAGCACAGAGTCTACTTAAGATTTTCTCCCTCTCCTGCCCACCCCCACCATATCCTCATGTTCTCTCTTAAAAAAAAAAAACTTAAAATATTAGAAATAAATAAATATAATCATAAAATAATCTTAGTGGCCAAAGATAATAGCAAATATTTATTATCTTACACAATTTTGTGGCTCAGGAATTTGAGAACACCTTAGCTGGGTAGTTGATTCAATGCCTCTCATGAGATAACAGTTAAAATCTCAGCTAGAGGGATCCCTGGGTGGTTCAGCGGTTTTGCACCTGCCTTTGGCCCAGGACATGATCCTGGAGTCCCGGAATCAAGTCCCACATCCGGCTCCCTGCGTGGGGCCTGCTTCTCCCTCCCTCTGCCTGTGTCTCTGTGCCTCTCTGTGTGTGTGTGTGTGTGTGTGTGTGTGTGTGTCTATCATGAATAAATAAAATCTTTAAACAAAAATCTCAGCTAGGGCTACAGTCCTCTGAAAATCTGGCTGAAACTGAAGGATCTACTTCTAAGATGCCTCACTTAGATGGCAGTGAAGTTCATTATAGCTCAGTTACTTACCATGTGGACCAGTCCTTAGGGCTGCTTAAAGGTCCTCATGACAACAGAAGATATCTGACTTCTCCCAGAGTGAATGATCCAAGAGAGAGCAAAGCAGAAGTTACAAAATCTTTTATGTCCTAGTATTGAAAGCTACATATTGTCATTTTCATAATATACTATTGGTTACACAGGTTATCCCTATCCAGTATGGGAGGGACTACACAGAAGCATGAATATCAGGAAGCAAGGATTATTTGGGTCCATGTCCCAAACTAACACTAGAATCTTTCTTCTATTCCCCAATGACTAAACTAAACTCTCTCCCACAGATAAATTAAACTCTCACCTTCTCAAGGCCACAAAAGTCTCATCCCATTACAGCATTCATTATCTCATAGTCTAGAATTGTGTCATTTTAACCAGGCCCAGATGTGGATGAAGCTCTCTGGGTGTGGCTTTTTGCGCCTAGGTCTTTGAAAACAGTTCCTTGATCTGAAGACCTGTGAACTGAAGAAATAAGATATCTGCCTCCCACCCTCCAATGACACAACTCAACATACAATAGTGGGGAAAGAATAGGATGACTACTATAGATGTCCCTGTTCAAAAAGGGGGAAACAAGGACTACAGGAATCACTGGTCCATAGAGATTCTGTAGTCCAGCTAGGCAAATATTAGTCCTTTAACTAGAACTTCCTCTTGCTTCCTAGAAGATTTTCCATGACTCTTGGGTAGACCTTTGGGCTTTTGCTTCTGCTTTCTTTTTTTTTTTAAGATTTTATTTATTTATTTGAGAGAGAGTATAGACAGAGAGAGAGACAGAGAGCGCGAGCAGGGTGGGGAAGGGCAGAGGGAGAGGCTCTGAGCAGGGAGTCCGATGTCAGGCTTGATCCCAGGACCCCAGAACATGACCTGAGCCAAAGGCAGATGCTTAAATGACTGAGCCACCCATGTGCTCCATTGGTTTTGCCTTCCAAATCAGTTTTTCTATGAAAGGTAGCCTAGGTTTGTAGCTGTGTAGTTTTCTGAGTCTGGCTCCTGTCTATAGAAGTTTTCAGGTCCAAAGTCTTCTTTTCCTTTTATTCTACTTCTGTTTCTTTCAGTCCAAGATGCTGCTGTTTCTAACAATTAAATATTAAAAAAAAAATTGTGAGTCTCTTGGGAATATTCCTGGGTAATCTTCCATTATCCAAAGCCACATCTACAGATACGTTGGAGATAAGCACTCCTCTACTCAAGGTTTCTGCTGAGATTACTGAGGGACAGTACCCTTAACCCAGAAGCCCTCGTGTCTGACTGGATATCTCTCTTGAGTTATAACTTTAGATCTTCCTAAGATCTTAGCAAGGGTTTTTACTGCTCGACCCTCAGATTCATTTTTATACCATTATTACTTGGCAGAGGCTGGATTTGATCTTTGTTCAGAAATCATTTCTTTGTTTTAGTATTGTTTCCCATCTTGAGAAGCTGGCAATTTCTAAGACTAACAAATCTTGGCTTTTTTTGGTTTGACAGCCCTTCCTTTAGCTTTTCTCCCTTACCCCTCATATTTGATTATAAACAGCAAGAAGAAATCAAGCAGCAACTTCAAAACTGTAACCGAAAATCCCTTAGCTAAGTCACCCACTGTGTTAGATATATTTTCTAGTTCCAACGTCACTTCAGGTGACAGTGTTGCTCAACTTTCTGCCACTCTATTAAAACCATTCTCTTTAAAATGAATGGGAAATATCAGAGAGGGAGACAGAACATGAGAGACTCCTAACTCTAGGAAACGAATTAGGGGTGGTGGAAGGGGAGGTGGGCAGGGGGTGGGGGTGACTGGGTGACGAACAACCATTCTCCTTTTCTAGCCTTGGAAGCCATACATCATCATTTCCGCAATTTCCTATTAGCTACATAGGTTCATTATATTCATTATGGGAGGGAACTGCAAGAAGATATAGAACCCTGGAATCATTAGGTTCGTGAAGGCTGGCTACTACATCAACTAAAATCTTGTATAATTGAATTTTTAGGAATTCCTGTTAAGCCATTCCTGGTATTATTATTGGTATTATAATTCCTGTTAAGTCATCCCCTTTGGTATTTATTGATTTTTTTTAATCTAAAAATTACCCATTTTTATCATGAAATTGCAATTGTAGTTTCAATTCAGCATTTCAGCCTTTTCAGATTTTTTTGAATTTTTAAAAAGATTTGTTTATTATTTTAGAAAGAGAAAGAGAGAGAGCAAGGGGAGGGACAAGGAGAGAGAATCTCAGCATACTCTACTGTGGAGTGTGAAGCCTGACTTGGTTTGGGCTTAATCTCACAACTCTGAGATCATGAAATGAGCCGAAACCAAGAATCAGACATTTAACCAACTGAACCACCCAGGCGCCTGATCTTTTTGAATTTTAATTCTGTCAGATAAACAACACTCCACAGCTTTGAATTATTGATAAGTGTGATAGGTTATGGAATTTTTTAAAAAATGACTTTACTGATTAAAATGTTGCTAAACATTTGTGTTTCTAGACCTAGACTATTTAGTTGAAAAAATAAGTACATTCTAGAAATGATGCATTAAATTTATTTTCTATCAAAAAAAATTTATTTTCTGTCATATATAAATACAGATCTACTTTTCCTATTCATATAAAAACGTAGTATGCTAAACAGTAGCCAGCTCCAACTTCATTAGGAATTCTAATATATTTTGAAAGATTAACTAATTAGACAAAGTCCTCAAGAAATGAGTATTGAAGACTACCATGTTTTAAATTCTCTAGTGTGAAAACTTGAAACATAACTTATTTGCTAGAGCTGTACATAAAATATTAGCCTTTGGCAAAATTATGAGGTAGGATAAATTCATCATCCTTTGCTCTCTCCTTAAGAATAGAAACAATGTTTTTGTCATTACTTTTTCCCATTGTACTTAGCAAAATATGCTTGTAGATCCTTAATAAATATTTTTAGTAAATTATTGACAGGCCATGAATTCCCCTCTCCCAAGTTTCTTGGTACCCACTTCCTCTTGCCTGTATCAGTTACCTTACCGAAGTCTTCCAAGACTTCCAAGAAGTGTTCCAAGATGGGAATCTTTCTCAATCTCCCTCTATTCAATCAGAAGTTGACTATTTTTAATAAAGACGAGGTTGGACAGTCTAACAACATTTAGGGACCTTTTGTTGTCGATGCTTTAATCCATGTTAGAGCATCTAATGATGTGGATTTTCTGATACAGTTGACAAATAAGTGAAAAGTTTTGGGCAAGCTTTTGGCTGCCTTACAGCCATAATAGGCTGCCATCAATTTGCCTTCTCAGTAAGATTAGTCTTGGTTGAACAGGTCAGTTGGTGAATTCTCAACCAGGAAAATCTGGTCTTCCTAATATTGGGATTCGAAAACTATATTTCTCACTATATATAACTTACCATGATTCTTTTTCTTGTTCACCTAACTTAGGAAACTAGTCTTTAAATGAAAGGCATTTCCCTATTTCTGCTAATGGGCTCATCATTCAATCAATCACATAAACTCAAAAACTAAGTTTGTTGAATTTGTCCTTTCCCTAAACCCTTTCATCCAATGTAGTCTTTCGGCTCTCTTTCTCAACTCTACCTTTTCCTTTATCTCTACCATACCTTTTAGTTTACTTCTCTTTACAGTTTAGCTATACATCCTTGCCTCATTAACTTACTAAAGCGTAGCATCTATTTATTCATTATTCTGCTCAAAAACCTCATTCCCATCTACTCAGTGCCTACACAGTTAATTTCATACTTTCTAGACTAGTTTTCAATATCTGCCACATTCTAGCCGCAATTTAGCTTTCCATCCTTATTTTCCACTACTTTGACCCACTGGATTATTCTGTCTGCCAAACTCATCCTACATCTACCATTAAGTCTTTATAGCACTTTTCCCTCTGCCTGAAATGTTCTCCCTCCACTTCCATTAAAACCTTGCCCATCTTTCAGGACCAAAATCAAAAGGAATCTCAGACATGATGCTTTAAAGAATCCTCTCAGCCAGAAGCATTTTCATTCTTTTCTGAAAGTCCAGGGTACTTTGTAGCACTCTTAAGATACTTAGTGAATTCTGACTAAGGTTTCAGTTCTATGCTTACATGATTTACCTCCTTCTTCTTCTTCTTCTTCTTCTTCTTCTTCTTCTTCTTCTTCTTCTTCTTCTTCTTTTTTTTTTTTTGAGGGAGAAGCAGGCTCCCTGCAGGGAGCCCAATGCAGACCTCGATCCCAGGTCCTCAGTATCATGCCCTAAGCCAAAGGCAGATGTTCAACCACTGAGCCACCCAGGTGTCCCTGATTTATCTCTTCTTATATATTTTAAGCTTCCTGAGAACATTCCATGTATAGTAGTTAGCACATCCTCTTTACTCAGAAGTGGTTGATTCTAAGTTGGAACCACCATGGAATGAGTTGGGTTAAGTATTCTACATTGGTTTGGGGTGGTGAACAGGAACATAGTATAGTGTGATCAAGAGAAAAACTTTTGAAGGTCAAACAATCCCAGATTTAAATTTGGTTTTGCCAGTTTCTAGTTATATGAGTTGCGGCAAATTAATCTCTTGGCATTTCAGTTTCTTCATCTGAAAAATGGCAATGAATGCCTATTTCATAGATTTGTTGTCATCATTAATGAGCTGTTGGATATAAAACACTTATCTTAATAAATAATTGTTACCTTCTTAGCCTCTGTTTTTCCTGGCACAGTGTTTGATAACCTTTTACTAAGCAAATGAATTATTCAGAAAATAAAAACATTTTATGAATTATAATTTAAATATGCATGTATATTTAATAATTAAGAAAAAACATTAGAAGGGTATAGAAGACAGGATAAAAAAGGGAAGAGCAAAGTCAAGAATCAAGATACTACTTTTTTTTTAAGTGAGCAAGAAGAAATTTAATTTATGAAACAGACTTATAGTCTTAACTCTACATAATATGCTGGGAATTCCTTACAATTTTCTAATGGGAAAAACCTAATTACCTATTTTTAATTATTACAGTTCACATCTTAAATTACATATAAAAATGTTTAATACTGCAGCTTATGGGAGGCCCAGCCAGGCTCCAGATTCTCAGCCACTGGGGAATTTCTATGCCAGACCACCCACTATGAAAGTGAAGAGTTGGTACTTTTGCCAGTGTGGAAATTTCTTCAGAAGAGAGCTCTAAACTATTGTAACCATTTCCCCCAAGAAGACAAGAGGGAAAAACACATGAGAAATTACTGGACAAACACTAATTTCCCATGTTTCAAAGTAATAATCAAAAGTGGAATTAATACCTTTAGCACCACAACTCTCCTGAACTTAAGTCTGTTTATATGGATTTGGGCTGACTTGTTTTAGTCCGTTTCTTTAGAGGACACAAACTTATATGAATAAAGCTAGAATTTCAAGGCAAGTCATACTATTTAGTTATAGTTGATTTGGATTTTTGCTCATTTTTTTTATCATCTTTCTCAAAATGTCTTTAGAAACAAGTCATTCAAATAGTAGAACTGTAACAGCATTTGTACCAGAAATCTTGTTTTAAGTTTCTTGGTATAACCTTTCATTATAAAAGCAAAAGAAACATCTAAATGGTGATTAAACCTGAAGAAGACATAGAAAGATGCACAGGGTGAAAGGATGGGGTAATTGAGTGATGGGTATTAAGGAAGGTATTTGATGTAATGAGCACTGGGTGTTACATGCAATTGATGAATCACTAAATTCTACCCCTGAAACTAATAACACACTGTATTTTAACTAAATTAAATAGAAATAGAAAATTTAAAAAAAAAAAAGGAGCACAAAGTGAGAGTCTTTGTTCATAACTTTTCCATTTTGGAAAAACTAATATTTGACACCTTTTATCTTAAAGGTATTATCTCATCTATAATTAGGAACAGTCTGAAAATCTACTTTCTTGGACTAATGCAGAGAAGATGTTTGTAAAAGTGCCTGAAATATAATAGACCTTCGATAAATATTATTGTGTTGGCAAAAAAGCTTAACAGGTGTGTATATATGTTTGTGTACACAACTCTCCTTCACCCCCTCAATACTTCCCCAGTAGTGTTAGCAGAAGGCACTACAAAATGAGATTTTTCTTCTTACACCAATGCCTTTGAGGATCCCAAAAGACAATCTCAAATCATAATTTCAAAAGGACTTTTTTCCTGCTTCTCAGGGCAGAAGACTATTTGTTGGAGTGGAAAAAAGGAAGCTCTATTGAAAGCAAGAACTCTTATGGTTGTAAGTAACAGAAATCCAATTTTAACTACCTTGAGCAAAACAGAAATAAATCCTGATATGTGTAGCAAAATCTCAGGAAGGGCATGGACCTCAAGGGTCACAGAAACAGGGACATGTCTCTCCCCATCCAATCCTAACCTGTGCTTCTCTCTGTGTCAGCTTTCTGTCTTACTATAGACACTGCAAACTTCTGCCCTGGAGAATTTCGCTTTAGAAATCTCTTCATGAAAAGGACAACTTCTGGGACACCTGGGTGGTTTAGTGGTTGAGCAACTGCCTTTGGCTCAGGTCATGATCCTGGGGTCCTAGGATTAAGTCCTGCATCAAGCTCCCTGCAGGGAGCCTGCTTCTCCCACTGCCTATGTCTCTGTCTCTCTCTCTGTATCTCTCATGAATAAATAAATAAAATCTTTAAAAAAGAAAAGGACGACTTCTCTCTAAATCCCATTTGAAAATTCCCAGAGAGGAACTGAAGGGTCGGCCTAGGTTGTATACCACCTTTTATGAACAAAAAGACCTGTTTTATAATTGGCAGCCTCCACTAAAACAATATAGTTTAATGAGGCGCCTGGGTGGCTCAGTCAGTTAAGTGTCTGTGTTTGGCTCAGATCATGATCTCAGGATCCTGGAATGGAGCCCCATATCTGGCTTCTTGCTCAGCAGGGAGCTTGCTTTTCTCTCTGCTTCTCACCCCGCTCATGTGCTCTCTCTCTCCAGTAAATGAACGAAGTCTTAAAAAACAAAACAAAAAAACAATATAGTTTAAGAGAAGAGCATTTCCTCCAAAAAGAAGACACTTTTGTTTCAAAAAGGAGAGTGATGCTGGGCAGATGAAAGAAATATTCTTAAAATTATACTTCTAAAAATTCAGAATTTTATTTATTATATATGAAATAAAATATCTTTTCAGTTGCTTATTTTCTATAAATTTATTTTTCTGTCTCCTACTGTTTATATTAAATTTCTTCTATCTCAAATGTTTATTTTATTTTATTTTTTTATGATAGTCACACAGAGAGAGAGAGAGAGAGGCAGAGACACAGGCACCATGCACCGGGAGCAGGCTCCATGCACCGGGAGCCCGACGTGGGATTCGATCCCGGGTCTCCAGGATCGCGCCCTGGGCCAAAGGCAGGCGCTAAACCGCTGCGCCACCCAGGGATCCCCTCAAATGTTTTTCTTAAACAGCACCATTAAATCCTATCCTTTCCCTCCTTCAAATCTGTGCTTAAGATTCACTTCCTCGGACTTCTGGTAAAATTTGACTAATTGAATAGATTTCTCTCTATTTTCTCCCAAATGCTATTAAAATGGTGGGGGTGAGGGAGAGAAAGAGTGGAGGAGAGAACCCTTAAGTGCAAAGAAGACGCAAGACTGTAACAGATGAAAAGTGACAAAAAGTTTTGGAAGACAGGAGTACATACATAGCAAATTAGTTACCTATTGCAATGTAACAGATTACTCAAAACTTAGCATCTTAAAACAATAAATATTTATTATCTCATCCAGTTTTGAGGGTGAGGAATCTGGGAGCAGCTTAGGTGTCGGGTCAAATTGTTGGCCAGGACTGCAGTCATTCAGAGAACTGGAGAATTCACTTTCAATCTCGCACACATGGCTGTTGGCAGGAGGCTTCAGTTTCTCACTATAAAGAAATATTTTATGCTTGTGAAATACTAACTACAATAAGAGAAAGTGTAATAATATAGTAGAGAAGCTAGTTGATGCCACCTAAATCAAGTAAGCAATGTAACATCGTGAAATATTAAGTGTACATTATGTGGCTTAGAACACAGCATCATCATTTCTATGATATTCCTGAATATTATAAAAGATACATAATTGGAATCTAACCACATAAAAATATCACACACATACCTCCCAGATTGAAAAACACTCTACAAAATAACTTACCTATAATCTTCAAAAGTGTTAAGTTCATGGAACTGTGTCCCGTGTCTTGATATGGCTATGGGAGCACACAGGAGGGACACCCTGACCTAATCAATGCCAAGATGTCAGAGAAGCCTTTTCCAGTGTAGGGATATCTAAGCTGACACCTAGAGTTAGTATCGAAAGGGACAATGGAGGGTGAGGAGAGGCAAGAAAGGAGGAAGCAGGTCATAGTGTACAAGACCAAGGAAAAATCATTTGATCATATACCAACTGATGTGTGTGTGTGTGTGTGTGTATGTATGTGTGTGTGTGAATTCTTTCTTTAATATTAGCAAGAGGTTCCTCCTTTTCCTATCATATGTAAAATATCACGTTTCAGGGATGTCTGGCTGGCTCAGTTGGAAGTGCATGCAACTCTTGAGCATGGAGCATGAGTTTGAGCCTCACATTGGTGGTAGAGATTACTTTTTTAAAAGTAAAATAAAACGTCACATTTCAAATTAGCTTAAGAGGTTATGCCTATTACGTTAGTCTAGGAAATGTACCTTGAGACACATGTGAAAGAGTAGAACAAATCTGCCCTTGATTGTCTCGGTTACTAGAATTATCATTTTTTTCAAACGCCAATCATCTCAAAGAATAACTAGGGAACATATTTTCATAGCACTTTTAATATATTTCCTTTATATGTCTTTTATGAATGGCATTTTCTAATGTCAACAAAAGTGGTAGAGAACACTAAATTCTTTCACAGTGGCCATTCGTTGAGTGGTTGAGAGAACCGCTTGTCAGATTGTTTCTGATTTGAGTCTTATTCTAAACCTGAGTCTGCCACCCATTGACCAGGTAGTCATTGACCAGGTAGTCTGAAGCAAGTCACCATTGAGTATCAGTCTTCTCATCTGTCAAATAAAAAAGGTATCTATTTTATAGGATTGTTGTGAGAACTGATTGAAATAATACGTGAACAGCATTTAGCACAGTGCTTGGCTCAAAGAAATATTCAATAAGTCACATCTTTTGCATCACTCAATAGTTATGTTTAGGAAAGATTATGCATAAAATCAGGTCAAATATAATGGCAAAAATATATTTAGAGTGCTGTGAAAATAATATTGGCCCATTGTTTCTTAAGTATGTAGATAATTTTTTAATTGATGATTACAGTGCCTGAACCAATCAAAGATAATTTATCTACTCTGTCACATCTTGCAATTTCCCAGTCATCCTCCTCCTTGATTCTTTGAATCCTCAGCCTAATCTAGAGTGGCTTCTAAAAAAACGGCAAGGCCAGGACTAGAGAGAGCTTCTTCAGTAGAGATGGGATTTTGAAAACCGTATAGGCACTGCAAAATTTACCTCATTGTAACTTTCTACCATTCCAGCTCCTACATACATAAACTTACTCATATATGTATTTGTTTGTTTGTTTATTCAGCATAATAAGGTAAAACATTTTTTTTCTGGTATATAACAAGACTTATTAAATGTTTCATACTTGTTTAATCAAAAGTAATGTCAATCTTCCCATTGTTCTGGTGAAATATGTTTATTGTTTATGATAGCAGCTGGAAAGTGGGAGTGGATAGGGTAAGTGATCTAAGGAATATTTCGCTACCGATAAATTAATAAAAAATATCAGTGGTTTATGGGGCAACAATTAACAGAAATAAAAATGTTTGTTTGGTCTATGACTTTAAAGTCTGATTGTTTTAAAAATACTCTTGTTAAAAAAATACTCTTGTTTTTCTGGGGTTGACTAACATTTTCAACTTTTCAAGTTCCTTATTGCTAACCACAAAAATGAAAAAAACAACTTTGTCCATCATATATTGTGATGCACTATATTTTACTGTTTATTATTAACAGTTAAATTGTTAAGAGTGTAAAATAATGGTGAAGACTGGAGATCATAATCTCTTAACTAGTAGAATGATCCTAAGTTCCGATATTATAAGCTGGACACTACTGTCACCTATGTGCCCCCCTCCTCCAGCCTCCACATATACATTTCTTTTTTGTCTCCCTCACCACACACATTTTCCAAGCTACTTATTAAGAAATATTACCATGTGTCCGGTACCTTATGAACTCTGATCATCACCCTAAAAATATGATATGATTCATTATCCTAAAAGTGCTCTAATAGAATAAAAAAATGATAGTAGAGATGATTAAAAAAAGATTAAGATGAAATTTCTACTATGGAATTCTTTTACATATCTGATTTGTTGAGAGAAAATTAGAAATGAAAGAGAATTTATCTGAGATTTAATTCATGCTAATTCAATAGATTTTAATATCTTTGGACTTGGATTTTAGTGAACAAAGGTTTTACTTATGCCATTTGATCAATAGGCACTTATTGAACACCTACTATTTAGCAAATATGGTTCCAGGCTCTAAAAGCTTAAAAGAAAATGACCCTAGAGTGCCTTGGTGGCTCAGTTGATTAAGTGCTATTCTGCTCAGGTCATAATCCCAGGGTCCTGGGATGGAGCCCACATTAGGCTCCCCGTGCTCAGTGGGGAGCCTGCTTCTACCTCTCCCGCTCTCCCTGCCCCCCTAACTCCCCTGCTTGTGCATGAGCGTGCTTGTGCTCTCTCTGTCAAATAAGTAAATAAAATCTGAAAAAAAAAAAAAGAAAATGACCCCCAAATCTTAACTCATAGTAATACATCCCATATGGTAATTGACAAAGTAGTAATATAGACAAGAAATAGTTTTCTGGTATGGGAACAACTGAGTGCCCAGAAATGAAATTTAAAAAGTAAAAAGGGAGAGAATTGTGAGAGTAAAATTATCTCTAAAAGAGATGTTGAAAGAAGTCAGAAAGGAAAAGGAATCAAAGAAGGGTGGAAATGGGGCAACTCCTCGGTGGAGGAAGACGTCTTTCTAAATTCTAATCTGAAAATGCAAGATGACAATGAAGGTGTTTTCCAACCATGAAAGGAACAAAAATCACCATTAAGGTACAGCTGAGCCAATAACAATAGGATATAGCACAAGAAAAATAAGTACCTTTGTTTGGAGAGATGCAGAAAGGAACTCATGTTAGCATATAAACTCTGCATAGGACTGTATCCTGTGTTCCTTTAGAACACATAATTTTGACAATGTGTACAATTGGTAGTTTCAGGCAAAGAGGAGCTTCCAAGCTGAGAACAGTAAGGTGAACTGAGATTTTTACCACATTGGGGGGCATAATGCCAAGGGTAACTCTGCCTGGGATGAAAGGAGTGTGTTCACTGACCCTTCTGGGATATCCTGCTTGCAATGGGCCCTTGTTAAAAGAATGTTCACAGTCTCTGTTGCTATGAAAAGACATATTCCGACGTTGCCTGCTTTACTTATCAGCCCTGACACCTTTATCATTCATACACGCACTCCATATTTATGAATACAAATGGTTTACAAGTAGACTGGATAAAACAACTTTTCATATCTGAAAGAGTAAACACTACAATGTGAAGCCTTAATTCAGAAGAGGGGACAAGTAGAGGATAATCCAGGGGCAGCCAGAATTATGGAGAGAGCCTACTAAGGTGTAGAAGGGTGAAATGAAAGGAGGACATGGGGATAGCAGGAAACAAAGGGAAGGTAAAGAAAAGGGATGTGAAGAGAGAGACATGACTGTCTCCCATCCATGAAGTTGTCTTGGTAGCTCTTCCTAGCCCTCTGTTCTCTGACAAGGCATTGCATGGGAATAGAGAGTCCAGTAGAGACTTGGGGTTGCCAGCTGCTCCAGCCATGTGGCCTCATCTTCTTTCCACCTCCACGGTGGCACCTCACCCAGATTCCTTTCTTGTCAAACTTGTTTCCAATCACCCAAGCTCTCTAGTCTATGACCTCTTGGTCAAACTGTCTGTTACCCAGGACACAAATAGATTGAGAGTGTCAGATAACACAGTAATTTGGTGGGGGAGAAGACCGTTTGAGCGAGCACTGCAATACCCTTTATCTTACCCCTTTCCCTAGCTACCTGCACCTTTAAAAGTAAATGCCCTTTCCCTACCTATGTTTCTCTGGTGTCTCTAAGTCACTGCAGGGCAACTGAGTGTGACTCATATCTTTTAATTTATTTGATGTGTTCATTCCCTCTGGGGAGCTAACTGGTAGAACATTTGAGTCAATTCTATTTTTCTTGGGGACGTCGGGTAACATGAAGTTGGGTGATGACAAACGTGGGTTGTGTTGCTTTATGAGAATCACATGAATATTGTATGCTCTGAAGTTAGAGCATTGAAACTACTGCAAGTGATGAATATCCTGTAACCACATCTTACACTCAAAGTTATTTCTCCTGGAACTGATTAATAGTCAACTAATACAAATACATGGTATTCACCACACACTTGATGCCTGCTGAGGCTCTGAAACCTTGTTCCCTGAACGTCTGTCCCTGTTGCCATCCTCTACCTCCTGCCAGAAATTCTCTCAATCGCTGTACAGGCTGTAAACACACCAGAGAAGTGGTTTTTAAAGAAGCTAAGACATGACATATGCCACCACAGCCACTTTCTCACACCCCTAAGAACAAAGGTTTGAGTGAATGTTCTCAGTAAAAATTATGCTGCTTCAATAAACAAATCAGAGATATAGTTCAAGGTGGAGGTGGGGAACGGGGGTGTTATCTGTTTAAGAAATCTTTGCTAAGAGGATATTATGGGCTAGGCACTGTGTTTTGAGTAAAGCAGATATTTTGGGTAGAAATAAACCAATCTTCTTAAGAAATACGACAATTATTCTGCAGGTTGGTTGGCAACTCCTGAAAGCTTTATAGAACATTACATCTTTCTCTGGCTGGCACCTACTTTATCCCTTTTCTTGAATGGAGTAGGGGAGGGAAAGGAAGAGGTTAGACAAGAGGGAGTGAGAGATTCAGAAACCGAATCACTTTTCTATTCAGGGATCTGCTGAGCACCACGATTTGCTAATGTTTTCAGGTGAGGGCATAAGAACTCAGGAGGTGCACTATCTTGAATTCTTTCCCAGTTGTTACCTTTTCATAAGTTCTGTATATTTGACTGGCCAGTGTGGTCTAGTCAGTACTTATGTTTGAAGAAACAAGTCAGAGTGGGAAACAGGCTGGGCCCAGGCGAGGGGAGTGGAGGTGCGATCTGAGCCTCGGATTTCGGCCGGATCTCTGGCCGGGGCGTGCCCAGCGGCTCAGCCCGGAGGCCAGGCACCCCCAACCCCCGCCCCTGGCACCGCCCACCTTGCGCCTCCCCTCAGGCTCCCGCCCGGCTTGCAGGGCTCCGGCTCCACTCTGCACACCCAGCCCTGCCTCCCAGGGTCCATCCGGAGCGCCAGGGCTCGCGGCCGATCCCCGGAGTCCACGGATCAGCTTGGGTTCTCGAGCATGTGGGCAGCCTCTCCTCCAACAACTTCAGCTACTCTAACTTTGTTAAGATACAAAAGGCTGTTCCAGACCTCTGTGTGTACCTCGAGTGAGAAAGGAAAGGAAATGCACTTGCGTTAGAAAGCCTAAACATCAGGCTCCTCGAGGAGAACGTCTGGGTCGAAATCCTCCATCTCCCCCGCCTCCACCCAACTTCAGCCGCCAGCGGCCGAAAGGTCCCTAGGAAGTGGATGCCAGAAGGGTCTGTGCATTGGGCCGGGGACATTGCCGGGGCAGCTCTAGGCGCAGAGCTCGCTATAGGTCCTCTCTCCCAGGATCGGATAGATGATTCATTTTTATATGTAACGTTTTACCCCACTCTATAGCTCCGGCTGGTTAATGTTCAACCCCAGGGCTTCGAGAGGCAGCTCTAGGGCGGCAGGCAGGGATGACCCATTCAAGGTATATGGCCGCTCGGGAATGAAGGCGCGGAAGCCCGAGAGAGGGTGAGGACGGATGTGGCGGGGGTGGGTGCGGGCACTGGGCGCTCCTCCGGCCTGGGCCTCCCCAGGCCACCTCTGAGACCGCGGAGAAGCCAGCGGGTCCGCGGCCCGGGCCCGGCAGGCGACCCTGAGGCGCAGCCAAGAGGCAGTGCTCGGGCCGGAGCCGCGACCGCCCACGACGCCGCAGCCGCGCGGCCGGGGAGCGGCGCGTGCGGGGGCGACGGGAGCGCGGGGGCGGGCGCTGCGCCCCGGAACGACCCCGGGGCGGGTCTGTGCTGCCCCAGCGCCGCGGCTTCGACGCTAGCGAGGAGCAGCGGGGTGGGGATGCCAGAGGGAGGTGGGCGCGTGGCGGCAGCTGAGGATCAGATTCCGGGTTGGTTGTCCCAAGGGACGTGCAGACAACAGTGCGGGGACACGAAGGGGTCCCCTTTCGGAGGTGCGTAGGTTGCCGTCTGAGCCACCACTTCTCCGGGAGCCTCTGAAAATATCCTCAGGGTAACGCGAGGCTGCACCATCTTCTCCTTTGCTGCCGGGCCAAAAAAAAAAAAAAAAAAAAAAGAACATTAAGATAAAGCAGCTGTTCCGGTCAGTAGAAGGCGGTAGGCACGGCGGTGGCCCAGCTACAGTGTCAGGCGTTTCAGTGAGGCCCAAGGCGAACCTGCGCCGGGGGCAAGTTCAGGTGGAGCAGCGGCACCTCGGCTCCTTCCAGGAGCTGGACTCCCGCGGAATCGATGGGTCCAGAAGGTCCTGGCCAGAAGTCCAGACTGTCAGGCCCCGGAGCTGCGCAGCTGACCCGGCGGGGGTGGAGGGGGCTGCTGCACGGGAAAAGGAGGTTCCGGGCTGGGGAGGAGAGCTTCGTGCCCTGAGCAAGCAGCCTAGAATTCGCAGGCGGGATTTTTTTTTTTTTTTTTTTTTTTCTGTCAAAGAAACAAACAAGACCCTGCCTCATCAGATAAGAGTGGCTCCTACGATTTCACGGATTTTTAAGCGAGGGCTGGAGGCGCTGAGATTAGTAGAATACTGTGAATGAACATTGCCCGAGGCCCCCAGAAGAAGGGTTTTATTTTACTTTCTTTTGCTTGATATTATATTATTTTCTAACAAAGCGACCTGTCGTCTGTCGCCTTGGGCTCTGGCAGGTAAAGCTCCTTCCTGGGCACCGGGGTTGGCCCGCAGGGTCTCTACTTCTGTCCCCATCAGCGTCCCCCAACCCATGCCCGCACACTGCCGCGTGAAATCAGACACACTCGTTAGCCAAACGCAAGTAGCCGCGTTAAGTGACGCTGGAGAAGGCCCCGCTAGTCCGTTCCGTAGGACAGAGATAGAGACCATGGAGCTTCAACTGGGTGCAGCAATCCCACCCAGATACTCAGAGCAGCAGAGTTGAGGGGGCTGCTAACACAAGCAGAATGGGGAAAGAGCCCAAGAACTGGGTTGCCGCTAGTTCGGGAACCAAGTCACATTCGGTATGCTGCCCCGCTTGCCTTCTCAGGAGCAGCTGAGACTGTTCTAGGTCTCATCTCGCCAGAGCTACAAAGATAAGGGTTCCTGCCCAGGACTGCGTGCCAGGGGGTCCAGCGCTGCTGCAAACTGTTGTCAAAGACAGAAAAGCTTTGCTACTTCTGGACGGAGGACGCATTGGTAGAAGAGTGTCCTGGGGCTCTAAGGGCTAACTCTGCTAACTAAGCCTTAGCCCTGGTATATGAGGTCCCAGCATAAGAGGACCATTTTCTAAGTTGATAGAACATGTAAAAAAAAAAAAAAAAAAAGAAAGAAAAAGAAAAAAAAAAGAAAAAAGGAAAAGAAAGAAAAAGAAAAAGAAAAAAAGAACAGAAAACTTTGGAGTGGGTAAAGAAAACAGAAGAGGGAGAAGATGAGGGGCAGGGAGGAAGACAGGGCAAGGATGGGGGGAGCATCTTAAACTAGGTCTGGAAAGATCCATCAAAGTCAGAGGGTGCAGACACACACCCTGCTCAGCCAGGACCCAATGATTCTCCACTTCTTTTAGCCCTTCAGAGAGAAGGAAAAAAAAAAAAAAAAAAGCAATCCCTCACACAACCCTCCAAAAATAAACACCTTTACCGTACATTTATTAAATATTTTTAAAGGTTTTAGAAAGGAATTTATATAGTTTTTTGTCTTTTTTTTTACTGAGTTATTTAAGCTTCAACTATCTCCTGTTTTCCACAGTTGCCACTGAACTATTAATACACTGTTACAACAGAAGTAGCAATGATTTTTTTCTAAAGGCAATTAAGTAGAATTAAATACATCTTCAATGGCATATTTTATGTTTTCCAAGCCTTCTCTAATCTTCAAACAAAATCTATAACATTACATTTACATAAGATGCATAAGATGCATAAAATACTCAGCAAGAAGTGAATGAAAGTTATACATCTCAAACACAACAAATGCTGAATTCTATCTTTTCAGATAGAATGTCAACAATGAGAAGGCCCCCCCCCCTTCGTGGGGGGCAGGGAAGGGAGGGTTGGGAAGCAGGGTGATAAATAAACTTTTAAGATTAGAGTAAAAATCTTCCTGGTGTCATCTGCTAAAATCTGAAAGAGAAAATTAGTTATGTCTCTAAAATCAGATTTCTACGGAACCATATTCTTATTTTTAAAGACTCTCTTCTTCAATTATCACTTTCTCAAATTCAGTTAAAATGGAATTGTCAGATTAGGGACGCTGGGCCAGGAAGGGTAGTTTTTAAAAAAATTCCTTCTGAAAATCTGCTATAAGAAACTTCTCGTGTTTACTTCTCCTACCTCAATCAGCTGCGTATCTTGCTTCCCCATGTGCTTAAATTAACTGCTGCTTGCCGGGAGTGGGGGTGGGTGGGGGTGTTAATAAATCAATCAATACGGACTCTATATTCAGAAAGGCATCAGATCTGATTACACCCTCTTTTCTTTTTTTCCTCTTTCCTTCTTTTCTTTTTTTTTTTTTTTTGTTCTGTTTTTGTTTTTGGTCCCTCTCTCTAAAATAAAAAAAAAAAAAAAATGTAGCTCGGCGAGTCAGGGACTCCCAGAGTAGCCGGCGTCGACGGACAGCAGCGGGCGGGAGGCGGGGAGCCCCGGCGACGGCGGCGAAGGCGCCCGTGGATTAGGATGTGGATTGCAGGACGGACCTTTGTTTGGTCACATTCGCGACGCGGGTGGAGGGAGCTGGGGGGGGGGGGGGGGCGGGTGGTATCTTTCGACAACGCGCCGCCAGGTCTCTCTAGACTCGCCTTAAAAGGGTCCGCTGCTCCTCACAGGGTTAATTTGTGGGGCTTTCGAGGAATACTGGGACTTTTAAGATGCCCTTCATTTTTCTCCCATTCTTTCTGTTGTTGTTACGCTCCTAGAGGCACTCCCGGGGTTCAGCACCTCCCGGGACCCGAGGGTGGGCGGTGGAAGAAAGAGCAGGGCCGGGAGGCCAAGGGGAGGATCTGCCTCCTAATCAAACCGCCCACGCGGCTCAGGTTGCCTAACAGAGTTTTTAAAATTAAATTTCTAACCAACTTAGGGGCAGTAAAAACTCAAGATTCAGGAACTGGGAGGCAATGGAGACAAACGTGGGCCACAGGCACCTTTTCCCAGGTCCCCCCCCCCCCCCCCCATCTGAATTCGCTGTTAGGGGAATGAGGAGTTGGAGGCCTCGGGCATTTGGAAAGTGTAAAAAGCCCAGGACGGGCGGGAGGGTGGGTTCGAGTAACAGGTGAGGGGCGGCCGCTGGGGGAGGGAGCGGAAAGCCGGGCGAGGGCAGGGCGAACTGCGGTGTGGGGCCTCTGCGCTCGGCGCCGGGTCCGCAGCCTCCCGGGGCGCAGAGCAGGGCGGCGGGGGGCTGGGGCCTGCGAGCCCGGGCTCCTGGGGGCCCGACCTCCCGCTCGCCATCTTTATCCCCAGCGGAGGAGGCTGCCGTTCATGCTATAGATTACCTTAAAGGTTCCTTTAAGCACTTTAATACACAACTAGCTCAGAAATCATTAAGAGACCTGGAGAAGGAGGAAAAATACCCTCACACTCACCGGTAATAAGTGTTGACATGCAGCAAAAATCGATTGAGTGGAACCGAGGTGGTGGCAGGAGCGATGCTGGAGGGGGGCCCGCGTGGGAGCGGGAGGGGCGAGAGGAACGACTCCGCCGGCTCGGGAGCTAGGCTGGTCTCACTTGAAGGGAAAAAGAGGTGCGGGAAAGGGTCAGCGGGCCAGCGGGGATGGGTGTGAGGAGCAAGGCGGGGGGGGGGGCGGGGGTGGTTGGGGGGTGAAGAGGGAAATTCTTCCTTCTGGAAGTCCAGGGAGAGGAGCTGAGGTGGGAGACAGGGCTTCGGAGCAGTCCTGAGTCTCCGCCCCCCAGCGCGCACCACTCAAGTTGGGGATGGGGATGAGACAACCCTTCCCAAACCTCGACTTCCATTTTTGTTTTGTTTTGTTTTGTTTTCTGCAGATTGATCGATTTCCTCGAAATCGAGTCCTATTTCAGCCCGCGAACTAGGCCGAGGTCCGCCTTCAGCATCCAGCTCTCCCAAGACGCTCTGGGACCTGCAGGAGACGCAGATCCTCCCAGCAGGTCTCGTTAGCCTCGCCAGCCCCGATCCCCAAATCCCCTCTCCCCGTCCCCTCCCTCCCTGCCCCCCGCCTCCCCTCCCCCCCATACCAGGCGGAGCTCCGGGCGGCCCGGCCCGCTGGGCTGCGCGGCTCCAGAAGCCAAAGTCCGCCCGTGGGGACCGTTTTCCTCTCCACTGCTCTCAAGTGAACAACAAGGACGGAGGTGACCCTCGGCCAAAGGGCTTTTATCTGCCCCCCACTGCCGCGTGATCCCTCCGTAGGTTAGAGGCAGAGCTTAAAAAAGAAAGAAAAAAAAAGTTAATGTGCATTGCGCACTGATCTCACATCGGGGACGTTATCTGCGATCTCTTTAAGTGGCAGCAGCAGTCCCATGCAGAACAAAGACTCCGCGTCTGAGCCTCAAAAGCTCCTAGGTAAAGTTTCAGCCAGATAAAAGTAACCTAAGCGCAAAAACACAGGTTTTCTCGGCTCCAGAAAACTGCTGGCTACTTTTCGCTCCTTATTCCCCAGGGTTGTGTTTGTCCTCGCCCACTGGGGGGAGGAGGTGACCAGAATTGCAAAGGACCTCAGGATTTACCCTTCACCCCCCTCTCCCCCAGAGCCTCAGTAATGAATTCCTTCGGACTAAGTCGTATTTGCTACGATTTGTTACGAAATCAAATTTCACATTAAAAAAAAAAAAAGCTGAAAACCACCAACAAAGGAAGAGCGGGTGCTTAAAGTTCCTTTAAACACTCACACCGATCTCTTTCCCCGTTTAGATGTCAGAGGATGGGAGGGAGGGCCAGGGCTGTAATTCATCTTGATTTGCTTCATTGTCCCGCAGTTTGCAAACCATAATCCTGTATAATTTCAGGAACAAGCAGGTTTAGAATTAATGGGTCAATATTATTTAAAACAAAACACGGGGAGCATGACCTTTGCCTCAACTACATATTGCTCGACAAGACTCAGGAAACTCCACTCTAACCTCTCAACCCCTGGGCTCTTTGGGAAACTAAAAGGGCTGTAGTTATTAGAAATGGCCTTTGTTTCTTTTAATGTCTCGAAAGGATTTGGAAATAGAATGCAATATAACATGAAGAATCTCTCTACTTAAGCCTGAAAGATAAACGTGGAGGCCTAAATATTTTGAACTGGAGGTGTTTCCTTGTAAACTTATTATAGATGTATTCGTCTTGAGAGGAATGTATATAAACTGTACATGTATACATACACACATAATTCTCCAGAACAATTTACTGGATGTGGAGACCTTCCCCCCAAAAAAAAGTGTATTTGAGAGTCATTCCAAGCTGACATACTTTCTAAATTTCTTTCTCCTTTCTTCTTTTTCTCTTATATTATTTGCTAGCAACAATGGAATACTCTGGGTTTAAGCCAAAGAAAAATCAGGGAGACAAGACCAGACTTTGCAGCCCCCCCCCCTTTTTTTTCCCTGGGAGTGGCTTTTTTTTTTCTTTTTAGTTTCTGATGAATGACTATAATTTATTTCTACCAAATTTAAATAAGTCCTGCTGCCTTGTGTGTTTAACTAGGCAGGCAGAGGGTACTGGTTTGTTTAGGAAGCAGTGACTGAGAAACCCTGGCCAGGCGACAGAGGAGGGCAGAAAGAATCCAGACTGATTTGTATGTAGTATATTTTACTCCCATGAAATAAAACACATTTTTCATATTTGCTGAAAAGTAAAACAATAATATTGTACGAAATGTTATACACAGGGTAGGTTGTACATAGCAGTTTCAGAAACATCATTGCATCCACCAGAGAAACTATTCTAAAACTGATATTCACACATTTTTATAATAATAATATGTTAGAAACATACAGTGTGGCATTTAGTATATACATTCCTTTGCTCACAAGCGAAAAACCCTAATCGCTTCTGTATAACATGCTTTATTTTAAAGCCTAACCTTTAAAAACACTGTTGTGATAGTACTAACAACTGCTTTTTATAAAATTAATTTGACATTTCGATATATATACATCCTTTCAGTCATTTTAATGTTAACAATGCTAAACTTAAAAAATAACAAGCTTATAGTAATGTTAAAATGTCATATCCAGTCAAACATTTGTGTGTGTCCTTGCAACTGTTGGAAATACTTTTAGTGAAAGATGTCAGACATTGAGGAAATTCCTTTGAAATCAAAGGAGCTCTCTTTATTCAGTGGTTTCCTTTTCTCTTTATATCTTCTTTCTCTTCCTTTCCTTAGTGCCCACGACCTTCTAGCGTAATTCCCAGTCTTTCAAGGGCAGAGTTGCCCCATCCGGCACGGTCCTAGGATCCGGGTGCTGTGGGCGAGGCTCACACCGGCCGGTCCACGGCGTACTGGCAAGCACTCAGGTTGGACGCCGGGTTCTGCACGCTGGCGTAGCCAAAGCTGGAATGCTGCTTTGCTTTCAGTCTCAGGCTGGCCAGGCTCGAGTTACACGTGTCCCTGTAAACGTACGGAGGAGTCGGCGGCGCGTAAGGACAGGCAGGCGTGGGCACCGCGGAATTCAGCGACGGGCTGCTCAGGTTGTTCAAGTTATTCAGGCTGTTGAGGCTGGAGCCCGGGACGCCGGTCACAGCTGAGGGCACCATGCTGGACGACATGCTCATGGAGGAGATGGAGTTGGGTGGGGAGAACATGCTCTGCGACGATAGGGGGTTGACATTCATAGAGTTGAAGAAAGGGAAGCTCTTGGTGGACAGGGAGGCTGACGTGAGACCCTTGGCGGCCCAGTTGTTGTAGGAATAGCCGGGGTACATGTCATCGTACGGCTGCATAAGGCCATTGAACTGCGGCCCAAAGCCATTCTTGCACAGCTCGGCCTGCTGGTTGCGCTCCCGCTTTCTCCATTTGGCCCTGCGATTCTTGAACCAAACCTGGGGGTGGAAGGCAAGGGAGCAAACAGATGCCACAGAACAGATTAGTAAAATCTTGATCCCAGAAAACACCAGAGGCCTTTGGCCACCAAGACACACATACACACGTATGTGGGGGGCAGGGGGAGACACGCACTCACTCAGGCTTCCACATTTTCCCCAACCCCCTACCGCCCCGCTGGCCGGGCTGCCTGAGTCCCGTCCAAAAGAGGGCGGCCTGGCCAGGTGAGGCCTGCGAGCCCAGGCTCTGAACTGTGCCACAAACCCCAGTCTAACACCTGGCGGCCTGTGGGCAGCTTGTTCACTAACCCAGGCCCTCCTCAAGATCCAAAAACACTTACTGTAAAATAAACGCGGTTCAGTGGGTTTTCTGCCCAACCCTTTACCAGGCCACCTTGCAAACTTGTTTCCCATAGACACAGTGATGAGAACAAGGGAGCTGAGAGGGCACCGGAGGCCGGGGCTCTCTGTCACACAGCTCCTCCCTCCCGTCTCAGACCTCCCCCGCCGCCCCCCACTCCACACTACATGCTCTGGCAACTGGCGCTGGGCTGCGACCCCCATCCTCGCCTAGCAAAGTAACGAATTAAAAAGCAAAAGCCAAAAGCCGCCTTTCCTTCAGCCTCCTAACTCCACGAGCTTGGCTGGGAAATCTCTGGGAACCCAGGTCGCTCGGCAGCCTCCTCCTCCCTCCGCCCACTCCAGGCCAGGCCCCTCACCCGGCGCGCACCAGCCGGGCCCAGACAGTTTGCTGGGCTTTTCAAGCAGCCGCCTAACCCGGTCAGCCCCCACCCGCGTCCGGTGGCCCCGACGCAACCCTTCTCTCAATCCACATCGGCCCGCCCGCCGCCGCAGACTGCGGCTTTTGTGTATTGGAGCGAGGCCTGGCCCCAGATTTCAGAGCTGACATCGGTGATGTTTCACATTACACGTCTCAGCCGGGCCCAGCCGCCTAATCCGCTTTTTTTCCTTTTCCCTTTCATTCTTGATTTCCTTTTTATCCCCCTTCCTCTTTGCGCCGGACTGTTATAAATAAGCACGCTCCACTCCCACTTGGCTGGACATGCGGCGGGCCTGGAAGGAGGCAGCCTGAGGGAGCCACAGGACAGCCCAGCACGGTAGTAGCGGGGGGAACTTGGGAGGGCTTGCAGAAAAGCCGCAGGGCGGGAGGCAGGGGATAGGAAGAAATCTTTTCCGAAGGAGTCCAGAGAACCCACTGATTGTGTTATTTTAATTACTTGCTATTTCCACCCTAGGCCGCTGTCTAAACTTCTGCCCAGGCAAGAAGAGTACGTGCAAGTCCTGTTCCCTGATGCGCAGGATTGCTAATGAAAGACTGACCTTGCCTAAAACCACGCGGCCTGAGAGCAAGAGTTCTAACTCTGAGCAGTTAAACTAAAACCATTTTCAGCTTCATCCGGGCTGTTATCCACCGGCATCGCCTCATATCCTACACAAATGCCACCCAGAGAGTGCCTTCATTCCCTCTGCTTTGGGAAAGCATTTTGGTCTTTATTTTTTCATCGTTATTGTTGTATATAGTATTTTCTTCTTTCTTCTCTGCTGTAACTGGGGGCTCTATTTTTCTATCCAGAGCTTTTTTTTTTTTTTTTTTTTTTAACAGCAAAGCCCCTGGATCCTGCTATGTATGTTTCTGCTTCCAGAATCCTAACGTGTTTGGAGTTTCCACTGACCAGCATAAACCAGGATGTTGCTACTGGGTAATTCATTTAAGTTCACTTTTGCCAATCCATAAAGTACCGATTTGCTACAAAGGTAAGCCACCCCTCCCCCTTAAAAAAAACTATTATTGGGAAGAAGGATATGAGTAACAATCTCCTGAGAAAAGATAAATAAACCAAACCGAAAAGCCTTTCTCTTTTTTTTTTTTCCTTTTCTTTCTAAGAGAACTAACAGGATAGTAGGTGTGTATCAAAACTGCTTCCGTAGATAACAAAACCGAGGGACAGGGTGTGGGAGAGACCGGAATGGCCGAAAAACCTCAAAGACTATGTAAGGAGGATGAGCCGGGTGGAGAGAAAAGGCCGGGCTAGGCCGGGCGCGAAAGTTTCCCAAGGAGGACCAAACCTTGCATGTCTCCGGCGGGTATTCCTTGTTAAAAGCGCACAGGTTGGAGCCTGCTCTCGCCTCCTGGCCTGGGAGGGATTTTATGAGCGCTCGTCTGGCGACTGCAAGCCCCGAACACAATACCCTGTGCAGGGGGATGCCACGCGGCCCAGTTCGGCAGGGCTCGGGGCGACGGGGCGCCCCAGCCGAGCGGGGCCTACCGCCGGTCTCGTAAGGGGGAGCTGTAACCTCGCAGCCCGGGCCGCCGAGAGAGGCCCTCCTGCCTTTGCAAAGGCACAGCACCCGCGCCCTCCGGGGGACGCCGCCTTCCTCACTCCCTCCGGGTCTACGTGGCCTGCGCGTCTGCAGCGCCCTCCTTCCCAGCCTTCCCAGGCTCCGCCAGGGGTCCTACCCGAACTCGGGCTTCCGTAAGGTTGGTCCACACGGCGATTTCCTCGCGCGTGGACATGTCCGGGTAGCGGTTCCTCTGGAAAGTGGCCTCCAGTTCCTGCAACTGCTGGCTGGTGAAGTGAGTGCGCTGCCGCCGTTGCCGCTTCTTCTTGGACGGGTCTTCGGTGCCCACGTCCTCATTCTTTCCCTGCTGGCTCTTATCTTTCTCTGAAAGCGAAACGCACAAAGGTTCCCGTCAGCACGTCCACCTGCTGCCCGCGAACTCCAGCTGGGCCCGGGCGGCGGAGGCCGGGGAGAGAGCTGGGCCGCCAGCGGGGTGGGGAGCAGGGAGGGGAGCAGGGTGTGAGCGGCCCCTCCGGGCCGCGGGGAGCGCTGCGACTGTAGGGTGTGCAGGCGTGAGTGTGGGTGTGAGCGCCCCATCTGCTCCCCTCCCCCAGCGCCGCACGTTTTATTTACATGTTTATCTCAGAGCGAAGGCACGTTCATTTTTATAGCCTCTGCTTTCAAGCATATTTATACGCCTCCGCGCAGACACACCAAATCTCCCCGGACACCCGCACGGGCGCGTTTTACGGAGGCCCCTCAGGTCTCGATGCGGTTTCGGAAGGCGGCTTAAAGGTAGACTCTGGGACTCGGCCACCCACCCCGAGTTCCTCTACCCTTTTAGAAATACCGCTGCTTCTGCGGCGTAGTAGTTTCAGAAATACTTTTCTAACAAGCGCAGCTTCTCGGGATCTGAAAGCCGAGAGAACGGGGACCCGGGCGGGGGCGGGGGCGGGGGTGGGGGTGGGGGTGGGGGGTGGGGGATGGCCTCCGAACGTCCTCGGATGGAGATGCTGGGGCTTTTTTGTGACCCAGGAGACGCAGGGAGGCCAGGATAGGAACCGAGAAGAGTAGGCTGGCTCGCGTCGTTCGCGCCACCTAAGGCGGTCGAGGTGGGGCGAAAGGAACGCGGGGCCAAACGACGCTGGCTCCGGAAGCTCTGCCGGGAGCAAACGAAACGACCACTCCCACCACGCCTCCCCCAGGAGGGGCCGACTTCCTTGGGGGCGAGGGGGGCCGAGCGGCCGGGGGCGGCTTGCCCCGGGGTACCTGCGGGGCCGCGCGGCGCCTTACCTGCGGCCTCGGGGCTGGAGGTGTCAGAGATGGTGTGCACCTCCAGCCTGTGCTTAGCCGAGTCCAGGGAGCGGGTCTGACCGGGAGCCAGGACTGAAGCCATGGCCAGTGGCTGGGGATGGTGACAGGAGGAAGGCGAGGCGGTGGCCAACAGCTTGGTCCCTACTGCTCGGTGCTCCAAATGCAGCGGGCCTTTCATGCAGTTCATGGACGAAGGAGCGCGCCGCCCTCCAAGTCCGGGGCTGCCTCCCGGCCGAAGCCCCGTGGCCGCCGCCGCCTGCTCCGCGGTGCGCTCTGGGCGCGGAGTTTCCCCGCCGTGGCCGCCGCGGGCAAACCCTGCTGAGTCTCTGAACCGAGCCGCCCCCGTCTCCTGCGGCAGGCTCCAGCGAAAGGGTCCAGCGGCGGAAAGTCAGCGGGCGAACGGAGACATGGGGATGTGGGCAGGAGGGCACAGCGCGGAGCGTCTTTGGGCAGCAGGCTTCCGAGCTCCAAAGCGAAACCAGAGTGGCAAAGACCCCCTTTCTTCCCTCCCTCCCTCCCCCAAGTACCCCTCCAATAAGGAAAGCTAACGGCGTCCGCGGTCTGCCCGCCCCCCGCGCGGCAGCCCTGACAGCGAAGTGTCAAGAGTGACAGGGACAGGTAGCTGATATTGGATCCCCCGCGGCGGCGGCGGCGGCGGCGGCGGCGGCTGCGGCGCGGGCCTCCGGGCGCCCCCTCCGCGGCGCGCACTCGCACACCCCCTCGGGCCGTGCAGCCCGAGCACCGCCTCGCAGCAGCTCAACTCCCCGCACGCAGGCGAGCGACGGACCAGCTCTGCGGCTCCGAGCTTCCCTGTTGGCCCAACATCTTAAAACCAGAGGCGGGCTTCCTGGTGCCCAGACGTCACTTTGCCGCGGCCCTCCCCGCCCTCCCCGCCTCCGCCCCCTCCCAGACCCTTCGCCAGCGGGAGTGACGTGGCTCCGCACCAATCAGGAGACCCCGAGCCGCGGCGGAGGGACAGCCTTGCCTGCGCCTATCAGCTGTGCGGGGCCGGGCTAATACCTCCCCGCGCCCCCCAGGTCTACACCGCCCGGCTCCCGGGACTCCTGCGCTGCCCCGGCCGAGGACCGTCCGGCCTTCAGTTCAGCTGGGAGGTAGAGAGGTGAGGCTGCGAGTAAGAGGCTCGGGAGAAAGGAGCGGAGAGGTCGAGGGCTGAAAGGTACGAGGAGCCACAAGCCTCCCCACCCCTTCCTTTTGTATCTCACTACATCCATTTCCAATCGAGAGATGTTTTTCTCTTCTTGGATGGAAAGAAGAAGACATGCTACTTAAAACCAGAAAAAAAAAAAATTTAAGAAACAGCAACAAATCACCTCTCCGAGCTTAAATTTTCCAAACAGCCTGTCAAGCGAACGCTGTGCTAATCTGAAGAAGCTTTACTTTAATTGCAAAGGAGACAAAGCCCTGAGAGGGCAGGCTAATAAATTAGAAATCGAGAAGCAAATGGACCCGTCAGAAGAAAATTACCTTGACTTTAAACGAACAACTGTTTGGTGGTTCACTCTGGATTTATACAAGAATAAAAGTCGCCTCAGATCACGTTCGCTGTAATGCTTATTAGTCCCCAGACAGAAAATACACAATAGAATAGAAACCCTAACCCAGCATTTTCAAAATGCTGAAAGCTTATCCATTCTACTTAGCGTTGATTAAGACACATATCCTAGATCTTTCAAATTCCTTGTACACTGTATTAAGCTTGTCCTAACCCTAGAGAGAGCCCGCTTTAAATTCGACTCTCTTGTTTACTTTACTATCAATCAGATTCAAATCCATAAAGCCTGCAGAATCAACAACCTTGAGCTAATTATATATAAAATATGCTTTAATGAATTTCCATACAATTATGAGTGTTGCCAAATAACCAATTTCAAGGATAATTTTTAAGTCATTTTCTTTTCCTAGGAAGCTCAAGGCTGTTGAATCTTCAAAGTCCAAGCAGGCAGAGGCAGTAGGGTGGGGGCGAAGGGCAAAAGCCTAGGAGAACACTCAGCTAGGAAAAGCTAAGCCTTATTCATTTACTTTATTAAAAAGAAAGAAAAAACACCTTGGGGACATCCAAGTCTATAACACTATTTCCAAAAAAATATTAATTTTCAAATAAAGAAATACAAACATATCATTCAAAATTATTTTTGAAAGTCCTTTTGTCCTCTGCTTAGGTCATCGGGAGAGCACAAACTAATCCTCTTTGGGTTTCTGCATTGGTGATTGCTTTATTGTGGAGTTAGCGTTATCATCCCTGAATGTGTATTTGTTTGACATTACAGTCAATGATTTGTAACACCAGTATGAGGTATCTTCAGAAAACTCCCTCCTTGTCCTTGTTCACAAGATTGGGAAACTTATGTAGTCTGGGGCAGTGTTGATGAAGCAGACTACAAATATGTTTGTAACCCATGTGTCTCTCCTTTGCCTGGCTCTCCCTGCCAAACCCTATCTGCAGCTCCTCCCCCATTTTAAACATGCTTGAGAGCCATCCAAAGAACCAGATGAGAATTGTTCTTCAATCTCTCCCCCCAGAAGTATCATCACACTTTAAGAAAAATACAGCTGCAAGGAGGAAATTTCTTTATACTAAGGTTTAAATCAGCCATTTCTGGTTTTAACCTTTTATTCCAGTTCACCCCATTTCAAGCATACACACACCTGCTCAGAGCAGAATACATCCCCATGTGACAGGTTTGCATTAGCTAAGGCTCATACATCCAGCTATATTAGGTCCTGCAATCTTATCACTAAATTATACATATTACACCAGCAGCCTGTTGGTAAAGAAGGTTAAATTAATTTACATTCTGCTCATTATCTGGTGCTTAAATGACGCATTTTATCCCTGAGATTTGGCAGAGAATCTCCTCAGACCCCACAGCGTTTCACCGAAGACAATGCTCTTACATTTGTAGTGGTTTTTAATCTGATAAGACTCTAATTTGCTTAAGTCTTTTAAATAAGGGTTTTAAATGTTTCTAGCCGTTTTCTTATTGAATTTCCTCTAATTCCCCCAAGATCATAAAGTATATGTGTAAAGTAAATATTTCCTCCCATTGCACTGCCAGCTGATGACCTATAACTAAGTCAATATGAATCCGGAGTTTTTCCGCCCAATGTGTTTACTAATCATATTCCAGTTTCTTCTTCTTAAACCTCGGCATAGTCGTGATCCCCAAAATAACACACCCATAAAGCTTCATTTCATGAAGAAACTCCATCACATGAAAGAATGAAAAACTCCCCACCATAGTGAGCATACTTTCTTAGTGTTAGTTTCTTCTAGATTCAAACCCCTGAGCTGCAATTTTTGGTGGAGGCTCTGGGTGTTTCTCAAAACTCCCTACTTAGGAGAGCTGAGAAGCTCCACAGAACCATATAGATATGGAAGCCCATCTCTCACGATAGCCACAGAATTTTTATTTAAACTCCTTGACTCTGTTGATTAACAACCCTCATCATGGCAATTGCACATATGAAAGATCTAATCTCTGAATTGCTTGCAAAGTGGTTGAAACCCCCAAGGGTAAGTGACAGCTCCTCATAGTGCCAAAACTGTGGGAGACGTTGAAAGCACTGGTGATCTCCAGGAAGCCTAAAAGCCTAAAAAGATAAGGAATCTTAAATTGTATCTATCCACTGCAAAGTCAAGTGGGGAATAAAGACAATTATCTGGAGATCTCTGATTAAAGTAAAAATATAACCATATCTATCTATCTATCTATCTATCTATCTATCTATCTATCTATCATCTATCATCCTTCTAGATACACACATACATACATAATATATAATGCCCCACCCCATCATCAACTGAGCCAGTTAGGCAATTCTTTGCATTTTTCCAACCAGAGTTTCAACCTCTCCTGATCACTTTACCCGTGGTGAGCTTGGCTGACCCCCTTCTCAGGCCCAATTGAATTCACTCCGTGGATGGTAGGAGTACACCAACATGAAAAGTCTAGATGGAGAAAGGCAAGTGAGTGCTGGGCAATGAAGAAACACTTTTCAGTGAAAACAGTGGTGGTGGTGGTGGTGGTGGTGGTGGTGGTGGTGGTGGTGGTGGTGGGCAGCTCTGGAAACAATCTACAAAAAACTTGTGGGACACAGATATTGGTAGTATAGCTAAGGAAGGAGTTGAAAGTAATCCTACATATTTTGCAGATTGAGCACTCCTCTTGTGTTCTCCATGCTTCACACACTCTTCTTTGACTGGCTCTAGGAATTTCAGGGACTTCCTAGCCTCTGTCATAGAAATTTCCAGTCCAGAAAAAAATTAAGGTGGTCAGTTTAGGGAAACTGGAAGTGTGTAAGGCCTCCATGGAAGTAAACCCAGTGCAGGTTTGGGTTTTCGAATCCGAAGACATTCAAGAATTCTCATTTGGGTTTTCTTGTTTTTTTTTTTTTTTGTTTGTTTGTTTGTTTTTCTTTCTTTCTTTTCTTTTCTTTTCTTTTCTTTTCTTTTCTTTTCTTTTCTTTCTTTTCTTTTCTTTTCTTTCTTTCAAAGCAAGACCCTTGAGGAGGGAAATGTGTGACACCGGGTCAGGCAGGTTTTGAGCTGCTGGTATTTGCCACCGATTACCAGTCTTAAGGTCTTATTTAATTTCACACTCTTTAGTGTTAGTTGTGCAAAGCCCCTCTGGCCCCCGTGGAGAGATTGGTTGGACTGCGCAGCCAAACTCTCGGGTGCGGTGGCCCAAGTATGAACTGCTATCCAACCAAGTGATCCACAACTTTTGGGGAAAAAAATCTGTCCTCAAAGCTCATCTGAAAGATGGCTCAATTAGATGTCTCCCTGCACTGTCACATCACAGAGGGGAGAGAAGCTGCTCTGGTCCCAGCTCAAGGCCACGGCCGCCCAGACTCAGCTCAGAGCCCCGTGACGGGCGTGAGTGTGTGTGCCTGTGCGTATGGTGTAAAGCGCAGAGGTCAGCTGGAGACCTTGCACCCTGCCCAAGGAGTGGCCTTTCCTCCCCTTCTTCTGCCTGCCCTTTCTTCACACACGCAGCTAGCTGTAAAGGCCCCTTTCGTTGTTCCTCCGTATCCCTGCCGCTCCAGTCATGAATTGAAAGCACCCAGAAATTAAAACCTTTATTGCGGCTGATACTCCTCTGATCCCCATTCTCTAAATGGATTTAAAAAGTGCTAGTTTGTAAAAAGGGGCAGATTCTTCTCTGAATCGAAAATCTGTGCATATACTGAGCAACACTCACATTCTCTGGGTCCCTGCAAATGGCATCCAGATTTTAGTCCCACACACTCAACCACCTGAGGTTTGTAGTAACTGGCCGGGGGTGCTGGGGTGGTAGGAGGAAGTACCCCCACACTGGCGCCTGAAGAGAAAATCAGGGATTAGAGGAGGCAGGAGGGTTGAAGGGGGGATGTCAATGAAACCCACGTGCTATATGCTTTTTCACAGTAGTTTGTTAACACTACAGGTTTATTAGGCCATAGTTGAATCTTGGAAAACAATGAGCTGTGGAAAAGTCATATAAAGAGAATGGTATAAATTTGTGTCAGCCAAAGGGGAGAGATAGAGATAGATGGGGGGCAGAGAGAGACAGAGAGAGAAAGAGATAAAAGAGAATGAGATTCATTAATATCCGGGTCCAGAGAGGAGAAGTGGCAAGAGACTGACTAAAGTCACATTTAAAAATTGGATTAAAATGCGCCTCTTTTTCTCTTTTCTGTATTTCTCCCCTCTAGCTCTTGTCCGTTTCCCTTTACTATTTCTCTTGCTCTCCCTTCTTTCTGTCTTCACTCTCCCAGACATGCTGGTAGCTAACATTCAGCATTAGTTGTCATGGTGACCATAAATCACATAAATCCAAAAATACCCACCTATAATCTGAGATGAAGCTTTTATTTCCCTAGCGAAATAATATTTTAAAAGCTGTCAGCTGACAAAAAAAAGAAAGAAAGAAAAAAAAAAGGAACCCACCTCATCGTAGTAACCCAAGTAATATATTACTTCTAAAGGTTTAAATTAAAATGTCAGCCTGTTAAAAACACGCTGGGAGAATTTGGGCACTCCCCATGTCAGATCCTTACAATGAAGTTGACTCCATCGCTCCCGATCACTCTTTAACACATATACACAATTTTGCTGCTCATTCTCCTGATATTAATTTCTTTCCTCCCCTCCCAACCATCCTAGTCCGCTCAGACACTGCCTTATGTTGTAAAAGAAAGGATTCTCCAGCTGGATCAGAAAGGGGGTTCCATCCTTGCCTGAGGTTTTTGAGGATCTTGTGTGTTGGTCCTCTGTTATCAATCACTTCCCTGAAGGAAAGATGGGAGCTTAGGGGGGAAGACAAGGTTCTGGTCAGGATCCAAATGGGGGTGACGCTCTAGAGGAACGGAGAAGAAAGAAATGCAGAGACAAGGACTCGGGGGTGGCGTGGGCACACGGAGCAGTGAACTGACCTGAGCCACCAGTTTCTGCCATTAAGTCTAGCCTAGGAAAGGTAGGAAAGGTACCTATAGTCTCCCACTCCTGTTTGCTTTTTTTTTTTTTCCCCTGGGGGGAAACTTTCCTCTTTGGAGACCCTGGTGGGGGAGGGGGGTGCCGGCCACAGTTGGGCCTTTTGTCTTTTACCTTGGGCTTGTTGTCTTTTGCCTATCTTTGGATTACAGGGTATTCGCCTAGATGAAGAGCCATTAATTACCCATTCAGTCAATATTAGGAAGACGACAAAGCTTTTTACATAGGATTAAGAAGACATCAGATTGTTCCATTAGTATATTCCTGCTCACGAATAAGCTTTCGTTATACATTTCCTTTTCCCTCCCGAGTCGCTCTAACAACTGCTGCATATATTAACAGCGGGCGGTGCGGAATAACAGCCCAACCAGCCAGACGAAAAACTTGGAGCGCGCTTTGGTGTCAGTAGCGAGGAACACGACGACCTGTAAAGACCATCTCTGCGGGCGGGGATCCGCAGGGACTGGCTACTTATTGCACAACTGGTACGACTTCCCCCGACGGGGGAAAAAGCCCCCACACATCTCAGAGGCAGCTTCTGCCAATAAGCTACAGAGTTGGCGGGGCGGGGCGGGGGTGGGGTGCAGTAGAAAAGAAAATTGCCATCTCCTCTCGGTAATCCCGGTTGCTTCTCCCTCCAACTTCACTGCCCCTTCTGCTTGCCCCTGTCCCTTGTCCCGGGCCTCACCACTAAGAGTCCTCTACCCTCTAAACACCCACCCACCCCCCTTCTTGCTGAAAACGCCCAGGCCCCAAGCCCTGGCCGCACGTACCCCCACTCCGCATTTGGCTGGAGATGGCCTGGACTGCTCTCGCTGGTGTCCCTGTTAGCATTAAGGCTGCTTCACGACGGCGAAGGGAAACCGGCTTATTTGCTTTCAGGGGGTACATTAGGAATCCACGTAGTATGTGCTCGGCAAACATTTGCTGATTGAATGAATGAAGGGTTTGCTGCTGCCGAGGCGGCGGGGGTTGCCCGGGTCCTCGAACTAGATGGGGGCGAGCGACTGCTTGGGGCGGTGTGTGTCGCGGCTGGGGGCGCCACCAGGGCCCTGGGGTCCCCGTCCCAAGGGAGGGAAGTCAGAGCGCACCGGAGACCGGGGTGAGACTCTTTCAGCTCATCCACTCGCCGACGCTATTTAAAAATTAATGGCGTGTCTGGGGAAGGCCGCGAAGGTACCTGCCCAAGCACGGTCGGTCGCGGAAGCTGGGCGCCCCGACCTGGGCCGTGGGGCGGCAGCTCGGTCGGACTGCAACCCGCAAACCAGAGCCACCGCCCCGAAACTTTAAGGGTTACTGACAGGGGAGGATCAGTCCCTCCCCTTCCTGAAAGTCAGGAGCACTTTTTGATTTGGGCAAAGAGGCTACTTTTGGGAAACCTAAAGGGAGAAGTCAAGGACCTCTGGTCTAGGGGGCCGTTCTCAGCAGACCACTGCCCCTTCTTTCTGGGGGGTACAGTTGAACTTGCCAACTCTTCCTCCCTCCACTTGGATACCTAGCCATTCCTCTTTCAATCCTCTCTCAAACCCCTGGCCTTAAGAGTCTCCAGTCGACCTCTAGGCCCCTCAAGTTTCAGGGTTCCAGACAGGCTGTGGGGTTGGCCCAATGGATATCAAAGGGATGAGGGTTCCTTTGGAAGGAATGCAGAGTTGGAGGTTTCCAGAAGTTAACCTTGTCTACTTAGAGACCAGTTTCGATCTTCAACAGAGGACACAGTGTTGGGGGGGGGGGGCATTGCTGAGGAGACGGTAGTGCCAATAATAAAGCATCATGATCTCTTCTGAAAACTGCATGTCATTGTAAACATTTTTTCTTTTTGAAAGTAAAAAAAAAGGTCATAAAAAAAGAGGAGAAAAATCTCTTTTAAAAGCAGGGTATGCCAGGAGTTTGCATAGCACATAAGTTAAATTTACTTATATTCATCAGAGGGGGCTCTGGCAACCTCCCTTCCCAGGCACTGTAGTTTTGCCTACTGGTGTGTGGCTTTTTTTTTTTTCCTTAATCTACCGCATCCCTAGAAGCCAATAAAATCAAGATTTTCAGCATTTCTCCCTATCACATGCCTCTTCTTAATTAATGGCATCAAACATGTTTAGGCAGCAATTTTCTTCTTCCCTCCAAAAGGTAGAAAACAGATTGTTGCCAGAATAGAGGAAGAGCCTTTCACACGCACTAAAATAATCCTGGCTTGAAAGTAATGGTTAAGAAAACAATCATTCGTTATTTCTAGTTCTTCATTTACCTGCTAATTACCAAAACTGGATGCCCGGTGGCCCGAGTGGGGACTGTGACAGGAGCAGAAAAGGCCCTGCTCTCCCGAACTGGGATGGAGACCACCTGTCCTCAGAAAGGTCTAGGCGCTCTGGGTTGGGGTGGTGGGGACAGAAGACATTCTGTAGGGCTCCTGCTCCCGGGCAGCGGGAACCCTCTGCGCCTCAGCTCCCTGGCTCCAGCCCAACCCGTGGGAAGTGAGACTGGGGAGCTCCCCTCGACTGGCCAGGGCCACCGCTGAACCCGCACAAAATATTTCCCGGGGAGTCATCGCTGTTCTTGATTTTTAACCATATCCCAAACATTCTCCGGTCTAATAATTTATTTTTACGACCGATTATCAAACAGAGGAAGAATTTAACACAATCTTAATGACAGAAATCATCCAACGTTATCTCTGCATGGCCCCATTTAACCCCATGGGGTTAATCCCGGACAAGTGAGCGTTTAACTGGCCCAGCAGGAGGATTCGCGATATTGTGGTGTCGAGACTGCTCCGCTCCAGACCACTTTAGAAGTTTTATTTAGACAAATGATAATTTTCTCAGATTCGCTAGGAAGCTCGAATGCAGAGCCTTTGTTTTCTTCTTAGTAATATGGTTTGTTTACTTGGTGGGGGTCCCAATTCGCCCCCCTCTGGCACACATTACATTTGTGTCCTTACACTTTAATCCGGAAAGAGGGGGTTAGGGGCTGAGGGCGGTGGGGGGCTTTATCTCCTCACACTATCAAAGGTCAACAACTTCCTAAGGCTAAGCACTTATTATTATAGCAACCTGGAAAACCCGGAGAATATTAAAACAATTAAGTTTGAGTTTTGCATGTATTCCAAGGGAAAGCTTGTCCCTTCATCCCTACACACACACACACACGCACACACAAACCCAAAGGGTAATTTTCAGTTCAGCAAAGCCCTGTGCAGTGGGTTGGAGACATTTCACTTTTACACAAGTCTGCAGACTTTGAGCAGCAGTGTCCCTGGACTCTTCCACAATGAAACCAGCTAATTAAGCAACGACACCTCCAAGACCCGAGGCCTTGCAACCTGCACAACAGGTAGGTTCGCGTCGACAGGGGCACATACACTTCATTACACCCTCGGCTGCGGCGCACCGTCGCTGCCCTCAGGCTCTGCGGGGCTCTAGTCAGCTCTTTCCCCTCCCGGCCAGGCGAATCTCTGCCAACACCAGCGTCCCCTGCTCGCCTTCCGCGGTAAACCCCGCGCCCACAAGCCTGGGCGGGGCGCGGCTGAGAGCTGCAGGGGCGGGGTGGACCCTTGGCGGAGCTGCGCGCAGTGGGACGTGGCGGGCGACAGAGGTCGCTGTTGGACTACTTTTCCGCGCCAGCTAGAGGCACAGAGGTAGGTTGGGGTGTGCGTAGGAGATCAGGCCACACGGAGAGAGCGAGAAAGAGCTAGAGGGAGAGGTGTCGGGTCTCAGGAGTGCAGTATAATTTGGAGAAAGGAATTAAGGTCCCTGGGACGGCGGCTTCCCGTCCCACCCAGAGGCCAAGTGTCTAAGTCAAGGAGCAGGCACGTTCGCCCCTGGCGGCCTGGCCTGCCCGCGCCTTACCCGAAGGCCAGAGGCCCGGAGGCGGGTGCCCTGCGCGCGGCCTGCACTTCGCTCCCGGCCTTACCAGTGGCGCCGGGATGCTGCCGCGGGAAGAGCTTGCTGCTGGCCGCCTCTTTCCGGCTCTCGGGAGAGTCTGTGAACTCGACCTTTTTGATTTCGGAGTCTTTGGAGAAGAGGCATTCAACGGCCGCCGGCTGCACGCCTGGGCCACGCGCGCCCGCCCCACCAGCGGGGAGAGAGACGCCCGGGACCGCGGCGGAAAGAAGCGGGGGTGTTGGGGAGGCGGGGGCAGGAGGCAAGACGGGAGGAGAAAGAGGGACAAAGAGCAAAGACCCAGTTAGAGGAAAGGGCGGAGGGCACTCCAGTCCCCCGGACCCTCTGGCAACCCGGCGAGGGGCGGCTGTCAGCGGCCCCCCCCACCCCCGGGGGGAGGAGGAGGAGGCCGGGGCGTCGGGACGCGGCGAGCCGCTCGCTCCGCATCCAGAGCCCCCGCCCCCCCCTCCCCCCGGGGGAGGCCACCAGCGTCCTGGCTCCGATTCCCTTTCCGTCCCGGCCGGCCCCTCCTGGAGGAGCCCCTCGCCGCCGCCCCGCCGAGGGGCCGGTGCCCTCCTGCCGCGCTCGCGTGGTGCGGGCTCCCGTCGGGTGACCCGGGCTGGAGAAGCGAGTCTTACCTAATTGCACACACGCCGACACTAGTTTGCGGCAGTTGGTCTCCATTCCCCGTAACCTGCAAAATAAAAGACAAGGAGGGCTGTGAGTGGCGGCGGTCCCGAGCGTGCGCAGGGCTCGACCGAGGCCACCAGTGGGGCGGACAGCTTCAAAGTCGCTATTAAGCGCCTACTCTGTGCTGGGTTTCGGGCCCGTTTCTCTGCCCTGACCGCCTCGGGCTGCCCAGCCTCGTCCGCAGCCAAGCCCCTGGTCCAGCACGTCTGGATGGGCCCGAGGGGGACCTCTCCTCTGGGGTGGCGGTGAATGGGCCCTGGCGCTCTCTACGGATAAAAGCATCGTGGTGGGGTGGGGGTGGGGGTGGGGGCGGATTTAGGGCTGTGGAGTCTACTCACAAGATGCTTGTGTCAAGGGTTAAGAGGCCGTCGGAACACGAGGCCAAACTTAAGCAGATGCAACATTTTGGGGGTGAATGAGGAGGACTTTTCCCCCCTGTTTAGGGGGTTGTGTGGAAGGCCACCGTCAAGCACGGTGCTTTCCTTTAGTAGGAGCTCAGTAAACCTTTATAGAATATCAGAGTCAACTTGTAACTGTCCTAGACAGCAGTTGCCCTAGATTTTCGGTAATTCTGAAATGAACGGGACTCTAAGGGTCTTGGCCTAGGGTGCCCCGGGAGCGAGCTGGCTTCGGGCCTCTCATCCATCAGGAGCCGCTTATCCATATTTAGCCACACTTTCCCTGGACGTACTCACCCGGCCATTTATTTACCCTAAGGTGAAGATTTAAGATCGCAGAGGAGGTAAACGGGGTGACTTGGGTGAGACGAGGGAGGACGGGGGCAAACGTCCGGAGGGTTTTCTTCCCACCAAGGACGTAGAAAGAACTCTCCGAGGACGGCTCCCCCGATTCTCCCCGGCAAACCAAATCTTTTTCAAATTTCCAACCACAGCGCAGCGAGCCAAGCGTTTAACGCGCGCCCCCTTTTCCGCCACAGGCAAACCGGGAGAGGTGGGTGGCGAGAGACCTTGTCGGGGTGGGTTAGAAGAGCCGCGGCTGCTTTAAAGACGGAAGAAAAGAAAGGCGGTCTCGGGCTCCCCAGGCCCTTGGATCGCGGCGCCTGGCACTCTCCACGCTAACCCGGGTACGCCGGCGGCGGGAGGGCCCGCGTCGCTGGGGTCCAGGGCTAAGGGTGGGAGCGGGCGTTGCCCCTTTGGCCCAAGAGCAGAGGCGGGGCAGGGAGCTGCGAGTCTGGCTCTAGTCTGGGTCCTATTTCCCGGCTCCTCGGCCTCTCCCAGAACGAGCTGCGCCTCGGGGGCCTCTGGCCAAGGTCGCTGCTTAGCGGAGGGGCTGCCCCGCGCGGCGGCGGGGGGACCCAGGGGTTCCCCTCACGGGCTAGCTGGGACGTGGGCGGGGGCTCTGCGGATCCTTGCAGGCCCGGGGGCCCAGTAGTAGCAGTTTGGCGGCTCCAGATTTAGTGATTCTGCAGTAAAATCACAGGATTAGTCCCTGATTGAGATGTCTGTTCGTGAGATATTACAAAATTCATTATCACAGCTTTCTACTAACTCGATATGAAGTAACACAGATGGGATTTTATTAGTCCAGACTTCAAATGTTTACTTATGATAATTTCGGGGGAAATTTGCATGTCATCATCAACTCGATAATCTTTTTTTTTTTTCCTTTTTTTTTTTTTTTTTTTTAAACATCTGAACCGGCTGCATTATTAGCGGGTAGCCGAAGCATTGCAGATGGTAACTGCAAATAGTTTTTATTTATTTATTTATTTTTTATTTATTTTTTGAGGAATGAAATATACAGAAGAAAAAGATGGGGTCGCTGAGTGTAAAGTCAGTCAATTATTACACATTCTCTCCCTACTCCCAAGCTTCAGTGCTGAAGACCAAACAAAGCAATACAAAACAAATCTTCAAGAACTCTGTTCTGAGGACTGAAAAGAAGGTCAAGGCGTGTTCCTTAGCTCACTTCTAAGTGTCCTTGTGACTTGGGGATTTATTTTGCAGTCAGAATGTGCCCTGAGACCTGCATTACTTATTTATTTTTTGCTTGATATAATTACTAGGCCTACTAGATGAAATGAATCTAAGTAACTAGGGAAGACAGTTTTTAAAAATAACCTCCAATTCCTGCCTGCTGATCCTTAAACTTGCCCTGTCAAGGGAGACAAGTCTTACTAGACAAATTTCGCTGTAGGATTTAGGGGACTAGCTTCTCCCGCTAATCTCACAAATTAAGATGCACAACTTTTCTTGATGGGAAGTTGTTCTCACCCCAAAAGTTCAAGTCCCGGTTTGAATGTATATGCCAGGCAATCTTGTTTTGGCCAGCTTGAGTTTCCTATTGTGAATATGCTAAAAAGCACCACATAGTTAATGAAGCACACTGAACCACACTGGCCAAGGCAGGCAGTAAAGCAGTAAGAAAATAAAACAATTTTCTTAAAAATAATTTCTGATGATTGCCACATGAGGAAATTGCAGGATAAAATAGAGTTCTAATAATTCCAGCTCCTTTCTCATTTCTCCCCTTTCCATTTATTTTGTTACCCCATAACAAAATCTTTAATGGAAAGTTTAAAAATAAACAGCACAAGAACATATGTTTTAAATGAACTAAATTGGTGAGATTAGCCAGTAAATTAATTTGCAGTGGGTAATCATTTAAGGAAATTAAAATACTGCTTAACACAGTTCTGCATTTTACCAGTTTAAGCCTTCTTTTAAACCAATTAATATTGATGCTTTATGAACACTTGAAGACAAACATGCTCAACTTGAGGAACAAAGCACCTGAATAATTTAAGTGTAGTTTTGCTGAGGTAAAGTAAAACATTCGCAAATGAAGTAGCTGTTTAATTTTTAGAGAATGTTTGATTGTTGAAACCTTGTATGCTTATTTTATGTTACAACAATAAACATCCTCAATCTATTTTACTTACGTGCTTTGTTTCCTTGACATAATTGGTATTTGAATTTTAGATAAATTTCCTCCAAAATTATTTTAAATCCATGCTTAATTCTTATTGATGGCTCAGAAAATGCAAAGGAATCTCTTTAAATCAGATTTTTTTCATACAAATACTTAAGAATGTATGCATGCCTGTATTATTTTAATTCATAATAGTAAGGTTTTTTTCATTTAGCTTTACTTTAGTTTTACTATATCTTTATAGTACTCACACAAAAAAAGAGTAAAAATCATACCACTCTATGATTTCTAATTACTTGGGAAAGTAAAGTCATTGAATTGGAATGAAAGGAGACCGGTAAGTCCCAGATTTAGAATCCTAATTTTTTCTTACTCGACACTTGGAAAACAGTCCTCTCTTCTTTACCATTTAAAAACGTATCTCTTCAAGTGCAAGATTGGAGTTGACTGGTGATCAATTTAAAGGATTTATAATCCAAAGTAATTGTGTGAGCCTGGCATCCAGGCCTGGCTCCCAGGTAATTCGCTTGGGCCTGAGAGGTCACTAACTGCCAGTTAAGATGGAATCTTTTTTTTTTTTTTTTTTTTTCCAATTGGTAACAATGGGAAGGGGGCTAATCTTCCAGTAGCTGAAACTTTGTACCCGGCCCTTTATCTTGAGAATGCTAATCCTCAGCCTGAGGATTTGTCCCTGCAGTGTTGGCACCGAGATTTAAGGGAAGATACCTCGTTTTAAATGCCAGCCGTGGTCTCCCTTCCCACTCGACTTCAGCAAACCCATAGATTGTTAGTGTCAGCGACTGGGGACTAGAGGAACAGGGCTTTGCAAGGTCTGTTTGCCAACTGAGTTTACCTCGGTGAGGGGAGAGGCAGCCCCAAGAACCACAAATCACCCTCGGTGAAGAGTCTCCAAAGTGGAACAAATTTCCAAACTCGCATGATCTCACATCCCTGCGGAAGAGACGGCCTCCACTTACCGGCTACCGGGAGCGAGCTGCGGTCTCCGCGTCCCACCGCTTCCCGGGGAGGTTTCCAGAGAGCCGAGGCGCAGGCTGCACCGCGAGCGCCCGAACGCCGAGCCCGAGAGCACCGCGGGGCTCCCGAGGGTGCCAAGTTCCGAGGGGGTCCAGGGGTGCGCGGCGGCCGCGGGAACCTAGCCGTCGCTGGCAGTTTCTTTCTGCTCCGCTCCAGCTTTCTCGCTCCGTCTCGCACTCTCTCTCCCCTCCCTCGCTCTCATCCCTCTCTCTTCCCTCGGCTCGGTCTCCGAGTGGGGAGTGACGTGACGTCAGCAGAGATTCCACCAAACTCCGCTGCACAGTGGCGGGCGGGCGGGCGGGCGGGCGGCCGAGCCCGGCTGCGCGGCGGGCGTTCAGGGAGCGAGCGGGGCGTTCGGGCGGGCGCGGGGGGGAGCGGCCGGGGGCGACGCGGAGCGGGGCAGGGCCGGGCCGGGCCGGGCAGGGCAGGGCAGGGCGCGCCGGCCGGCGGGCGGGAGACTTGGGCGCGGGACGGAGAGCGAGCCCGGCGAGCGACGAGGGGCAGGGAGCCGGGCCGGGAGCAGGAGCCGGAGCCGGAGCCGGAGCCGACGCGCAGCGGGCGCAAAGGAGGACAGGAGGGGAGGCGGGGATGGAGGAGAAGGAAAAGGAATCGGTGCCGAACCGGGAGCGCTAGTAAATCAGAGGGGTGGGGTGGGGGGACCCGCGCGTCCGGGAGGCAGGAACGTACTCCCGGGGAGCAAGCCAGGACGGAGGAGGAGGAAGGGACGGGGCAAGTGGCCCAAGGAATGGAACAAAGGACAGAGTGCCTGGGCTGGTTTGGGGCGAGGCAGTGGCGTGTGAGTCTGAGAGAGCCTGTACGTGACCTTTCAGGCCTGCGGGGTTGTAGGAAGAGGTCGCAGAGGCGAGGGATTGCGGAGTGGGGGTGGTGGGCAAGTGAGGGGCGCGCGGGAGGCTGGGGTGAAAGTAGGTGGAGTGGGGGTGAGAGGATGACTAAAGGGAAATCTAGAAAAGTGGGGCGAGCGGGGGTGGGTGGTGGTGGTGGTGGTGGGAGGGTGGGGAAGAGAACTGGGAGGGCGACAGCCCCGAGCGAGCGAGACTAGTCGGCCGGGAAGGCCCAGATGCGGGGCCCGTCGCTGCCGGCGAGGACCCGGCTCCCGAGGTCAAGGCGGGTGCCCCGGGCAGGCCGCGCGCGGTGTCCGTGCGCAGGTGGGCACGGTCGCGCACTGACCAGTGTACGCGAAACCACTGCGCTGGGCAAGGCTCGGGCGTTCATAGAGTCTAGAATTTCCTCTGCTGTACCTACACTCAACAAGTTCACCCCGGGTCACGGATATCTCATTTTTTAAAATGACGAGGTTAAGGTTCCTGGCGAGCATGGTATTGAATTGCAAGGGATGGCGGTGGGGGTGGGAAGGGAAGCCACCCTCAAATCCACATTTGCTCCTGAAAATCGAAAAACACGTGAAGTTATAGGAGTCATTTTCACTCGAAAAGTGTGCCTTACTTCTAAACCCTGATTTTCCGATTTCTTGACTGGAAGCAAGGGCGTGTTGTATTTGGGTAGCAAACAGGATATTTTTGCTCTGTCCTGCCTTGGGCGTAAGAACTATAAATACGATTCGTCTGCAAGACCAGGTGTGAAGGCTTCTGCCGGGCACACTAGACAAAGTTTTTTTGAATTTCAAGGGCATCCTGTTAATGATTTTGGAAAGCGTAGGAAAGCAATCATATCCCCCACCACCACCACCGTTTGGTTTTCCCATCAGTATTAATTCCTGCATAGGAACAACACTTTCCCAGGCCCTCCATTAAAGAGCCCTCCCCCTTGGTCCTCAATAGAGAATAAAGTTCCATCTAAAAGTTGTATTGCTCTTCCTAAATCAGTATACCAATTCTCTCAATTTTAGGAAATTATAATAACTTGTTGGGAGAACATGTGTGAAATGTATACATTACAAAAAGCCTGGCGTTTAAAATAACCCAGGTCACCACATAGGTGCTGGGCTTTCCCTACATTTGGGGACTGTCTGGAACATGTTATGTGTTTTCTTGAATTACTCCGTGTTTTGAATTCATTTGAGTTAGCAGTAAAAACAGGCAAACAAACTTGCTCAATTTGTTTTGAGTGCTAAATCCCTTCACTTTGAAATAGCTAACAGTCGACAGATGGACTCATTTTATGGAAAGGGTTAGCCTCTTCAGCCACGAAGAAAACTGACTGAGAGATCTACATTTTTGAAGCCATTTCTAACCTCCACCTAACATCCATGAAAACTCAAACTTTTTCTCTTTACCCATTGGAAATTCAAGGCAGTGTTATTTAAGGGGGGAGAAATGAGAGAGAAATGCCCAAGCGCTGTTTTTATTTTTATTTCCCCTCCGTTTCTGAGAATTTTTATTTCTGGTTTTTGAAATCCTGCTGAATCAAGGAAATAAAATTTCTTCAACAAGTCCCACAACTGCAATCCAAAGTCGCAGCAAACCAGGGAGTGCGGTCAGAGAAGGACCTTTTCATCTCTATCCATCAACGATTTTTGCTTCTCCCCATCCCCTGAGTAATGGGTTAGTGTCCTTCCCCCCCCCCCCTTTTTTTCTTTTCATTTTACAGAGATTAAGAGACGCTCCTAGCAGAACGACCTCCTTTCGTCTGGTGGCGAGGATGAGGAATCTCTTGGAAAAGTGGGAAAAGAGTGAAAAAATCAGAGACAGGAAGATTCAGAGACTTGCGGAGAGACGAGGGAAAGAGAAAAGGGGCAGGCGCTGGAGAGACGCGCAGATAAGGGCGTGCAACCCCCTCCCCCTTTCAAGATTCGGAGGTTTGCAAACCCGGGCTGGGATGAGGGGGCTCCTGGAAGCTCATGTTCCCCTCACCCCACCTTCTGTCTGGAGTCTCGTCCGCCAGGGGCTGGTTAACCCCAGTCCGGGCCGCCTCAGACCTCGCGCTGAGCTTTTGGGTCTTCGCCTCGCCCAGCGCCAGTGCAGCTGAAGTGAGCAGCTGGTGGGAAATGCTAATGGCTCCTGGAGAAATAGAAGATACAGAATGATTCTCATTCCCTCCTCGAGTGTGTGGAAGGAGCTGGACATACGTTTCACGCTCCTAATCCTTCTTTTACATTTTTAGTCATACTCCTATTAAACAACTAATTAATGCCCAGAACCACTAGGGAATACATTAGGCATGCAGCGGAGAGGCAGGGTGCTGGGGGGGGGGGGGGGAGCCTACGAACCACCGAGCTGACTTAAGACATGGATTTCAGGTTTTTCCCTCGTCAGAGCAGAAATGGAAGAGTGGGGCCGTGGCGATTGTATTTAGATTCCGATTACTTCAAATTAGAAGGGGGTAGAGGGAGCGTCCAAGCAAAGCAAGCAATTCCCTGCCCTGCAGATGTAAACAAGATTGTAGCATCAAAGGTACCAGCTCCTTAAGGGCCAGATCGCCTGGGCTGGGAGCCGGGGGTGGGGAGACACTGACCTTATGTATCTGTGAATTTCAAGGATGTTACACTTATACGTAAACAACTCCGGTGGATCTTCTAGTAATCCCCAGTGAGACTCACTGTTCTAGAATATCTCAAATTTTTGTTTTCCCCGGAAGACTACATTCTTTTTCCTTTTCCAAAATTCTAAGCTATGTCTAAAGATAATAACCTCCGATAAGCCAAGGCACTGGATCATTTCCCACAGCCGTTTCTTCTGTCTTTTTAGTTATCTAATGTAATAATGTGGGAGGACACACGGAATTAGACAGACCCCCCTCCTCCCCATCAGAATAAGAAGAGGGGTGCTGGCTAAATGGGTCCAGATAATTTTTAGTGAGATTCTGAGTTATACCCCCGCCCCCAATATTTTGAAGCAGGTGACAACTGTTAGAACAAGGATCAAGTTGTGAAGCTGGGGGAGGACATACAATTTTGTGATCAGAGGGGGGCAAAACCGAGAACAAATGTGCGCTGACCTCCACCAACCCACTCTCACCCAAGAGTCAGCATTTGGGAAAGGTACAGTATTATTTTAGAGCCCGCCGCGGCGGGGTGCGTGCTATCATTTACTTTCTTCACTCTGGATTATGATCTCAACCCTGGCAAGCAATTTCCCCAGCTCCTTATCTGACAACAAGCGAGTATGTAAATACCAATGGCTAGAGATGTTTAACTGCCTCAAACATTATTGATTTGTTGGCTGTTCTAAAATTTCTCCCTAGTCCAGGTCCGGTTTCCGAATTGTCCACTCGGGCGCTTTGATCCGTACCCCCATGCTACAATACAATAATTTAAAAAAAAAAAAAACAAAAAGGCATTAAGATGAACCAATTGATTTGCATATAAATTAAAATTATTATGCGTTGCCTATTCCGGTGTTTTATAATCATTTCGAAATTAGTACTTAACCACTCGAGCTAAAAGAATATATAAATGTCCGTATTGACTCACTAATGAATTACCTAATTAAAACGTCCCGGGGATGTTGGGTCTGGAAAGATTGTTAGATCGAGACATATTAGGGGAGGGATGAATATTGGAAGGGTAACGGAGCAGAGTATGGAACTCAGGACGGAGTTCCCGGTGATGCCGAGCGGTAATTTTGGAGCACTGGTTCTTGCCTATTCTTAATGATTTTTGTGCTTGCTTGTAAATAAGTGAAGTTCAAGGGGCGCTCTGGTGGCCGCGGTGGCTCCGGCCCTCTGCTCTGCCAGGCAGGGACCGTTGGGCTGTAACCCAGCAGTGCTAAAGCGTGGGAGACGCCGGGCCAGCCCCGGGGGGCTGCGGCCCCCCTGACGGCCTGGCCAGTCCGCCCCCCTCCTGCCGCCGGGCCGGCCGGCGGGCGAGCTGCGGCCGCGCTCTCGGCGCGCTCGCAGAGCTGGAACTAGAACCGACATTTAATAGATATGCTAACTGAGCACTTACCTTCGTCCTGAGAATAGGAATAAAAGGTAGCTCTTCTTAAGAGAGGCGGTGCAAAGGCACGCTAGGAGTTCAGAAAAGGCTGGCGGCGGGAAATCTGTAGCCTGGGGGCTCGCCAACAACCCCTTTCATTTCAAGCACTTATTGATTTGCTGTTGTCATCTTTGGCGACGCAGAAGGACACTTGAAAGAATTTCTGATGGGGCTCTGATCTGAGGAAGGAGGTGACCTGCCCAGGCTCTCACCAAATTCTTAATTACCACATCAACTACTTTTTTTTTTTTTTTAATTTTTATCCCCCACCCCACCTCCTTCCCCCATGGCAACTGAGTTTGCTTATTCTTAACTTTTTAATTATTCAGAAACTTCCTTACCTCTCATTGGCTTCCCTTTTGTAGCGGTTTTCTATTCCTTTCCTCCACCCCCCCCCCCCAAGTAAGGCCTGTATATTGATCCTTCTGACCTTTGGCACATCTGGGCCTTCCGAAATCGCTCAATCTTTTTAGATTTGAAGATGGAAGACTCCACCCTCTCCACAATGTGCACAGACTCAAGAGATATGAAGACTTACACAGACTGTCCTCCAACCCAGGGGATCTAACAGATGTTCCCTTCTCAGTTATCTCTTGAAATCTGTAATGCCGGCCTGATTTTAACCTTGGATACTCACTCTCTTGCCCATTCCTTTTTCTAAGCAGTTTGAACATGTGTGCAAGTGTGCCCACACCATCTCCACCTGCATTCTTTACCAAACTGTGAATAAAGAGAAACTAGTGTAGTAGACTGGGAATATAGATTGCATCAGGAATCAGAATCCTCAATTTCAGGATTCTTCAATCAGCTCTCTGGCCGTCATCTGCACTGAGTCATGGCAAGTGGGAGGCCCAAAGGAACCTGTTCTGTGGAACAACAAGTAATGCCACAGGAAAAAGCAGAATAATTTCAGGATTATTTCATTCAAATGCAAATTATGTCTCAGGGTTTTATTTGTAACCACCTAGTTTCAGTACATGCAGAATTAGACAGGAAAGGATATGTCAACACGGTTATTGGCATTAGGGAGGATAATACCCCCGGATCATCAGTGAAAGGAAGACCCCCAAAGTCTACAGTGGTTTAACTTCGTTTATAATAGTGGGAATTAAGACACAAACTGCTCTATTTCATGTACTTTGACTAATCTGCGTTTCCATTAAACGTTGCTATACAGAATTTAATTTCTGATGGCAACCTCGGAAAATAAATCCGCAGAGGCACCCTGAACTGGGTAAACCCCTTAAGTTGACTGTTCCTGTGAGTTCAGGAGTATAGTATTGTTTCTGGTTTTGTGTCAGGTAAGCTGTGAGGGCTTGTGCACCTTTACCAGACTTGGTTATTGTCTGAGTCTATATTTGTTATTAGGAAAGTTCAACTTCTGGTCTGATTTTAAGCTGGCCTTTCTGCCAGCATAACCTTGGTTTTCAAATAACATAAAAAATTAGTTTAATCTACGCAGCTCCCAGTTTTCACCTCAGAACTTCCTTTTTGATTGTTACAAGTAATAATTTGTAGTATTCTATGTCTTCTCTTTACCTTTGGGGGAAGTGGGTTGGGTTTCATCATCATCACCACCACAAACAACAAAATCGAAAAGCTAAATTCTTTCTTGTCTAATAATTGGCACTTGAAATGCTGTACTTCACATCATCCTGTAAAAGGATCTAGTAAACTTTCTTGGAATTTCTCACAAAAGTTGGCAGCAACAGGAACAAGCTCTCTCACAGAATATACTCTCTTTGACAGGCTCTCATGTCTGGAGGAATGGCCTTCAGAGTGAGGGAGGAGGAAGGACACATTGGAAATTGTAGCTGAAAATACCCAGAGTCAGTGAAGTGACTGATGCAGTGGTCAGATCTCCCATCCAGCATTTCTCTTGAATTGGAGCCCACCTCCCCCAACTGTGGGATCCTGAAGCTCTTGATGTGCATGTCCATTCTCCCCTTGTGGTCTTCACTGTGTGGTTTTATGGAAAGTCTCTAGTTCAATGATGTTTTGTAGCTGCAGCTCTCTTATTATCATAATCTGTGTTTAGGTTTTGGTGTATTTAGGTGAAAGCTGCCCTGTTCATGAGCTGTAGCACACGGAAGAGGTGGAACAAGTGAGGACTCATCAAAACTCAAATTCAGATATGCTTAAATGGCTCTGACTATGTAAAAAGTCTGGGTGTGCTTGCAACTCCCCCAGCTTACTACTCCAAACTTCATGTGGACTGTTGAGGGAAATTCTCATGGCTAATGAGGTATGATGAAGCCTAGGTTTAAGAAATAATAGCATTTGTTTTGAGAACAAAGTGAAGACAGGAAACCCAGTATACATAGTATGGGTCTACATTAGTAATAATGGCAATAAGTAATATCTCTAGAGTGCTTCGTTTGTTTAGCAATCATGTTGAGCAGTTTTGTGTTGATCATCACATTTACTCCTTTCACCAACATTGTAAGGTAGGCACTGTCATTTTGTAAATAGTGGCAGTGAGGTTTGGAGTGATCATGTCATTGGCCCACGGTCACCTAGCTTTTAGCCACTGGTGTGCAGAGTCAGTGGGAGATTACCTTGGATCACATGGGTGTTAAGTGGCACAGTGGGAATTTGAGTCTGGATTTTCTAGCTCAAAAGTCCCAAATCTTTAGTAGTACAGCGAACTGATGGTGACCATAACAGGAGGGTTAGAATCCTCTGGAGGAGAGAAATATAGACCTTCCATGTGGAACATCTGAAAAAACAGAAGGAAAACGCAGAGATAAGAAAAGCAAATATATTACCTGGGGGACAGAGAAAGTTAGAAATGTTTTACGTGCTGGAGAGGAGGAAAAGAGACATGATTAAATTAGAGAGGACAGAAAAACCAATGTCTACTATTTGTCCTGGGCAGGTCATTCTAGGAAAGAGAAAGATAATATTCTTTCAGGGATATTTCTAGGATATTTCTGAACGGTAGGAAAATTAGTGCTCAGATTGTCAGGTTTGGCCTAAGCCTGGTATAAGATCTCAGGAATCTAGTTTACAAGAACTCTTTCCTAGATATTCTGAGGGAGAATAAGATGTCAAAATTGAAATTTGAGTAGTTTTATCCTAAAACCAGAGAGAAATATAAACAAGGACTGAGTAATAGGGACATCCACATTGCAAGAACATACAAATGGAGTGGGACAATGAAATGTAGAAAAACCTGTTAGGAATCTGGTTATTGGTGCTACACTATGCCAAACTCAAAGGAGAAATGAGATTTTACTTATCATTACCTACCTGTCTAGTTTGTAGTCTAATGCCTTTATTACTGTAGTAAAGTCATTTGAGATTTTAAGGAAATTGACTTCCTGTACTGAAAAAGAAACCTTGAGTGGATGGGTGTTAAGAGACAAATAAAGGGGAAAGGTAATGATCCCACAGTCGTCTGTGGGTACCAATGCAGGACCATATACTGGTTGTTGGTGGTGGAATGTGAGCCAGGAGAGAATGCCAGTGAGTCATCTACAAGGTCCTTTTCATCATAGCAGACCACATGCTGGTCCAAAAGGTTGCTCCCAGTTCAAGTTTGTCCCATTGTCAAAAATGATTTAAAATGGACTCACTTTGACCTTTTCCAGAAGGGATAGATAAATATAAGTGCATGTGTGGCTTCCAATTTTAAGAAGCACAGGAGAAGAAGAAATGGAAGAAGAATATGGTTTCCTGTTTCCTGGCAAAAACGCTCTTATTCCTTTGTGCTGTGTGTAGAGAAAGGTACATGAGGAGTGGGTCATATAATGAAAACGGGTAGTTGAATTTATTTTAAAGGGGATCACCACCTATACTGTAATACAGACTATCTCTTGTGAAATTCTATGGTATTTTTGAAAGTAAAGTGTGAGGGCAAGCACAGTCTTATTTTCCATCTCTATATTGTGGGTCTCTTGTTAACATTTTTTTTTTTTTTTTAATGGGCAGGAGAAATTAGGATCCATAGACGTCAGAATTGGAAAGGATCTAGAGGGCAACCCTTTCCCTTGGTTTATGTCGAAATTACTGCTAGAAAGATAGCCAGTCCCCTTTTCAGCAAAGAACCCCCTAAGGTCCCCTCATAGTGCATTCAGATGCTTCATCATTTCATATATACACTGCATTTCTGTCTATTGGCTGAACTCCAGTTACTAAAGAAAATAATGTCATGTCAAATAGCTCCAATTAGGGACGCCCGGGTGGCTCAGCGGTTGAGCACCTGCCTTTGGCCCAGGGCGTGATCCTGGAGCCCCGGGATTGAGTCCCGCATCGGGCTCCCTGTATGGAGTCTGCTTCTCCCTCTGCCTGTGTCTCTGCCTCTCTCTCGCTCTGTCTCTCTCATGAATAAATAAATAAAATCTTAAAAAAAAATAGCTCCAATTAATAGAGGGCATTTCTTCCAGAGTCTTTCTTTTTTTTTATTTTTTTATTTTTTTCCAGAGTCTTTCAAATATTTCATAAGTCTTTTACCCTCAAAAAACTATATGAAAATATCATTAGCCTCACTTAACAGATGGAAAACAGTGTCCTAGAGACTTTTAAGCATTATCCTCAGTTATGCAGTATGACACTGCGAGAACTAAATTAAAAACAAAGAAAATTCTATGTTCAAGGCTTTCCTAGCAGACCCGTCACTTCTTGGGGCTAGTTATTATCTTTTTGAGTAAAGTACATGTTTGATTGTAACTCTATCTGTCCTTCTGTTTGTCTGCCTGTGAGTAGCTTATCTTTTAATCCATCAATTTATCTCCTTGCTATTTTTCTAACACACCATAAGTTAACCAATGTTGATAAAATTTCACCCTTACCATGAGAGCTACTTGAGCAGATTGAGATGGTTGTCATATTTTTCAAATATTACATGTAACTAACACTGCTGCTACTGTTTAAGTGCCATGATTTCATTCTTATCTGGAAATTGTACACATACCACACCTTCTGTCATGAGGGCTCCGCCTCCACTTATTAGCACTTTGGATATTTACACTGTCTCTTGGGAGGGTATTGATCATTTTTGTCTGTGTCACTCTTGAGGTTATAAAAACTGCCTTTCTGTTCAGAAGCTTGTTTTCTCACAGGTGTGTTTAGTATGTTTCCCAAGTCTGACTTCAAGAAACTGAAATCACTGATTCACTGAAAGATATTTAAATGTCCTGAAGGAAAATGTTGGAGTAATCGTGGAACAAATATGATTTTTTTCATCATTATCTTTATCTGCATGTAAATGCTCTTTCTTCTTTCAAATCCACATATTCCAACATTTTTTGCTGGACTATGTGAAAAAGTTCTCTTTCCTAAATGTAATGTACAAATCAAAAGCAACAGGATTCTTACTTGTTTTCTTTTTTGAAGTTTGCTCTCTTCATTCTCCCCTGAAGTATGTTTTTTTTATAGATTTTTAAAAGATTTTTATTTTTATTTATTCATCAGAGAGAGAGAGAGAGAGAGAGAGAGAGAGGCAGAGACACAGGCAGAGGGAGAAGCAGGCTCCACGCAGGGAACCTGACGTGGGACTCGATCCCAGGTCTCCAGGATCACGCCCTGGGCTGAAGGCAGCGCTGAACTGCTGAGCCATCCAGGATGCCCTCTCCCTGAAATATCTATTCTCTCAGGGATGTATTTATGGAGAATATTTAGTATTAGTTTCCTCTCCTATAAGAGAGCAGCTGAGAATTGCAGAAGTTAAAGCCATATCCTTATAGTTCTTTATTCTTTTTGCCACAGTTATCTTTTGGACAACTCATCCCTCTTTTCCCAAAGCATTAATATCATTCTATTGCTTCCTGATTTACAAAAATCAAGTAGGTTCTACAAATGTAGGTAAAAATGAAAATAATGCCTTTCATCTTGAAATATTTATTGTCTTCTTATGTCTTAAAAGGGTACACACAAATCATGTATGTTTTCCTCATTCTCCACTTTGCTAACTGCGCAAGAATGTGTTGAGTAGGGAGACAAAAATCAAGAAAGGAAAAGGAATGACAGAATAAAAATGAGGAAAAAAAGCAGAGTCACCATTTAGGATTGTGGTTCAGCCAGATGATACATTCAATTTAGTAGATTTAATTTGTGGTAATTTGTGAGGCTGAGTTCTGGATGATGGAAACAATATTTCTAGATTTTCAATGGGCATGAACTGAGTTTTAAAAAAAAGACTAACCAAATCTTTTAATTATATGCAAATGATCACAAAAAAAGGAAAGAAAAGAGGAATGGTTAGGTTGGTGTGGTAGGGTGCAGGGCTGGGGAAGATGAGAGAGTAGAGAGTAGGATGGTTTGCAAAATGACTTTAGGAGACTGTTTTTTTGAGGCTTTTGTTTCCCAGGTTGGATTTAAACAGTATTACATTTTTAGATGGAAAATTTACTTTATCCACAGGTGAAGTTAATTTCTCATGTCTGCAATCATTTTGTTATAATAATTTGTATCATAAGAGATGCTGTGATTTAGTTTAAATGTTGCTATCTTAGTTTTTACTTTTAAATATATCTTTTGGAGGTTTGGAAACACTGGGCAAGTACATTATTTCCAGATCCCTCTAAGGATTATTTCATTGGAAATCTGTAAGCCAATCAGTAAGCTTATTCTGACTATAGATGGCTCCCAGGATTTGAAGGAATGCAAAGATGAGGATTTCCATCAGGTTCAAGGCTGCTATCATTTTGCTTTGCCATCAAACCAGCAAACTCCTACAGGTAATGATATCTGTGACAGTTCCTCAAAAGAGTCTATACCCCAGAAGTTCCAGGTTTGGTGGTCATACAGCCCATGCAGAATGAGGAGTCTGCCAGGACAGAGGTATTTGAGCCATAATGCTGGGGTAGAAGCAATGGAGCCCTTGAATTATCCCTCTGTTACCATGTGCAAGAGTCCTGGCTGCCCCCTAGGATCCTACTTCTGTATTCTCTTTTTAAAAAATATTTTATTTATTTATTCATGAGAGACACACAGAAAAAGAGAGGCAGAAACAGGCAGAGGGAGGAGAAGCAGGCTCCATGCAAGGAGCCCGATGAGGGACTCGACCCTGGGAATCCGGGATCACGCCCTGAGCCAAAGGCAGACGCTCAACCATTGAGCTACGCAGGTGTCCCCTATGTCTGTATTCTATTTATTACTGGGTCATTGGCCCCTGCCAACCTGCTATGACCTATATAGATAGTGAAAGACAAAGATATGATATGTGGAGTTGAGGAATAGGGAGAAAACAACAAAAATCAACATTTTTTTTGTGAAATGAGAAAAACTTAATTCTCTCTAAAATACAGTGAATTGCTGATCTGGATAAAGTTTATTGATTTTAATTGATTTATTATGTCTGATTTCCTGCCAGACATCTGAAAACTATGAAATTGATGTGAATCTAGATCTTCAAAACAGCTAATAACCAAGCCGACTCTGATGTAATAGTCACTTTTTTTTTTAAATAACTATTAGGTGTTAGTTGATAAGTATTACTGTTGGGACACTGAGTGGCTCAGCAGTTGAGCTTCTGCCTTCGGCTCAGGGCATGATCCTGGAGTCCTGGAGTCCCAGGATCAAGTTCTGCATTGGGCTCTCTGCATGGAGCCTGCTTCTCTCTCTGCCTCTGTCTGTGTTTCTCAAGAATAAACAGATAAAATGTTTAAAAAAAAAAGGTAAATATTACTGCTGAGCTGAAAAATATCTCATTATTTTGTAAGTCATTGATTGTGGTTGTCATTATTATTTTGAACAATGGTTTTCTTTTTTTTTCTTTTTTTTTTTTTTAGGTTTTTGTTCTGGCCAGATTTTCATTCTTTATACTTGAATTCCAACTTATTTAAAAAAAAAAAAAAGCTTATACAAATAAGTCATCATAAGCTAAATCAGAGCTATCTAGTTAGAAGTAACATTAAACTTTATGATAGTGTTTTGTTTAATTTTTCACCCTTTTTAATTAAGAAACATGGTTTAAAAGAGTCACATAAATGTGAATATATTCTCTGTCAATATTCTGTTGTCCATATATAGAAAAATTAATATATATTTAAATATTCCCAATAGGAGGTCCATGTAAAGCATTATGATTTCAGATAGGTCATCCTTTATAAATGTGTGATAAACATTTATACACATATATACATATACAATATATCAACATTTCCTATAATTTCTATCTGCTTATAATTTTGACAACAAAAACAAATAAAGAATAGGATAAATAATAACTAGAATGGGAAAACTCTCCGACTCATATAGAGAACTGAAATATCAATCCTTTAAGTACTTCTAATTTATTTACCAAAGGTGTTTTCTCATTCCCTAGTGAACTCATGAAGTCCTTAAGCTCTAGCACAAAGTTTAACTGCACACTACATTCTATATAGGATAATACTTAAAATGTAAAAGTAAAGCTTTATGTTTTTACGAAAGCATTCTCTGAGTGTTGATGAATTGTAAAGAACAAACAATTTAGTTCAGACTCTCCCTGCCTCTCCTACCCCTAATCTCCTCATTCATAGAGGTGATTTTCCCATAATAGTAATAGCTAGTTAGAATATATATATATATATATTTTTTAGTTAGAATATATTTAATAAAGGATTGACTCTTAATTTAAATAAGAGCAAAGTCCCCATGGTAAGATTCTTAGTAAGGGTTGTGAGGGAGCTTTTTATTTTTTTCTCCCCAAGAATATCTTGGCACAGTTACACATAATTAAAAAGTATATGGCTTTATCTGAAGCTAACTCTTCTTTGGAATAATGTTGGTAAGAGTTAATGAAAACCTCCTTGTCTCAGACCAATTAAAAAAAAAGTGACATGGTCTTATATAGCAGAAAATGATGAATTGGAATATTTTTAGATGACGTATCCTGTGCCAATTCTAATCAGTAGAATGTTTTGGCACTGGGAAGGTAAAAATAATCCCTTTTCATTCATCTTAATACTTGATGTCGAAAGGCCTGGCCAATTATGCTACTGTATTGAAACTGTATTGAAACTACAACAAATTCAGAATTTATGAAGAATTTTTTTCTCCTTATAAACACAGTGTTCCATATAAACATTAACTGGCCTGGATTATATTCAGTATCTTTTGCCACTTGGTTTTTAAATGTATTTATATGAAAAGAAACAAGAAATCTAATTTGTTGTACTCTTGGATAAGAGCTGTGGGGAAGGATTGGCATTGAAAAACTTATCAAATATCCACACGACATAAATTTCTTTCAGAAAACATTCATCATACATCTTGATATCTTGGGGAAGGAGAAGTGTTCCCATTAAGTAAATTTGGGGAAGGCAAATGTGACAATGGGATAGGCTTCTTATTCTTATGAATATGTACTGTCATTATTTAAATCACAGCAGATTAGAATGAGTTTTTAGCTTTCAGCTTGACTTTGTAAGAAAGAGAGGAATCAACATGCTGTTGCATTCAGTCCTTGCATGCAATTCTAAAATACCTAATGAGAATCTTCCTTTGGGTCTGCCGAGGGGCTAGTTTCATTTCAGAGGACTTTAAAATCAGCTTCTGTGCTCCCACACCCTGATCTTCTGTCACCTGCTTGCTCACATTTAAATATTCTGTGACATACATTCCACAGTGAGAGACAAAATAATCAGAAGTCTGCTTCGGGTAACATTTTGGTATGAGTAATTTCCGTTTTTTAAATAAACATCTATAAATGACAAATTCCTTGCCTGGAAGGGTTACCATTAAGAGGGAAAAGACAAGTAGGGGAAAGCAGGTGAAAAGTGAACTTCAAACACTTTACAGCTTTGTCTAAGGTCAGATCTATTTACTCTCTCCTGGGCAGGGCAAACAGAAGGAAACAGCACATGCCAGGCAGCTGCCACTGAATGACTTCCATACCTTCTCCACTTGCGTTCTCACTATTTCCCCATGGCATTCTTGTGGTTTTCCCATTTTCCACAAAAGCAGAGAGATTTGGGAAGGTTAAATGACTTTTTCAAGATCTCATAGATTGGGATCAATTTCAGATCGAACTGAATCTCCAGAATGCATACTCTTTCTTTTGCAGCACAGTATCTCCCTAGCACAGAACAAAATCAGGTATGTTTAGTGGCAACCAGGCCACTTTGCTTCAGATTCGTTATGCCAGGTTTTTCTTCTTACCCTTTTCCCCCCCTTTTGGGTAGGGTAGACTTGTTTAAAACAGTTTAATTTTGTTGGGGAGGGGGGCTTGTTGATTTTAGCATCACTGAGAGATTCTGCTGATTGCTTGAGTTAGTGCGATAGCTTATGTATTGATGTGCAGAACCCTCTTCATTTTCCTGGCAAAAAGAAGGCATTCAGCAATGTTTGCCATGATAATAACATTACTTTTGTCTGTTTTCTAACAGTGTGCATACTGGGCTCTACAATATATGTGGAAATTTCTGTGGGATCATAAGATGTTGAGATTGGAAGATACTCAAGGAACATCCAAACAACCCTCTTTTACAGATTAGAAAACTGAGGCCCTGAAAGCCTTAAATGAATCATCTAAGATCACATGCCTGGTTGTCAAAATTGTTGGGACAGTTACTCAGTGCTCTTTTCTGGTACACTTTTTCAGGGCATTGCCATACAATCTCTCATTTTAGTATTTAACTTGATGAAGTGGCATGAGGTGAGGCTCTATTACTCCATTTATTTTCTCATTTTTTTTAGCTTGTTCTTCTGATGGAATATAGTAGGTTGAATGGTAGTGCCCCGAAATATATGGCTCCATTTTAGTCCCTAGAACTTGTGAATGCCAATTTATTTGGTAAAATTGCCTTTGCAAATATAATTAAGTTAAAAATCTTGAGATGATGAGGTTGTGCCTGGGTGGCTCAGTTGATTAAGCACTTGCCTTAGGCTCAGGTCATGATCCCAGGGTCCTGGGATCAAGCCCCATGTTGGGCTCCCTGCTCAGTGGTGAGTCTGCTTCTCCCCCTCCTCCTGTTCTTTCTCTTTCTCTCAAATAAATAAATAAAATACTTAAAAAAATCTTGAGATGATGAAATCCTCCTGGATTATCTGGATAGATCTTTAATAAAGTGATTTTGACAGAAAGACAGAAAAAAATTTGAGACTGAATGACGAGGAGAAGATGTTGCAAAGAATTTGCTACATATTGAATTTGCTCATATATTGAAGACAATATGAGCATGGAGACAGAGATCAGAGTGGTGTGGCCAGAAGTCAAGGAAGCAAAGGAGTGTGGACAGCCACGGGAAGATGGAGGAGGAAAGGAAGATTTCTCCCCTAGAGCCTCTGGAGGGAATACAGTCCTGCCAACACTTTGATTTTTGACTTTTGGCTTCCAAAACTGTGAGAGAATAAATTTCTGTTGAAGCCACCCAGTTTGTGATAATTTGTTATAGGAGCCACAGGAAACTAATATATTGAAGGGGAGAACTGATATTATAGAACTGATGTTTCATATGTAAAGTATATATATAGCCTATATATAGCCTGTATATATAAATATACTGATATGTAAATATATAGTTATATATAAAATTATATACAGAGTATATAAAAACATATATTTATGTATAACCTATATTTATTTTATTTTTATTTTATTTTTAAAACGATTTTATTTATTTACTCATGACAGACACAGAGAGAGAGGCAGAGACACAGGCAGAGGCAGAAGCAGGCTCCATGCAGGGAGCCCAATGTGGGACTTGATCCCGGGTCTCCAGGATCAGGCCCTGAGCTTAAGGCAGACCACTGAGCGACCCAGGTATCCTTATAATCTATATTTATATATCACATCCTGGAACTGATGTCTTTTGTATCATTGCTGACTTTACAGACTCTCAGGGCATGTGTTGGTGGCAATGGATAGTTGAAGAGATTCAGGGACAGAAGAGTGTTCTTGTTCTAATATAGACAGGCAATAATGACCTTTTGGCAAATGAGAGGGATTTTATAAGAAAACTTCTCTCTTGGGATGCCTCAGTGGCTCAGCGGTTAAGTGTCTGCCTTTGGCCCAGGGCGTGATCCTGGAGACCTCGGATCAAGTCCCACATCAGGCTCGCTGCATGGAGCCTGCTTCTCCCTCTGCCTAAATCTCTGCCTCTCTCTGTGTGTCTCTCATGAATAAATAAATAAATTTTTTTTTTTTTAAAAGAAAACTTCCCCCTCAAAGGGCTTGGGAACATCAAGTCGAATAAAGTGAAGGCATGAGAGAGGGGCAGACCATCCCCTGTTCTGTATTTACACTTTTAGTCGTGGGGCCCTCACATTGCTTCCTGGACATCTGTGAGCCCTTCTCACCAAGCTCTCCAGCTTGAGAATGCTCTTTCCTTCTTCTCACCTTTCTTCAATTGGTCTCATTTCCTTAGGGCTCTTTTCCTGGAGCTAACCCCCACCTTTACATTCACATGTTGTAAGGAGATAAATCCTGTTTATAATCATCGTTTTTTTAAATAAAGATTTTATTTATTTATTCATGAGAGACACAAAGGGAAGCCCAGAGACATAGGCAGAAAGAGAAGCAGGATCCCTGCGGGGAGACCAATGTGGGACTCCATCCCAGGACCCCGGGATCTGAGCCAAAGGTAGACGCTCAACGGCTGAGCCACCCGGGTGTCCCTGTTTATAACTCATCTTTACCCCATTTTAATCACACTTATGTTTTACAGCTGATTTTGGTTGCAATAATGCCAGCAGAGAAGTCAGTGGGGACTTCCTGCAGGTTCCACCCCAGCCAAAGGGGGAGATATTTTGAAGAGAGAACATTCCTCCTGTCCTTCCTGTCGTACCCATCAAGGCCAGCCCAGTTCGTGAGCAGCACTGTGTGTTGGGATTTTCTTACAGCCTTGGCTGTATTGGGAAGAGAAACCCTAAATATAGAAGAAAAGAAACTCTTCCATCTGGGCTGGACTTTCCAGGAATTCCTATAAGTGATACAATGTTGCTTTGCCTTCTGGTGAGTCTTCTGCTTGGACATGATTTTCTTTTCTCTCCTGTTACTTAACTTTTCTGTGCCTCAGTTTCCTCATCGGTAGAATGGAGATAACAATGGATAACAATGGTACTTTATGGGAAAAGCTTCTTATGAGGATCAAATGAGTTAATCTAGGTAAAGCTGCTAGAGCAGTATCTAGCACATAGTGAGAACTCAATAAGTGTTAGCTATTAGTATTTATTAGAGAGAAATCTCTCCCTTGAGTCCTGGTTTCTGTGAGGAGTGATGGTCTCTATGTACTCCCAACCTTTGGACCAATTCCTTCTTCCTCTTGGTGACGTGTTTGTCTAGTGATAGCCATTACTCAAATTTCCTTGCTTGTGGGGAACTATTCTATTAAAAGTCCTGTGTGTGAGGGGAGTTGGTGTGCTTCTTTCCACTCTCTGCTTAGAGAAGTGGAGGCAGTGACCTGGGTAAGAGTATGTGCCTCATGGTCTCACACTTTTCTTTAGGTAGGCTGTTCTGACAATGAGAGTAAATATTGGGAATGAACAAACTCATTTCAGTTCTCATGATAAGCTAAGTCTTCTAACCCAGTCTGCATCAGGAGTAAAGTTGGTATTTTTGTTCAGTAGGTGACTCTTTTTGTCTTACTCTTTGGTTCAGTTGAGGTTCCTCAAAAAGCTACTGTGATTATTATTGTCAGAAAAATTGGAGGCCAGGGTGGATGGAGTCTGGTGTGAAGGAAAAACATCCTTGTCTCAGTATGTGTTTCAAAGGCTTCCCGGGGTTGGAAGGCAGAGTGCATGGCTGAGGATCCCTGCTCCCCTCTTCCACCAAATCATCCACTGAACTAACTTGTTCTCTTGTCTTTCTAAGATTTGCTAAGTTAATCAGCAATGAGAGAACAACTGAAGTCACTCCTTGTTTAAGCCTGTGTGGTCCCCTGAATGAAGCCTTTAAAGACACACCAACAATTCCATGCTGCGGAATGAGAAAACTGTGCAGTGGAGGGATCACAAACAGAAGATTTTTATTCCTGAGCAAGCAAAATGAAAATTCAGCAAACAAATCAAAGAATCAAGATAAAGACCTAAAAGATGAAATGGGAACACGAACTATATAACAATGAACATAAAACAAAATCCTCTCAACACTCTGGCAATTACACTGGTCCTGTGGTGAGTCAAAGTGAGCAAAATACTGAGCAAAATACTCCTAGAGGGAAGTGTTCATTCTTGTAGAAATACGAACATCTTGCATCTATATATTTCATTGTACTGCACCAAATGCCCTCACATCTGTTTCCTTATATTATTTTTATGTGAACTCTGTAGTGTTTGTAGGGGATTTGCTCCCCTTATTATAGATGTGAAAGAAAAAAAAGAACCTTCGGGAAGGAAAAAATCATCTGAGCTACAGCTGGTCAGATGATGGGTGTCTGATCCAACAATAGACGAAAGTTCTTTTTAATCACACAACCATTTCACCACTTTTGGTAATGGTTGGTATGTTACTTAAGCTACTTCTTCTTTTTTAATATTTTGGGGACTATGAAATCTGTGCTCCAAATTATGAGAGTGAAAGAAATCTTTCGTTCTCTACCATTTTGGATACACATGAATTCTTCTGCCAGGGCGTGAATTCAGAGGATTTCCCTTCATAGGTTTATAAATGGGAGATATGGATTTGCCCCTTTTAATAGTGATTCAGAGTAAGAGGATTTGTCTCCCTAATTAGACTCAAGGGAATAATAAAACATGGATTTATTGATAAGTGTAGAAGTTGTATGCCTAGGAACAGAAAAACTGAAGACCTGAAATTAGTTGGCTGTTGGTTTTATTACAAAAACAATCTTATTTTTAGGATTAACACTAGAGCCCACAGAAATGGGGGTCACTGAAGAAACGAACTTGGTACTTTAAGTACAAAAGTACATGTATTTGAGAAAGTGGTAGTCAATTTTTACCTCGCTGGACTTGTCCTCACAATTAGTAAATGGGATATCACTAGCAGGTTGTGGTGGAACTTCCACCTATCAAGGTATCAAGACATGTTTTCCTCACTCACTACTTGGCAAATATCCTCTGCTTGCTTGTTCCTTGGGGCACAGTTCCAGAGGATACTGTATTCTGTGGTTGTGGTTGGCAATATCTGACAAGTATTTTCTGAATCTATCTTCGGTAGAGGCTTCTGACAGTTTTTCTCCCCACTTCCCAGCACTTTTTTCATTTCTGGATTTCTTTGTCTTTGCTTTTTTGTCTCTAGTAGGGAATAAGGGTGACCCACTACCCTGGCTGGCCTACTGGGGCTTGTTTCCTGATCTCATTCCAATGAATTCTATTTCATAGAGCAGATTTTCCTCCTCCATCTCCTTTCTGCTACACTAAGCTAACTCCCCCAGTTAATGCCATGGTCTGTAATTGACTCTGAATGTTACCATTATGGGAGCTCCTGAGGCATGTCTTTCTTCCATCAGCTCAGATGAGATGCCCGGTTACTACTCAGCCTTAAGTTTCAATTGTCAAACAGTTGTTCTTCAGTCACATTTGGAGGTAAAACGAACTGCTCATTTCCTGCTGGGACGGAAGCTGCTGCTGCTTCTGTTATCTCCCAAGTCCACTTAGTTCCTTCCTTCTTTAGGATGCAATCCCCCTGTTACTTGAATCATGCTCCTTTGCTTTCCGTTCATGTCCTTACCCCAATGAGATACAGGGGGATAGTACCTCAAGAAAGGATTAGCAGTCAAGGGAATTGGAATGACTGTTATACTGGCCAATAAATGTAATAGTTTTTTAACTGGTACATTTGGTGGAGACATCACAGTATTCTATGGAGATCAAACAAGCAAATTAGGTAATAATTAGGGAAAAGAAATCCAAAGGGAAACAAGTGTAAAAATATGCTCACTTCAGAGATTAGAGTAAATTCAGGCCTGTGCAGGCATTGTTTTTTTTTTTTTTTTTTTTTTTTTTTTTATAGAACATAGCAACTCAGGATGTTTAGTTCTTCAAGAACAATCCTGGGCAGTTATTTCGCCATTGGAGCAGAGATGTTTTTGTGTTCTTCAATACCACTTTCCGATTCTTCTTCAGTAATGGAATCCTTAAATTTTAGGGGGGCAAATGCCCACCCAGAATAGAAACTAGAATTCCTAGCTTCCCTTGCAGCTAGGTTTGCCATATGACTAAATTCTGGCAATGAGATGTAAATGGTAGTGATATGAACAGTTTTCAATAAGTTTTGTTAAAAGAAAAAGCTATATTCTTCTGTTTATCTTTTTACTTTCCAGGTATTTGGGATGCAGAAATGGTGGTTGGAGATAGAGTAGTTATTTTGCTTCATGAGGCAAATTTAAGAATAGAGGCCATTCTCTTATATAAACAAGATAGAAAGAGTTTGAGTCCTTGATACCCTGGCCTATATATGAGCTATATTGACATTGTCCTCCTACTTGAGCTTTATCTTGAGAGAAAAATAAATTATTCTTGGTTACGCTGCTATTATTTTGAGAGCTTTTTCATTTATAGCCAATCATAATATTAACTACTTAGCTTATGAGAGTATAGTGCATTGAATTTTGTGCTCTAGAGAGATATATTCAAGTCCTACCCCCAGTACTCATGAATGTGACCTTTTTTGAAAACAGTCTTTCTAGATGCAATTAAGGATATTGAGATGAGATCATTTTAGATTTTGGATGGGCTCTACATCCAGTGATGTGTCCTTGTAAGATGGAGACTGGAGACAGAGAGAGACTCAGGGAAGACGACCATGTAAAGACAGAGACTGGAGTTATGTCGCTGCAAGCCAGAGTGTCAGAAGCTAGAAGAGGCAAGGAAGGATTTTCCTCTAAAGTGGAAAATTTGGCAATTTTGGACTTTGGCCTCCAGAACCATGAGAAAATATATTTCTGTTGCTGTAAGCCACCAAGTTTGTAGAATTTGTTATGACAGTCCTCATAAATTAATATAAAGGATCACACTTATTTGTTTAAACGAACACATAGATGATTCATTTAAGTCATTAAATTATAATTTAAACACACTACTGGTGATTTGTTTTGGGGCACCATATTTGCCGAAGGAAGGCTTGGAAGAAGTCATTAAAACCAATGAATCTGTCATTTAGCAAAAAAGCCATTTGTTCCCAGAGTATATTTATCTTCCTGGGATTCTTCATAGGACCGATCTTATTAGCGTATCAGAAATCCATCATACTTGTATGTAGGTATAAGTTTCTCTTTGAAGATTTATCAACTGGCTAAAGATCATCAATGAAAATCAAAGCAACATTTTCCTTAAAATAATACTGCCTTTCCTGGGCAAATGGATGAGTGTTTCATCCTCTTCAGAAGGAACTCAGGTTCTACAATAACAAAGACAGCAATTAGGTTTGGCAATAAAAGAGAATGATTACAAACACTGCTTGTAATTTTGCAGAACAGCCAGCACTGTATTAAAAAATTAGTTATTAAAAGGAACAGTACAGCTGAGTATTTTTTTTTTTTTTTTGAGGGAGAGAGTGAGAGAGAATGTGTGTGGAGGGGGAGGAGCAGAGGGAGAGAGAGAATATAAGTAGGTTCCATGCATGGAGGGGAGCCCCAGATAGAGCTGAATCTCACAACTCTGAGATAATGGCCTGGGTCCAAATCAAGAGTCAGATGCTGAACCAACTGAGCCACCCAGGCACTCCAGTACCACTATTGACATGAACTGTTCTACTAGTTAGTATGAATAAACTTTAGGTGACAACGGTGTGTGTGTGTGTGTGTGTGTGTGTGTGTTTGTGATTTATAAATATATGCTTTATTTTCATAAACACTTTATTAAATGATTCCACTAATCATTTCATAGTTTCTGAGCATTTGACTCTTGAAATGTCTCCTGGTAGGTTAAGGAGGAGCACTCATTCCCTTTAATTGAGGTAAATTGGATTTTGTCACTCTCCCTCACCTCCTCTCCCCATTTCTAAATATCTGAAAGCTTCTTATTGTACTTAGAGCATACTATATAGTTCTTAACACAACCGGACCCCCTAACCATGTGGGCCCCTCAGCCTAGCCCCTTCTCCCACCTCACATTGTCCCAACCACAGCTCCTTTTTTTCAGTTCCCTGAACAAGCCTAACCCTTTGTCTCAGCATGTTTGCACGTGCTGTTCCTCTGTCTGGAAAACTCTTTCTCCAGCTCCTTGTCTAGTAAATTCCCATTTATCCCCCAAATCTCAGCTTATATGTAATGTCCTCAGGCAGGCTTTTACTTCATGCCACTTATAATTTATAATATTTTGGTTTACTTTTTAAATAGCCTTTGTTTACTTGTTAAATGTTTGCTTTTTGTTCCATAATCTCCCTAAAGAAAGGGACTATGGCTCCTGCTCAGTACTCTTTACCTCCTCTCTGTATGTAGTAGCATGGGGGATGTAGCAGGCACTCAGCAAATATTTGTTGAATAAGTGAATTAAAACATTTTTACTGAGGATACTGGATATACCTTAACATCTCAAATAGCAACTTTATGCTAAGGAAAGAAATCAAGTTAAAATGGGGAAAATCTAGGTTTATGGTATAGAAGAACAGTGTTTCTCAGTCCTGGCTTGTCATTATAATCACCTAAGAAGCTTTTTAAAAATGATGATATCCAGGCCGCCGCCGCAGAGACCAAGGTGGCCGGGAGACTCGCTGCCTTCCTCAAGGACGCCTGGGCCAAAGAGCCGGTGCTGGTTGCGTCCTTCACCATGCGGGGCCTCGCTGTGATTCTGCCCATCTTCAGTCCCTTCACCAAATATGCCACCATGATCAACCAGGCCACACCCCACAACTATCCAGTGCCCCTCCGAGATGATGGGAACATGCCCGACGTGCCCAGACACCCCCAGGACCCCCAGGGCCCCAGCCTGGAGTGGCTGAAGAAATTGTGAGCACCTCTGGTGACATGGAGGTGGCCTCTTCCCTGTAGTCAATAAAATGCATAGAGTGACCCCAGAAAAAAAAAAAGATGATATCCAGACGACATCCCGAAATTCTGATTTATTTGCTCTATGTGGCCTGAACATTTTTTAAAAATGGATTCTAATTCTGATATGTAGCCAGGATAGAAAACCACTGGTACAAATTCTGGGTGGTAACTAATAATAGGACAAAGCCTTCTTTCCTCTGATACCTTCTTTCATTTCATTGCTATTAATAATTTCATTCTAAGTCTTTTGAATGAAGATGGTAATGATTGGAAGGAAGAAAGATAAAAATATAAATCATAATATTTTGCCAGTTAGCGTGACATAAACATATGCAGCATATTTTGTGTTGTGAGATGCAAAATGCCTTGCCATAAATTGAAATTATATTGAATAAACAGTATTGTACTTTGGGATTAAAAAAGTAATTTTTGGGACCCTTGGGTGGCTCAACATTGAGCATCTGCCTTTGACTCAGGTTGTGATCTCAGGGTCCTGGGATTGAGAACTGCATTGGGTGAGCCTGCTTCTCCCTCTGCCTATGTTTCTGCCTCTCTCTCTCTGTGTCTCTGGTGAATAAATAAATAAAATCTAAAAAAAAAAAAAAAAAGAAAAAAGGAACTTTTGTGACTCTTAGCAGGAACAGGTATGTAAGCCTAAGTTCTGGGAAAACAATAAAATGTGTCCGGAAGATCTACCTTTTCTTTGATTACTTATGCAAGAAATTGATCTCATTTGGGGAAGGAATGTCTACATTTCTATCTTTCCATAAATAAAGCCTAGGGCATTCCTATGGAGTAAGATGTTACAGTGCTGGAATTTCTTAGCTTTATCTGTACAAATGTTCTTGAGATGGGTAGGAAACATGCTGTGTTGTGAAATGAGCAGCTTGCTGTGTGGAGAAATGTGAAAAATGAGGACATTCAGATTGTCGTGGGAGTTCTGGCTTAGATGCCCTGTCTCCCACGCTTGCCCACAGCTCCATTATAGCAATCACCTGATTATATCGTACTTATATGTCAGTATGTCTTTCCACTAGTCTTCAAGCTCTTGGAGGTCAGAATGATACTTTGGCATCCCCAATACTTTACACACTTCCTGGTGCAGAGTGGGCACTCACTTGCAATTTCTGAATAAATGGACTTTTGAGTCTGATGGACTTGACTTGTGTTAGGATCCTGGCTCAGTCAAACCAATTAACTTTGAGTAAGTTCCTTTGTTTCTTAGGATGGTTATTTCTTCATCTGTAAACTATAGATATCTTTTAAATTGTTACAAGACTGCTTGTCTTAGCCAGATCTGATAGATTGCATCATTGGCTCGGTTTCTTGACCTGTTGCCTATACCCAGGCCCTTTACCACATAACCCTGCAGTTTCTCACTAGGTGTGCCTCTTCCCCTCTTGGATTCAGTCATATGGCTTGCTTTGGTCTGCGAGATATTAGTTGACGTGACTCAAGCAGGGGCTGTGGTGCTTTTTACACTTATGCCAGCCCTGTAAGAAGAACTTCCCTCACTGATCCTACAGTCCGAGTTCCATGGTTACTACACAGTACACGTGGGGTTGACTTGAGCCCAGCCTGCAGCAAGGAGCTATGGCCAGTCGGACCCCCAGCTAGCAGCAGAGCCATCTCAGCAGTCACAGCTTGAAGCACAGCTGCCCAGCCCACTGGCAAAGAATGAAATGCTGTTTGTCACATGCCACTGAGGTGTGGTAGTTGTGTTATGCAGGAATAGTTAACCAGTGTACCGGTTTCCCAGCAAGCAGACAGACCAAAGCAGAGCCACGTGTCACTCCTCTTACCTAGAGCTGTGATAAGGGAGTGCAACCCTCGGGAAACAGGAGTGATGAGGGAGGTGGGGCAAATACGAGGGGATGCTACTAAGCCTGTGTCTACTTGGTGTACAGACACTCTTGTGACACTGCCTTCTGAAAGGACACGTGAACTGTTGTATCATGGGGATGGCAAAGGGAAAACAAAATTGTTTTTGTTTCGTACCCTCCATTTATCAAATGTTTACTTCATGGGTATTAATTCCTTTTCACTTCCAGTTGCTCCTGTGAGGGTGGTGAACAAGTCCTGGGCACCTGGTGCCCCGGGATGAGGGGTGAGGGTTAATGATCCTGAGGTTAGCAAGTCCTCTTGTGAAAATATCATAGTGATGCAGATGAAACCAGGCTCCTGTGCTCCCAGGCCCAGCAAGCAGGTCTGGGGGCTCTGCTCAGGCTGGGTTTCCAGGAACTTAGGCTGCGTGTGTAGTAGCAACTGTCCCAAGGTTGCAGAACATGAAGGTGTGGGACACTAGGGTCAAGGGTAGAACAGGAAGTAAAGGAACTGGTAAAGCCTCCAGACTGTGAGAGGTGAGGAGCTGTGAGTGATGCTGAGGCACAGGATACCCAGGTGTCTGGGAGGAGCCCTAGCGGACGTGGAGGGAACAGGCAGCTGAAGCCCAACAGGTGCTTTAGGATCCCAGAGACAGCTGACGCTCAGAGGCTCAGAGGTGACATACAAGAGGTGGCTGACACTGTGCTTTCATTCATGGTAGCTATTATGATTAATACACTTTGGCGGAACTGATTGAAATCAATTTCAGTTTTAAAGATAATCCATGAAAAGCAGGTCTTTATGTTTTGCCGTTTTCAGAAGTGAAGTTTTGGTTGGAAACCAAGCAAGCACTGGCTGTTTCTTCTCTCCTTTTGTTTTTAGTACTCTAGTTATTTGCCTTGTAACATCTCTAACGTGTTATCTTATTTTGTAAATATATTTCTACATAAGGTCCTTGGAGGTTCTCCAAACGTTTCATATATGAACTAAACCCTTGAGGTTTTTTTTTTTTAATATTATAACTCCAAGTGAAATACTCAACAAATAAAGAAAATAAGAATTTTGGGTGACATTGGAAATCGAATGCTTTACTAATACTTTTAGTAGAGGTGAGATTTAGGACAGTGGTTGCAGATAATGATTTTATAGGAAATTTCTTGAAAGCACTAATTTTGATGAATTTATAGCCAGATTTGTTCACAGAGTTCTAACAACAGGGAATGTGATAATAAAGTTTAGGAAGAAGCACAAAGAAAATATTCATGGTAAATACGTTGATAAGCAAGGTTTTTTTAAAAATTTTTTAAAAGATTTTATTTATTTATTCATGAGAGACAAACAGAGAGAGAGGCAGAGACATAGGCAGAGGGAGAAGCAGGCTCCACGCAGGCAGCCCGAGTGGGACTCGATCCCCGGACTCCAGGATCACTTCCTGAGCCAAAGGTAGCTGCTCAACCACTGAGCCACCCATAAGCAATGTTTTTTTAGACCCAATGTTCCTGCTGGTCAGGTGGAATTAATTTAGTGTTTCTCACTAGCAGGGATTTAGAAAGAGAAGGTACGTGAAATACTAAAATCTAGAGGACAAAGATGCCTACTTCTGAGAAACATGGATGATATCACTATGGGGCTGATTACTTAAATCTAAAACTTATATAAGCCTGGAGTAAATGGGAGACAATAAAAGAATTTAAGTGCCAGATGCATCTTAAACCTATTTTGCTGGTTCCACATCAATTTCTTAAAAAGCCCCACCCCACACCAAACTTGCCAACTGTTATTGGAAAACAAGTGTGGTATGGGAGTGTTACATTTTATATACTGAAGGAGAAAGATAATACTTATTTACCGACATTTATGGATAATATAATCCTAAGAGCACTTAAATTAAATGTTAAAGTTAATCCTCTTTACATAGTAAATCTCATCAGAATTTGGATGAGAGGACTTAAGGCTAAAGTAAAGTCTTGGGCACTAAATTAATATCATTTCCTAGAATTCCTCATAAATGAGTAACCGAAAAAAGAGAAAAAGAACTTTCCATAGGATACATGCCTTTGGGGGCAGCCCCGGTGGCGCAGTGGTTTGGCGCCGCCTGCAGCCTGGGGTGTGATCCTGGAGACCTGGGATCAAGTCCCACGTCGGGCTCCCTGCATGGAGCCTGCTTCTCCCTCTGCCTGTGTCTCTGCCTCTCTCTCTCTCTGAATAAATAAATAAATCTTTGTAAAAAAAAAAGGATACATGCCTTTGGGGCTTGTTTTAACTGGAAATTCTTCATTAGTAGCTATGTAAGGAAGAGGTATGTAATGTGGACTTTTTCCCTGCTGAAAACTATGGATATTTACATTTATTTAAATAGGTTTTTTTTTTTTTCCCCCTGCGTAGATCTTAAAATATCTCTTTTCTTTTATGTTTATTCTCACTCCCCACTACTGCCATGAATGATTCAGTCCCTGGTAAGGCACAGATTCCGTAGCTCTGAGAAGGTAACTTGTAAAGAGTTGGTGCTTAGAGGTGGTTAGCTGACTAGATGGCACTACAATGTAGAGGAGAGTGAATGATCCTGAGGTTAGCAAGTCCTCTTGTGAAAATATCATAGTGATGCAGATGAAACCAGGCTCCTGTGCTCCCAGGCCCAGCAAGCAGGTCTGGGGGCTCTGCTCAGGCTGGGTTTCCAGGAACTTAGGCTGCGTGTGTAGTAGCAACTGTCCCAAGGTTGCAGAACATGAAGGCGTGGGACACAAGGGTCAAGGTAGAACAGGAAGTAAAGGAACTGGTAAAGCCTCCAGCTAAGGGAGCTGGCAAAGAATGAAAACGGAGAGCTGGAGAGAATTGTTGGGTGTGGATCAGACAACAGGCAAAACTGAATGAGCAGGTTTGGGAGGTGGGGGCTTGAAAAGGTTTTTGAGGCTGCATGGCTGTGTCTGAGCCTGCTTCAGACAGTTAGGTCCTGTCAAGCAGGAGTTCATACACTGTGCTGGATGGCATAGTATCATGTGCTTTCTCGCACCTTCCCTTTTCTCTTGATTAGCCAAAAAGTATTGAAAGAGAAGGGTGGGGATGGTCTCTCAGGAGGGTCTGGGTTTATGACTGTGCAACACAGCTCATCCACAGCCCATTGGGACACTTCCATTGGGAGACCCTTTCTGAAAACACAGCAGAAATAAATGTCTTGAAATGAAAGGGGGAAAAACGTTTTCACGTTCAAACTCTAAAGTAGGAGATTTTTATGCATTTTTCCATTTCCCAAGCCATTATGTGCTCCTTTACATGCTTGATCTGATGGGAGAACTGCCTTCCTCTGAATTTGGTGACCCATGGTGCTCTCCGGTTAGAGGAAGTTGCAATGAGAGAAGCAACACAGGTGGAATGTCAGTACAACTGTGATCATGACTGTCACCACAATGACCACCATGAACACTGCTGAGGCCAATGGTACCATTAGGAATAAGGCCTCAAGTGCCAGAAACTACCCCCACTTTAAAAAATGTATATATGCTTAAGGGCATTTCATTCAAGTACAACAATACACGGTGTGAAGTTAAGTATATTAGTGACTTGTTAAATCACCCAAAACTCTTTTCATTCCTTTCCGAGAGTCATTTTTAGGCTTAGATGGGCACCGGGTGATATTCAAAACTTTCAACAGACTACATGGTGTGGGCACCGGCTATCGGAAGAGATCAGCTGCAGGGCTTCAGCAGGGGAACGCCCTGGTCTGTCTGGCCTTGCCTCTGCAGCTGCAGGATTGGAGTGGGGAGGGCAGGAGTGCCGGGGTAGGAGAGGGAGCATCAGGGGTGGCCATCGCAGTGAGAGGACACTGTGGGAGCTCAGAGCATCAATTCTTTACCTATCCATATGGAAGTATTTGCATCCTGTACCAACAGAGCTGGCCCTGCAAGCTGGGTAGCCTTAGCCCTGCCTCTGGAAATGGCTTGCTTGTTCTCATCCTATGTCACTTTAATGACATTCCTGGGCTCTTCAGAATTCTGCTTAACTGGACTATTTATGTCCTCATTTCCACAGCAGGGGCTGTTTTTGTTGGCTTCTGAATGAGAAGTTAACCACCCCCCCCACTTTCCCCCAAAAGCATTCATATGGAGATGTTCATTCAAAGTGTGGCCTGAAGACTGTGAAATTTCTTACTTCACTCTCTGGTTTTGGATCAGTCATATTAATTCTTTGTATTTACAGAGATTTGAAAATCGGACATATCCAAAATGCTTTGAGATCTTCAGATGGTTGTTAGGAACCGAATATATATAAAAAAAAGGACTCTTAAAATTCTCCTAACAAAGTCTAGCTCCCCACAGAATGGCTTGTGTGAGGAGCTGAGAGAGCGCTAACTGCCAACATGTGTTTTTGTTGAAATGTATTTGCTAATGTAAACAACTCATGCCTGCCTGTGGCACCCAACACTGTCACGTGAGGCTTGCATGATACTCAGAGAATGCTGCTTTCACAAAGATTAATACACATAAATCTGTAACTCATATTTCTGTGCTCACATGTGTCTCATGCAATTAAAGAGAGAGGGAACTCATTTACATTAGGCCAGCACTCTGAAAGCTTTAGCATTTGATCACTAGAAACAGAAGGAAAATAAAATCAATGAAAAATATAAGAAAAACTCAGAAAAAAAGAAATTTAATAAGTTTCCCCCACCCTACATCATTTAGCTTAAATTTATTTGCTATGGCCATCATTTTTTTTCAAATGCAAAATATGTTTTTTAAGTAGTTCCATGTTCATTGCTTCTAAGGTTTGGGAGGTGTTTTGGATGTTCACCTAGATTGATCATAGTTCGTAGACTAACAAAATATTTTAAGGCATTGATTCTCAAACTTGAGCTTTTGCCAGAATCACCTGGAAGCTTCTTAAACAGCAAGCCTGACCTCACCCTCAGAGTTTTGGCTTTTGGATCTAGGGTGGGGCCTGACAATTTGCATCTCTAACAGGACTCAGGTACTGCTGCTACTCCTGCTGCTCCTGCTCACCTCCAGGACCACACTTTGAGAACCACTGAAAGGTTACCAACTTTGCCTGTATAGTAGAATCATGTGGAAAGCTTTGACACGAAACTCATGCTGGGGCTCCAACCCCAAGACTTCCAGTTTGATTAGTCTGTAGAAGGTCCTAGGGATTTGGTAATGTTTAAAAACTTTCCATCCTAATGTTCAGCCTAAAGATGAATCACTACTACGGGATTTGTTATTGCATAGTTTCTGCCTGAATATTAAATTATTTTGAGTCTAGGAGTAACTTCTACATTCTGCATATAACCAGCTAAATGCTTTTTTGAGCAACTGTAAAATTTGGTGGAAGCCAAACTTATTTAAAAAATAAATGTGAACACATTAATATCACAATTGGTAGCTACTTTAGGAAAATCACAATTTTCCATTAATCCAGGCATGGAGCTGAGAGAAGGGTGGAGACTGGAGTGTTACCCCTCCTTTCTTTACATCACCTCCCCCCCCCCCCCATCTCTAGTTTCTGAGCCTTCTTCCGATCGTCCAGTCTTTTGTTCAAAGGTCAATTGGCTGACTGCTGGAGCTGTCCTCCAGACAAAAGGTGATATGAACAGAAAAAAGCTGAAGAATAGCCACAAGAGGGCTCGAGGGCACCCCCTGGAGGTGGAGTGATTTATTGTACAGGGCGTGGGTCTGGGAGTCAAATGACCAGTGTTTAGATTCTTACTACTTTCTCAGTCTGATGGCTCTGTGATCTTAGGAAAATCACTTAATCCTGTTAAATTTCGCTTTTCTTAACCATAAAATAGGGATAATGTCTACCTCTTGTGAGTTTGTTTCAAGGATTAAATAAGACAGCCGGGATAGGACTTTGATTTCCTTGTTGGCCACTGACACCAGAATGCCTAGAATAATGCCAGCACACAGAAGACACCTGATGGGTTTTGGCGAAATTGAAACAAACTTTGTGAACTGTAAAGTGTTATCTAAAGAGGAGAGGTCCCCTAAGTGAACCTGCTTTCTAACCTCCAGCTCTCTCTGTACTCTCCATGGCCTTAGGTCTATATTCAGCTCTCCAGGCAGTGTTTACCATCAGATGATGAAGGCAAAAGTTGCTATTAGTCCATTCTTCCTTGTAGGAGTGAGCATCTGATTGTTATCACATTTCATTTCTAAAATACTCTTTCAGTAAAGAATGCAAAATATAGGTCTTGCTGATATTCTCCCCATGATTCCTTTTCTAGAACTTTAGAGATAGTTCTCCCAGTAGAGAACATTGTTAGCTGAAGTCAAGGATTGAAGTCCTGGGTTCTATTTATTCCTAACAGTACTGTGCTACCTCATGCTTTATAAATAACCTTTATTGACTTAACTTTGGCACGCCTCAGGTTACTGATTATAATTATGCCAAAATAACATCTTTCTCTCTTCTGATGATAATTTCTCTGGTTCTTTATAAACCTGCACTGCTTTGGTAGAATAAGTCTGATGGAGTGGATTGGGGTGGGAGTAGGGATATCTCAGGTGTCAAATTACATGATTGTAGGAGTGGAAGTCAACCAGATTTGGCTCTAAAAGCAATAGCCTTCACATGCTTGGCAAAGGATCTTCATTAATTATTTTGGCTGAACCAGTGTTACCATGGCATGTAAAGTTTCTTGGTTAATGAATGCTTGTACAATGTTATCAGAACCAAGAGGATGGACATAGGCATCCTCTTGTGAAAAAGAGGGAAAATCTTACTTACAATCTTACTTAGAAACTATTTTATGAGGCAGGTTATGTGTTGATAACTTTGTGCAAAGTTGGCATGTTGATCCTACCTCTTTATTTTACTGTATAGTAGATATCCATGAGAAATAATTGCATTATCATTACTTAATTTTTTTACACATAGTATTTATTTTTGAAAAGAGTATTTCAATTATTACTTTGTAGATATTGCTATGACATGGTATCTTCCTGTGTCATTACAAACAAAATTCTCCAAAAACATAACTTTGAAGGGAAATTCAAGATTTACGAAATAAGTAGAAAGTTCTAGCTTTCCCAAAGCAGGGAATCTCAGAGAAAACTCCTTCCCCTACCCTCACCCTCTGGCCTGAATTTCACAGGCAGCAGCTTTTTTCTAGTTGTAAAGTTAGTCTTCAAATATAAACCACGCTCCTGGGCTCCATTACTGTTGCTAGCCAGAAAACTAGAGTCAGTGTTATCTCTAAGTTTGTGAAATTCAGAAAAAAGAGCTCTGTGGTGGCAGGGCTAGAATTTTATAGCCTGGGTAAGGAATGCCATTGAAGTTGTCAGACTCATAAACTTAAAATGTTTAGATCTTCTGGAGGGAGGGAGCATGGTGTGATGGTGGAAATAAAGAACTCCATGTCTTCAGGACAGTGTTTTATTCCAAAGACTCTTGTGCATTTTTGCAACTGTATTTTGGTGTCCCCCGTGCCTCAGTTTCTCTACCCACATAATAGAATACTGATGTGAATTAACATACCTTTGCTTAAGGCTCAGCTTGGATGCCATTTTGTTGGGGAAGCTTTCTTTGAAACTCTGCTTTTTTAGTTTGATGTCTAATTATTTAGCCTCCCTGCCTTCCCTGCTTGAAACCCTACGCTTTATCACATGGCCTTATATTTGCTTATTTACTTCTCTTCGTGCTCCATCTTCTGTGTCCCTCATCCCTCCAGTTTATAAACTCTGGTCTAAAACGACTTTCCCTGTTATAATCATAATGCCTAGACCTGTGTCTAGGTAATGGACATTCAGTAAATGTTTATGGACAGAATAAGGGAGAGATAGAACAGATATTATTCTTCTTGCCCAAGGACAAATCTATATGACATAATTGTTGCAAGATTAAATTTTATTTTGGATGTGTATGTACGTGTGGGTGGTAAGTGATATAGCCTTATTAGCATGGCTCAAGAAGAAAAGAGAAGGTCATGTTGGTGAATGATTCTTAACAGCCAAAATGATTCATGGAGGTATGTACGCTTGGCCCACATTCACTGCTGGAGTGATGGGCAGGGCACAGCTGCTGTGGAAGCTTTCTCTCTGCTGGACTGACGACAGCCTATACCCACAAAAGGAGGGAAGCACTGTCTATTCTATGTTCAGATGGGGACACACCATGTGACTGTGAGGTAACTGGACAACCCAGATTACTTTAAGTTAGCTGTGTGAGCCAGTCAATAACACTAAACATATTGAATTTAAGTAAATTAAAAAAAAAAAAAAGCCTGTCAGTTCATCCAAAATGAGACACTGGAAACCAAAAAAAAAAAAAAAAAAAAAAAAAAAAAATACAAGCTAATATGTATCGAGCACTTATTATGCTGAGAAACCTTTCTACGTCCTTACATGATGAATCCAGTTAATCCTCAGAATAGAGACTCTTATGATTCCTATCTTAGAGCTTTTCAAGGCACAAAGAAGTGAGATAAATGACCTAAGTTCACCTAAACAGAAAATGGAGGAAGGTCTTAAAGCCAGGGAGTCAGGCTTTGGCAACAGGTAAGCCTCCCACAGTCCCGCATCTCCAGAGCAGGACTGTCTGCACTGGAAGCTGAGCAGCTAGAGGGGCCGGCTTCTGTCTCAATTAGTCAACCAAACGATCAGTCAAAATCTTGGACTACAGCTGGGTGCTGCAGGAGTCATCAAGACAGTGGACGTCAAGGCCCTGTCCTGAAAGACTTGCAGTCATGCAAGTCAGGCACGTTCTTAGAAAACATTTCAGGGCAGGGTATAATTATGGGCTTATTGACATGGTGTAGTGAGTACCATTCATGCCCGGGTACTGGGAATTATTCTTGTCTTCCTGGGGGTGAGTGCTGAGGAAAAAAGCAGTCTGTAATCTGTGTGTATTGCTCATCTGAAATGACTCAAATTACTGACCACCCTAGGCATCACTTCTGTTGCCTTGAGGAAAAAGAGTTCAGGCGGGGCTGGCTTGATCACTGCTGAAGCAGAGGAGGATTGTGTGTGTGTGTGTGTGTGTGTGTGTGTCACTGAGAAAAGGATCAAAATGCCAATAATGCTATAATCCTAATAACAACTACTATGAAAGAATATTTAAGCGCCATGCACTGTTCTAATATGTATCTACTCATTTACTCTCTATACACATTACTCATTTCCTCTTCAAAATAACACTTCCAGGTCAGTACTGGTATTGTTCCTATTTGGGGAATGACAAGACTATGGCAGAGAAAAATAAAACAACTTTGGTAGTAAGAGGCAATGTCTGGGGTTTTACTGATTTTGCCTTAATTGTCACATGGTTCTTACTCTGTGTCAGAGACTGTTTCAAAAGCTTTACACATATTAACACATTTAATCCTCATAACGCACCCATTTCACATGTGGAGAAACTGAGGCAGAGCAAAATTGAGTAGTTTGTTGAGAGCACACCACCGGTGGTACTAACCAGTTGTCTGTGTGATGTGGAAAGCCTGATCTTGTGAACATTTTGTTCTATAGCCTCTGCTCGACTTTCTCTCATGACTTAGTCAACACTGCCTGGGTTTTGTTATCTTTCAAATTACTTCAAAAACAATAATGCCTCTTTACGGGGTTAAATGTGATGGTTTATGTGAATCATTAGCACAGGGCCCAGCACATTGTTAAGTATCAATGTATGTCCATTTTAGAATATTACCAGAGTTTATCAATTTTTATTTACTTAGGAATTAGAAACATTTATTTTTCACTCAGTAGCTGGGTTGGTTGCTTGGGCAACATCCTTAGCTTTTCTCTATCTCAGTGTCCTTCCTGTGAAATGGAGGAAATAATAGTATCTATCTCAGAGGATTGTTGTGACGATAAATGAGACAATCTATTTAAAGAGAAGAGCTCTGTGGCAAGTGCTCAATTAATGTTCGCATCTATTATTAGGAGAAGTAAGGGAATGGAGTCTGGAGGGACACAAAGAATGTTTACTATGGAGACTTCATGGTGTAATTAAATATGAGTGACTCAAATGGCATGCCTAGGAGTGGGGTCAGGGGAGCAGTTTGCCAGGACCACCTGACCTCCTGCAGTCATCTCTCCGCACAGTGCTGAAGAGCCAGTGCTCAGGAGCTGGGCAGCCCTGGGTTCTAGTCAACCCTCTGCATAGCTCAAGCAAATTATTTAATCGCCATAAGCCTCTGATTCCGCATCTATGCAATGGGGATAATATCAATGCCTTCATGAGATTGTCAGGAGGATTAAGTGAGATACTGTATGTAATTCACCTGGCACAGTGCCTGGCAAATAATAAACTCCCAGTAAAAAGTAACTATCTGTGTTACTAAAAGTTGTCATGGAGGGTGGACAACACAGCCTCATGACTTACACAATTGTGTAACCATCTCTGACTAATACATGGGCTACTCCCATGTTCCTAAGGATTTTTATTGTGGGGTGATGCCATTTGCCATCCCTGTGCAAGCTTGGCTTGTCATCTCAGGGTTGGGCGATCTTTAGAACTGGGAAAATAATTGGTAAAGTAGAGCAAGATGATAGAGATTGTTTAATCAGGGATCTGAGTTCTGGTAAGTAAAAACCAGAACCCATGTCTTCTGGTTCCCATACCTAAAACTCTCCACTGAAGTTAACAAGCAGATTTCAAAGTAATTTTCGAAGTCATTTTAATTTTATATTGTGGGGAGGGGTGCTAAATGCAGCCCTAATGACTTAAAAGGCTGAACACACTGACTGAGGCATTGAGGAAAATCTGATTGAATGTTTTATGAGGGGCTCATGATTCCCTCAAGTGCAAGTTTTATGTGTACATGTGCTTTTTTTTTGCAAAATATGAATAAATATATGTACCTCACTCTGATATTGTAAAAGCATAAAAGTGAATCTTAGTTTTTACATCAATATTATTAATATTTAGGCCACAGAGAAATCACATGGTGTATTGCAAAGTAAAAGGACAAGTAATATTAAGGAAGATAAGAAAAAGTTCCACTTAAAATGCTAACTCAAAATTGCAGCCATAATCTCCAATGTCTCATTAGAGTAATCCTTTATAGTTTTAAATTCCCATAATTGTTTAAGTGACCAATAAGTATTTTGTACTCATAAACCAAATGTTCCTATGTTGAAAGGTAAAATTTGATAATTTGTACCATTTAGGATTATGTTTGGCTGTAAAGAAGGGAGAAAACCTTTCAAAATAAAAGTAGCTTAACAACATAAACACTGATTTTTCTTTCAAGTAAAAGAAATGTCAATGTTGTCAGTATAGAGTTCAGTCCTATGGTGTCATCAGGGCCCAGACTCCTATCATTCCACCTTACTTTCTGTCTGGAGACTGATATCTGTTTATAAAAAATAATTTTTTCTCTTTTCCCATAGTAACAGAATTATAGCGGAGATATAACTCTCCAGTTAGGCTCACTGAATTTCCCAGTCTCCCTCCTAGCTGGATTTGGGCATGTGGTAAAGTTCTTGCCAATGGGATGTGAGGAGAGATTATGTAAGCAGCTTCCTCCTCATTTGCCTAAGAGGAGACCTCTGATCCGGGCTTTCCACTCTTTCCCCAGTTGACTTTGGCTGGATGGTAATAGCTAAAGTGGCCTTGGAAGCCACACAACAAAGATGGCAAAGTTACCATGAGCCTAAGTCCTTGAATGACTGGACCAAGTCTGCTCATTGCTGAGAACCCTCACTTTATATAAGAGAAAAATGATCTGTCTTCCAAGTCACCAAGTCTGGATTTTCTTTGTTACAGCAGCTTAGCCTACTTTATTTAAGATATCATCCTAGGTGTGGTTGACATTCTCAGACTCACCTCATGGTTCAAGATGCCACCTGAGCCATCTGGGTATGACAGTTCCAATTACCATATCCACGTTGCAAATCAGAAGAAGGGTAAGTAGAAGGACAAATAGCTCTCCCATCTGAGTCAGGCCCTTTCAACAGGCTTGTCAGAAATCATCCACAGAACATCACATTGGGCAGAATTTTGATCCATGGTCCATGGTCACACCTAGCTGAAAAGAGCCCAGGAAACATAGTCTTTTATTTGGGGGGATAATAAGCCCAAGTAAAATCAGAGTTCTCTTCCCAAGAAGGACATCAAGGTTAAGCAGCTGCCAGGCTCAGTCACAGATGCCTTGTTCTTTTTCCAGTAGAAAGCCAAATGGTGAAGAGTCTAAACACCCCAGTGATCAGATCACCTTAATTATTTGACTCCAAAAAGCATTAATGAGTAATATAATTGTCTTATTACAAATTATGCTTTCAAAAAAACAAAAATCTGCTCTTCATAGTGACTGTGTATGTGTGTGTTTGTGTGTATGTGTGTGTCAGTGTATGTATTTGGGGGAAGGGAGATGGTGGGGTTTGGCAGTCGTAATAAAGCTGACAGGGCCCACCCCTAGGATGATGCTTTTTGTTCTAAGGGGAAAACACAGTTCCTCCAGGATTCCGAGAATGTCATCTTTCTCCCAGAGTTGGAGATGTTACAGATGTTGCAGCTTACCCTGGGAGATGGCCTGCCAAGGGGATCTTACTCAGTTGATGAAATATGTTTCTGCATGGCTGTTTGTAGTGTTATATTATAGGGAAGTTTCTCTAGGAGATTCTCTCTTCTTCTGCAATTTATATTGTTAAGCTCTCAAATAAACTCGGTTTAGGGATTTTCTTACTGGCTTCCAGACCCATATTTAATGTTGCTATACAAGATGTTTGACAGCACCCTTACAATGTAACATAACTACTGGATGGTATGTATGCATGCTCTGGACACTGGTGAGAACCTCAAATTTCCTGTCACACAGTATTTTTGGTATCTTTGCTGTGAGTAATATTAATCCAAATAAATTCCATACATACATTCGATGCAATTTTGACTGGAACTGAGCATGATTCATTTTAACCTCAGTTTTGGTGTTCTCTCCCTTTTTTGATGTAGTGACCTATTGAGATAGTTAAATGGACAGAGAATTGAAGAAATGTGTTTTGACCATCACTTTAAAGCTATCATTGAAATAGATGCTAACACTTCCATCAATTTTTTCATATCTCAAGTATTAAAGTGATATAATATTCTTAACATGCCCCAAAGTACATGATTTCTTTAATAGGGAGCAGAGACCATTTGTCTCTCATAGACTGATATTCCTATTAAGCATTTTTTTTTTTTAAGGCAGACTGCCACGTGCAATGCCTCATTTGGAAGTGTCTGCAGTCTTGGAAGCTTGACTATCCTACATTTTCCTACAAATGGACGTTGAGGGCTTGTTTGGAGGTTCTTGCAGGAGAGCACAGCTGCGCATATACCCTTCATGGAAGAATGATCCTCCTCTATCGGGGAAGGTCATCCTCTTCCACCAAGTGTGCAGCTTGGTGTGGAGGGACACACCTGGAGTGGTGAGGGAGGAAGTGGACACCTGCCTAGCCAGCCAGATCTGCAGAATCAACTCTGGCAGTCAATGGGGTGACAGACGTCACAACCAGATGGCTCTCACATCCAAGCAGATAATATTTCTTTTGGTTAAAAATTAATTCTTAGCCTGCAAGGCTAAGAGCTAGCAGTAAAAAATATCAGTAATATATTTGTGAGGCTAATTAATCACTTTGGAGCAGAGGCCTTGTGAGCAACTTTTAAGCTTGTGGCTCCCACTCAAGGAGCCCCCAGTGACTTAATACCTCAGACAGGGGGTCACAGTTCAGATGGAACAGGAGCCTCATCATGACAGCAAAGTGCTAGAAAATAGTTGCTGTTGAACTGAAGGAAAAGAGGAAGCCTGGTTGGGAACGATTCTTCAGGTTTGTGTTTGTGGCAGAAACGACTGCCTCTCACATCTGCTCTCCCATGTTTTTAGAGTCACAAGAGTTTTTAGCCAGGCCTCCCATGCAACCAGATATGCACAAGGGATGGCATTTTAGCCAATGAGATAGTAACAAGAGCTCTGTGTGCAACTTGTAGACTGCATCCTCGTGCCCTTCCTCTCCACTGCCTACAGTGTGGTGCGCTGGGAGGACTGGAGCTGGAGCGGGCACAGGATTGAGCAACCAGTTGAAGGAGCTTGGTTCCTGGCACCAGGGAACCACCACACCCGCTGGATGGCTTGGACTGACACTTGGGAAAGAAACTTCCATCTTGTTTAAGACACTGTCATTTTAGGTCTGCCGATTACCAGAGCCAAACCAACATGTGGAATCAGGAGATCATGTGTGTATGTGTGTGTGTGGAATCCTTCCTTTGATGCAGTCCCCAAGCTTCGTATGGTCCAGTCCTGGATTCGACAACCTTCACCATGGCTGAGCTTACTCACTTCCGCATCATCAGCACTACAGACCTTCCCTGGGAAGGCATCTCTCCCCCAGTCAGCCATGGGTCAAGCTGAATCCTGGTCTACACCAAATTTTTCTCCTGCTAATCAGGGAAAACCCTCCCCGGTGTTTTGAAAGAGTGAGTAGACTTACAAGGTCAAAATCCTTGGTACTGAGTGGATTTCACAGTCACTTCCTAGGTTGACTTTTTCCTCCCTGTGATCCTCCGAGCTTCCTTTAGTCCACAGAAGAAAATACTGATCTCCAAAATCTCCAAGGTCTTTAAAGAAGATGCCCTGCTCCCACTCCTGCTCTTCTAAGTTTATTCTTTCTCAGCATGAGATCTAGCATGGGGATGAACCTACTCCAGCTATTTAGTGGAGAACCGGGGGTCATTAGGAATCAGATTTATTTGCAACGTATCTATGTGATACAATCATCTCTATTTTGCTGACCTGACCGAAAGCTTGATTTTGTATTTAGATTTTAATCTCCCTGCTCTTTTTCTTCATACAATGAAGTGTAAAGTTGTCGTATTGGTAGAGGAGCACTGGGCAGGACTCAGAAGAACAGAGAGCTCATCCTGGATATGCTATTTGCAAGCATGGCTCTCTGATCCTCAATTCTCCCAGTCAGATTGGGAATTTACTACTTTCCCTGAGTGCCTCAGTATATATACCCTTAGGTGCATGGAGATAATGAGGATGAAAGTGCTTTAAAACCCATTAAGTCCTATATCACTGTAAGTTAGGACTAGTCTCCATGAATTTGCTCTGGCAGGCCTCTGGTAAAGGCATTTTGTTAATTCTCAACCACATATGTGAACTTGGATCACATTTCCACAGGCACTCTAAGCAAATCTCTCAATAATTTATACATGTTGACACTCTTCCCTAGGTAATCCCCTCCCTCCTGTCCCCCTCCAAACAGGTATCTAGATGATTTCTCTAAGTTACATCTTAGTTTTTTCTATAGAAGATGATCTTACAGACCTAGGTCTTAAGAAGTGTAAATGCTAATCCAATGGCACATGAGAATATTCTGATAATTTCTGGAGTGAAATGTTAAAAGTTTGCCTTTGAAGGCAAACTTCTTTTTTGGAAAAAGGAATTAATGTTGATTGCTGCTTCCTGTCTGCATCCTTACTTTCTGTTTTCCTTTTGTTACCCAGTATTGTCACTGTGGTTCACACTGAGGAATAGCCCTTGTTAACCTTTGCCCATCAGTACTTAGCACTGTGCCAGGTATATACTAGTTTCTCATGATGGATATGTGGAATGAATGAATGAACGAACAAATGAATGAAGGTATATGGCTTACTTGGGGTGATCAGTGATAAAATACAGATGAGCATTTGGATTGACTGGTGATTAAACAACATGGGGTCAGTGTCACCAACATCACTGAAATGGAGACCTCAGAGATTAGTGTCATAGGATAGGCATATGGGTCAGAGAAAGAAGTAAATGAAATAAGGTACTGACCTTGGAGCAGGAAATATAGCAGGAGAACAGAGGCAAATGGCTGTGGAAAAGTAGTTTGCGAGATTGAAACGGGTCTGGTGCTGTGTCAGGCTTGCCGCTGCAGCTCTGGGAAATATCTTGTTCAGAACCATACACTTCAGGCTCTGTAAATAAATCACTGTGGATTATTTATTCCTGCTGTGTCTTTAGGCCTTTTTTTTTTTTTTTTTTTTTTTTTTTTTTTTTTATGCCACCATATAGGAAGAACAGACTCCTTTAGAATTAGATGTTCTTAGCTTTCTCAAATATTTTAACAACTGGTCATCTCAGAAGTTTTTTTTTAAACAAACATAACTTTGGGTGCCTTATCTATTATAGATTGCTTTGGGGACAGTAATGTTTTTCTGTAACTTCCTTTATTTGATGACTTTTCACAGTAAGAGACAAAATGTTTTGGTGCCAAATCATAAAAGAAAAACCCCTCTCAATTCAGGCCTCTCACTGGGTACATAAAAGTGAATAATCAAGGGGAACTTGCATTAAGGATAATGTTCTAGGAGAGTCAGAGAGAACCTACGTTTGGCTAGCTTAGTTCTTCTCTCCCCTGCCCCAAGTCTAACAATGTCACCGGGTTGAAAAACACATACACGGAGAGATTAATCATTCGTAAAAACACACCCTTTGGCCCCTCCCCTAGTCTTCTGAAATTTGAGTGAATAAAAAATGTGTAACATTTAATCAGAGTGGTTGATTTTTTCCATTAAAGTACAATCCTCCCCTTCCTTTCTCTGATGCCTTTCAAAGGGAGGAAAAGGTGATTTTTTTTGGCTCCTCTCAGGTCTAGTTGACCTTGACCCTCTCCCTTTCCAATCTCTAGGGTGTATTTCAGAGAAAGATCCACCCCTATATGCCATTCTGACATTCATGATTTTCCTTACTTTTAGATACCATTGGTTTCAGAAACCAAGCTCAGCATGTGACTCAGTTCTGTTAGAAAGGACTGTACTCTTATCTTTGCAGACCTCTTTCAGGACTCACACACAAGCTTCCCATGTAAGCAAAGGGTGTGTTTCTTTTTTTGCATGTTTTACTGAGCCAGTTTTTCAGTAGTTGGTTGTCTCACTCAGCTAAAAGTATTTATTCCAACAGGGGTATGAAAGTGGTTCTGTTCCCCTCCTGGACTCCTTCCTTTCTTCCTCTTTTCCTTTCCTTTTTCCTTACTTCCCTTTCTTTTCTCTTCTTCTTCCCTCCTGGGCTGCCCTCCCTTCTTCAGATTCTCAAGATTAGATTAGGTGCTAGGAATACAAAAATGGGTCAGAAAAAGATCCCGGCTCCCAGGGAACTCACAACCATCTGTAAACCGATAATTCCCTAGCAGCAGGTATGTGTCCTAAGGGAGTGTGGAATGGTACTTGAGAAGGAAGACCAGGGAAAGCCCTACTGCTGGGTAGAGGGGTGGAGTGGGTATGTGTGTATTGGGAGGTTGCCCACAGGAGGTAGGAGAACCTGAGTCTGTAAGGAATTCTTTACACAGATTCTAGGGGGTAGGATGGGACAGATATTCCATGCGGAGGAAGCAGCCAACTCAAAGATAAAAAGAAAATGAGATATTTGGGGGAAATGCCAACTGGAATCAATACCTTGATTGGTCAGAGATGGAACCCAGAAGGTCTTGTAAGGCCTGCAAGGAGGATAGAGTTGAAGCCACGGGCATTGGAGCCACTGATGATTTTGTGAAATAGAGGGACCTGCCTGCATGAGTGTTAAAACAGAGGTGCATTTGGGGGTCCACTGGGCAGGACTTAACCGAGGGACATGGGGGTTGAGGGAGTAAGAGGAATCTCTGAGTGGAGCCAATTTTCTACCTTGTGACTTGGCACTCTCATTGATCTAGGCAGCACTGGAGGTGGGAGAGGTTTGGGGGAAGGCAAGGTGATAAATTTCTTGGCACTAAGTCAGACTATATTGTGGAGTTAACAAACTATCTTGCCGGTGGAAGCTGTTTCTATCAAGAAGAACCAGGACAAATAGTTAAATCAACATATATTCTGATGGGTCGGCGGGGAGGTCATTAGGCTGAAAAGGCACACAGCCAAAATGCCTTCGTAGACTATAAGTCAAGTGGGCAGCAAAGAATGAGAATGAATTCAGTCTTTACAAATGTGAGGAGATTTTTCAGGAAAGTGACGATAATGTCGTTACAAAAAATGCTCAAAATTTAGTACTGCTAAATACTTCTGATACTGCTACATAAAACTCTAACAGAAAGCCCCAGAAAATGACTAATCAACAGCTGACTAGAAGAAAAAATTATAAAAATACATATGAAGCTAGTACCTTGCATCTGGATGAAAGTATTGACTGGGGTGGGGGTTAGAGTTAAAAGAATGAGGATACATTTTACTAATATATTCCTAAAATGCTTTTGGAGGACTAGAAAACTTTATACCTACCTTCTCTACATGAAAGATATTGTGCATATGATGCCTCCTTTTTCTCTGGCAGTTTCAATTGCTGGCAAACAGCTCAGCCACATTGTCTGGACACTTTATTTCACTGGTAAAGAGAGCACCTCATCTACAGAGTCCTTTGTTATTATTGAAGCTGCAGAAATATCACTAGCACTGTTGCATGGTCACTAGCTGAGGACCTGCCAGCTAGCCTTAAGAAGCTGGGAAGAATTTTGGATTTTAGCATCTCTAGGGCTACATTCAGGCCAGAGAAATTTTCTGCCTAATTTGGCATCAATCCAGAGGACTGGTTACCAAGTTGCGCTGGGCTCCCGCTGAACTAGCAGTTCTTTCACTAGTGCTTATCTGCATGTGTGGCATTCCTGTTCAGAGGTTGTTTTCCGAGCTGGTTAGTTTAGCCAGATTACAAATTGACTCCTGTGAACAGAAACCTGCTTACAAAGCAGATCTCCCAAGCCACTTTTCTGCTTAAATTCCCAGATAACCCAATACATACATGTTTTCTTGTGCTCACCAAAGAAAAAGTCATATCTACAAAGTATTTTCCCTTTCAGGTTTCATGTTGTAAAGTGCCGAGGCAGACTGCTTTGAAATCTTTGGAAAGTTTAAGTTTCCTTCAGCAAATTCATCATCGGATTAAATATTACCACAACTAATTTTAACCTATCTGTAAATACAAAAAATAAGAAGTACTAAAAATTAATTTACATACCCAAGGAAGGCAGATTTATCTGAATTATTATTCTGAGTCTTGTTAAATTAGGCAGGATATCTCCAGTTTATGTTCTCAAAATTTGTTTTTTTAGTTAACAGACCTCCTTTTACATTAAACATTAATATGAATTAAATATTACTTCGTCATGGAGATCCTAATGATTTTTTTTTTTTTGGCAAACGTAGATGCAAGGTTTATTTCTCAGACTGTGTTATTAATTTTGTGTCATCACAGAAAGTAGCCCAGTTTTATTTTGAGATTGGTTTATTTTCCCTGGACATTTGGGATGAATAGCTCAGCATAACAAATTATTCTATATGCTCTAGTTTCAAGCGTTTAAAGTGGAATCCAAGTTTTAGCATCAGGAACCAATTAAATGATAGTTAGATCTGACTGAAAAATTAATGGTCCAGAACAGAAACTGTGTAGTATTTTTTTTTCTAGTTTTTTTTTTTTTCAGCATTTCTGTTTTAAATAAAAATCTGGATGGTTCCCAGTAAAATACAAAGCATCATTTTTTTTTAAAACCAATTGAATATAAATGGAGCCACACTTGGGCTTAAAAATCACTTAATGATGATTACATTCTTAGTCTGCTATTAAATACAAGGTGTTTATCAGCTTTCACGGGCTGTTAAAGACTTTGGCTACAAAACACAGAGCACTGAGGGGCAAAGAGGGATTGAAATGCTACTGGGGCTCTTTATGGTGAGTATGATTTGTTCTTTAAAAGTCATCATTCCGTACTTAGGTCGTCTAGTGTGATTGTGGTAGCATTTGATTTTTGCCATAGAAATCAGTAGGACTCATGTTAATATTTTGTACTGATGATAAATAAATCAGGAGAGAAAAATGTTGGTGGTCAGCCCACTGACTTAAAACTTGTTAATGTGTCTTGACAGAACATGGTGGCCTTGGATTATATGCTAGAGGAAGGGTTCGGGCTTGAACATTTGGCTGTTGCTTCAAGCACCCTACACGGAAAGCCAGTACAGTACCTTTAATCTGGCTCTAATTCAAACCAATCAGTAATCACTTAGCCCGCTGTACTTACTCTGTCGGTCTTTTTGCCAAAAAAGATTTCATGGGTAGCAGTATCAGAAGCATTTTTGTAATTAAATTATTGTCGCTTTACTGGAAAATCTCCTTACATTTGCAAAGGCTGAGTTTGTTCTCATTCCCCTCACCCCCTACTTGACTTGTAGTCTCTGAAGGCACTTTTGGCTGGGTGTCTTTCCAGCCTAATGGCCTCCTTACCGCAATACTCATTTTGGTTGGGTTACTCTAGCCATCATTTTCCAGAGAAAGTCAAAATCCTTCAAGGATGACAGAAGTCATTTGATCATGGGAAACGAGAAGCAAAAAAAAGCAACAATAATTTCTTTAGGACCTTTTTGTGGATTTTTAAGAGAAGAGATTCTTTGATAAGAAGACAGTCTGTGTTTCCCATTCGAGATAACATCATTTTAACATTTTTCCTGAGGAAATTAATTCAAGGACACTCACCATATCACAAGCCCCCTTTCCCAGACTGCCACTCCCTTCCCTGAGTTCTGATGTACCTTATCACTTCTTACAGGTAGGGTCGGAATTATGCGCTTATATATCTGTCCCTTCCACAACACGTTAACTTCTTTGGGACCTGTTGCGTTCGTGGTGTCTATCCCAGTGAGGATTGCCTGGCCCATAGTAGGTGCTCATTTTGTATGCATGTTAATGAACGGATGAAAATACTCATTCTGCTTCTTGACTCCAGTGCTTGCAGATTCATTCCCCTCCCACCTGTCCTCAGCTCTGTTCCATGCCTCAGGAAAGCTGATCCCTGCAGGCTGCATTTCTCAGGGTCCCACACAACTATCTTCCCTCTGGGTTTGGGCAATAGAAGGTAGCTGGGGGAGACCAAAGGGCAGGCGAAAGGGACCAACCAGGGTATTTCTCTGCTCGACCTGCATTGGATGGCTCCACAACCCTTGCGACTCCAGCCTCTCCTGAACAAGCTGCAGTTGTCTTAACCTCTTTTGGGCAATGCCATTCACTGGATTCTGATAATATTGCCTCCATCTTTTGTTTCCTCAGCATAAGGAGTGGCTTCCTGCTTTTCCTAATTTCTGGGTTGTTTCTCTTTCTCCAGTTTGTTTTCTCAGCAATTTCATTACCTGTGTAACCAATTCCTGCCCTAAATTCCCTCTGTTTTCAATATTTACAGTGTGCCCAGTACTCTAATGAGATGCAAAGTTGAGATTATACTTCCTGACCTCAAAGCTACTTAATAAAGAAGAAATTGCCATGTCCTCAAGAGTTATGTGGTTGCCTGGGATCTTTGCTCATGTTGCAGTCTTAAGTCTTCACTTAAGGGGATCAGAGATTTATTGAGGGGGGCACCTGGGTGCCTCAGTGGTTGAGCATCTATTTGCCTTTGGCTCAGATCATGATCTTGGGGTCCTGGGATCAAGTCCTGCTTGGGATTCTCTGCAGGGAGCCTGCTTCTCCCTCCGCCTATGTCTCTGTCTCTTTCTCTGTCCCTGTCATGAATAAATTAATAAAATCTTAAAAAAACCCAGAGAGATTCATTTGGGAATCTGATTGCCTCCACTTTCTGAAAATGCCCAGTCTTTATGTATTGCTATGCTATCCTTGCTTATCCTTACTTGAAATTATTTTAGCACTTTAAGGCATAGCCTTCCTCCCTGGTGTGAAGGGGGATCCCCATTCTACTTCAGGAATTATGCAGAGTAGGAGCCAAACTGTGGTTCCCAGGTAATCTGATAGCAGCTCTAATATATAGGGAAAAGACAGGCATTCTGACCTGCCTGCAGAAAAAGATCTGTTTCTAAAAGTGGGAAAGGACTGGATCTGTTTTAATTGTGTGTCTTTAAGTTTTTACCATATTCTAGTTGGGTAGCTACTGAGATAAGCAAACTGAGTGGCCAAATTCTTTTAGCACTGTCAGATTCTAGTATTTTAAAATTTGTTGTACATTTTCACAGTGTTCTTTTCTGTTCTGTTCATTTTCCACAGGCTCTTTTTCTTCCTTCTCTCATCTTCATTATCCTTCTTTCAGACTTCACAAGGGATGGGAAGGAAAAGGAATCTGACTGACATCAAATTATGGATATTGGTTTAAGTTCTTAACAAGCTTGCATTTCACATGCATGGCTAACCCACAAAAGCCACTGGAGTTTCCAATGGGTTTGTTTAAAATCTACAAGATTGAGGGATTTCAGCAACTATCTTTGCCCTTATTTTCTCCTATAGGTTTGGCTGTGGGGTCAGGCAATGGTCACATGGTCAGCTGTCTAGTGCTGGGAATGGAATCCTCCAATGTCTTGGCATGTGTGAATTAGTAAAACATAAAACTTCAGTAAGACAGTGTGATTTTTGACCAAAGAATATCCTGTTTAGTCAGGACAGTAAAATGCTTTGGGGGAGAAAACTGGTATCTGTGTGAGTTTAATTGGACTGCATAAGAGAAAAATGTACGTCACTGAGCTAAATACTTATTTCCACAAGAATTCTAGAACCTACAAGAAGGATGTCAAAAATCTTCTGATCTAATGTTTTTATCCTGCACATGAAAAAAGTCAGGCTCAGACAGGTGAAGAATAGCTGGCTGGTAGCAGAATAGAGATTAAAATCTGGAATGGTTTTTGTCTTGTTACCTTTCAGCAAAATGTATCATCTGTCAGTTTACACATCTTAGCTCTCAAGCTTCATTTTCTTTCTTGTCTCTTGACCTTAAACCTATTACATCTGGCCCAGGTGCATTATGGAAGAAAGTCAAAAGTGCATGGTGCGCATAGAGTCTGAAGACCAGCTACTGAGCATGGATGTACTTGAAGGAGAGAAGAAGTGCATAGGGAACTTGGAGCAGCTATGAGTCCCTGCTATTTGCCAGACATGAGAAGACTATTTTATATACACTTTAGGTGGTGCCGAGGTAGTATGAGGTAGTATGTACAATCAATGAAGGTGGAGTGTACAAAAGATGGGAGACACAGACATGTAAATGAAAACAGATTGCTCTGAAAGCATATGGCTGCATTTAGTAGGAAAAATAAAGCAAGCAATGATCACGTTTGTTGTGCTTCATCTTGCCAAATAGTAATTTAGTTGCTAAGGAACTAGGACAAATCTTAGGTGGTGAAAACATTCTATTCTGTACACCTTCTCCAAGGACTTAATTATAACAATGGTTTATAATTATTTATATTTAAATATTTTTCCTTCTCTTAGAAAAAAGGTAATTTTTTATATGTGTAAAGAAAAATATTTGTTTCAGAGTACTTGTTTTGTTTTGTTTTGTTTTACTCTAAAAAAAATCTAGAATATTACCTCATTGTATGCTGAACTGTTTAGGGTTCAATTTTCCCATATCTTTCCATGCAATAGGCCTCAGTTGGCTATCCTATTCTTATTAAATAAAAGCTCTTCACTGAAAATAAGTGTTATGTTGTAATAAGTTTCAATATCTGCTGACCTTACTTCGATTTTGGAGGGTAAGTTGGCTGTACAAGATTCAGCACATCTTTATCCTTCTCTTGTGACATTAATTACTTATCAAATTGTCTTTTTATTCTTTTTTCTATGTTTCAAAAATTCCAAAGATAAAGATATTTGAAAAATTGGTGGAAATGTCTGAAAGTGATTTTTTAAACTTAAAACTACAGATAGCCAAATGAAAAAGATATAATGCAAACTTTTTTGTCTTTATTTCAACTGGTTATAACTAGATCAGATTGAAATTGGGTATTCCAAGTTTCATCCTGAAGCAAATTTCTCTAGTTGAGCTCTAAGCCCCTGAAAAACGGGGTTTATGATGAAAACGTTGAAAGGCTCTCAACTTTAGGACAATGTACAACTATAATTTTACAGGCATTAGGCACCTAAAATAACTTTGTATGAAGATTACTCTGGGATTTGTCCCCCATTTTGTAGAAAATGTTTAATGTTGAACTATATTTTATGCACACAAAAAGACTTATTTCATAAGACAAGGAGCTCAAGGATTTTCATTCCAATATTCAACACTATTTCTAAAGGGCCCTCTCCTTCTATTCTCATAATTGAGTGATTTTAAGTGATATTTAAAAGAAAATATTCTACTGAACTTATATGTAAAGATGATATGTGGCAGAGCAATTTAAAATTTTCTAGTGGATCGTATTCTAGCCATGTATTTGGCAAGTCATGAGACTGAATTGATGGATCATAATAATGTCTTAATATTCTGTTCTATTGTAGCAAAGGAAATGAGTTTTTATTTTTGTTTGTGTAGAGCAATAGCTGAAGTGCTCATGTTTGAGTGCACAGTGTAATAATAAAAAAATTTTTGTCTGATGGGAAATCTCTAGTACTGGACCATCCTTGCCCATCTTCTTTGCTAATTTGTTTTCTTTCTTCTTAAATGTACATAAACCCAAGTCCTAGTCCCAATATTCTCTTCTTTCTCTCCACCCTCTCCTAAATTTATGTTTCATCTCCAGTTACAGATCCCTTTCTTTTCTTTCTAGTCTTTATTGAGATGGATTGGGAGCATTTTAGAATTCATCTTGTCTGAAACCTAACTCATCAACTCTCTCCTCCAACTCTTCCCTCAAGTTTAAGGTATATTTCAATGGCACCACCACTCCCTGTCATTCAAAATAAAACCCCATCTTCCCTGAGAGCCTCCTTTTATTCTTGCCTGTTCCATGATTCTCTGCTTCTGCCAAATAAGTCAGCTCTCACATCTATATATCCACAGTAAGTTCACAGTTTTTTTTTTTTTTCCTTTCACTGCCTAAACCTTAGTTTAGAAATTCACTGCTTCTTACCTAGACTATTATAATGGCCTCTTCAACTCTTCCCTCCTGCTTTGCTGGCAGATGAATCTCATGCTCATATCATCCTGAGGGTTGCCAACTTCTTGTTGAATTAGGTGCCAACTACTAAGTCTGTTTTCACGGGCCAGGTCATAAAAATTTCCCCAACTTTTTCTGGCTGTCCCTTTACATTTCCCAGCTAAAGTGGAATATTTCTCATGTCGGTGCTTTTCTGCTCTCACGCTTTTTTCACGTTCTGTCCTCAGTATGAAACAACCTCCCTCCAGCTTACCAAATGCCATGCCAGATGCTGCTTCCTTCTTGGAACTTTTTCCAACAGAAAGGAAAAGAATTGGCCTTTCTTGCCTCCCTATTGGCCTTAGAACTGCATTTAATATTTCATTTAGTATTAAAGTTTTTCCTAAATTAATTTTGGTCTTTTTACTAGTTTTTGTATATTTTGGAAAGCCTATTCAGGTTTGTCTGTTATATAAGTTATATATATATATATATATATATATATATATAATAGTCTCTCTAAGTTAACTCTGAAACAGAAGGTTCTCTGGAAATTTTTATGATTGAACTTTCTGCCACCCCAGCCCAAGGTACTAGAGTTTCTTCTCCATAGATTTTGTTCTTGGGCCCATGGTTCATTCGTTCTTTCTTTCTTTTTTCTTTCAGATTTTGTTTATTTATTTATTCATGAGAGACACACAGAGAGAGTCAGAGATGCAGGCAGAGGGAGAAGTAGGTTCCCTGTGGGAATCCCGATGTGGAACTCAATCCTGGGACTCCCTTTTTTTTTTCTTTTTTGGTCTTTTTCTTTGTTTTTTTTTTAATTTTATTTATTCATTCATGAGAGACATGGAGTGAGAAAGAGGCAGAGACACAGGCAGAGGGAGAAGCAGGCTCCATGCAGGGAGCCTGATGTGGGACTTGATCCCAGGTCTCCAGAGTCACACCCTGGGCTGAAGGCAGCGTTAAAACGCTGAGCCACCCGGGCTGCCCGATCCTGGGACTCCATGTCCTGAGCTGAAGGCAGACGCTCAACCACTGAGCCACCCAGGTGTCCAAGGCCCATAGTCTTTCCCCTTCTATTTCTCTCTGCATAGAAAAGGCCACAGGCTCAGGAACATATGAAGCTTACCCTGGGCTGATCCGGACTGTTAAGATTCCATATGTATGAATTTGCTTACTTGCAAATACTTATTGGTAACCCATAATCAATACTTGTGGCACTTTTATGGTTATTCGTGGACTTGCAGAGAGTGATTTGCCTTACATGAGTGTTCCCAGTTGAGTCTGAACAAAGCAACACTGCTTTCTTGGTTTTAGTTCTCATACTAAACATAAATATCCTTTTTACAGTCTATTTAGTGCCACAGTTTTGTATTTTTTATTGGTGATTTCACGGCTTAAAATAAGCCTGATGCATAGTACTTAAGGGCTTGCAGTGCTCCCAAGTGAATCAAGGTTGTGATGTGCCTTACACATCAGATAAACTTCCCTCAGATATGAGAGAGAAAATACATCAGATAAACTTCCCTCAGGTACGAGGTATAGTGTTGTTGGTCACGAATTCAATGTTAATAAATAAAAAGTATGTATTAAGATGTGTTGAAACAGAAACACACACAAAGTAAGGTTTATATATTAATCAATTGACAAAAATGTTGCGGCCAGAGGCTCAAAGGGACCTAAACTTCTATTTCCTCTAGGAGCAGTGGTTCAGTGTTTGCTGATTCACTGTTTGCAGCAACTTCCTAGAGTATAATTACTGTGAACGTAGAGAATGGACCTGTATATAGATGTAGTTATGTCATAAGTCAATGATAATGCTATTTAAATTAGTTTAATGCTGTTGAATTGATTAATCAGATCCTAATAGCTCTTTTCTCCATATTTTCCCTTAATCTCTGACCCTTGGGGTTTTCTGACCCTTTTCCTAATATCTTTCAATTCACATTAGAACCATCTCTCCTAGCACCTTGGTAAATGAGGAAGAGAGGTTCTTTCTGAAACTCAGGCTTTGATGAACAATGAAGAAATTCTTCCTGTGGCATCTCGGACTCATGGTGAGTAAAATTCCCATGGTCTACCTCTTCGAAGACTCTTCCAGCCTTCATCTGTTATTTTCTTGTACATGGGGGCCTTTGTCATCTTTATATTCCTCCTTCTTCCTTTCTGTCTCCTAAATCTACTGCTTCTCTCATCCATATCCTCTTCACAAACCGTGCTGTCTCTTGTCCTTAATTTCTCATGTTTTCTTTTTTAAAGATTTTGTTTATTTGAGAGAGATAGAGAGCACAGAGAGAGAGAGAGAGAGAGAGAGAGAGAGAAAGAGAGAGAAAGATAGAGAGAGAAAGAGTGCACAGAGGAAGAGGGAGAGGAAGAAGCAGACTCCCTGATGATCAGGGAGCCCAATGTGGGCTCAAGACCCTGGGATCATGACCTGAGCAGAAGGCAGATGCTTATCTGACTGAGCCACCCAGGTGCCCCTCATGTTTTCTTAACATGTATTTATTTTTAAGTTTTTTTTTTCCTGTTCCTCACTCAGTCCCTTCCCTCAAAACTCTTACACATTTGGGACTTTAACTTACACAGGTCATATGACAATTACAATTCATATTTCCTGGTCTCATTATCATGTATATGGACATATTGTAAAATATATATTTACAGTCCATAAAATTTGCTTTGTGATTTACAGAATAAAGGCAAAGTAAAATTTCCACATTGAGGGAATTTCTCTATTCTAGATAACCTCTGAATTTTATGTGTGGTAAGTGGCAGGTCTCCAAGGTGTCAGTTACACCTTCTTCAAAGAGGCAGGATCCATCTCCTGGTACCAACAGAATATTAAAATGTTGCGTGGTCAGAGCCTTCCCCAAACTTCCAAACCAGCTCATAAAAATGAGGGTCCTTATATTTATTACTTTGCTCTGAACAGTAATACACCCTTCTGTGTTCTAGGAAGAAATATTTGGCTGATCATGCTTTGGTTTTATATGAAAAAAAGTGGTTTGAAGAAATAAAATCTTACCTAGCCTTCTTTCTTTCTTTTTTCCTTCTCACCTAGAACACTGTAGTTCATTGTTTCACATTCTGCAAGCCGTTGGAGGAACTGAGTCACAGCAGAGAAGGATGGAAGTGGAAAGGACTTGGAATGGACAAGAACTGTGGACTGAGTCTTCTAATCCTTTTCCCTACAAACTTCCACTCCCCTAACCATAAGCAGAAAAATAATTAAGCTGCTACCACAATAACTACCAATGTCACTGCCACTACCACTACCAGTACTACTACCATTACTAGGATTGCTCCTATTACCACTACTAGTACCACTACCACTACTCCCATAATGACAAGAGCAACTGCAGCTATGATTTACTGTTTGCTGTATCAGTTACAGTTGTTTTATAGACAAGCTCTCATTTAATCATCATAAATAATTGTCTATTAAATATTATTATTGTTATTTCATAGAAATGAAGAAACTGAAACACAGAATTTAGCATCCAGAGAAAGCCATAATTGGTCAGTAGCAGGACCAGGACTTAAACTTAGATCTGTAGAACTCCACACACTGTGCTTTTAACTATTATGTATTTCTACCTCTCATGGGATGTGGAACAAGATCACTGTATTTTGAACATCTCCTGTTGCTTATCCAGCTTTCTGAAGCTCAATTGAGTCTATGAAACTCAAATCCAAACAAAGACCACCCCTAGTGTGAGGCCTGGAGACATCATCATCTCCAGCAGGAGAGAAGTTTTCTTTTTTTTTTCTTCTTCTAAGTTTTTATTTAAATTCAAGTTGGTGAATATATAGTGTAATGTTGGTTTTGGGAATAGAATTTAGTGATTCATCAATTCTATATAACACCCAGTGCTCATCACAAGTGCCCTCCTTACTGCCCATCACCCATTTAGCCCGTCTCCTCTTCTCCCCTGCAACAACCCTCAGTTTATTCTCTGAGAGACCTTTTCTTACTGCTCTCCTGCTCTGCTTCCAAGTTTCTGCTTCTCATCTTCAACTTCCTGCTTCTTCTGTTTTCCATCCTTCCCAGACACCAGTGTCATTTTAGCTTCAAGCAAATAGTTGAGCCAGTGTTACTTAAGCTGATAGTTGAACAGTTGGACCTGCGGTATTTTACAGGGGATCTTTGCCTGAGAGGGGAGCTTTCCTGCTCTTCTCTCAGGGCTTAAGCTTTTGCTTCATATGAGAGAAGGGTCTGGGTGCAGGCAGGCTTTCACCCTTAAAGTTTCACCAAGGAGGGCTCTCTCAGCGATCCTGTTCACCCCAATCTTTCTTGTGAGTCAAGGCTCATGGAAAAGTGCTAGAGAATGAACCTGTACTCTCCTTGGGTCTGGAGCGCCCAAGAATGCTAAATTGTTGATTTAGTACACTGGCCTTTATTGTTGATTTATAATTGGCCTTTAAGAATTTGTAAAAATTTTAGTTTTCTTCTTGTCCATTTTTATGATGGCAGATTCTTTCTTCCTCTTGTACTCTGCCAAACAAAGATGAAACAGTCCATGCATTCCATTTATCTTCAGAGGGGCTTATCATTCTTTCAAATTTAGTTTATCTGATTGTCTTTTGACTTTGTGACTTTAGCTCTCTGCTGGGTCCAGGAAGAGTTACGATTTTGTGGGTTATCTCTTTTATTTTCTTGTTAGAGAAGGAGTGATCTCTTTGGCTTTTTCAATCCTAAGGGAAATAGAACTTCATGCCCCATGATTTTTAGTAGTTGAGCATAGACTAGGGGTTAGCTTTCTTAGCAAACATAAAGTACTAGTCTAAAAAATAGATTCTTAAAACTGCTCTTTTAGTATTGGTTTGTACTGACAGCTTGGAATTAAGGCCTAATTCTATGAGCGATGGAATGTAAAGCATATCCTTACAGGAATAAAAACAGTTCTGTTGTAATATTTTTCTTTAAATCAAAGACCCTATCTAGAACCCATGGTCACTTTTTTTCAAGTCAAAGAAAATGAAACCTATTAATGTTAGGAAGGGTTTGATATATTGTCGCTGACATTTATTTAACACTTCCAGTTCATTTTAGTGGGATACAAAATTCTGGCAACTGGAGTAGCACTTACTGCTGAAGTGATATTTAGTGATGAACTGTGATGCTTATATGAGAGCAGGGACTTCTCCCAAATGTTTACATTTGGTTCCCTACTTCCCTCTGTGTAAGAGAACACTGTTCATTGTGGTAAGCTGAGAAATGACTGCCAAAAGATCCTCATGTCTGAAGCCCTAGAACCTGTAAATATTACTTTTTTTTGAAAATCATTTTTTGCAAATGTGATTACTTAAGGATTTTGAGATGAGGAGATTATCTGGAATTTTCTAAGTGGGCCCTAAAAATGTCCTTCTGAGAGAGTTGGAGGGAGATTAGAGTAGTCTGAGCGAAGGTGACATGCAGGCTGCAGTTGATGTGGCATTGCAAAGGGATGCTGGCACTTCCAAAAGCCAGAAGAAGCAAAGAGCAGATTGTCCCCGGGAACCTCCAGAGGGAGTGTGGCCCTGATGACACACCTTGAGTTTGGCCCTGTGAACGTGATGTCAGACTTTGGTTTCCAGAACAGTAAGAGAATAAATTTCTGTTGTTTTAAGTCACCAGGTTTGTAGTGATTTCTTGCAGCTACCATAAGAAACGAATACATTTATCTTGTTTTGAAAGATTTTAACGTGTTTCCTTCTATTTTTATTTGAAGAGTCATTTGATAAAAGTTAGTTGCAGGGAGGATGTACCTACTATGAGTTCATTCAAAGTTGTCACTGTTTTTGTAGCTTTAACTTAGCTTATTTGTTTAGTAATAAAGCAAAAAAGGAAAATTATACTCAGCCTGGGGTGGCATAACACACATTGCAAATTACTCATATGAAAGCTTGATTGACAGATTTTTGGCTGTATCTCATTAATCCTAATTTGGATTCATACTAGTTGCGATATACCTGTATATTTGAGTCCCCAAACAAAAATGGCTTAAAGGGCTCCACCTACCCATTGTTGGTTTTCAAACAACCATACCTAATAGATATACCCAATAGATATTGGTATGAATGAAGAAATGACTATATAGAACCTAAAGAGGTCATTGCTAGTTTCATCCTAGATAGGTGTTAGTTGTGATAAATGCTTAGCTGTTTTTAGAATTTTAGAGAGAATGGAAAGATACTTGCTTTTATTATCTGTTTTAGAGTTAAAAAATTTTGCGTGCTCTCAAGCAAAATTTTTCCTGATAAACTAAAACACTTAAAAAACTCAGTTACCTATAGGATCCCTGTGGCCTGACCCTTGGCTACCTCTCCGCTACCCCTTCCAACCACTCTTGTCACACGTCACTGGGCTCCAGCCATCCCAGCCTTCTTTCTGATCTTTTTTCTTATTTTAGGGTGTTTGCTCTTATTTATCCCTTTGCCTTGATTCCAGATGTTATTTCTCCAGGTTTCTCATGGCTTGCCCTATCACATCCATTTGGCCTCAGGTCAGGTATCACTTTTTCAGAGAAGACTTCCATGATCCTTTAAGCCTGTGCTTCTCAACTGGAGGTGATCTTGTCCCTCATGGGACACTGGGCAATGTCTGGATACAATTTTGTCTCAATTGGGGAGGAGGGGTTATGCTACTATCATCTGATGGGTAGCGGCTAAGAATGCTGCTAAGTATCCCACAATGTGCATGATAGCCATCCATACAACAAAGACTTATCTGGCCTAAGAGGTCAAGAGTGCCAAGATTGGAAAACCTCCAAAAGAACCCCCCTCTCTAACACTTGTCACCTTCTTGCCAGCAATGTTTTACTTCCTCATCACACTTGTTGAGAGTCAAAGTGACTTTAAAATTTATCTATTTACTTATTTTACTATCTTTCCAGAAAATCAAGGCCTTTGTCTATCTTATTCACATAATATCCTCAATGCCTATAACTGGCACCTGGTAGACTTCCAATTATTTATTGCCTAGATGAAAAATAATCACAAACCAACCACTCTCCCACCATATCCTCCTACATTATTGGTGTAGCTCAGCTAGTCATCTTTTTGTTTTGACTAAAGTTTTGGGATGATTTTACTTTTTAGCATGAACCCCCTTTCCCTATAATTTTACTATTTTCATTAATATCTGTATGTCATATTGTAAATAATTAAAAATCACAGAATATAAACTTAGAATATTTAGATTCCTGTGTGCCTTTCTCACTTATTGTTCTATGAGAACCTACTTGAAGAAGTTACTTTATTAACTCTCAGAGAAGTCACTTTATTTATGTGGTTTTGGGTTTCCAATCCTTCAAGGGAGGACAATAACAGGACCTCCTCAAAGAGTTACTTTGGAGACTAAATGGATAATGCTTAGGAAGCAGCTGACACAGGAAGCACACATATCCTTGCTGTTTCTTGTTATTACTGTTATTACTTTATTGTGGTCAAAGCATAAAATTATCATTCCAACCATTTTAAGTGTACAGTTTGATACTATTAAGTACAATCACACTGTTGTACAGATATTATAACTATTTTAAGTCTCTGGTCCTGCATTTTATTTCTTCCAACTTCTCTTGTCTGTGGCTCCTACTCTAGTCATTGTATTCAAAGAGAGATCCCACTGGTGTTGGATATTATTAGATGCCTATGATTCTTAGGTGGTATGCACAATACACTTTATGGATCAGGGCATCTGCAAGCTTAATGGTGCACATGTGTCTACTGTGTTCATCAAGCTTTATGCTGTGGATTCAACTCTCTGTAAGTGCTTTCCGAGTAACAATACAGGAACCTTAACATACATTTTATTCCTGACTGTGTGCCTAACAAGTATATCCACTGTTAAGTATGTGCGAAATTCTCGCCATCTTCAACTTGATGGTAACAAGTCACAGAAGATGAATATCTGGTTTTATAATCCTAAATAGAGGCTTAATAGCAAGTCATGAAAGTAAAGATTTGATTATAGAGATTAGAAGAATAGAAATTGGGTTTTATAGCAATTGAATAACTATTAAGAATACTTCAAACACCTTGAAAGAATCCTTAAAATACCAGGGTTTAAAACAAGATCTAGATATGGGCTGCGGATTTTTCAAGGGAAAAAAAGAATCCTACTCACTTAATTAAGCAACTTTTAAAAATTGTCAGTACAATTGTTTAAATAGAGTCTCCCAGGGTTCTAAAAGAACAGATTACATGGGAAAATTAGTGCTGAGGGCTAAGAAGAAATGAAGGTGTTTCTGAACAGTCATGTTTGGATTAAATTCAAAATGCCAAATATAATCACTCCACAATTTTAGAAAGGTTGATGATCTATTAGTGACCTTTCTTGAAAGCTTTTCAAGAGGTTAGATTTATTGGGAAACATTAAGTGAAATTTTGCAATGCAAATTTTTCACAATCTTTATTCATGGAAATTTCTCCTGAGATAATTGAAGTAATTGAAAGGTTAGACATGTAGTTACCTGAACTACAGTTTAAAAAATGAGTGTGTGCAGTCCATTGTTACACATGCAGGTGTGTTAAAACCTCAGAACATGGGTGTGGCACATGGCAAAAAAAAAAAAGCACCTCACTAGGTAGAAACATGTCACTTCCAATAGTGAAGTATATAGTCTAGTAGGAAAGTATAGAAATCCAGTGGATACTTTGCCCAGTGATCCACAGAACACTAGTGGCCAATCAATCATGCCTGGAACCTAGGTCATCTGAGTCCAAGCCAATGACATTTACCTCAGAATTCTCATTAAATACCAGGACCCTGGGAGCCCAGGCTTTAGGAAGTTGCTGTCTGTTCTCTACCAGGAGAATCAGCTGGCTGGCTTTAGCCTACAAAGGCTTCAGGGCAACTCCCAACCTTGTGATGGGGCACATACAGGAGAAAGTACTTTCATCTACCTGCTTGAGCTTTCTTGGGAGCATTTCCTTGATTCAGCTGCCTTGACCTTGAGAGAATTCCATGAGCTGAAAGCCTGTTAGTGTTTCCGTTTACTGAGTTGCTATTCGATTGTTGTGTAATCTAACCATTCCAAATCACCATCAACTGAAATTTGGCAAATGTGTTGACAACCCCAGATGAAATTTTTAAATTGAAAGCTGTTGGTGATTTTTGATTTAAGTGTAAAAACAACAATGCATGATTCTCATGATTCAGATCTTTGGCATGATTCTCAGATGATACTGTCAGTTATGGCCACATGGTGTAGCACTGCTTTCTAAAGGCCAATAAATGTCATGGGTTGAAGGTGGATTAGAGTCTGGGAGAAATCTTCCTAAATGCAGTGTGGTTTATATTTCAGTTCAACATTTCATAGGCAGAGCTGAGACTCCAGGGGTATAGTATTATGTGATGAGAAAATGATGATGAGTTTATTGTCAAACTAGGGGAAAATGAAATGATTTAAGAATGTGAAGTAGAGGGGCACCTGGGCGGCTCAGTCAGTTGAATGTCCTGCTTAAAATTCTCTTTCTTCCTCTGCCCCTCCCCCAGCACATACATGCTGTCTCTCTCTCTCTCAATAATGAAGTCTTTTAAAAAAAATTCTGAAGAATCAGTTAAAAATTAGTTATCACTCATGTAAAAGTGTCCATTTAAGAAAAGTCATTCATTTGGATTATAAAATTTCTTTTACTGATTCAATTAATTGATAGCTAGATGTCCACTGACCGTGTTGTTTTAAAACAAATACTTTTAAAATGTCAGTCAGATACATCTTTATATTTTAGACTCAATCTAGCCTCTCTTTAGTAAATAAAGCATAGTTAAGATTCCATCAAGGTGGTAAATGGAGAAGTTTATCTGTAGTCCATCTTATGTACCTATGTCTGCCAGTCTATTTCCTGGTTCCTGTTGCATCATGCCTTTGAGAGACCATATCTTTAGATTTCATTTCATGTCTGCCTTAGTGAGTGAGTGTTTTTTGGGACTATATATTCTTGAGTTGCCACTTTGTAATGAGGCTTTCTTTGGTCACTAAATTGTTTTCTAAAGCTGTTAAAGTCTGCAGATCTTAACTATAAAGCTGGCTGATGCAACTTAATTAAACTACAGCAAGTTAAATTTAGGTGCTAAAGCTGTGTTTTAAATTTATGGGTGTGCTTGTCTTTGTGTTTTTTGTTTTTTTAAAGGTGGTGGGTTACACCCCCCCCCCCATGACTGTCTGGCCATTTTTGATGAGTCAAAATTATTCCACACTGGTCCCTCTAGAGTAGTCTGATTTCTCTGCACACAATGAAAAGCTAATGTAATACTTAATTTGAGATATCTTCTTTCAATCAGCCCAAGACATTTCTGGTCTGTGTTTCTGCACAATAAAACTTACTTTAATATTATGTAAGTAAAAGACAATTATGCTTATTTCACAAAATTTGTATAGTCACATGTGTGGGACATTTGAAGTATCTGTTATTACACTCCTCCATTGATAGTAATAATGGATGATTGATTCTATAGGGAGTTTAAATCAACTTACTTTTCACTTACTTAACATAAAGAACATAAAGGAGATTCTCTGTTAATTCTATCTAGGGGAATTTATCATCACAAACTAGAGAAATTATGTGAGTTTTTGGTGTTTTTTACATACACCATGGTATGATGCAGGCACAAATGCAAACTCTGTAAGCTCCAAGTTATGGGGTGTGCAAGCCCGAGGCCCAGCAGATCTGAGTTTTAGCTTCCCTTTGCAGCAGATAAAAGTATTTGGAGTGGTGGTGTCTAGTCCTACACCCAAGTAGGACATGCAGGTGGTTATGGTACTCTTGCCAGATACAATCTTTGAGATGTAAACCCGGAACTAGATTTGGATATTGGCTGCTCCTGGACCACTGAAGGAATGATTCCAGTAGTAGTTGAGATTCTTCTCAATGGTAGCCAGAAATAATTTTCAGCACTGGGTGCAGGTTTATTTTGACTAGATGGCAAAATCAGATGGTCAACGGTGATGCTTACAGTGGTTCATCAAAGGTAACCTGAAGAGGAAGAATGTCCTGATTTAAAAAAAAACTTTTTTAAGGTTTTATTTATTTATTCATGAGAAACAGAGAGGCAGAGACACAGGCAGAGGGAGAAGCAGGCTCCATGCAGGGAGCCCAGCATGGGACTCGATCCCGGGACTCCAGGATCATGCCCTGGGCCAAAGGCAGACACCCAACCGCTGAGCCACCCAGGCGTCCCTGTCCTGATTTTTTAATGCTTTTCCTTTTCATAATTGCAAGATTGACCTTGTAGCAATGGCCACTTAAATGTTTGGAGCATGAGGACTGCTCTAGGGTCAGGTAGGCATGCTATCTGACCTTTTCTCCTAAACCTGAGCAAACTCCAATGTGGACCTACTTAAGAGGATATGTGACATTGTTAAGATATCTTTAGATACTTACCAAGGAATTGTTTCTTTCCAGGATACCAAGAGAAATGATCCAGATTTGCTTAAAGTCTCTAAAAACCCCCGCCTTTTTGACATATTTGGAAGATGAATTAATTTCTTTATGCCTCTTGAATGTTCTTTCATTTGTAATTGAGACAATCCTCGGGACCTCTCTGTCTTTCAGGTAGCATTAGATCTTGATTCTTTATTCTCTTGTGCTATAGAGCAGAAACGCATCCACATAAAGGAGTATTTTAGGTAGGGAAAGAAGCTAGTTCTTTCAGTCAATGGTGTATCTTTCTTGATGTTATCTTCTCTCATCTAATAACCAGATTTGGATTTAAGTGCAGGTTTCTCTTGGTACTTCTAAGTCTTTTCCATATGGACTACAATAACAACTCCAAGGCTCTAGAGCTTGTCAGATTTCCATCAGGGCTACAGAAGCAGTTTATAATTTTTATTTTTAATTATTACTATTATTTTTAATATAAACATTTTTTGAAGATTTATTTATTTGAGAGCTAGAGAGAGAGGGGGAGAGAATCTTCAAGCAGACCCCCTGCTGAGCGTGGAGCCTGACCAGGGGCTTGATCAGATGACCCATGAGATCATGACCTTAGCTGAAAACAAGAGTCTGGCACTTAACTGATTGAGCCACCCAGGAGCCTCAGTTTATAATTTTTAAAAATAAACTTTATTTTAGGATAGTTTTAAATTTATACAAAAATTGCAAAGATAGTAAAGAAAATTCTCATATAACTCATACCCTATTTGTCTATTAACATCTTACATTAATATGGCATATTCGTTCTAATTATTGAATCAGTATTAATACAAGTTGGAGCTAAACTCCATACTTTATTCAGATTTTCTGAATTCCTCCTAATTGTCCTTTTTCCAGGATCTCATCCAGGATACCACATTACATTTAGTCATCATGTCTTTTTAGATTCTTCTTGGCTGTGACAATTTTTCAGACTTTTCTTGTTTTTGATGACCATGGCAACTTTGGAGAATACTTAAGTACTACTGAGATATTTTGTAGAATGTTCCTCAACTGGGTTTTGTCTGATGCTTTCTTACAATTTGAATGGGACTGTGGGTTTTGGAATGGTGACTACAGAGGAAAAGTGTTATTTTCAATGCATGATATCAAGGGTATATATGACCAACATGACTTGCCACTGTTAATATTAACCTTGATCACCTGATTTAGTAGTGTTTGTCATGTTTCTTCACTGTATAGTACTCTTTGGGAGGAAGTCATTATACATACAGTCCATCTAGAAGAATTTATCACCACGAACTAAGAGAAATTACAAGGGTTTAGGGGCGAGTTGTATAGCTGAATCTGTATCACAATATGATGCAAGAATGGGGAGTTGTGCTCTACCTCTTTAAGGATATAGTATCTACATGTTATTTGGAATTGTTCTGTATTGGCACTTTGTTCATTCTCCCTATTTATTTACCTTTTGAATCAATCACTTATGTCAGTATAGACTCATGGATTTTTATTTTCAACTTTGGGTTATAATCCGGTACTACCTTATTTTGTGGCTTAAATTGTCCTAGTTTGGCCATTGGGAGTTCTTTCATCTGGCTCCTTTGTCCCTTTGATGTGTCCCTATCTCTGTGTTTTAACTTTTTTCTTGCACTATAAGATGCCTCAGGATCATATTGTATATTTTCTGCTCCAGTCCTAGAATTAACCATTTCTCCATGGAGCCTTGGTCAGAACAGTTTTTAAAGAACTGTGTTTTGCACTCTCTTTAAGTCTTCCCATGTGCTTGGTGTATGCATCTAGGTTAATGCTTTTTGCTTAGTTGATATTGAAATAGTTTTTTTTTAAATATGGAGAAGTTCAAACATATATAAATAGGGTAATGAACCCTCATTTAGCCAATATCTAACTTCAACAATGTCACCTTGTGACCCGTCTTATTTTATCTATACCTTGATTCACTGCTTACATCGTATCATCTGATATGTAAATATTTCAGCAATATCTCTAGATAATAATAATATTAAAAATCTGGCATAGAGAAAAGAAAATAATAATTTTCTTGGTGGTAGGTTAAAAGTGATAACAATCATTTGACCCTCTTTGATCAAGTGGTGGCATCTATGACCCCTTTCTTTGTCTTGGCCAGTCACCATGGCCTCAATATGGCAGAATTGATACTGTCCATACCAGCCTCAGGGCCTTGGTCTTAAGAGCTTTCACTTTCTGTTTCTTGAAACACTTTCTCTGAGAGCCTTGAATTTCACATAAGAAATTCAACTACCTTGAGACAGCTGTGATGGAAAGGCATGTGTAAGTACTCCAGTCAACAGACCCAGCTGAGCCCAGCCTTCTAGCCCTCTCTGCCAAAGCACTAGATATGTGAGTAAAGCCATCTTGGACTATCCAGAGCAGCCCATCTGTCACCTCAGTTGACAACATGTAGAACAGACAAATCATCCAGTCCAGCCCTGCTGGATTTCCTAACTCAAAAAATTATGAGATATATTTAAATGGTAATTGCTTAATTCATGAAGTTTTGTGGTAGCAAAAGGTAACTATATATATAATTATATATTCATTATATTATATATAGCTATATAATAATATTATATATAATATATATAATATATTGTAATATAATTATTATATATAATATATAATAATATTGTATATATAATTTATATGATAACTTTCTTTAAAAATATTATCTATGTATATTTGATGTACAATGTTACATTAGTTTCAGGTGTGTAACATAGTGATTCCAGGATTCTATGCGTTATGCAATGCTTACCATGAGAAGTGTAGTTACCACCTGTTAGCATATAACATTATTACAATGTTATTGACTATATTTCTTGTGCTGTACTTTTCATCTCTGTGACTTAATTATTTTATAAGTGGAAGCTTGCACCTCTTTTTTTTCAAGGATAACAGATATGTTTGGTATCATATCTGATTATTCTTGTCCTTTACTTTTTTTAAAAATATTTTATTTATTTATTTATGAGAGACACACAGAGAGAGAAAGAGAGAGAGAGGCAAAGACACAGGCAGAGGGAGAACAGGCTCCACGTGGGACTCATCCCAGGTTTCCAGGATCAGGCCCTGGGCTGAAGGCAGCACTAAACCGCTGAGCCACCAGGGCTGCCCAAATTTGCACCTCTTAATCCTCTTCACCTATTTTGCACATTCACCTCTCTCCCTCTCTCTGGCAAGCATCAGTTTGTTCTCTGTATTTTGAGTCTATGAAACAGTAGGGTTTTCAAATTTGCATTCTTAATGTTTATGAGCATAATATTTCTTAAGAGTAGGACTTTTCCATCTTAAGGTCTTTCTGAAATTGTGTTGACCCATTTACAGTTTTGAGTATTTCTTATCTTTATTATTAAATAATTAATTTCTTTATATATTACATAATTTAAATTTTAATAATGACTGTCATAAAATTCCTGAGAATTTAGCAGTTGGCTTTCTCACATTGGCATGAACTGGCTCTAGCACATCACTGATTGACATTCACTTCTTGATCAGTTTTGCTGATTTTATCTGAACTTTCAGCCCTGGTGGAACAATTAAGTTACCTGGCTTTGGAGTCAGGATTGAGTTAAAATTTTGGCTTTGTGGCTTAGTGGTATAACTTAGTAGGTAAGTTAGTTAATGTCTAATCCTGTTGCCTCATATGCCAAATGGGGATAATGGTACCCACCCTAAAAAGTTGTTGTGGGGGATCAAATTATGGAAACATAATCATAGCCTTGTACATCAGTTGTAATATTACTAATATTACATCAGTTCTATTATTATTCTAATATTGGTTTTCTTCTGAAATAATGGGCTCATGTTGTCAATAGTGTCAAATTTACAATAATAAAAAGAAAGCCAGCTTTTCTTGGCAGGTGAGATTAAGACTGAGATTTTTCTCAGTCTCTGGCCCTTGGTTTGACCATATCAAGGTGGCAGGGGGCTGGGGGTGGGGGCTTAGTTTTAGTCCCTACACAGCAATATTGTGGTGGGTATGCAGGGAAATGATAGGAAGGTTTGTGCATACCTGGAAAAAGTTGTTATCAGAAAGAAGCACCAATGTTCCTAACATGAGAATTCTTGACATGCCCATTCTGTGAGGTGTTTGGGAATTACATGGTCTGCCTTTTGTAGACTAGCAAGCTGAAGATAAAAGAGGTTACAACTTGCCCCAGGATTATAGTGGCAAGGCAGGAAAAAGAAGGGCAGAAATACTCGGCACAGCTTTTTGTTAATGGATTCACTCCCATGCCCAGGCCATGTGGGTTCTTTAATTTTCCCAAAACCATACCCTTAAATGAGGCCTTTTTCAGGCAGACACTAATCCAGCCCTTAGGTGGAATAATTCCTCCTCAGCACCCTTCTTTGATGTGTAGCTGATATGGAACCGAGTGCCAACATATGTTTGTACAAATATATTGGCAATGTAAGCAGCCTACTGCTAATTACTACACTTTGAACCTCACGTGAAGCTTGAATGATGCCTCAAGGAATTTGAATCTAAGAAAATTATATATATATATGCCTATATATAAGCCCATATATATGTGTGTGTGTATATATATATATATGTGTGTTTTTTTCTAAATGTTTGCAAAAATGGGTTCACTTCTTTGTGGTTGAAACTGGAAGATATTCAAGAATTATCTTGTCTTCTCAAATCTTTGGGTGATAATGTTTTTACTTAAGGAATTCAGGTCAAATAGTTGCTGAAAGAGATTGAAGTTTTATAGACACTTTGAAAATGAAAAAGGATAGTTTAAATTAAAAAAAAACTAAGATTGCTTAATATATTAAAAAAGGAAATAAGAACTATATAATTTAAACAGGCTCTGTACAAAAAATAGAGAGTTATATAGACCAGAGGTCACCAGTTATAAATCATTTATAGTCAGAAAGTAAAGTTACTGGGTTAAAAACATCAAGAGTAAGGTCTACTGTGGGAACTTAGGAGTGGCCTGTCCTGCCTTAAGGTATCCAAATCCAAATCATTTTTGAGTACTGGCTTACTTAGCAGAGTTGAGAAGGCCAGATTAGGCCTTGGTACTCAATGTGGGGACTCTTTGATTTAATGTTAGTTAAAAAGATGGTGCAAAGGTAAAATGAGAGAGGGAAAGACAAATCAAGAAACAGACTCTTAACTATAGAGAACAAACTGCTGGTTACCAGAGGTGAGGGATGGGGGGTGGGTGAAATAGGTGATGGGGGTTAAGAAGTTCACTTATCATAATGAGCACTGGGTGTTGTATGGAAGTGTTGGCTCACTATATTGTACATCTGAAACTAATATTACACTGTATGTTAACTAATGAATTAATATTTTAAAAAAACTTGGTGCTTTTATCATTTTATTACATATTTCAAACTGAAGCATTCTTTTAAAATTTGAATTGTATGAATACATTTCTTAGATTATTTTTACTCATTTTGAGGGTTGATTTAATTAGCCATCAAATAGTATTTTAACTTTTAACAGTGGATATATAGACTTACTCTATTGATCAGCTTCTAAATGTCTCAAATTCCAAATGTAGAAATATTATAAGAATATTTTCTTTTTAAGATTATGAAATGTTTGCATTCCATGGAGATATGGAAAAAACGGTCAGAAACTGCACTGGATAGCAAAAGGCAGAAAGGCTAACTGTAGAGGTGGCTTAGTGTCTATTTCTGTGATGAACTGATTTTGTTGGTCAGTTGGTAAAATGGCGGAAAATTAAAATGTTTGATCATTGTGCCTAAGTGGAAGGAACTTGTAATGATTGTATTTTATTATTCTTAAAGCTAGAACTTTGGATTAAAATTTTAAAATTTCATTTAGCTTCAAGAAATATATCTAAATAGAAAATATAGAGGGAACCTCTGGATGGCTCAGTCAGTGGAGCATGGGATCATGATCTCAGGGTTGTGGGGTTAAACCCTACATTGGGTGTAGAGATTACTTAAAAATAAATAGAAAATAGAGAAAAATAAAAGCAAAAAACCCCTCAAAAAGCAAAACACACAACAACAACAACAACAACAACAAAAGAAAAACAAAAGCTCTAATGAATCAGCTAAGCAACCCACTTAATAATTTGATAAAAATTGTGGTTTAGTTTCTTAGGAGACCTATATCAGTGAAAAAAAAGGATGAATTTGTGATTCGTATTTAGGTGTATTTATAGAGTTGTTTCTGAATTTCCCCTAGGGTACTTGAATGTAGATTTTTCCTCTTAAATGTCTTAAATAATTTCCTGAACCTTAGGTCGCTTTGTTAAATTTCCCTATTGTGGCAGGCAAGGATAGTTAAATAAATACAATTATGTATGTGAAATGTACTTGGTAAATCGAACACGTGTAAAATATTGTGAATGTTACCACCACCATCTATGAAATCTTTAAATATCCCATTCACCAACTCCCATCTCATTTTTCCAGCTCAATTGCTATGGTACACCCACTGCCACAATTCTTCAATGTCATTGAGACCTTCAGTCCATCGACCCTAAGTGCCCTATCCATCAGTCCCCCCGTCTTCATTTCCTTTCTTGTCCAGCATAATGTCATGGTCCATCATTATGATCACTCCCTTGCTAATGCCGTAAACTCCCTTGGCCCTCTTCTCCTCCTTCACATTTAACTGGCAAAAGCTCAATCCTGATTGAACCCAACCATCCCCTTCCTTGAAACTATTTGGGGAAAAATTTTCTCACAGTGAATCTGACTTGTATGTTTTTAAATTCTTGATCTCAAACTCCAAATGGGCTCAAACACAATCTAAGTTTTTAATTTTTTTTTTATTTTTTTACTTTTCTGTCTGTTGGTGGATCAAAATTTTAAACACTTTTGCTCTCATTGGAAAAAATAAAGTGGCTTATAATTTTTGGTAACAGATGTGATCTCCCGCCTCATACGTCTCACTTACTTAGTAATAGAAGCAAAAGTTGGGGAGATGACATTGTAGGGAAGGGGAAACTTAGTTATAAAATTTAATTAATGGAGTCTCAATTTCAGAAATTATTGCTTTGGACAGCATTTGGGTGCTTTGTCTTCCAAATTTCTGCTCTCTCAAATTTCTCTTCATGATGATTTTTGGACATATGGAATGACTTTCTTGATTTTATGATAAAGAGCAAGAAGACCCAGACTCACTTAATAAACTCTAGACATCTGTTGTCTTTGCTGGGTAGGAGAAGTGTCTTATCTGCATTGACCTTTGGCCCTTTGCATTGGAGTCCATGGAAGCATGTCTGGTCTGCTGTGGCCTTTTGGAGGTCTTGTGCATGCCTCTGTTTATGAAATCTGCAGTCTAAGCCAACAATCTGGTTGCACAGATATCATTCCTTTTGGTCTCCTTTTCACAGTGCCAGGTCTCCTCTGTTCAGCCAGCTATCTCAGCACCTTTCCATCCACACATATCCCATATAGGCTTCAAAAAACCAGTAGCAATATGTGTGCTGTTGCTTCCATGGCCATTGGTCATGGTGCTGAAACAAATAAGAGACTTCTGCTAGTCATTTGTGTCTCCTCCAGGCTCTGCCTGGAGAAGCAGGCTGTTAGTGCTCATGTTCTTGAGTGCTTCTCTATCTATCAGAGTGTTCCTACAGCCCACTATGGGGATCCAATCCTGACAATGGCAGGAAAGAAAAAGACCTTCCCCTACCTTTTCCTCTTCTGTCCACATTTCTCTTCAGGTTGGGTTGAGTGGGCTCTTCTTCCTTCCATTTGGCAGGGACTTTTCCTGTGCCCTCTCTTGGGTTTTCTCTACAGGTAATACTTCTTGCCTCATTAGCAGCCCAGTCTCATTCTCCTTTATTTGCTCTTCCTCTTGACTCAACCTCTAAATGTTGGAGATCTACAGGGCTGATCCAGTCTTCATTCCTTTTTATGTTTTTCCCCAAGGTGATCTCCCCCAACTTCATGACTTTAAATACCATATATGCAGGAATTTTTCACATTTATATCTTCTCCTCAGACTTCTCATTTGAATTATATACTCAAATATTCAAACTATCTCCTCGAGATCTATTTCTGGAGGAATTACAGACATCTTCAACTTAACATGGCTAACACAGTTCTTGATTTCAGTCCCTTCTTTTCCTAATAATCATCTTTGGTCTTCCACATCTTAGTAGCAGTACCATCACCCTCTAGATCCTTAATCTAGGAATCTGGTAGTCTTTAGGGATTCCTCCAGCTTCTCAGTCTCTTGCAGATTTCCCTTTTATTGGTATATTTTTTAAACAGTGGTATTTTGCCTTTGCACCAATTCTTTTTATTTGCATGTTTCCTGCTAATCAGTTGGATCTGCTCCTATGGCTTCATTGTCATATACTGATGAATTTCTATATTGCATCTCTAATTTAGGATTTGTTTTTGAAATCAAGGCCCTTATATTTAAATACTTAGCCAATATACATCATTATGATGTTCCACAGTAAATTGCAAATTAATCTACCCAGAATGGAATTTGCTACAGTTCTGTCATCTATAATTCCTTCTAGATCCCCTTCTCAGTGAATGATACTAACACCCAATAAAGTCACAAGCTAGTGTCTTAGATACCATTCTTAAGCTGTCTCTTTATCATTCACATTTAATCCATCAGAAGGTTCTGTCTCCTTAGCTTCTAAAATATATTACAAACTTGTCCACTCATTTTCCCCTCTTTAGGGGACCACCTTGGAACAAATCTTGCCTGGACTATTGAACCAATCTCCTCATTTTCATTTTTTAAAAGATTTTATTTATTTATTTATTTATTTATTTATTTGAGAGAGAGAGAGAGAGAGAGAGAGAGAAGGTCCAAGTATGTTTGAGCAGGGGGAGGGACAGAGGAGGAGGGAGAGGGATAAGCAGTCTCCACACTGAGCTCAGCCCCATGTGAGGTTCAGGCTGGATCCCCGGACCCTGAGATTGGTGAACTGAGCTGAAACTAAGAGTCAGATGCTGAACTGACTGAGCCACCCAGGCGCCCCTCCTCATTTTCATTTTTGCTCATTTCCATAAGAAACCAGAGTGATTTCTAAGAGAGAATATAGTATCACACTGTTCTCCTGTTTTTAACTATTTATTTTTATATTATACTTCACAAATCCTTATTTCATTTATTCATTAGTTTATCTGCGTATGATTATAATCTTCCAATGTAATTTATGCTCCATGTGAGCAAGACCAAATCTACTTCTTTTTGTTTCTCAAGCACCTTGAACAGTGATTGATAATAGTAGACATGATGAAAAACAACAAAGGGACCTATTTATCAACATAGATGTCTGAACATCAGGAATTCCAAAGTAAAGAGGTTCAAGGTTTTCACTAAAATGACACTTTAGCTAATTTAGATTAAGAAGTCTTAGTAAATAAGCCTCTGTATGGAACTCCTCTTTTCAGCTGCATTTTCAAGGAATAGTGAATCTAGGTATGTGAATGAGTGTCTATTCCCTATTGCTCTAAACGTAGCCTATGCCTTGCTCAAGTAAGCTCAGGATCACAGCCATGTCATTTGGGAAAACAGCATGTTTATAAAATTCCAACCAGATCAGACATAAGTTGTAGAAATTTATGAAGTGAGTTTTGTCTTTCTGACATACTTGCCTGGGACATGATACTACAGTATTTGTAAAACAAAAGAGGAGACATCTATTTCACAAAATAGGGTATGACCAAGTCTCTTGGTAAGAAAACCATTAAATTTATTTATTCATTCACTTGTTTACTTATTTTCAGACTACTAGTTATTAGTGAAATAAGCCAACTTCCTCCTCCTCCATAAAACACCCCAAACCAAAAATTCATATATTGCAGTATTATTTAAATGCTGATAGGAAAAGTGACACTGTTTTTTGAAGTAATATTTCCTGATATCTCTTACCCATGGTTTGACTCTCAGTATTATCTTCTCTGGAGAAAAAGCTGCCTCTGTCTTTTTTACACATCATCAATTTGAATATGTTTCAAAATAATTGCTGATGCAAAGGATTGACAGGGTGGGGGGACAGGTTAAGAATAAGACAATCATAGTATAAAGAGATTTGAAATAAATCTATAGAGCAGCTTCAAAAATATATTCTACCTGTAGCAAGGGTGGGAGCAAAGTGAGAGGAAGGGGTTGAGAAGTCTCAGGACATAAAGGTTGAGCCCATCTTCATTCAAATTTCTCCTGTAACCACCCAAGTGCTTTCTTGGGAATACCACAATAACCTGGCAAGAATGCACACACTCACGGTTAGTGGAGGTAGTACTTAACTGGAAAAATGTGAGAATTATGTGTATGTAGGCAATTATAAACACTAGGGAAAACAGTGTTAGTCATTTAGCCTCAGAATCTTACATTTGGTGTACACAGATGAAGTGAACTTGAAGTGACTTACCAAATCTAAGCATTTCATTTTTGGTTTTCATTATGGTTGTGTCATGAATTTAGTGGTTAACTGTGTAGTTAATTCATATGGGCTACAGAGGGATCCCACTCTCTAGATGAAATCCCCTATAAAATGAGTCTTACTAACCTATAAAAGGAAGAGTTGCATATAACATTAATTTTTTATGAATCGAGTCACATCCTAGATGTAACAATAGAACACTTTATTGAATTGAGTCACATCCTAGATATAACAATAGAACACTTTATTGAAATATATCTGAAAGAAAAAGAGAGAAGGAAGAAAGAAAATATTGGATACCTGAAGAATCCTCTTAATGTAATACCAATATCTGCTTCATCAACTTACTCTCTGCATTTGTGTTAGGAAGTAGGTAGTTGTGGTACAAAAGAATGCAAGACTTAGTTAGCCCCAAGAGATCTGGGTTCCAATTCTTGTCCCAATTGTCACTAGTTGTATGACTTTAAGCAAACATAACATTGCAGGATAGCTTTCCCATAGTTGAGGGAGTCATACTAGACAATGTCCAAAAATTTCTCCAGCTCTTGAATATTATGTTTTATTTTTCAAATTTGGATATCCATTGATTGCATGATGTTTTTACAGTTGCATGCCTATGATATATAAGTAAGGCAACTGAATGCAAAATAAATGCTAATCCCCAGGAGCAATTTAAAGCTACTTGAAAATTGTGGTGCATTGATTACCATCTTATTAACGTGAATGAGATAATAAAAATTCCAGAATCTCCTGACTAACCATTCTGCTTTTGGAGAATCTGGTCCTAGTTATGGTATCGATTTCATGGCCATAGCTTTAGTTTTAATGATGAGATAAGAAATGGTTTCAAAAGACAGGGAACCCTTCTGATGCGGTTGAAGGGATACTAAATGTGTAAAGATGCATCTCAATTTTTGGGCCTATATTTTAATAGCTGTATGACACTGCTTGGGTTACTTAATTTCTCTGATGTTTAGCTTTTTTTTTTTTTTTTTTTTTTGGTCTTTAAGATGGAAATAATATCTCTTTTGCATGCATTGTAAAATAACTGTGGGCAAAGATAATTATGTATATAAGAATTGCTTTTGTGAACTGCAAAATACAAAACATTTTAGACTGTGGTTTAATTTTTCTTCTGTGGCAGGGATTAATTATTTCACACTGTTAGTATCGGGGGGTAGGCAATAATATTTTATAAATGTCTGAGATAGAGACTCTGCTGTACTCGTAGGAACTCACATAATAGCCTCATCATTTTGACCTCAGAGCAAAGAGTGGTACCACCCTGCTTACTGCAGTATTTGGCTGCAGGGGAGGGATATGTCTGAGGAATACTGCAGGGCACTCTACTCTCTTCACAGAAGTGATCTAATTGCTCAGATGAGGACTACGGCAGATATAGTACCATGGACCATCTGACCTGGGGCTTTCATTTCTTTGGGTCTAATCTTTTTTTACCTTGGCTCTGTCTCTTACTGGCCATGTGACCTTGTATGTGTCACCTTGCCTGAGTCTCGGCGTTCCTACACATCACTTTGCTCTCCTTCAAGAATGGTAGTTGTTATATTTGCTACTCTTAACTCTATTATTCTCTAGAGGCAGATATTTGCAGGTATATAAATCTTCTGATACAGAGTGTATTGAAAGCTCCATGGTTGATATCATGTGTATTAAAAGTTCCTTGGTTGACTCTTTGCCCCTTTCTCTAATGCCATTGGATGTTGTTATTTAGTAGATTTTACTGAGAATTGCAGACCCAAAATGTTGTGTCCTAAATAAAACTGAAAATTCTTTCTTGGATAGGAAAAGGTTTATAGATCAGTAGTTTAATACTGATGTGGTGAGTCTGTTCCACAAAGTGCTCAGGGACCCAGCTGATTCTATCTTGTTGCTCCTTTGCATGCATGTAGGTCTATTATCAAGCATATTTTGTGGCTCAAGATAGCCACTCCAGGGTGCCTGGGTGTCTCAGTTGGTTAGCCATCTGCTTTTGGCTCAGGTCATGGTCCCAGGATCCCGGGATCAAGTCCGGTGTTGGGCTTTCTGCTCAGTAGGGAGTCTGCTTCTCCCTCTGCCTCTGTCCCATTTGTGATTTCTCTTTCTCTCTCTCTCTCACTCTGTCTCTTAAATAAATACTAAATACATGAAAAAAAATTTTTTTTAAAAATAGCCACTCCACCTCCAGTCATCTTGTGCACATTCTAGTTACCAGGAAGGAGGAAGGGGCAACAAAGTTATAGAGTCTGTATTATGTGCCATTTAAAGAAGGTCTTCAAAATGGTGTATGGCATTTGTCCATTGGATGAAAATGTAGCTGCCAAATATAACTAGAAACAAGGGAGGCTATGAAAAATAGTCTTGCCATGTCCACGAAGAAGAGTACAGACTTCGGGGATAATCTAGCTCCTCTGGGACAAGGACAAGTATACAGGCATTTTAAAACATGTCCCAGAATATAGAGACAAGCAGCAAAAAGGAAAGGGGGGCGTATGTGGTAATAACATTAGGCTGAGTTTGATGAATGTTACGAAGATTTGTTTTTGTCCTCATTGCATGTAATTACCAACTACAAGTCATACCTACGCTGAAGACTAACTTGCATGCCTGAGGCTTTTAGTTGGTTAGTTGGTTGGTTTGGTTTGGTTTTGGGGGTTTGTTCTAACACCAAGAAAAGTTTAGGAATCCCAATATCATGTCAGCTAATCCAAGTTATTAGTTTATTTCTGTTAGTTTTTGGATGTCTTATTCACCAACTTATATAAAACCTGAGTTTATACAAAACCTGAGCTTTTGTTCTTAAGCTATTTTTGAGAAGGAAACAATCTTCCAGAGAAAGTATCAATGTCTTCAGTAGCAAGGTTATTCTGCTTTCTGTAAAGCATATAAATTATCTTTAAAAAATACATTACTTGTATGCTGTAAAAGCTATCTTTTTTTCCACAGGAAAGCCTTGTGTTTAAAAAGGATCTAATAACTTGGTTTAGGGTGTCAATCAATAAAGCACATGAATAACCAGTGAAAAGTGGTCACTATGCTACCCAAGGGGAAGTCATCCAAGAATGAAATCAGTACAACAGCTGAATTGCATCCTTCATCAAACACATGTAAAACAGATCAGAAAGCCATCAATTCCCACTGCTGGCATGGGTGGTCTTTCTACTGCATGTGTAATTTCCAATTTAACAAAGGTTAATACACTTTTTAAATTTGCAATGTCAAAATAGTAAATCCTACGTGGATAAACTAGGTGGCAGTTTTACAGTTTATAATGAATATTTGGTTAAAATAGTGAAGTCATTTTAATTACATTTACAGAGTTTTTCTTTTTCTTTTTTCTTTTTTTTTTAAGCCAGTGATACATATTTTGGCTAATAGTTTTTATAAGCCAGGAATAAAGTACCTAATATCAGACATGATGGTCCTTGGGGTCAGTATGGCCTGGTATGGTAGGGAGAAGGCAACGAAATACTGTTCAGTAAGCTTTCTAATTAGTGCATGCTTACTTTTGCTACCTACATTTTAATCATTTGCAATTTCTGTCCCATTGTTTATTCCTTGGGATAACTTATTTTTAGATACCAGTTTGAATATTTAATCTGTTCTTGGTTTTTATTTTGAATGTCCCCTTAAATTTTTAGTACACAATATTATTAATATGAAAATTACTTATTCCTGAGATGAAATGTGTTTGTAACTTTGGCTTTCTGTAATTGACTCTCTCCTACCCACCCTTTTCTTTAATTAAAAAATTCTCGGGGGATCCCTGGGTGGCACAGTGGTTTGGCACCTGCCTTTGGCCCAGGGCGCGATCCTGGGGACCCGGGATCGAATCCCACGTTGGGCTCCCGGTGCATGGAGCCTGCTTCTCCCTCTGCTTGTGTCTCTGCCTCTCTCTCTCTGTGACTATCATAAATAAATAAAAATTAAAAAAAAATTCTCTATAGGAGCAAGTCATGAAAGGCTGAAGAAGTTAAATTTGTTTCTTTTTTTATCTGCAGTAAATTCATTTTAGCAATTGTGTTCATCAATACTGAAAGTTGTCGCTATTGTCTTTTTTTGTTTCTTGTTTTTGTTTTTGTTTTTGAGAGAGAGAGAGAGAGAAAGAGAGAGAGAGAGAGAGAGAAGCAGAGACACAGAGAGAGGGAGAAGCAGGTTCCATGCAGGGAGCCTGATGTGAGACTCCATCCTGGGACCCCAGGATCATGCCCTGGCCCGAAGGCAGGCGCTAAACTGCTGAGCCACCCAGGGATCCCCCAAGTTGTCTCCATTGTTAAAAAAATAGAAAGCCACATGAGCCAAATGAGTCCCCTCAGTTTATTCCGTTTATTTCAGTAATCACACATTGAAAGGCTACTTGGTTCCAGGTGCTTCTTCAAGATTGGAAAATACAAAGGCAAGTGAAGCACAGTTCCTTATCCTGAGAATTTTAGAATCTAGACTGGAATTTGAACCTTCTAATTTCAACTACTTTAAGAAAACTAAAATAAAATATCAATCATCCTGAGAAATCTAAATTAGGGGTTTAAGATAAGAAATGGATGATTTAACCTTAATGGAAACAGTACAGAGGTATGCTTTTATATACCTATATCCTTGTCCTGACTTTACATGTGGGTTTTTAATCTCTCTCTATACTACTAATGTTCTAGTGATGCTTTGAAAATAAGAAGACCCCTCTATCCCAAATGCATTATTACAAAGACCATTTGTGTAGAACTTGGAGCTTATGAAAATCTAGTTTTGTTTTCTTTACCCAAAGAGCCTTTCTATTTTATAGCATTTTGACTATAAGAAGAGTGTTAAAGTCAGAAGAGTTATTCAGATCTCTTGATTTGAGCAGTGGTGCATTTTCTTCCAAAGTTGAGTTACAAAGAAAATGGCCAATGATCAAGGATAGATATTGATCTCATATACCGCAACCTCTATGAATCTATTATCTTTCAAATATCAGCTTAGTGTTTAATCTCAAAGCCTTATTTCCTTAGGCGTCTACAGCATATAAAACACAGAGCCTCTGAGAAAGAGAAACTTCCAACCTCAATCATATCAGTAAAGTAATTTATCACAAAGTAATAAAGTTGCTTTGGCATAACCTTTAGTAGACTTACTATGTAAGTAGGAGATGCTTAATGTTACCTCAATGCAAAATAAAAAAGGAACAAATGAAGTTTTGTATCAAAACAAAGAGCCTGAGAGGCATGAGGCACAGGAGTGTAAAATCCTCCACAGCCTGCCTAATGATTTTTCTTTTTTAATGTTTCTTTTCTTCTTTTCTAGTCAGCAGTCAGTGTCATCTTCCTTCCTTCCTTCCTTCCTTCCTTCCTTCCTTCCTTCCTTCCTTCCTTCCTTCCTTCCTTCCTTCCTTCTTTCTTTCTTTCTTTTTTTCTTCTTTCCCTCACCCCTTCTTCTCCTTTGCTTGCCTCTCAGTTTCTTGCCCCCTTTCCCTCACTTTTTGAAAATGGCAAGTTGTACCCCACCTTTTCCTGGTGGGACTTCTCTGATCTCTGATGGTTCTGTTAGGAAAGAGACCAGTGATTCCATGGGGGACAGCACATAAATGGGCTCTTTTCTTTCTTTTTAAAAATATTGTTAATTTATTTATTCATGAGAGACACACAGAGAGGCAGAGACATAGGCAGAGAGAGAAGCAGGCTCCCTGAGGGGAGCCAGATGTGAAACTGGATTAGGGCCCCGGGATCACAACCTGAGCCAAAGGCAGATGCTCAACCACTGAACAACCCAGGTGCCCCTTAGCTCTGGCACCCTTGATCCTGATCATCCTTGTATTATTTGGTAATGCTGCTCTCTGTTTCATTTAGAATTGGCCCTGCCAATCTCCCGGTCACATATATTAGCTAATATACCAATGTTCACTCCTCATTTGCTCTCCATCTTTCAAAAATGTGTGGATTTCCTCATCTACTGCTTCCCCCCCCGCTTCTTACATTCTCATTCCTGTACCTTTTTATAAAAAATATTTTTAGTCTTTACTATTTTATGTCTTTGGGCAGGCCTGTAGAAGGAGACTGTGGCTGGAGAGGGCATGTCCTCCTGGCCCTGGGGTTGGTAACTGAGCTCCATGTGACAGGAGTTCTGGGGCTGTTGGACTAGGACTTTGGATTGGACTGAAACTTTATCCCATAGGCTTCCATCTACTTGCTTTCCTTATGTTATTTAGCATTCTTTAGATAATTTACTCTTTGTACTAGTTTCCTATTGTTGCTGTAAAACAAAAACAAAAACAAAAACATTCCACAGATGTACTGGCATAAAACACTACAAATTTATTATTTTACAGTTCTAGAGGTTAGAAGTCTAAAATGGGTTAGCAAAGCTGTGTTTCTTCTGGGTACTCTAGGAGAGAATTCATTTCCTTGCCTTTTCTAGCTTCTAGAGACTGGCAGCTTCCCTTGGCTCATGGCCCCATACCACTGGCACCTCTAATTCTATCTCCTTCTCTGACTCTGACCTTCTATCTCTTTCTTCCATCTTTAAGGACTCTTGTGATTATACTGGACCCACCTGCCTAGTCCAGGATAATTTCCCTGTCTCAAGGCCCTTAATCACATCTACAAAGTTCTTTTCCAGGTTTTAGGGATTATAATATAGACTTCTTTGGGGGTTGTTATTCTCCACATAACTACAAATATGTATCTTTTAAAACATCTTCCTCTCCTTCTTCTTCTCCTCCTCCTCCTCCTTTTTTTTTTTTTTTTTTTTTTTAGGTTAACATAAGAAATGTTTATTTGTTGTTGTTGTTGTTGTTTATTTGTTTCATATGTGGAATGGCTCCCAGATTCATTACCAGCCTCATTGCCACCCTCTATTATTCCTTATTGGCAATGTCTTTTTTAAATGTCCAGAACTGAATATAAATATGATCAGACTCAGGAAGATTCAGTGACGATGACATTTTCCTGCTTCTGGGCACTCTACTTCTATTAATGCAGCTCAAGATTTCATTATTTTCTTGGGGAACGTTGTTGACTAATATTGATCTTTTTGCCAACTAAAATCCCTTAATCTTTTTCATGTAAACTACTTGTAAGTGAGGTTTTTCCCATTCTGTATTTCTACAGGATTCTCAAATTGCAAAATAAAAACAAAAATAACAAAGATGTATTCAGGTCCTCTTAGGTGCCAGAAACTGGATACTGTTATACTTAGGTAAGCCAAGGGGCAGCTGCTTAGATGTCATCAGAGTCCTCCAGCTTGCTTTCAGATTTAAATAAAATTGCCATGGACCCTATGTCAAGAATGGAGGGAATTACATCAGCCCTCAAATACGTTCAAGATTTTTTGGGGAAGTTTATGTTGTGATTGGTTACCTCTGCTAATCATCTAAAATTTCAGAACACTCAACTCCCAACCTATATCCTTCCTTAGATGCTGCTGCCACTTTTCTGTACTCTCTCATCCTTTTCTGGATACCTCAATTCCTGAACTTCCCCAAAGTTCCACAGACCCAAGTTTGTGCATGTAGACTTTTACTGAAGACCTGGGGTTATGAAGGGAGATAATATGCAACCTAGAAAATAATCAACAATAAATATTAGATATCAAAGTCCTTTTATAATTCCTGCCTCTGAGAGCTCCTCACAGGTCTGGTTCTTGGCATGGAGCCTGGCTTTATATCACACTGCTTGTCTTCTCACTTTTTCCCTCCTTTCAGCCTGTCAGGCCTGATCCCTCTTCCCTCTTCTCTTGTATTTCTTGCTTCAGAGCCCTCATTTGAGACTATCTATCTATCTATCTATCTATCTATCTATCTATCTATCATCTCTCATCTATCGTCTATCATTATTTATTTATTGAAAAAAGAACCTATCAAGGTATTTGACAGAACAAAAAATAACTTCTCTACCTAATGAAGAATATCTTACAAGAATTTTAGCATTGGGTAAATATTCATCTTCGTTATGTGTAATCTCTGAAAAATTCAACCCCAATCCCATAAAACTATTTATATTATGAAAATAAAATACTTGTATATTGAGAAACCATTTCATTTTAAGACAGTTGTAACTATAAATTATCACTTGCAAAATGATGATTACTACTCATTATTTTGAATTTCAAGCCCCACAAGTAATCTAGGAACCCTGTGAAGTTTTACTTCTGGTAGTGAACATCCTGCAGATACACACATGCGAGTCTGGCTGCCTGAGAACTGTGAGATTCAAACCTGAATACCATGAATCTAAAGGTGTCTCTCACAAAAAGTGTTTCTTCCCCCTTTTTCTAAGAAAAGGAAAGACTATATTTTATTTAGCCCGTTTTATGGGTTTATGTCCTCAAAAAATAGATGAAGTCCTAATCCCCAGTACCCCAGGATGTCACCTAATTTGGAAATAGGCCTTTTCACAATGAGCTTATTATGGTAGGTCCTAATTCAATATAACTGGTGTCCTTATAGAAGGGGGCAATTTGGATACAGTCATAATACCGGGAGAGTGCCATGTGAGGCAAAGGTCTGGTGACATGTCTATAAGCCAAACAACACCAAGGGTGCCAGCAAACCACTGTAAGCCAAGAGAAAGCCTTGGAGCAGATTCTCCTTTACAACCCTCAGAAAGAATAGCCCCACTAATGCCTTGATTTCAGAAAGCTAGCCTCCAGAACTGTGAGGCAATAGATTTCTAAAGCTGCCTCATTTGTAGTACCATGTTATGGCAGCCCTAGCAAACTAGTAAAGTGCATTTGACGAGAACAAAGACTTTGTTAACCATTTCTGAACTCCTTGGTTTTATTTCTAACCTAAAACATTGCGGGAAGATGCTTCATTTTGGTGAGAAAAATTTCTTACTATAGGTAAACAGTTTCAACGTGAATTAACATGAACTGAAATTCCTTATAATTCATCAAATAATCTATCTGAAAATGATGCTTCTAAGTGGGGAGATTAAGTAGGTGTTTACTTTTGGGTCTTGTATTTCTTCTTGGAAGGACTGTCTGCTTGTGGTTCAACCAAATGCTTGCAAGTACTGGCCAGATCCAGAAAGTGGACATGAGTGCATTGGGAAGATCAGAGCAGCACCAATACTGCCACTCCATTTAACTAATTCATCCTTAAACACAAACAAAAGTGAACAAAAGCTCTCTTGAATCTGCATTTTCCCTCTCAGCTACACTGTATAAACAAACTTTTAAAAAGAACTATCTAGGAGCATCGGTGTGGCTCAGTCATTTGAGAGTCAGACTCTTGTTTCAGCTTGGGTCGTGATCTCAAGGTCAAAAGATCCAGCCCCATGTTGGGCTCTGAGCTCACTGGGGAGTCCGCTGGAGATTCTCTCTCTCCCTCTGCCCCTCCCCACTAAAAAATATATATATTTTAATTTAAACTATCTATCCACTCTGTGTCCACTTTCTCATCTTCTTTTTATTCTTTGACTTTTTGAACCTGGCTTTACACGTTGTCATCTTGGAACTGCTCTTGCCGAGGGCCCAGTGTCAGCAAAATTTCTCCTCATCTTAGTTGCCCTGTAAGTCAGCACTGTTGACCATTTCCTCCTTGTTGATACCCATGTCTGTCTTCTACCATACCCTGCTCTCCTGGTTTTCACCATACTTCCCTGGTGGTGCCTTCCGTCTTTGCTGGCTCTTCCTCCTTTTTCTGCTCAGTATACATTGCTTTGACCTAGAACTTATTTTCTTACTAGTTTGTACACTCTCTACAGGTTATTTCATTCAGTCTCATAGTTTGAAATATTCTATATATGAATGAATCCCAAACTGATGTCTTCAACTCTGACCTGCCTTCTGAATTCCAGACATTTATATCTAACTATATGTCTCCTTGACATCTCCATTTGTACATCTCCTTGTATCTTCAACTAACATACTCCACACTGAATTGTTGATTCTTATGCAGCCAAGTCTATGATTCTTCCAACTCTTCATTATCTCAATAAAATCTACCCAAAGTCTGGAAATCAGCCTTTCTTCCTCTTTTACCTTACTCACATCCACTTCCTCTATCATTAAACTGCTACTCTAGCCCAGGTCATGATCATCGACTGTTAAGTGAATTTAACAGCCTCTGACCAATCTCTCTTCTGCCCATTCTGCCTTCCCCATCCAACATTAATTCTTCACACAGCATCTAGAAATATCTTGATATATGAAAGTCAGATCATTCCATTCCCCTGCTTAAAACTCTTCTGTGACTTTCTGTTGTACTTGGAATACAATCCAAACAATCACATGCCCTTCAGAATCTACATGCCCTTTCCCTGCCTCCCACCCCGTGGAACACTATCCCTCACTCACTGCCTTCCATCACACTGTCCTCTTGAATTTCTCGAACAGACCAGATTTTGTCTGTGTCAGGATATATTCCATCTCCCTTCTGCTTGAAATGCTAAGCTAATAGAATGATGTGAAGAAAGAAAAATAGTTAAGGTATATTTTGGTGTTAAGTCACTTAATATAAGCTGTTTGTGGCAGGGAAACTGAGGTGCCCCTCTAGTCCAGGCACCCAGGGTTCCAGAAGGCTGAGCCTTCCAAGTGGAGGGTTTCTTACCTATATCTGTGTGTGGACCAGAACTGTGGCAGGTGGGTGGTCTTTTGCATTTGAAAGTCCTCACAAGGGCAGTTTCAGGCAGGAGATTGTTCTTTGGGAAGAGAATATGGTCAGAATGATTTCTTCTACAATCATTAATTCCTTTAAGTTTTGTATCATTTTGAGGGGAATTGATTTGGTAACATACAGGTAAAAAGGTGTGCAAGAGCTGCTTTCTTTGTGTGCAAAATAATAAGTGAAAATTAACTGATAAATTGATGTTCCTGGGATCATCCTTTCCTTTTTAAAAAATACCTGTGAAAACAAACTATAAACCTATATTTTCCAATATCATTGCTTTTATTTTAGAAACATATACTCATTTCCCAAATTTTAATTATTCACATTCCAGTTTCAAGATTTTTGTAATCTCTCTATATCATTTGTGTTAATGTGTGTGTGTGTGCATTTTTAACTCTTTCTTAAGAATAATCTCTGAGAAATCAAAACTTTACGTTCTAGTTGGCATACTTCAATTTTTTTTGCATACTTCTATTTGTAACAAAACAAGTGAATAATTAGTAAAATTAAAAGTGTTCATATATCTACCATATAAAATAATTGTGAATCATCAATATGTAAGTGCACTTTTAGGAAAAGCTATTATCTATTATCACTAAAGTCATCTTTATCTATCCAACATAGTTTGACACCATATTTGCCTCATTTTGTTGTGTTTTATTTAGGCTAAGAATGAAAAGAATTTGTATTTCCTGAGCATGAACCAGTTGATGACATCAAGTTTGTTATGGGACACATGTAATTAGGCTGTAATTGAAATTTTGCTTCATATAATAGAAAAGATGTAAAAATCCACCTATGAATAATGCAGGAATGTAGTTACCGAGGTACATCTGTCTCTATACATTTATGCTTTTAAAAAAATATTTTTGAAAAAAATATTTATGTTTTGAGCCTTTCTCTTATTGATGTCCATTTGTGAAAAGGACTGGTCAATCCCACTTAGCATTAACCCTTTGCACATGGAGACTACTGTTGGAGAGAGTCCAGCTTCAGGTTTACAAATAATGAACTAGTGGAGTAGAGCACATACCCACAGATCAACCCAGTTCCACATATAATGGAATATACTCATTCATTGTATGACATACATAAATGTCCATATAAAATAGGAAATTTGCTTTTCAATAGAGTGCTGGGTGGCTTGTTCTCTGTTATTCTTGGTTCTCTTTTTCATGAACCATACCTATACTACCCAGGCAATATATTTAGGTTGGGACCTTGGGAATAAGACAGATCAGAGTTAACTGGACTACATGGGAATCAAATTGAAGACCAACTTTGACCTCATTAGCACAATGATACAGTCAGCTAAGATTATCAGATTCAACACTCATGGAGACAAAGGACAAAATCATTTGAAAGGGAAGTTGGATGTGTGGTTAATACATGATTCAGCTTTATAAAGCAAGAAGATTTAAAAGAGAGTTGTAAAAACCCCAGAGAGCCCATCATAAAGTTGGATTTTTTGCTCTGCATATTTGTCTCTGTTTCCCAACTCACAGTCAGTGGTAGGAAAATGCTTAGGAAAGAGGACTAATTCATCAGGATGTCAGTAGATACAGTCAGGCAGAAGGACACAGTAAGCCATTAGAATGTAATCACTCTGCAAGTATCACTGAAACTGTGCTGATTGTACTAGTACCACTCACATATTGACAATGGACATTCAGGGGTCCAGTGTAACTGTTGGAACCAACAGGCTGACATTTTCTGGGTTTCGTAACTGGATATCATAGCTACTATTTCCGATGGATGTTTAACTTAAGCAACATGTCTGTGTTCAATGAGAATGTTAGGGTTAGGATTTCCAAAGCAACAGACTCCAAGGGCAGTGAAGGCAGTCTTTATTAAGGAACAGGATACAGTGTGTAGAAGAAGTCTGTGAAGTGTATCTGTCTGGCCACTTTTGTAGACTCAGGAAATAGCATTAGTGCAGGATCATCAAAGGACAATTCTCCATATATCTGACCACATCTGAAAACCTGTTTATCCTCTCTAAAGACAGGGAACTTAAGTAAAGTTTTTTTTTCCCCCTTCTTCTCTGTTGTTTCCCACCCTTTTTCCCCTTAAAGACATTTTCTTCCTCTTGTTTTCCACACATAATTTTATTGTGGAACGCTCTCTAATTTATCTTGACCTTGATCTTCCTTGTTTGGTAACTAGGAGTTTGTATTAATGATATGCTGTGGGTACCAGGCATTCACATTCCCAGTCTAGGCTAGGCTTCTGAGTGGGCGATCCATCTGGCGTGATTTCAGGAGCATCAGGCAGCCCCTTCAGCCCTCAAATACCCTTGGGTGTGCGCCTAAAATTAGATGATTAGAGACGCATTAGTTTATTTCTCTATTTAGTTATTATTCACTGAGCAGCTACTGCATGCTAAGCACCATGTGAGATACTGAAATGACGCGAAAGCAGACAAAGCATGGTGTCTGTTTCAGGCACTTGCAGTTTACTGCAGGACCCTTATAATACTTGTAACACTTATCTTTTGGACTTTGAAGCCCCTATTCAAAAGCAAAATCTCTGGGACTAAATACCCAGACTTGAGCTACTAATTCTTTAGGGGGATTTAACTTCAAGCTGAGAGGAAGACTGTAGAAACAGCTTTTGGCTTAGTCACTTGGGAGGCAGGACCCAACATGAGAGAGGAAATGCCATTTTGCTTACAGCATTGATTTGAAGAGGTGCAAAGGTGGTGAGGGTGTCCTGGGGGTACACTGATCCTTGTACCAAGAGATGAGGGAGCTAAAGCCTCCATTTCTTTGCCCCATTGTTACTGTTTTCTGGAGAGTGCAGAAAATAGATATCTAAGTTTCTGAAAATTCGCCTTAGTGGCCCTGTTTTATGTTGCTAACATTGAGTTCATCTTTCAGATAATTTGCTATTGCTTTTCATTTTCTAAAGTATGTTTTTCTAAACCAACTGTCTTCTTTGACTGTTTACATATTATTAATGCATATTTTCAAAAGCTGTATGATATTATTTTCCCAAAGGTGTAAGATTGTTATACTAAAAGGATTTGAGTTAGGGTTTGGAAAATTTTATTTATTTTTAATTTTTTTTTTAATTTTAAAGATTTTATTTATTTATTCATTCATGACACACACACACACACACACACACAGAGAGAGAGAGAGAGAGAGAGGCAGAGACACAGGCAGAGGGAGAAGCAGGCTCCATGCAGGGAGCCCGGCACGGGACTTGATCTCGGGTCTCCAGGATCACGCCCTGGGCCGAAGGCGGTGCTAAACTGCTGAGCCACCCGGGCTTCCCAGGGTTTGGAAAAATTTAACTTTTCACTATTTTGATCCTAGGAAATGTTGTGTCTCTCCTTGAATATTTACTTCTTTTTATACCAGTATCTAAATAATTGAAAAGATAGGGAACCATATGTTGTATGCTGAAGTAAGTGACTTTATTTTGGTATAAGAGCAATAGATTCTTTGATCACTTTTGTAAAAGCATAACTGTTTGAAATTATATGTTTTTCTGATTAAGATTAAATCATCTTAATGAGATATTATCTTATTATATTATTTTGGAGCTGAGTACAATTTTTACTGTGTGCTAGTAGTTGAAATAGTTATTTCTCCTGATCTAAGGGCAAGTAATCTTAATAAGGTCACCCTGATATTATGGTCACAGTAAAGCTCAACAGCAAGCCTCTACAATATTCAAAAGCAAGGCCTTCATCTCCATTCAACTCATTCCACAAAACCTCTCATCCGGTGTTCTCTGGCTTGACTGGGATTCGCCCTCTCTCTTTTCTCCCACATCTAATCAATTACTAGGTTTTGTCAGTTGTACCATAAAATTGTTTCTCATGCTCACCAGTGCATTTCCATCATCTCTGACACTGTCTTAATTTAGTTCCTTATTTCTTCTCAACCAGAAAATCGCAAACCCTCCTACTACTTCCTCAGCCCTCAATGCACCTCTCTGAGACTGACCTGTCTAGGGTTCAGCATTCATTGGGACTTTTCCTGTCTTTTCCTGCTTTCAAGAACTCTCTCTATTGCCAAAGGAATCAGGTCCAAGATCCTAGGCTTGCATTTATGGCCTTCTGCAATCCAGCCGTGACTTATCTTTCCAATGTTAGCTTCCTCTACAAGCTTCTATTCCCACATTCCTGTACATCATTCCCCCCTCATGCCCTTTATCTTGCCCTCTGGGAATTTATTCACATGATTCCTTCTACCTGACTGTCCTCTCTTATACTCTGACCTTCAAAAAGTCCTGACCCATTCCTCATGAATGCCACCTTCCAAGAACTTTTCCCAGCCTCCAATCTCCCCTTTCTCTCTGCTATTGCTACATAAATCATGAGAGTAGTTAAATTTACTCATGTTAGTTATAAGTGTTCATACATGTATTAATCTGGTGAAGGTATGTAATGCTGTGGTAACAACAACAACAAAAACAAACACCAAAATGTTAGTGGCTAAGCCGTGCTCTATGTGGCAGCTCAATTTTCCAGGCTGCTTTGACACCTCTATCTCAGCAAATGCTTTCACAGTTGCCACAGCAGGAGAAGAAAATATGGGAGTCATCTATTATCTCTTAGTCACTTCTGTCTGGAATTGATACAGTGACTCAATTGAGAAAATTACTCCTCATATTTCATTGGCCAAAGCAAGCTACCTTTAAGTTGACAGAGAAAGGTAAAAATCCTGAATGTGCAGAAGAGAGATGGGAACCAGAAATATTGGTGAGCACTATTAATTTCTTTCTTGGCATTGTATATATCTTTTATTTCCTTTTCTTCTCTCATTGCATTAGCTAGGGCTTCTAGTACAATGTTGACTAAGAGTGGTGAGAGGGAACATCCTTGTCGCATTCCTGATCTTTGAGGGAAAGCATCTAGGTTCTCACAATTGAGTAAAATGTTAGCTGTAGGTTTTTTTTAATGGATGTTCTTTATCAAGTTGAGGAGATCCCCCTCTATTCCTATTTTGTTGAGCATTTTTTATCATGAATGAGTGTTGGGTTTTATTAGTTGTTTTTATTGCATTATTAATATGATCATATGGTGTTTCTTAGTTTATTGATGTGATGGATTGCTTTAATTGCTAATTGAATGTCTGAGCCATCATTGCATACTTGGAATAAATCTTACTTGGTCATGATATATAGTTCTTTTTATACATGGTTTAATTCAATTTGCTAATATTTTTTGAGGATTTTTGCATTTACATTCATGAGAGAGATTGGTCTATAGTTTTTCTTTCTTGCAATATCTTTCTCTGGTTTTGGTATTAGGGTAATTGTGACCTCAGAATGAGTTTGGAAGTGTCCTCTCTGCTTTTATTTTCTGGAAGAGGTTACAAGAATTGGTATAATTTCTTCCTTAGATATTTGGTAGAATTCACTAGTGAAACCATCTGGGCCTGGTGCTTTCTCTTTTGGAAGGTTATTAATTACAGATTCAACTTAAAAAAAGATTTATGTATTTATTTATGTATTTTGACAGAGAGAGTAAGATAGAGAATGCACGTGCCAATTTTGGGAGGGTAAGAGAGTGAGGGAGAGAAGTGGTCTCCCTGCTGAGGGTAGAACCCATCTCAGGGCTTGATCTCATAACCCTGAGATCATCACCTGAGCTGAAATTGAGAGTTGGAGGCTTAGCTGACTGAGCCACCCAGGCACTCCACAGATTCAACTTTTCAAATAGATATTGGCCTATTCAAATTATCTATTTTTCTTTGTGTGGGTTTTGGTAGATTGTGTCTTTCAATGAATCGATCCATGTCACCTAAATTATCACATTTGTGAACACAAAATTGTTCATAATATTCCTTTATTATTCTTTTAATGTTCATGGGCTCAGTAGTGATGGCCTCTCTTACACTTCTGATATTAGTAATTTGTGTCTCCTACCTTTTTCTTAGTTAGTTAGCTTAGGTAGAGGCTTATCAATTTTTGTGAATCTTTTTAAAGGACTAACTTTTGGTTTCATTGATTATTCTGTTCCTGGTTTGAATTTTATTAATTTCTGTTCTAATTTTTATTATTTCTTTTCTTCTGCTTCCTTTGGATTTATTTTGCAGTTCTTTTTCTAGTGTCCTAAATTGGAAGCTTAAGTTGTTGATTTTAGATCTTTCTTCTTTTCTAATAGCACTATTAATTTCTCATAATGTATGTGAAAGTTATTCATGAGAAAGTTAATTCATAAATTAACAAATAGTTGGCATGCATGCCTTGTTCTTCCTTGTATTCTTCTAGATCACAAGGAAGTGTCAATAAATCAGTGTTTTCCAACCTTCAGTCATTTGTATTGCATCTTCACATTTCGCTATTTTCTTGTGCTATTTGTGATAATAATTAATATTTTTTAGGCAGCATCATTTTTAAATTAAATTAAAATCCTTAGAATTGAATTTTTAAATTATAAGTAAAGCCTAGAATCTCTTACCATAAATAGAGATTGTTTTGAAAAATAAATATTGAACAATTAAAATGAGAATATTGGTTGAAGACCAACTAAAGTCATTATAAGTACTAGCAGTCTTAGTAGTATGCTTTTGGAAACACTGAACCACATATTAATGAAAGAGGATGCAAATATATCCCTCAGTTCTTTTCAGGGGTTAAGAACTTTTTACTTTATGTTCTTAGGATAGCATCTCACAACTGAGGATAACCATTAACAGAATGTTGAGTTTGTGAAGGAAAAAAGCATTTGATTTGTAGTTAGAAAACATGAATTTATGAATCAATGATATTTAATGATATTTAATTTATTTATATTAATATTTAAATATTAGTCAATGATATCCACTTGATTGTGTTTTAGATATAAGTGAGATGAATTATGATTGTGCTTTCATATGTCTTGTCCTATGGGAATATGATAATGATTCTTAACAGATATGCCTGTATCTACCCCCAAATAATACAGGATTCAAGGTGTACCAGAGGTTAGTTATTTGGTTTTTAAGCAAGGTCTGTGCAATTTTTCTTTTGAAATGAATATTTGTCCAGAGGTATAGTTAGTTATGAATTGCCAAAGAAGATTCATATTAGAAAAAATTTTTAAAAAATATTTATTTATTTATTTGAGGGAGAGGGAGAGAGAGAGAGAAAGAGAGTGTATGTGAGTGGGGGGAGGGGCAGAGGGAGAAAGAGAATCTTAAGCAGGCTCCTCCCCTAGCATGGAGCCAGATGTGGGGCTCCATCTCACAACCCTGAGATCATGACCTGAGTCAAAGCCAGAAGGCAGATACTTAACTGGCTGAGCCATCAGTTGCTCCAGAAAAAATTTTAATCAAAATTACTGGAGAAAGAATTCGGTGAAAAGATGATAACTTGGAATATATTTCTTCCTAAGATTTCTATAAAGGTGAAAAAGCCATTCTTTAATTTCTGGGTGTCCATAGTTAGAGAATGGCAGTAAATTATAAAGCATGTTGATATGGCCTTACCCACTCCTTTTTCTATTTCTCAAGTTTCTGTCATTTCTTTTTTTGCTAAAATCTTCTAAGCCATTATTTCAGAATTATATCCAAACCTGATGACAAAACATTGTTTGGTACCATGTAAGCAAAAATCATTAAATGATTAAATGTTCATCCATTAGCTGGATGTTTGGTTTCTGAGCCATTATACTAGTAGTTGGAATAAAAACCAAGGTAACTTAGCAAATAGTTTAGGAGCCAAAAGAAACATATCTTAAGATAAAATTCCTTAAAACATTTTATAAGGATCAGTTTTTTTTAAAGATTTTATTTATTCATGAGAGAGAGAGAGAGAGAGAGGCAGAGACATAAGCTGAGAGAGAAGCAGGCTCCCGCGGGAGCCTGATGTGGAATTTGAATCCAAGACCCCAGGATCATGACTTGAGCCAAAGGCAGATCTCAACCACTGAGCCACCCAGATCCCTAGGATCAAATTTTTTAAAAAGGTACATTTAAGAAGTTATTTAATATATAAGCATTAGAAGATTTTGTTGTCATTGGTATAATGGGGTCAGTCTTTGGACTGGATGACAGTCATAATTTTTGAGGTCACAATACTTTCTGTATCGTGAAAAATAAATAAATAAATAAATAAATAAATAAATAAATTTAATATTTTACAGAACCTAATTTAATGATACATAATCTTGACATCAATAATAGACATAATCTCATCTACATGGATAATCAAAAGTCTGAAAACTATACTTTTACTGAATATGTACCTTTTGGGCAAGACTAATAATGAAGAATGGGAATCAGCTCCTGTGATATTTATGCAACTGCTAACCTCTGACTGAAGTCAGTGGGAGCTTGCTTACGTAAGGGCTGCAAGCCTTAGCCTCCAGAGATTAAAAGGGAAAAAAAAATCCTTAAACTCTTTCAACATTAATATTGCCTGTAAGGAATCCAGCCATGATTTAAGCCAGGGAGCTTTTTGAACCTAGCAAGTAGAAGGGTAAACAATAAACACCAGTTATTTTAAGCACGATCTAATCAGAGTTCAATGAGAAGCAATATTATATTTGATCTCTAAGGTATTAATACTTGTATATCACTATTAGACATTTTTATGTAGCCCATTATCCAAACAATGGCTTAAGTATGTGGTATTTAATAAATCAAGGTTCCACGGCCATGGGGCTGAGAGGGAGTGGGAATGAAGCATCTTCTCTTCTTCTTTTTTTTTTTTTTCCTCAGGTGCAATTCTCTGTTATATAAGAGAAGTGTGGCCTTCCTTCTCATAGCACTAAAAGTGAGATAATCCCTTTGTAAGAAATCAGTAAGTACGGTCTGCTTAATCTAGTCCCAGTGTGAAACTGTTGACATTTGTTCTTTTTTCTATCATTATGTGACTGGGCCTGTTTTGTGCTGGATTAGGCACAAATCTCCTATGCAGCACATTTGGCATGTTACTAGTAGTTTAACTTCATTAATAATGTATGAAGAAAATGTAATCCACGACAAGGAAGGAAAGAGAAGTATTTTTTTTTTTTTTTTGCTTCTCCCAAATCCTTTGGAATGAGTAATTATTCAACATTATATGTTTGATGTTATATTTTACAATTGAACTTCCATGGTGATATTTTAAAAAGAAACTTTGGCAAATGCTTACAAAAAACATACCTTTTAAAATTTTAAATACGATTTACTGATGGCCAGAACTTGTTAAACATAGTAGGAAATTAAATATTTATTCAGCTTATTTCATTTTCAGGGTCATAAACGCTCTTTCTGAGTCATCCCCAATAACAAGAATTTCCACCAGCAGAGCCATTAACAGGCATCATGATAGGAGAGTGCTAAATTAAGATGAGATTGTATAAACAAATCAGAACATAGGCAGACTTGCACAGGAGTGCAAATGATCATTTCTGATTGAAATGTTTATAGCTAAATGAGTTTGGCTGCATCAAACATCAATGTGCCAAAAGATAAACCCCTTGCTGCTGCTGCTGCTGCTGCTGCTTTCTTATGTTTTCTAAGCTGCTTTAAAGATGAAAATGGAACTATATTTGGAACACTGTTTTCTATTTTTCCATACTATTGATATTTGTGGAAAGTCACAAAATGGCCTGAGGAAGCTAAGCTCACCCCAAGCAGTGGTCACTTACAAGTACTTTTGTACTCTGTACTCCTGTCACATTTGGGCGATCAGAGCAACAGCTGGGGAGACTTTTTCAACAAAGATGAGTGTCAGATAATCCTGATGAGATTCCACATCCAACATCTTTTGTAATTATGTCACATTCAGCTGTAATGGAATAATTCAAGCTGAAAGGACAAGCTTTGATCCTTTCTTAAACCTTTCCCTGTGGACTGGCTATCTAAAAGATTTAAAGATATTTCTGTTACAAGATCTAGTGTTTCCTCAGAGAAGTCATGCTTCTGAAACATCGTGATCTACAAGAACAATATCAAGTTTGCCAAACACATTTCTGAAAGCGTCATTTTTTGGGAGGAGGGGTATGTTGAATGAAGATGTCAATAATAAGCTGTTCTTCAATTTTCATCTAGACTATCAAGATTCATTGTCTTATTCTGTCATCCAAACGGGCAGATAGAGAAGTGACTTAAAATATATTTGGAGATGTGTCATTTAAAGCATCTGTGTGCAAATTCATGCATGTGCTTATTAAATTGTGTTTTAAGACAAACAGGCCTAGCAAAATGCTAGCTATGTTTTAGAATTGAAAAATAAAAAGTTATCACAACACTAAGACGTTCAAATCCCAAACATCTCACAGGAAATCTTTGTGTGTGCAAAATCATTAAAACTTGCATTTATTGCACTTCTACATTATACTAATGAAATTGAAAAAAAAAAAGAAATTGACAGTGTAGACTTTCAAATTCTAACTAAACACAGGATTTTTGATTAATAATAAAGATTTGTCATGTTAAAAATCACTTATTTTTGCTCATAATGATCCTGTTTCCGATTTATCAATTTAATTATTTTTTTCTTTTATTCTTGCACTGCAATAATTTTTTCTCCACATTTCTCTGTTTCTTTTCTCCTTTCTAGTCCCACTTATTTTTTTCTGAGCCTATGTTACTGACAATAGGAAAAGAATGTGACAGAGAAGAAAACGTGGCCCTGACATTAATTTTGACTTGAAGAAAATTATTGCTGAATGGAAAATCAGTGTTAGAAAACCAGCTTTCTTTGAATATGATTTTATTTTTTTACTGTTTTTTTTTTAAGATTTTATTTATTTATTCATGAGAGAGAGAGAGAGAGAGAGAGAGAGAAGCAGAGACACAGGCAGAGGGAGAAGCAGGCTCCATGCTCCTCCTGCAGGGAGCCTGATGCAAGACTAGATCTCAGGTCTCCAAGATCATGCCCTGGGCTGAAGGCAGGTGCTAAACCACTGAGCCACCCAGGGATTCCCTGAATATGATTTTAAAGAGCGGATCTATAAAACTCTCAAAGCATGAAGCTTTGACTGCTGTTCTGGCTTATTGAGCCAAGAAGAGATGATCGATGCATAGTGCTCCCAAATGGAAATCAAAGTCTGATTTGGAAGAAACACCAACAGGCAAGTCTGCAGGACCAAAGGGTATAAAAATTAAAACAAAATTTGCTTAAACTAATGAAGTAAACTTTAATTCATATAGTACAGGTATTCTGCTATATCACCTTTTCCCACAGAGCATTTCCTCTGTGATCCCTTTAGCTCACCTATTGATAGTGTTTCCTATATAAAATTCTGTGTATGAAGAATAATTACAGATACTCTTTTGTTTCATTTAGGTCTCTAACTGTATCTTTGATTTAATGTTAATATTCCCATTTTCCCCATTTTGTAGATAAGGAAACTGAGGCTCAGAGTAGCTAACTGACTCATGCAGGTATGAGGCAAAACTAAGAAAACCGGAGCTTCTATCTATAAGTTCAGTACTTTTTCTGCCGTCCTGTGGTTTCCCTTTTCTGATTTAGCTGATGGTTATTGTGGTAGAGAGAAATGAATAAATATTATAGCTGCTTGAGACTACATTTTTAATCTTACATGTTGGTTTTAATTGTAACTTCATAATGTGTTTTTTTTCCCCCTTGAGATCTAAATTTCTTTTTAAGAACATGTTTCCATTTCTTCTAAAAGAGGTTGGCTGAAGAGAATAAAATTATATGGAATCTGACTCACCAAAATGTAGAAAGGAACAGACTGGATCTTTCCATTCTTGCCTTGAGATTTAAAGTTTAGGTTCTGTCTCTATGGATAGATGCTCCAAGAGTTTGGGATATTTATTTAATTTGAGGGAAACTCAATTTTCTCCCCTCCCTTTTTTTTTTTTTTTGTCATAGCTGAATGAATCATTTCTGGCAAAACAACAAATTGAGTTTTAAACAAGTGAGAAGTCGAGAATATTGAAAACTTGAACACTAACAGTGTTCTCCTGAAGAGATGGTCCTTGCTGGTGAATATAACAAAGGCTAGTAAATATTTTCCCAATAGATAAGAAGTTTCCCAACAGATAAGCTGAAAGACCTTTAATCTCTACCCAATGTCCACTTCACCATACATAACTTATCAGCCCTTTTTCTTTTTCAGAGAATAGGTGTTTTATCATGTCATCACCAACATTCTATATTTTCATATTAGAATTGAAGACATAAGTTACATTCCCAGTGAATTCACTAAGTGAGCTTTCCTGCAAATTTTTGGTCTCTAATATTATTTAATTCCATGGAGAAAAAATCCAATAATGCACAACCTATATTGTGCTTTTAGGTTTTTATAAGAAATTAGCAAGTGCATGAATTAAACTTACTTTCATTGGCATTATTCATCTAGTACTTTCCTGACATTTTTCCAAGTCAGTATCCTCAAAGGTGTTTTAGGGGGAAAAATCCCCAGCATTTTATGCCTTTAAAACAAATTATTGGCCAGAAAACTAAAATTTTCTGCTTATTGCAGTTGATCAGATTTTAATGCTTTGTGCATGAAGCAGGAAACACCTACTTTCTTCGCTTAGTCACCATATAAATCCAAGGATGTTCTCTAGAGGACACAGTTGTGGTTTTGAGGGCAATTTCAACATAGGTAATGGTACTACTGCATGAGTTTTACTTTATAAATGTGGCTCCAGCTAAATCATTGTCTTATGTTGCAACAACCTTTCATTTAAGAACCATATATCTAAACATCAGTTTCATTCATAAGAGACAAAATGGTTCATCTCCCACTTATGGAGACTCTAGAAAAATAGTCTCTCTTTGTGTACACACACATGCTTTATTTTAAGGAGTACGCTAAAAAACATTTTTTATTTTTTCCAAATGCAATAAAAATAGAATGAATACTATTATAACTCCCAGTGTACTTATTACTCAACTTTAATAATTATCATGATAATTTTGCTTCATCTATATCCTCCACACCACTGGATTAAGACATAATAAATTCAAACATAATATATTCCACTTGTAAATGTTCTTATATATAGCTCTAAAAGTAATAATTCTCCCTCAACCATGTTTAAAAAAATCCATTGACATGTAGAATAATTAACTATAAGTCTTCAAACAGCATCAAATTTAAAACTTATATTTTTCACATTTATTAAGCAGTCACTATGTTCTTGGATATTTATTTTTTTCATCTAAATTAATAATAAAGGCAAAATAATTGCCTTTCTCAAACTCACAAAGTTAGCATAGAAGAGTGGTTAAGAATATGAATCTGGAAAATTAGGGGTCAAGTCCCTGCTTTGTCATTTATTAGCTCTGTGGGGCTCATTAATAAGCCTCAATTTCTTTATTCATAAAAACGGGAAGGATGCTACTTACATTATAGCATTATGAATGTCAAATAACTTATAGAATGCTAACCTTAGTGCCTGATACATCATAAGCACTTATTAAAGAAGAGCTATTTAAAAAAAAATCAGAGTTGGAATTTGAACCCAGGTCTGTCCAATCCCAAAGCCCATGAACTTTCCACGGGGCCATGCTTAGCTAGTGTGGTGACAACATTGGCAGCACACCAGCCTGGACACTCTTTAAAGAGTATTTAATGTGTACTTATTATGAGTCTGCTCCTTGATCGCCCCATACTTTCCATCATCATTGGCAAGCTAGTGACTGGAATTCTCTACTTGTGGCAATCACTGGTCACAGAACACAGTTGAGCCCCAACAGGTGGCTGTGAAGGTGAGTGGAGCCAGCATGGGCATGTGGTATGGCAGAGCCGAAGAAGTGGTGGCAGGTGAGGTGATGGTGGACAACAAGCCCTCAGAAATGCTACCTCCAGCCCTCATGCAGAGTGGGTTGCCACAGCCAGAAGTCTCCAGTTATAATCTTCTTAAGGAGAATTGTTATCCTGGGCCACTGCCGTGACTTAGATGCCACAAGAGTGAGGCCACTTTTTGTACTGATTTATGCTTATAATTGCTGTGCTTGTGCTTTTTTGGCCTCAATTTTTTTTATGTCAAGAAATATGCCAGTCTAGATTTTGTCAAACCAGAGAATACAAATCAAGTTTTGAGAATGACTGGATACTAAAATGTTATGGATTAATAAAAAGCAGAAATGCAGCTCTGTCTCAAAGCCAGAAGATTTAGAAAATTAGGCCAAAGAGTATACAACTAATATTTAGTAAGTACCTAGAAGGGTCAGTACTGAGGAAAAGAAAAGCGATTGCTTTTTTCCTCTAGTCTTGCTTTGGTAAGGAGTAATAATAGCTGAAGCAGAGGACTTGTGTCAAATCTCTGCTATTATTATTGCTTAATGCCTTCATGCTTTAAATTTCTCCATGATTACACAAGCCTGTTGTCTTCTATTTACCTTAGAAATGAGAAATGAAGCTTAATTCCTCCTTTCATTAATTCAATAAACATTTACTGAGCTCTTTCTATAAGCCATGCACTTTCCTCGGCATTGGGTCCACAATGACGAACTGCCCTCATGGAACTTACATTCTAGTGGAGAGACAGAAGATAAACAAGAAAAAAATGTGAAAAAATAATTGCAAAAAACAATTTTTGTTTTTTTTTTGCAGAGTGGGCAAGTGGATTGGAAATGCGCAGGGCAGTTATGCAGACGTAGATAAGGCAGAGAGGGAAGGTAGGGAATGTGTTCCTGAGAAGGTAATTTAGGAATAAAGATCTGAAGGAATTGAAGGCAAGGCCCAAGCAGATACCTGGGTATGACTGTTTCTAGGCAAAGGGGACAGCCATGGTAAGGACCCTCAGGCAGATTGTGGCTGGTATTTTGGAGAATGCTAAGGAGGCCTCTGTGTGCTGAATGAGAGCAGTAGGAAAGGAAGCAAGGGAGAAAATCTGAGTATAATAGTATCGCATAAGGTAAGGTCTTGTGGGCCAGAGTGAAACCTCTGGCTGTCTGGCCTAGTGAGTTGGAAAGTGATTGCAGTGAACAGAGCAGAGGCTCGATCCCACTGGGGCTGTCTTTGAATCACTCTTGCTGCTGTGTGCGTAAGAGAGGATTAATTAGGACAATGCATGACACATAGTAAGGAACATTAAGTATAAATGGTTATAGCTGATTTTACAAGTTCTTTGGTCTTTATTGTTTGTGCCTGTTGAATGAGTGGACAAGGAGACACAGTAAATGTGAACAATCACTCATTTTACTGAAATGATTACATAAAAATGATTAAATCTACTAGATATATCTTCTTTTATTTATGACCTGATGATCTATAGAGTCAGCGCAAGAGGAAATTCTTTGTAGCTGTGGTGGACCTCTTGAGAAACTTTAGGATTAAAATTCTTAGTTTGGAAGCTTAAGTGTCTCAGCTTTAAGTTGGCCATAAGTACTTAAAAAACTAGCATGAACTGTGGCCCGAAAGACCAGACTCTAGTATATCTTTAGAATGTAAACAAATCTATCCATCACATGAAACATATTCCTGATGAATAAAACAACATAGAAATGTACTTATACCAATTTTCCACAAGGAATGATATCCTTTTAAATTAAAACATTAGAGTCTTGATTTCTCGATTCTGCTCTATAGAAATACTTTTTTTTTTTTTTTTTGTAGCAGGAGCAAAAGTTAAAACAACATTTCCTTTAGTGAGTGCTGTTTTTAAAAGTTCTGGAGTGGATAGTGATGAAATAGTTTGAATACATACTGATCAAAATTTAGAGTGTAATTTTATTTATTTTTTTATTTATTTTTTTTTTTTTTAGAGTGTAATTTTAAAGAAAAAAGGAATATTTTGGGGTAACAATGTAAGGAACCAGTGTTTTCTGACATCTTAATTAAATTTTATTGAAGTTTTAAATTTACTTTTTAACATGAAGAGATTTATAAAAGTTTTGGAACTGATTTTTTTCAATAGAAATATAACCATGTATCTATCCTTATATGTCAGACTTTATTTTTTTTTGGTAACAAATGTTATTTTAGGAAAAGGTGGATATGAGTCATCAGAAATAATAGTTTTCTAAGAGAATATTCCCTGTAGATCTTTACTACATTATCCATTTTGTCTGGCATTTGAAGATGTCTGTGAAATTCAAGGATTTTACTTAGAGACTCATTGACAATATTTACTACCTTGATACTACCTACACCTACTGAAACTTCAAATGTCAGTTGCTTTTTAGTATAGCCCAAATATGATCAACTCGAATTTCCTAGATTTCACTTAAAGAAATGAAATTGAGAGAATGTGTATGTAGAAAGAATTAGAACTTGAAAACTATTAATTTAGCTAACATTTAAAAAAATATACTACTTGGTAGCATTAGCCAGTTGTTATTTTTGGAATAAAATTTTAATCCTTTTTAAACGATTTTATTTATTTATTCATGAGAGTCACCCAAAGAGAGGCAGAGACATAGGCAGAGAGAGAAGCAGGCTCCCTGTAGAGAGCCTAATGCAGGACTCGATCCCAGGACCCCGGGATCATGACCTGATCCAAAGGCAGAAACTCAACCACTGAGCCACCCAGGCATCCCTTTAATCCTTCTAAAATAGATATTTTTTTTTCCTTGAAATGCAAAAGATACTTTGTGAAAGTAAACCCATTTATAGCCACTGATGAAAGAATTAGTTTCTTATTTCTTCTAACTTGCAACAACTTAAAAAGAGCAAGTAATAGATACAGTATTAAAAAAAACAACTCCTTAGTGAAGGAGGGAAAGTAGAACCTTAAAGATGCAATTAAAAATAGTATCAAATAAATTCTTTGTAAAGGATTTAAATTATTATGGAACTTGCTGAGGAACGTTGACCCAGAAACTCAAAACCCAGTAGGGATTAGCCCAACTGCATCAGTACTTCTTGATGTCTGGATTGCATAGGGAATTTCCTGAATAACTTGATAACTTGATAAATAACTTGGCCTACCACCAGGGCTCCAAGTGAGTTGGTTTCTGATAGGGCCTGTGCAGGAATCATATTTAAGAAACATCACAGAGGATTTGAAAGAGGTGGTCCTAGGACCACCCTGTTATGCTCTCCTGCTTCAATTGTTTTGTTTATTTTTATTTTTATTTTTATTTTTTCCATGCTGGTACTCATCCACATCTTGTCCTTGGAGTTGTAATTTAAGGTTTGTCCTCTTTTTATGGCATTTATAATGAATTGGTTCCCTTGATTCTTAGTAGATATCTTTTCATTTTAGTTTCTGAGGTGATAAAAAGCTGTGATCCGTGATCTCCCTAAACTTCTACCTCCCTTTGCCTTTGAATCGCATTACATCTTGTTCTCTCTGTCTCCTTCCCATCTTAGAGAAGGACACGCCCGACTTCTAAGATTGCACTGCTGTTTATGTTCTTAGATTCACTTGCTCAATGTCTGGCTCTCTCCTTATCTTCCAAGCTCCATGAGAACACAGCTTGTGTCTTCTTGATCCTCTTTTCTTCAGGGTTGAGCACAGGGCTTGGTGCATTGCCAACACTCAGTAAATGTCTGTGAACAAAAACGATGAGAGATCTCTTCTCATTCCTTTCCCAAGAATGTATTTCATGTCTTTTTACCTCCACTCCTCCATTCTGCTCTCCCCAAACTCCGACATCATTCTCTTTCTTATGGCTGGTTTCCTTAGACTACAATCATACTCACAGCTTTCTTAAAATTGAAACCCAAAGCTTTCAGTTTTCTGCACTATGTGTTGGTTTGCTAAGTATTCACACTGAGGAAAAGTTGAGTTGTGTTTTCTCTTTAACTAGACATTTGGGAGTCCACACCAAGATGGAAGGGATAAGAGGTATATGGAACAACTTATCCAATGAAGTTTTTTTGATTTGTTAATCTGTCAGATTGTCCAGGCTGAGCTACTCTGCTAGGGCAATATTCTATTCTATTCAAATCAGTGGTAGTGGAACTCCAGCACATGCTAGTGCCTCTTTCTTCAGAACACCGAATGAGATGCTGTTGGAGAGACATGGAATCAGCTATAAAATACAATTAAAATAGCAAGAAGAATGATAGGGTATGCACAATTAACTTAGTCAAAACCACACAATTATGTGGACAAAATTAAGACTTTAAAAAGGACATAAATGATGGTCTTCATAGACAGATATTTCATGCTTCTGGTTGGGATGACAATATTGTGAAAACGTCACATACTTTTTTTTTAAATTTTTATTTATTTATGATAGTCACACAGAGAGAGAGAGGCAGAGACACAGGCAGAGGGAGAAGCAGGCTCCATGCACCGGGAGCCCGATGTGGAATTCGATCCCGGGTCTCCAGGATCGCGCCCTGGGCCAAAGGCAGGCGCCAAACCGCTGCACCACCCAGGGATCCGTACTTTTTAAATTAATCTATACCTTTAAATTAAGTGATAAAAATCATGCAGTCACAATGCCAGTTGTATTTTCTGTCTACCATGAAGAATCATTGTTTGCAAATAGTCAAATTAAATTTAAGAATAAAGAGTATGTGTGTGTAAGGATGAAACTTGCTTACGCTATCTGATGTTGAGAAATGGGCCCAAGAACAGAAAGGTGACCGACAGAATGGAATAGCAAGCATAGAGACAGACTCATGTGTGAATGTACATTTATACCTAATTTACAGTGAAGATGTCACTGCAAGTCAAGGGGAAAAGGATGGGTGATTTGAAAAATGTTCTTGGCAACCTGGGTTACCATATGCATAAAAATAAATTGGATTGCTAACACAGCATTTAAAAGTAACCTTTAGATATGAAAGGTAAAGCTGGTAAAACAAAGTTAGCAGGAAAAAGTATAAGAAAATGCCTTTGAGATCTAGGGATGAGAAATTACTTGTTAAATACAATTTTAAGAGAACAAATTGATGAAATATTGCAGTTGCTCACTTTACAATACTAAGCAACTATGTGAAACAATAGACTAGATCTATACCCACCAACACTGATGATTCTTAAAATCAAAGTTCTCAGTGTAAATAGTAAGAGACACAAAACAAGATACAGTTTTGCAAGAAAACACACAATGCAAAATATTAAAAACAGTAGAAGGCCTGTGGGAGATGTTTTAATATTTAAAAATAATTATGTACCATATTGGATTTTGGGAATCAAAGACAGCAGCAAATATTCCTCAATATTTGGTTATTTATATGATACACAATTATCAAAATAATATTTGAGGGGAAAACTATTGTTCTTAATAGCTATAAAATGGATTATGAAAGAAATCAGCTAGAAGGCTCTGGTGATAACATAGACATGAGCTTCCAAATACCTGTGTTGAATGGTGGCAAGGGAAAGGCATGGTAAAACAAAATCAGCAGGTTATCGTATTTGGATGGACATTTGAAAGAAGGAAATAAAAAAGTTTAAAAGCTAAAAGGAGTTTCTATTTCTGGTAATAGGATCACTAGGTCCCTAACTAAAAATGTTGGATAAATTCTAAAGAAATTATTAAAATATAAGTTGGCAAGATATTAAGACCTTATCAGTTTAAAAAGTACAATTCTTCTATCCTGCTGTGACCATCAAACCACTGATCCTGCTAACATTCAAATGTCCCTCACCTCTATGATATTCTTCTCTGCCTTAATCACTTAAATTTTATGGGGGATTGATATAAATTTTATTCATCATCTTTTTTTGATTTTTTTTATTTATTTATGATAGTCACAGAGAGAGAGAGAGAGAGAGAGGCAGAGACATAGGCAGAGGGAGAAGCAGGCTCCATGCACCCGGAGCCTGATGTGGGATTTGATCCCGGGTCTCCAGGATCGCGCCCTGGGCCAAAGGCAGGTGCCAAACCGCTGCGCCACCCAGGGATCCCTTCTTCATCATCTTGATCTCCTCCTCCTCCTCCTGCTTCTTCTTCTGCTTCTTCTCTTGCTTCTTCTTCTTCTAAAGATTCACTTATTTTAGAGAAAGAGAGAGAAATTGAGAGAGAGAGAGAGAGAGAGAGAGAGCACTTGCACGAGCAGGAGGAGGGGCAGAGAGGGAGAGGGAAGAGGGAGAAAGTCTCTAACAGACTTCCCACTGAGCATGGAGCCCAACTTGAGGCTCGATCTTAGGACCCTGAGATCAAGTCAAAAGTGAGTAGTTTAACTGACTGAGCCACTCAGGGGTCCCCAAATCATTCTCTTCTATATTACCTTGACAATTTTGTCCTCTTGAGCTTCACTGTAATTGGCTAGGCACAACTATAGCTAAAGCCAAATTTCTGCTTCTTTCCATTTATACTTGTCCTGTTAAACATGGTTCATGCAGAACATGGAGCACACAACCAAACTAAAGGCTATCACTTGGAACTTAATGGTACCAAGCAAATATACTTTCTGTAGCTGGTCCATTCACTCATCCACTTGCCTAGATGACTATTTCATACTTTTCTTCAATTTTCAAAATTCTAATGTCTCTTCCCCCATCCTCAATCTTAGCAGATAGCCTTCTTCTTCTTTTTTTTTTTTTTTAAAGGGGAGAACTTCCAGAGATTGCCAACACCATGCTTAATATCTGCGTATTATTCCCATATTTTGCCTTCCCACCTGGATGAAATAGCCATGTTCTTATCCAAAGCCAAAGCCTCCACCTGTACAGGAGAGACTATTTCTTCTTATCTATTCAGTGACTACCCCAGGAAATCTCTCATCTGCCTCTTAAAACATCAAACTTGTGTTCTTAAAACATCAAATTTGTGAATTATTCACCTCAGCACTCAAATGTTATTTTTCCTATCTGAAAAACAACAACTAAAATTGACTGACCCAGTTGCTTTCCCATCTACCACCATTTCTTTGCCCTCTTTTCAACAAAGCTCCTTGAAGGAGTTGTCTACACTTAATCTTCAATCTATTCCTATTCTCTCTTAATCCAGTCTAATTAATCAGGCTTTTACTCACTTCATTAAGGTGACCAATGACCTTCACTTTTCTAAATCAAAAGGTCAATTCTTTGTCTTCATCTTCTTCGACTTATAAGTAATATTTACATGGTTGATTATTTCCTTCTTTTTGTTATATATTTGCCTTTGACTTCCAGGACACCACATTCTCTCCATTTTCCTCCGGTTTTACTGGTCCCTCATGCTCTGTCTTCTTCATGGATTCCTCCTTTTCTTCCTTACATTTTAAAGTTGGAGAGTGCCTTTAAACTTTATTTTTAATTTTCTCCTCTCTTTACACTGACTCCTTCAGTGATTCATGTTCTCCCCTTATTTTAAGGCTCTAAATACCATCTGTATGTTAAGGACTCCAGAATTTATATCTTCAGCTCAATCTCTCTACAATTGACAACTCAACATTTTTGCTCAGACATCTAACAGACATTTCAAAATCAGTATGTCTAAAACAGCACTTTTGAAACACTATACCATCAAACAAACAAGCAATGACAAAACAAAACCACCTTGGCTGATGACAACTCTATCTCTCAGTTGCTCAGGCCATAAGATTTGGAGTAAGCCTTGACTATTCTCTGACTCTCTGATCCCACCTACTTAATGGTTCATTAAGTTATATTGGCCCTATCTCTCTATCCAAAGTCTATTTTCTTTCTATCATCTCTACTGGTGTTATCCTAGTTTCTTAATGGGATTAGAGTAATAGACTCCTGGCTGACCTTCCTGCTTTTACACTATCCTCTTTATAGACTGTGTTTGACAAAGATATATATATATATATATGTGTGTATATATATATATACACATATATATATTTAATATATTTATATTTATATTTAATATATTAAATATATATTTAAATATTTTATTTATTTATTCATGAGAGAGAGAGAGACAGAGAGAGGCAGAGACACAGGCAGAGGGAGAAGCAGGTTCCACATAGGGAGCCCAATGCGCACTCGATCCCTGGACTCCAGGATCACGCCCTGAGCCAAAGGCAGGTGCTCAACCACTGAGCCACCCAGGCGTCCTGAGAAAGAGATACTTTAAACCATGTGGCAAATCATATCTCACTTCTGCCCAAAATTATACACTAGCTTTTAATTTCACTTAGGATAGAACCAAAGTTCTTATAGATTTTGTTCCCTGACTGCCACTGTTACCTTCCTAACCTCCTTTTTATTTCTAACTATTCTCTTAGCTTTATTGAGAAAATAAATAGAAAACAACCATAAGCTACTCAGTTTAATGAAACCAGGAAAATTCTGTCTAGATTGGTCAATAACTGAGAAAAGAAGGCAACAGAAATGAAAAGGGGACACCACTATGGTCACTGTAGATATAAATCCATAGGAGGATATTGTAAACAATTTTATATGTAAAAAAAGAAAATTTATCAAAATTGACTAAATCTTAGACAAATCTAATTTACCAAAATTAATTTAAGGAAAAATATGAATAGTTGTTTATCCAGAGATAAGTTAAAGAGTAGTCAATTTTTTTTTTTCTTATAAAACACTTGTGGATCGAAGGAGATATTTCTGTAATGCACTATCCTGGTAAAGTACTAATGGTTGTAGTTATTACTGTAATTTTTGAGATGTAGATCTATGGGTGGTTATTGAAATTGTATTAGTTGGTGAATTTTCCAAAAAATAAACATATATGAATAAAAATTGTAGACCTTTCAGTTGAAAGTAACTCAGAAATTGTCATCCATCTATTTTATTTTATAGTTCAAAGAATCTAAGAGCCAGGAAAGAACTCTCCAACTTTACCTGGCAAGTTACTGTCACTGCTGGGACTAGAACAGTTTTTTTCCTATTAGTCTACTGATCTTCCTGAAGAATTTTGAATATGGGTAAAAATAAATTGCAACACACGCACACAAACTAAGATCAAGCACTCCCATGGAAATATGGCTGTTGTAAAATAATGGAATTCTTTTTTTAAAAGATTTTATTAATTTATTCATGACAGACACAGAGAGAGAGGCAGAACCATAGGCAGAGGGAGAAGCAGGCTCCTCGCAGGGAGCCCGGTGTGGGACTCGATCCTGGAACTGGGATCACGCCCTGAGCCAAAGGCAGACGCTCAACCACTGAGCCACCCACATGTCTCAAAATAATGGAATTCTATATGCTTTCTTTTATTTGTAAGTCTTATTATAAAATAGTTTTTCTATTTTTCTACCTATATTAATGCTGGACTAGGTGATAATGGAGTTGAGAGTTTATTTTCCAACCATGCAATTTAAGCTCTGTATTGAACTTGTGAAGGCATATTTATATAATTTGGGAGACCCAGGACAAAATGAAAATGTGGGGCTCCTGATGGGGAGAAAATGTGGGGCAGAAAAATAAATTTTTCCTTCCCATAGACCCTTGTCTCAGTTTATGGTGGACAGCTGATCTCCTATGGATTGCAACTGCTACTTTGAGATGTACTTGGTACTTGGCTTAGGAGTGGGTAAGAGACTCTTGCCAAATTACCTACCAAATATTCTGTGTTGCCTCCAGCTCAGGGTAGAGGGAGTCACTATCTTGACCTGCTCTAAAATGCCATGGGGTATATGTCCAACACTACCCCTTCTGCACCTGCATTCAGGCCCTTTGGAGGCTGGAGGGTAGGGGAAAATAGATTATGAGCTCTTCCTCCCTCAGGGTTAGGGTATTCATATCATAGGATGGAGCAGGGAAAAGAAGGCTGGGCAGAGCCTAGGTGGCCAAGAATTCATCCTAGGTTAGTAGGAAGGCAGACAGGTAATAGGAGATGCACCCCTCCTGGGTGCTCCAAGTCCCTGGATGCATGCTCAATTTTGTCATCAGATTTCATTTACAAAACGCAAATTCAAATGACTCAGTAGATGAACTTAGCCTATTTAGCTTCTTTAAGCCTTGTTTTTCCTTAGACTGTCATTTTAAGAAAGAGGCTGCAGTCTTAAGTTCCAAGTACAAAACTTTTCTAAGTGTGATAGCCCTGACTATCTTGGTTGCATGCCCATTAAGCCAGTCCTGCTTTGGTGCCATAATTCCTGTTTAATCAAAATACACTCCATTTAATGGTTCCTTTGACCTCTCTCACTGGGACTTCTGACTCCTCTGTCTTCTGTCCGGTTGGTACCTCTTCTAGGCTGCCAAGTTTTAGCCAGAGGTTCCAAGATTTGTGAGAAACTTGAAGAAGAATTGGACTCTGATATTCAGAACCCATTTTGTTATAAGTTATTATAATTATAATTATATACATTATAATTAATGTTTTTGCTCTTTTGTGCACATAACACTTAAGAGTGTGGAATTTGAAGACAACCAGGCCTGAGTTTGAGTCCTGTGTCTGCTCTCACTTGATAGGTGAACTTGGACAAGTTATTTAACCTCTGTAAGCCTTGTTTGTCTTAGATCATTCATTTGGAAGGTGTGTGATTAAGAGTGTGGAATTTAAAGCCAGACTGCATAGGTTTTAAATTAGCTGTATGATCATAGGAAAGTCTTTACCTTCTCTGTACCATGGAAATGGGAATAATAATATTACTACCCCATAAAGTTGTTTTGAGGTTTCAGTGAACTAGTTTATGGAAACTGCTTAGAAGAGTGTCTGGCACATACTAAAGGCTGAATAAATAGTGGCTACTAATATTAATTCATTCACTGAAAAAGTATTTATACATCAATTACACTGTTCCAGGCATAATATTTCTTACCTCATGAGGAATATTATACATAAATACCCATAAATGAGATAACACTTGTTAAGTCTTAACACTGTGACTGTCACATTGTATGACCTTAATAAATGTTATGGTATCCCAATAATCATAAATACTGATAATTGTTAGGAGCTTAGGTAGAAGGACAGTGCCATAGAGCTCTGTGAGTGTAACTGGGTGATAGTTTATGGGGAACTGAAAGCTGCACCGTAGAAAAGATGTTCAAAGAGCATCTTAGTCCTATCTCTCTGATGCATTCCATTCTTCCATTCCTGGTACATGCTCCATTTTGCATGGAGCATTTTGTACAGAGCCTAGATGACAGCTTGGTTTGCCTGCATCATCTGATCTAGATAAAACTGAATCATGCCCCCAACCTCACTGATGACCTGTATAAGCCATCAGTCTTTTCAACATTTCTCAAAAATTCCCACTCAAAGTTTTACACTTTCATAATCCTGTTTTCTTGTGAGCTATCGTCATCCAGAAATATTTCTAACAAGGCAAGAAACTACAGACTTCTCAAGTTCCCCAATAGAATATTCTTCTATTAGTGAAAAGTGCAGAATTTACTGAATATTTTGTAGAAAAGTAGGGGAAGGGCTCATTACATGACATATTTTAGAACAATTATAAAGCCCCATATTAGTGTTTTAGGCACTTTCAGGTTCAGTCTTTTAGGAATACAATGGGAGTCCCAGACATCATCAGTATTTAAAGGTCATAGGATTAAAACCTATACATATACATGTTAATGCATATCTATTGCTGACATTTGTGTAGTGTTTAAAAGGTTTCAGAGTATTGTATTCAAATTCTAGTTCTTTTAGCAGCATACACTACTTAAAAAAGCCTTGTCAGACCTGGACTTAGATCTTCAGCAACACTGTACTCAGTCTCCCACTGAAACAAAACAAAACAAAGTAAGAACGGGCGGGATATGGCAATAGAGAGAAGTAGCTGGAAAGTGGGTCTCTGGATGATATCCAAGATCTAGTGCCTTTTTTGGGTCACTTTTCTCCTGAAGCCATGCAAACAACCATAATAGAAAAAGTTAATCAAAATGATGAATGGATGAAGAGGGTGAGTCATGTACCAAGAATAAAAGTGCTGAGTTGTTGATGAGGTACAGAAATAATTAGTAACACATTTAAAATTGCTGACACTTCCTAACCATTTTCAGCTGGTTCTTTGGTGTGCATTGTAGGGAACTTGATAATTGAAACTCATTTCATATTAAGTATTGCCGAGAGTGTTCTTTTGCCTGGTCTAGTTCTTTCCGTTTTTCTTCAAACTCCTTTGATAGATAAGAAGAAATGGGGGAGGGTTAGAAGTATACAAAGCTAGACCCTTTACCAATACAGGAAAGAGAGAAAAATAAGCAACTTAATTTTCAATGATACATACTTATATGTAATGCAGACCAAACTTCTTGCTTGAAAATGATAAAGATGGTTGTGCTTCATAGGCTTATAGCTCATGTTCTTCTCTTGGCAAAAGAGCAAGACTGACAAAACTAAAGGTCAGGACAGCCTAGAGGATCTACTACTGTGTGAGCCAGACTGATGCCATTTTGGACAAATCTACCATGACACAGCTCTGTGACCTGAAGCCTTGCTGAGCAAAAACATCCACTCTTACTCTCTTTTTTCCTGTCTAACCACACCCTTGAGTAATGTTCTTGAGCTTCTCTGGAGATAAAATAATTCTCAAACATTTCCTCCTGGTTGGTCCCAAAGCATGTACTTCCTAGTATCAGAGGGTATTAAAGCAGGTGTTACATGGGTGTTTTGAGTATAGGGATCTACTTGTCTTGCAGCCTCCCAAGACTCATTTCTCCCAAAGTTCCCTTAATAAACCATTTCTTATCAAGCTGGCCTTGCTGACCTTTTCCTTCAGTCTTATGGTTCTTTGGACCTATGGAGTCATTTTTGCAAATACCTCCCTTTCATGGAACAACTAGACTGATCTTAAAGTAAAAAATTATATAATACCAAAGAACAATTGTACAAAATCTGCTAAAACAAAAGTAGTTAATTTCTAATTTATTTTATTTTTTATTTTTTGTTAATTTCTAATTTAAAAGCTACAGACCATGCTCCAGATCTGAGGTCCTAAATATGACTCAATAAGTATATAAACAATAAGAGTTAAAATAGAAGATCTGCAATGAAATTTGTCATAGCCCATTTACATGGTCTAGAAGAGTGTGGACCCAGCAATATCATTGTCACTAATCTGTGACATTGTCTTAATGAGTTGAGAGGAGATAGACAGACTCATGAATTTAGGCCTCCAAATAAAACTTTTAAAAGTTTAGGCCTCCAAATAAAACTTTTAAAAGTCTATTGGAAAATAAAATACTGATTTCTCCTTAGTGAATGTAGTAACTGGATAATCTTTACTACTCAAGAGACAAAAAAACAAAAACAAAAACAAATAAAAAAAAAGAGAAAAAGAAAAAAGAAAAAAGCCACTCCTTTTTACTATTGCCTATAGTCCTCTGTATTGTTGAGCCATATTGGTATTCAAACTCAGTAAATCAACCCCCCTCTTTTTTTCAGTTATTTGACATCTTCTGCAGTTTAGTTGATTTAGATTTTTGCATGCAAAATCAGAGGTTTAGCAGATATTCCTTTCACAGATAAATTCAGTGTTATATGAGAATTCCAATGGGTTCTTAAAACCCACTGTTAATATTGGGTTGATGGAGGTCTTACACAAGTAAAGAAGAACTATCCCCAATTTGACATACTGACTTCTGGGTTTGTCAGTTGGGCCTCTGAAATGGATATTTGTTGATTTTGGTATTTCATATCCCTTTACCTCAGCTCCTGTAACATCTCGTTATTTATTTAGAGATCAACTTTTCCCCCAGTTTTAATCAACCCAGTTGGAATTGATTCCATCACTGATTCTACATGTGTGGTTTGTGAGTTCATGCTTGACTAGAGTTTCCTCCTTCCCTGACCACAGTGATTATCATGAACACATGACCCAGTCTGAGACAATAAGACAGAATTTTGGATATGATTGTGGAAAATTTCCTCCTGCTGGACTTAAATCTGAGGGGATGGAGACAACACAAAAAAGGAAGAGCTGAATAATATAGACAAATTTTGTACTGATGACATTGCTTGAGATCTGAATCCAGATGTACCTCAAACTAGTCAAACCTCTAGAATTTTCAGTTACAGTAGCTGTAACTGAACTCAAGGGGTTCACTGTTTGTAATGCAGTAAATTGAATACAACCCAAGGAAGTATTGAAAACAAAGAACTTTTTATTATTTGTCACAAGAAAGGAGATAGCTCTCAAAGCACTATCTCTCTATGAGGTTAGTACAGGAAACTTTTATTCAGTGTATTAGGGGCAAGGCTGGGAGTTTGCACATACATTAAGGAACTTAGATGTATTCTATTACTTAGGCACTTTGGCTGATTTTATGGACTAATATATGATCTATTCTGGAAAAGGTTCTGTGTGCACTTGAAAAGAATATGTATTCTCTAGGATGGAATGTTCTCAATATATCTGTAAAGTCCATTTGTCCCAGTGTGTCATTTGAAGCCATGGTTTCCTTGTGGATTTTCTGTTTTGATTATCTGTCCATTGATATGAGTGGGGTGTTAAAGTCCCCTACTATTATTGTATTATTATCAATTGGTTTGTTTATGTTTATTATTAACTATTTTATATATTTGGGTGCTCCTATGTTGGGTGCATAATATTTACAATTGTTATATCTTCTTGTTGGATTGTACCCTTTATTATTGTCTAATGTCCTTCTTTGTTTCTTTTACAGTCTTTGTTGTAAAGTCTATTTTGTCCAATTTAAGCATTTTACTCACACTTTCTTTTGACATCCTTTTACATGATAGATGTTTCTCCATCCTCTCATTTCAATCTGTATGTGTCTTTGGGTTTAAAATCAGTGTCTTGTAGGCACCATATAGATGAGTCTTGTTGGTTTGTTTGCTTATTTTTTTCTACTCTGTCAGTCTATGTCTTTTGAGTGTTTAGTCCATTTACATTCAAAATAACTATTAATAGATATGTATTTATTACCATTTTATTACTTGTTTTGTGGTTGTTTCTGAAGATTTTCGCTAATCCTTTCTTGTCTTTCTTTCATGTTTTGTTGATTTTCTTTAGTGATATATTTAGATTTCTCTTTATTCTTTACTTATCTATTAGTGGCTTTTGATATATGGTCACCATTAGGTTTGTATATAACCTTCTGCTTATAGTTGTCTGGATTAAGTTGATGGTCATTGAAGTTTGAACCCATTGTTTTCTCCTCTCCTCCCTGTGTTTTAGGTATGTTATTACATTTTACATCTGTATGTGTGTGTGTGTGTGTGTGTGTGTGTGTGAGTTCCTTAACTGATTTTTTTTAACAGAAATATTCATTTTTACTGCTTTTGTGTTTCTTACCTATTACTTTTGGTCTCTCCTTTCCATTCAAAGAGTTCCCTTTAACATTTCTTCAGAGCTGGTTTAGTGATCATGAACTCCTTAAGTCTTTGTTTGTCTGGGAAACTATCTCTCCTTCTCTTTTGAATGATAGCTTTGCTGGATAGAATCTTCTTGGTTGAAGATTTTCTTCAGTCAGCACTCTGAATATAACCACTCCCTTCTGGCTTTCAAAGTTTCTGTTGAAAAATCTACTGCTAGACTTATGGGTTTTCCCTCATAAGTTACTGACTTGTTTTGTCTTGCTAGTTGAAAAATTGTTCTTTATCACTATATTTTGCCAACTTAATTACAATATGGCTTGTTGTGGGTCTGCTTTTGTTGATTTTGATGGGAGTTCTCTGTGCCTCCTGGATCTGGATATCTGTTTCCTTCCCCAGATTAGGAAAGTTTTCAGCTATTATTTCTTCAAATAAATTTTCTTTTCTTCTCCTCCTCCTCCTCCTCCTCCTCCTCCTCCTCCTCCTCCTTCTTCTTCTTCTTCTTCTTCTTCTTCTTCTTCTTCAACTTATACAATGTGAATGTTATTACATTTGATGGAGTCACTGAGTTCACTAAGTCTATTCTCATTTTCCATAATTCTTTTTTCGCTTTAGTTCAGCTTGACTACTTTTCATTACTCTCTCTTTTAGGTCACTAATTCATTACTCTGCTTATTTATCCTGCTGTTCATTTCATCAAGCACATTTCTCAGTTTTTTATTGCACTCTTTATTTCTGCTATGTTATTCCTTTATCTCCATGTTAAGGGTCTCACTCATGTCTTCCACTCTTTTCTCAAGTCCAATGACTATCTTTATGATCATAGCTTTAAATTCTCTATCATGTATGTCACTTATATCAGGTATGTTACTTACAGCTTAGATCTCTGGCTGTGGGCTTGTCCTGTTCTTTCATTTGATATAAATTTTTCTGTCTTCTCATTTTATTTGCCTTTCTGTGTCTGTTTCTATGTGTTAGGAACATCAGCTATGTGTTCTGCTCTTGAAAATAGTGGTTTTATGAAGAAGAGGTCCTGGAGTGCCTTGCAGTGCAATGTTCCCTGTTTATCAGAACTTGGCACTTCAGGAGAGTATCCTATGTGTGTTGCCCACACTTTGCTGTTCTGAGTTGCTTTTATTTTCAGTCCAGTCATCCACACTCCTTCTCTGCCTCCTGTGGGCTGTACTTGCTCTTGATGGTATTAGTGGGAATGAGACAGGCCATATCTGAGAGGAGGTGCCCATTAGGTAAATTGGGAGTGGAGTGGAGGCACTGGCAAAATATGTGCTGGCCATTAGTCTTATGTTAGATCCTCCAAAGTGCTGAGGCAGCTAGAGGTGGGAGGCTGGGTTTGGTGTGCAGTGATGGGTAAGTGTGGCTGGGTCCAGCTTGTGACAGTGTCTAGCAGCATGCAGCTGGGCATAGTGTGCTGGCAGCTGTGCACCTGGTGGCTGGGTGCAGTGCGTTCTCACAAAATTTGCCCTGAATCTAGGGCTGAGGCTAGCAGGCTTAGAGTGGGCATGGCAAACTGCTAGCAGGTTAGGTAGCGAGTGTCTGTGTAGCATCCCAAACTGCAGATGGCACTAGGTTTATGCCGGGGGGGTTGAGGAGATAAATGGTGGTCGCCAATTCCCTCGCTTTCAGAGAAGCCCCCCAACATACTGTAAAATCAGTATGAACAGATCTGTCTCCCACTGGCCTCTGGAATTGTGTAAACTGCTCTTTTTATGTTGCCTCTCCATGCAGCCTGCTGTCTCTTTAAGGGCAGCAACCCAGCTATCACTCGCCCTCCCAGCTTGCCCACTGCTGAGTCAGCTGACTTTAAATTGCCAGGCTTCATGTCCCACTGGTTTTAGAAACTCAAGGAATCCAGCCCCTCTGGTTTTTAAAGTCAAACATTGTGGGGATTAGTCTTCCCTGTGTGAGCCCCCTGGTTTAAGGATCCATTTCTCTGCCCTCTTGGCCCATGTAGCTCCAGCTCCCTCCCTCCTCTGGGCAGCCTCCTCCACATTTCTGACCTTCCTAAACTTTCATCTGCAGCTTCTTCTCCATATTTAATTGTGATGTTAGTTCTGCCAGTCTTCAGATCACTCTCTGGTTTATTGACTTCGATGTGATTGAGATCTAGCTGTAAACATGGGACAGGGGGGTTCAGCATCCTCTTACTCTACCACCCTCCCAAGCTGGATCTCCCAGTATCTCAATGGGCCCTTATTTGGGAATAGTTTATTTTTTATTTTTATTTTTATTTTACAGAGCTAATCCACTTAAAAAGAGGTCATTCGGGTAGGCCCTAATCCAAAATGAGTGGCTTCTTTATAAATAGGGGAAATTTGGAGACAGACACACATATAGGTAGGAGGCTATGCGAACAGGCACAGGGAGAAAGAAGATGGCCATCTACAAGCCAAGGAGAGAGGCCTGGAACAAATCTTCCCTCACAGCATTTAGAAGGAGCCAATCCTGCTTACACTTGGTTTCTGACTTCTAGCCTCCAGAAATGAGAGACAATACATTTCTGTTGTTTAAACTACCTAGTTTGTGATACTTTGTTATAGCAGGCCCAGTAAAACTAATACAAAGGGTAGAGGGACTCACTTGAAACCTGAGTAAGATAAATTTTTAAAATACAATTTTATTTACTTTAATTTGACATAACTTTTTACCACAAGCGGTTGCTATTTGTAGAGCTAGAAATGGATTAAAAAAGCACTTGGGAAAAATCAAGAATGGCAGAGTTATCAACTAAATACAGGAAGAAATGCAATTGATTTAATATTCAAATCTGATTTCAGGAAGGATTATTTCTGGCAAGAAAAACAATAGCATATTTTTAACATATGTGACAATTTCTGTTTTTAGACTTTGATGAGATTAGAAAATTAATGTGATATGATACCACATTTCATGCTTTTCAAAAAATATTTCAGAACATATATGTTTTATAAATACTTCAATTAAAAAACAACCAAAAAATTAAAAAAAAAAAAAAACCCAAGAACTTTCAGCCTAACCCCTGTGTCTGCACATCATCTTTGCTTACTTCCTTTAAAATGTGTCATGAAATAATTGGTGAAATTAATAAAGTGTTCATGTATTGCAATTGTTTAAACATCTTAATTTGTTTTGTGGAATTACATGGATAAAATGCTAAAATTTCTACTTATAGTCAAAATTCTTAAAGTTTAAATTCTAGGCTTCCAACTAAAGATTTGGAGTCAGAGATAGGCTAGTTATATGAAAGAAAACAGAATCTAGTGATGGGATATCACATACATGGAAATATATCTATGTATACCAAACATATGGTATATATAGATCATTACATACATGGAGTGTGCATGTATGATATATGTATGATATATATATAGATCTCCACAAAAATGCACAGATACACATACACATACATAATGAGGGTATTTCAAAGGTTAAAGACAAAGAAAAGTTTCATCACATATTACATATGGTACCTCCAAACTAAGTGGGTAAATTTTTAAGTAGGTCAATCCATGATAATGGTATACAAATATAAATATCTCCTTTCAGGTTATCAAATAAAATGATAGTCAATTCTAGACTGTTTTCCTGAAACTGGCACATTTTACAGTGTCTGTCTTGGTGTTGGATGAGAGAGCAAAGAGAATGTTGTCTTACAGAAAAGTTACATTTCTAGTTCATGACAGATACAGAGATAAAAAAATATATATATATTATCCTTTTGCCCTCCCTCTTCAAATAGCAAAATCCACCTTAAGTAAAAATTGATTTTTTAAAAATAAAAGAAGTTATTGTTTGCCCTTTCTAGTTGAACTACAGGATATTACTATGGTCTCAATTTATGCTGCATAAAATGTATGTGAATATTTCACAAAAAATTGTTGTGGAAATTCTTAGGTAAAAGAAGTTTGGGCCATAAATAATGAAATAGTCTTCATTTTGCATTTGCAGTTTAGATAGAAAGGCTTTCGGCATTATGTGATTAGTGTTCTCAATCATCCATTCTATTTCATGGATTGAGGTTTGCCATTTTCAAACCTTTTACATTATTTTCAAAGGTTTGTCCTAGAATAAGGGTGAATAGAGAAAGCAGAATTGCCCAGCTTAGAAGCATACAGGGCATTAAACAAGTTTTATGTTTTATGTTTATATTTTGAACATTGCTGTGTACTTTATTCTTTGCCTTATCTTGGCCTGATGACTTAATGTTTTAAATCTATTTTTTTTAAAGAAAAAAATAACAACATCCTTTCTCACCTCTCATACTTTTGTTTTACCCAGAGGCTGTATAACATCATAAAGTATATAGGCTGCTTGAATTGAATTGAATTGGTAAACACACATACAATAACAGCAACACTACTTAAGGAAAAGTATTGCTTTACTAGAAGTTTCTGAGCCTTACTAAAGAAAGGAAAATATTTCTATAAAATGTTAGATACCACTACAGTTTTTTCCATCAGAATTCCATTTCATTTTAGTACATGGTGAGTGTGTATGTGTGTGTGTGTATGTGTGTGGTGGATGTGTGCACCCACTGTAAACTTGGGTTAGAGAAGCAGACATCAAAAGGTCAAGTAATTGCCAGTAATTTTTCATTCTGTGTAATGATTACATTTTCTCAAAGATACTATATTGCTCTTAGATCTATTGATTTTGAATATTTCCCTGACTATTGTCCCCCAATTAATCAAAGATATGGAGAATTCTGATTCTCTTATGTTCCTTCTTTTCATTTTTGAGAATTCTACTGCGAGAAAGGACATTTATCTTATCCAGCTGCAAACTTAAGTAAGCTCTCCATTTCTCTAGGTCACTGATGGCAAATGTTAAACAAATTTACATTTGGGATTTTCTATTCATTTCCCACCCGGTTGACACTGAGCCAATGATAACCACTCATTAACTGTGCAGCTCTCGATCATTTGTGTGACCCAGACTGTGTTTCCAGTTCGTTGATGACTTTATCATGCAGAGCTGAAGCAAAAGCCTTGCTAAAGTCATAGGAGATGTTATCTGTTGCTTTCCACAAAGTGTTCTTTGAAAAGTGTGAAAAAGTTTTCACTGTAGTCAATGTAGATGTTAAACAAAATTATTATTGAGCACAAATTGCTATAAGATGGAACTTGAGGACTGTGTAAAAACAACACTTGGAGGTGCATTTTCTCTTTCTGGTTGCTTCGGCTCATTCTGCAGCAGTATCTGGTATAGGAAACTTCTCCGGTTAAGAGTTTTTTCTCAAACTCTCAGAAGCATATAGATCAAATTTTAGCAATTATAAATTATTTTGCATTTACCAAACTATGATAAATTGCTGAACTGATTAAAATGAAGGGTTAACTTCTGCTCCAACAGACAGTTTCCATAGGTCAACCCAAAAATACTGACTGGTTGTCAGGATAGCTGGTTCCTATTGTCAGTTATCATCCAAAGCTAGTTACATGTTTTGGACACAATCCTTTACCTCTGTCTCAATTTCATCACCTATAAAGTGATGATACCACCAATATTACCTAATGCAAAGAGTTTTTCCATTATCAAATGAGAAAATATATATATACATTGTTTGAATATTCTGAAACATCTAACTACATAAATAGATAAGGTATCGTAAGTAATTTAAAAGAATAATTAATTAAACAATGTATTTCTCAAAGATAAAAACTTCTAGATTCTGTAAATTATAGTTTCTACTTTATAGGTGAGGTCATGGCTTAAAAAATAAATGCTAATGTATTGTGTGATGTATTGACAATAAATGATTTTTTCCCCTTGATATGAATAGGATCATTGAGAAATGAAAGCAATTATTTTAATAATTCAAGATAAAAACTGCCTCCATCCAAATTCTCCAAATTTCTTTTTGTACATTTGAAATTATCTTGGAGGATCAAATAACTGATATTTTGATGTTACACATAAAAAATAGAATAATAAAGTCAAATTGTACTTCTATTAAGACTATGTGTGAAATTTAATGTTTATGTATTATTAGATTATACTCTGAAAAAATTTTAAACTCGTATTATTTTTTTGTTCAAGTTAATGTAGCCACATCCAGAGAATACATTTCCTTTGAAGTGATTAGGAAACATAAGAGAATATTCTTGTTCTCATTTATTTCCCAGCAACACCTTGCAATAAATTACTTTTAGAAGAGGTAGAAAGTAAATGAGTGGTGGTGGAATTAAATTTTTACTTTCTTATGACCTTTCCTCCCATTTACTTTATATCTCATATCGTGTAAACAAGCTGAAAAGTGATAGGGATTACTTTGGGGAGGAGGGGAGGAGATGTAGGTATGGGAATTGATTGGGCAGCTGGTAGGATTTTAACAATTTCACCCATAAAGTGTTTTACCCACTTTGCAATGAAAATCAGACTTGCCTAGAACTCTCAGAAATCTTCATATGTGAAAGAAGCACCAACTTGGGATTTTTTTTTTCCCTCACTATTGATGAGTCTTACATTTTGCTTGAATTTTGGTTTTATTTTTTAGTGAAAACTTATTGCTTTTTTTCATTCAATAAAGTTTTTCTAAAGCTACCACCATCTCCATTCATGTATCTGGAAATGAAAATGTTGTAAGACCAGCAATGGCCACTATTAAATTTATTTTAGAGGGGAAGTTGAAATAATATCTTGGGATTCATAATTAGTTTTGAAATAATTCCTTCCTGTGAGTACTGTTGGTTTTCTCTAAATGTTCATTTTAAACATGTTATTGCAGTGATACCATTGGATAGTCAGGAATTTTATAAATGATATAAATAATTTTGCAGACTTTCTATTAAATTATTTATCTTCTATTATAGAGAAATACTTCATAGCTGATTATTCCAAATCCAAGAATTTAGCAAACAGAGTAATATATATAACAATGAAACTCTACAATGTGTCCCTTGTAGCACATGTTGGCTTGGTGGCACATGTTACTCATGGTTCTTCTTTGAATCTTTTTGGTGGGACTTTCATATAGTAGCTTACATATGGCAGAACCAAAAGTAAGATGAACAAGCACCTTATTCCTGATCTATGAAATTGATTTCTTATCCTAAGTGGCCTTGTAGATAAATATGTTTACAATGATTATAAACATCAAATAATCTGAAGTAATTTTAAAGATTTCAAAATTTCCTGAGCATATTCTGATAGTCTATATTAGCTCTCGGTGCTATAGACATTTATGTAACCAGTTAAACATGTATTTAAATCTGGGACTTTATAATTTAAAGACTCCTAACTCTGGGAAATGAACTAGGGGTGATAGAAGGGGAGGTGGGCAGGGGGTGGGGGTGACTGGGTGATGGGCACTGAGGGGGACACTTGATGGGATGAGCACTGGGTGTTACTCTATATGTTGGCAAATTGAACACCAATAAAAAATAAATTTATAAAAAAAATAAAAAATTTATAAAAAAATAAATATAAAAAAATAAAAATAAAAAATTAAGGAGACAGGTGACAGAAAATTATAGCATTGACAATGAATCTATTTTCCTCATAGGTGTGTCAGGGTAAAAGTGTGTGTGTGTGTGTGTGTGTGTGTGTGTGTTTGAGAGTGGAAAACATTGTGGGCATGTGGGAAGATGGGTCAGTGCCATACTCACAGATGCACCCCCTGTCATACCAGTGAGTTTCTACCGTTACAAAGCAAATGGAAGCAAAACTAGGATCATGGATGATAACTCTAGTCATTTAAAAAAGTATTTTTTCCTTAATTACTGACTGAATAATTAGAAGGAAAATACATCTTCTTTGGCATCCTCCCAGATGCTAAGGCTGGTTTTAAGTAGGGTATAGAGCGCTGAATGCGGAATCTCAGGACCATCACAGTGGACCAGCTTCACCCTTGCATCTTGGCTTCAGTGCTCATATTCCCACATATCACCAAACAATGAAAACTGGGATTGTCACTTGGAGAGCCTACACATAGCCTCCCCCTGTGACTTAGCTTCCTCAGGCATGGAAATTCCAAGGTGGTTAAGTTTCTTACATCATTACCTGTGGCTTCAAGTGCAAAATTTCCAAATAACAAGGAGAAAGCTGCATCTCCTTTTCTGACTTAGTCTTGGAAGTCATGTGGTGTCATTTCCACTGCATTCATTTGGTTGCACTCACAAGCCCACTTAGATTCAAGAGGAGGGAACCTAGATTTCACTCCTTAAGGAGTCACATTGTATATGACTAAGTGGTATGGGAAATAATGTTATGACCATCTTTGGAAAACACAATCTATTGCAAAGCTTATGTAACATTTTCTCTTCCTTATATGCACTTACTTCTGGGTAATCTCTTTCTGTCCCATAAATCTAATGGATGATTCCTCAATTTACATCTCCACTGCTGATTTCTACCCTTAGCTCTACATGTGAATATTTGATTCTTTACTTGACATCTCCCTAGCTTCTATCTACCAGGTGCCAGGAGCATCCTTTGGTACCCCACCGCTAAGTAACCATAATCAGAAATGTTTCTAGATACTGCCAAAGTCCCTTTGTGGACAGAATTGTCCTCAGTTGAAAACCATTGGTTTAAAGTGATTTTGATTGGTTGGTAATTATGTTCTACTTATTAATGTTAAAAAGTTTTAATAGTAGTTCACTTGCCCACTTAAAGTTTGTTTCTTTGGTTTCAAATCCATAAACATGGTTTAATGGAGAGCGCATTTCAGAGTCCTAACAGGACTGTTAACTGTTGTTTGTAGAAATGATGGTCGCTGGCATAATTTTCTTGGCTGGTGGGAATGAAGCCACTGGGTAAGAGAAAGAAATATATATGCATTGTTATAATTAGTGTATCTGTTCTAGGCTGCATATCAATTTACAGAGCTCTGACCCATGTGTATTGAAAACAAAAGAAAGACTTACTTTAGAAATAAGAATTCAGCACTGAATTGTAGGATATTTTTGTCAAGGTGAATTAATCTTTCTTTCACATTAATCCTTTTGTTGCAATCCATTCTGATTGAACTTTCATAGAGAATGTCCTACATGTTTGTATTATCTATACTCTCTCCTTTTATTGTAAAATCCATAAAGTGAAAGGAATCAGTTTTTATGCTGTCTTTCAAAACACCCGGCACTATGCTTCTGAATTATTTTTGTTGCTTCTCCCTATGATAATGATGACACTACATAACTGCATGTCAGATATAAATAGTGAAATGACAGTTATATTCTGCATACAATAGAATGGGTCATTGGCTGCTTTGGCTTCCCTGGAGTCCTCTGGAGTCATACAAAGTATGCACAGATTGGGCCCTCTGAAGCTACTTGCAGAGTTCCTATAAAGAGTTGATGTATTTTTCCAAAAAATGGAGGCAAAAGGAAATCCTTGGTATTCACGAGAAATGTGCCATCCTCCTTCCATGTCAAAGGAGAAACAGAATTGAGTGTTTAGATCTGGTGATCTTTTTCTCATAGTTCATTGAGGTACAGTTCCCATTTCTTTCTGAAGCTAAAATTAAAAGAGCAAATGTCTATTGTGTACGTTACATACAAATATGAATATGTATATTTCTGATATACATAATATATACAGCTGGTATACAAAATATATATGTAGCTGACACATATTATTATTATTTTTTGACATTTTATTTATTTTATTCACAAGAGACACACAGAGAGAGGCAGAGACATAGGCAGAGGGAGAGGACTCTATCCCAGGACTCTGGGATCACGCCTTGAGCCAAAGACAGATGCTCAACAACTGAGCCACCCAGGTGCCCCTAGTTTTATGTGTTTGTATTTTTTCCTTATTAGCTGAGTGTGACTTTAGTCAAGTTACTTAATCTTTTTTTTTTTTTTTTTTTTTTACTTAATCTTTTTTATATCTCAATTTCCTTATCTGTAAAATAGGGATAATAATGGGGCTACCTTATTTAGTAGTTTTGAGTATGACATGAATATAATATAGAAATATTTAAAATATTGAACTGAGTATATACACTCAATAAACCTAGTTATTGTTGATAGTATACCCTCTTTCTCTCTCACACACATTTTTTAAATCCATAAACAAGCATTAATTGATAATACTTAGGTGGCAAGATTATACGAGGTAGGCATTAGGCAAGCTAGTCTTGTTTCTGCTCTCTTGAAGCATACATTGCATGAGGAAGACAGACAAAAACAATTCCACAGATAATAAAAATAACCACAACTCATCATAAAGTCAAGATGGAAACCAATAGGTTGGGAATAAGAAGGAGGGTGTGGATGGGTGGTGCCCTTCTAAAGGAACTGAGGGAATATTCTCCTGCCAGAGAAAGTGGCATCAGAGCTCCGAATGGAGGGAGGAGGGATTTGGCCTTGTGACTCTGAGGAAGACTCCAGGTAAGGTAAATTTGCCTGCCTAAAAGCAGGTGGCCTGTCTTCCATTGTCTTGATTCTCCATATTCCTTTTGCCAATACACTAGGAAATGGGGCTTAGAAATGTATGTTGCTGCTCTTTTGTCGATTGGCTTTATTAGAGACTCAACAGAGTGGTGAATACCTCCAGACTGCAGACTTTAGATTTTGAGTTAGTTTGAGTTAGGGCTCCTGGAAGTCACTTGGGATATGGAAATGAAATAAGGTATTTGTTATAACAAAACTAGTAATTTAGAAATATGCTAAACTTGATAAAATTTCCTCCTTGCTGGCTGCTGCAGCTGTCTGGGTCTCTGGAGGCACATCTTACTGAAGCATGGTTTTAAATTTTAAACCAAGAAAAGCAAAACTTCAGTGTCTATGAGTTTTCACAAGAAAAGGTTAACTTAAAAAAATGAAGATAAAAGTAATGTACATGCAAAAAGTATAGAAAGTTACGAGAACTAAAACTTACCCTTCCTTTTTCAGGCCATCACTTTTGTCCTCACTAATTTCCTCAAAGATAACCATTTACCTTCTTATATATTTTTAGGAAAATATAATTGCATCTAATAATACAGGTATTGTATATGTGCATGTGTGTATTTCAAAGTCCTCCCAAATAAGACTGTATTTATAAACAATTATGTATACTTTACTTTTTCATTTAACCAAATGGCTTAGAGACTTGTCTGTTTGAGTGCATAGAAATGAACTTTTTTTTAATGGCTCCATAATGTCTTATTTTATGGGGATATCATAATCTTTTTGTATTTTCTGTTTTACCATACTCTTATTAATAAGCTTCTGGATTATACTCCTGCTGATTTTTACTGTACATAATTCTGTATAGGACATTTTAATCATTAATGGGAACATTATTTTTCAGTAGAGTCAATTCCTAATAGTAGGACTGTTGGGTCAAAGGATGTTTATTCATTATTGATTTTGATCACCATTATTAAATTGCACTAAAAAAATGTATACCAACTAAAAACTCCCATCAAAAAAATCAGAATTCCTAAAACCTGTCTCTATAGTTGCATTGACACTGGATATTATTAAACTTTAAAAAAATTTTGTCAATTGGATAAAAGAAAAATTATATGTGATTTGCATTTTTAATATTATGAGTCGGATCGAGTATCTTTTTGCACATTATTGACCATTTTGTTTCTGTATTTGTGAATTGACTATATTGCTCATTTATCTTTCTTTCTTTTTGTCCTTTTATTAAAAAAAAATTATTTATTTATTCATGAGAGACACAGACAGAGACATAGGCAGAGGGAGAAGCAGGCTCTCTGCCGAGAGCCTGATGCCGGACCCGATCCCAGGACCCCGGGATCATGACCTTTGCCAAAGGCAGATGCTCAACTGCTGAGCCACTCAGGTGCCCCTCTTTCTGTCTTTTTCATTGCTAATTTGTACAAACTATTATATAAGTCAGAAAATTAGCTCTTTGACTATATAAAAATATGGTACACACTTTTTTTCTTTCTTTTTGCCATTGATCTTTTAACTTTCTTTATACTTTTTGTCATTTTCCTTAACAGTTTCTCAGTTCTGTGTCATGTTTAGGAAGGCCTTTAATTACAAAATTAAAGAAATATTTCCCCATGTTTTTTCGTAATACTTTTTTATGGTTTCATTTTATAATTGGAAATCTTTGATCCATCTGGAAATTATTTTGACATAAGGAGTCATTCTCTTTTCAAAATGATGAGGCAGTTGTCACACACTGTTTATTGAATAATATAGAAATGACTCATTATTATTCTAGTAAAGTGTATTGGCTTGGATTTTTTTTTTTTTTGGCTTGGATTTTGGAATCAGGAATAACTCAATCCAAACCTCGGTGTTACTGTCCTTGCCTCATCTTCACTATAGGGTTGATAGTACAGGGTCACATTGTCTTCTCTGAAACCCTTGCTGCCAGATTGGTTCACTAGAGTTCAGCACATTCAGATCTCTACCTGCATCCCCAGGGTTGAACTTCTGTATTGGGATCTGACATGGTGCCAAGATGTGGGATTGTTATCTCATCCTGCCGGCATCCACTGAGACACCCATATTTTATCAGGTTTCAGGTTGCTGATTGCCTCAGATCCCTTTTCAAACACAATGGCCTTGTCTTCTCAGATACTCTCAGCTCTCACTCTTTTAGTTGCTTTTGAATGCCTCTTCTTGAGAGGATAGATGGCTCTGCTCTCCTGAGTCTGTCTGGGTGGGACCATGGGGAGTTTTCAAAAGCTATCTCAGGCTCCTTTCTTCTAAAACTTCTGTGCAACTGTCTTCTCTGGTGTCCTCTGTGCCAGGGCTGGAAGCTGGGAATTCTCTGTGAGGCTCTTGGGCTGCCTGCTCTACCTACAAACCCTACCCCCTATCTTCCCAATCCCCCTCAACCCATCTGGAGGCTCCAGAATTATCAGCCTTCCTCTGTTCAGACACCCAGGGCAGTCCAAACACTATTGTTTCCAGCAGCCTGCATCTCCTCTCCCATTCCCACTACAAACTTCATCTATCTGGGGGTGGTGGGAGGAAAAACTGTTTCTGACTTCAAGTACTTATCATTCCAGATCTTTTTGTCCCAAGCTTGGATAGCTCAGTCTTTGAAACTCCAAAGCCAAGGATTTGAGTCTTTTGTTCTCTTCTCCAAGATATCAACTCTGCCCTAAGGCAATGGATACTCAAAGTCTTTGAATAGGGAAGGGACACAGATTAAGAAAGAATTACTGAAGAGAAAGCACTTTAGTTAACATATTAGACTACTAAAAAAAAAAAAAAAAACATATTAGACTACTATACCTCTGTAACCATTGTATTTAATGCTATAGAAAAAACCAGCTATCAAGACTTTGAAATAAAAGATTAAACAAAGTAAAATGTATTGCCTCTCCAGGTTTAACAAAACAATTTTTAGGGGCTTTGTAATTACAAACATAGAAAATGTCAACATGGGAATTTTGCTAGACTGGATGGACCTTAGTCCATACACATAATTAGTGTATGTTATATACACTGCGAAGCATGCTTCATCATTAGCTGTTTTCAACCTATCTCCCCTCCCAAAGAATTATAAATTCATAAATCACACCTGACCCACAGAAAATCTCTATCAATTCTAATAGAAAAGCCCCTGGATATCCCATTTGCATGATTTAGTCTCTCTTTGCCAAAAAAATTGTATATAAAAATGTTAACATCTGGATCTAAATTTCTATTACATTAAAGCAAATAGTCTCTGAGCTAATAAAATCACTCCCTTCTCCATAATTTTGTAAAATTCTGGAACTCTCCCAACATTTAAAATATCATGGTTTCTCATAGTCTAAATTTTTTATTGGGAGGAAGCAATTGAAGGGCTGCCTTAATTACTCAGATTTATTTTTCCTTTTGTATTTTGAAGATTCTAGATTCTGGCAGTAATGAATTTCATATGAAGCAACATTTTACTGGTTACCAAAATAATTTGCAAGAATAAACTAGGGCCAGTCAAATGAATAAAATATTTAAAAATATTTTATAGTGCATCAAGGATATTCATTTAGAATTATTCTGCACTAAGAAATTGATAATTTTTGACTGAAAATATCACAGTCACTAAAAGTAAGTTTCTTTTAGATTTCCCCAAGCCAAGAAAATGTTAGCATTATGCTCCCCCTATAATTCTGGAAGAATGTCTATATAATTCTTGAATTTAAATGTGGATCACTGGAACTCCTGGGTGGCTCAGGATCTGCCTTTGGCTCAGGGCGTGATCCCGGGTTCAGGGACCAAGTCCTGCGTCAGGCTCCCTGTGGGGAGCCTGCTTCTCCCTCTGTCTATGTCTCTGCCTCTCCCTCTATGTCTCTCATGAATAAATAAATTCTTAAAAAAATGTAGATCACTAATTACAGTTATAACTACAAAATTGTCCCTGAGTGGGTTTATTTAGTATTCAAATGGTACCCCAGAGGAAGACTCTTTTATCTAAAGAGCTGTCATAGATAAGCAACATAATCAAAACACTCTCCCTGACAAAACTTTATTTTTAACTTGAAAGAAGGCATAGTGACCACCCACTCAACTCACTCAGAGTTTTGCTGGTAAATAGAATCCTTGGAACAAAATTAACTAAATTACTCTTCCTAGGAATTCAGGGTAAACTGAATCCATTTTGGACCTTTTCCAAGGAAATTTACTTAGTGTAAATACGAGAGAAGAACCTTATTTGAAAACTTCACCTATTTGTCGCATCTTGGTAGGCAGGACACCTAAGGACAGTGTCACAGCAAGTTCTTAGTGAGGTAATATAATCTGTTAAATTAAATAAATTTATTCTTCTTATGCCTTGGGGTGGTAAAGAGGAGGTGGGGACAGAGAAAAAAGAGCATTTTAAATTTTGGTGCTTACTTTATAAAGTCTTATTGATGATGCTTTTTATTTATTTGTTTGTTTATTTTTATTTTTTTTACATTTTTTATTTAAATTCAATTTGCCAACATACAGTTTAACACCCAGTGCTCATCCCATCAGGTGCCCTCCTCATTGCAGATGCTTTAACCAAAGGTCTTAGATTTATCTAAGGAACTTTTGAAATTCAAGGAAAGAGAAGACTCAGGGTCCCTCGGTGGTTCAGTCAGTTAAGCATCCAATTCTTGGTTTCAGCTTAGGTCATGATCTCAGGGTCCTGAGATGGAGCCCCGCATCAGGCTCCATGCTCAGTGCAGAGACTATTTGAGATCCTTCTTTCCTGACCCCCATCCCCACCACTGGCATGCTGTGTGGGTATGTGCTCTCTCTCTCAAATAATAAACAAATAAATAAATAAAATCAATCTTTAAAAAAAAAAAAAAGAAGAAAAGACTCATTCTTATTTACATTGTCAAAAAAAAGTACGTTACATGAAGTTTTGGTTTGAAGGAACCAATATGAAAATCATGCCACCAGTTATCTGTAATCAGATTGTGGTATTCTTTGATACTATTGACTCAAATTTACAATGCTTAAGAATTCACTAATTTTGCCTAGATGGCAGGGAACACACACGCACTACAGAAAAGTTTTCATGAAAACTTTAAATTTGATTCCTTGTCTCCCATTTGTCCTTAATAAATGGAGTAAATAGATAAAAATACTACTACTTAAGGACATGAAGGAGTATAAAAGGGAAGGGAAAAATGAACTCTTAGATATTTAAATCTGAAAAAAATTTTAACCTCCACAAAAATTCAACTCTTGAAGCAAATGATAATTGCTTAATTTCTATAATTCAGTTAGGGTACTTGGGGAATGAAAAGACAGAATGTGTGGAGTAGTGTTAGTACTGTTGTGGAATTTCTGAGTAATAAGTGTATATATTGTTTGTAAAAATAGAAAAGCTAATGGTGAAAAATAGATGTATGTCTAGATTACGTAGTTTTAAATCTTCTGTAATCTTTGTATTTACTTCTCAAAAGCCCATGTTGTTCTGTATAATATACATTTATAAGCCAGGGAAATGACATAGTCTTCAGAACAAATTTATAATGAAAAGTAACAGCAGCCCCAGTGTTTAAAATTCTAGGTAATTTTGCTTTTAGCTTTGCTGATCCCAAAGAAAGTGACTACAGAAAGTATCACATTCCATCAAAGTCACTTAGCCCTTTGCTGACTCTAAAAAAAATGCCTCTTGGCTGATTTACATATCCAATTCTGATACAAGATAATATCAATTAACAGGTTTGCTAGCTTTTTGTGGAAATTTGCAATTATGATAAATTTTTTCCTAATTCATCCTCTTTTAAACCATAAAATAATAGAGACTTGATTTATACTGTGCTATATATGTACATATATATATGAGGATCATAAATAATATATATAAGGATTAAAGTGCAGAATGTAACTTATTTAACTATGGCTATCATGAAGGGCAGAGAAGAGAAATCATGAAAAAAAGTTTATTGGGAATCAAGCTGAGGAGACAGGGGAGCACATCTGGGTCCTATTCACTTCCTAAGTAATTCACTGAGAGCATTTCCGTGGAGTATCATAGGGCAGCAATTAGACTCTGAAATAGGTCAGTGCTTTCCTAACTTGACATTTTTTTAGTTATATCTCCCACCACGCACACTCTTTTAAGTAGTTATTTGCCATTTACCGGTGAGAACCTTAAGTATTTGAATATGTTAAATATTCAGTTATGATAGTTAAGTAAATAAAGCTGTTGAGGTCTGTTGTGCATACACAACTCCCTTGTTGACTTTCACAACCATTCAGAAGACTCCTGCTCATTTTAAGAACTTTCACTGTCTAAAATTTTGTTTGCCATTTAAGATACAGAAAAATCTTAAAATAGAAAAAAATTGGGGAAGACAAACAGGAAGTGTTTATGCAAAGGAGACTTTCCTTTGCCTATTTGAGTGAATGAATGAATGAACCAGCACATCACATTGATTGCCTTGTCTGTGCCAGGTGCTGCACAAGGTACCAGATATTACTAGCTTTCCAAGATCTCGTAGCTCAATGGGATCCAGCGATGTAAACAACAGACTCTTACATTATGTGAAAAAAAGAGGTATTGATAAAGTGCTATGGAACATAAAATAGGAAGTGATAATTCTGCCTCAGTGGTGGTTTGGGCTTTAGTTTTGATCTGAGAACATCAGAGAACAGGTGACATTTTAGCTAATTTTGAAAGATAAATAGCATCTTCCAGAAGGAATGTTTGGGGAAGAGCAAATGGGCATTTGGGCATTTGAAGGATCAAGTGTGAGGTGATGGAGGCAGTGAGAGAGGGATAGGACACTGAATGAGTAGCATAAAGATCTAAAAGGCAGATGGAAGACAGACGATTGAGACAGAGAAGAAGAAGAAGAAGACAGAGATTCTGTGCAAGCCATTTTTGCTCTATCTTCTAGGCTCTTTGCCTATTTTGGGTCATGGATCTCTCAGAACAGTGGTTTACAAATTTTATTGCATATTAGAATCACCTATGGAAATTAAAAATATTCCAGAAGCCCAGGCCACACCTCATAGAACCTCTGGGAATGAGACCCAGGCCCTGCATTTTTTAATAAAATCTCCAGATGTTTTCAAACTAAACTAAGTTTCTCAAAGTGTGGTCCTAGAATCAGCAGAATTAGTCTCTAGCATTTTTACATTTCTAGTAAATTCTCAGCCACAAATCCAGACGTACTAAGTTCAAAACTATGATGGGGCTGAGCAATCATTTTAACAAGATCTTTAGGAGATTTTGGTTTTGCTAAAGTTTGAGAATCACTGCCATAGGAAATCTACTGAAAGCTGTTAATTCATTTTTCAAGAAAAAGCACCACGTGTTTAATTTTAATTCAGATATCATTTTAGATAGAATTTTAGGTGATGGATGGAAATCCCCTCTAGGCTCATTTCTTTTCCTCCCCCTAAGCCTGGAATCCAGGTCTAGAATTCCTCCTCCAGGCACTGAGAACT